>NC_142100.1:6574500-7179833 GCF_054644295.1 Miniopterus natalensis | reverse complement strand
AATATATATCACTCATATATATTCAATGGCTGGTGTGATTTCTGTTTGCAGTGGGAACAAATCACATCAGTGACCAGACTAAATATATGCATTTTGCGCATGAGTTGAGATTTTTAGTGAGTGCGGTTGGTTACTTTGGACCGTCTCTGCCAAGCAGCGTGAGCATGTCACTCATGTGCTTAGATCAATATAAATATGAATCCCCCTGCATGAATTAGGCAGGAAAGTGGGACAATTTGACAGCCCCTTGCTGAGCACAGCAGCTCCTATCCCCTGCCAGCGCCTGGATGGCCGAGTGCAGCCCTGATGGACTACCAGAAAGCAAACATCAGCCAGGCAAATGTGACGCTTTCAAGATGTTTGCTCGACAGACTGAAGCCTGTTTGTCATCTGGGCTGTCACCTATTCGAGTTTTATGTTGGAGATTTCTATAGGATGTTACATAACCTGCTGGCTCACAGCAGCTCCAATGAAGCAGGGTTGGGGGGTGTGCAGCACAGAGCAGAAAGGGGCTGTGAGATAGACGACAAGGCCCTGTTACCCTTCCCCTTAATGGATTCTGTGTCCCCTACATTGCCTCCCTAAAACACACAGCCAGGGAACAGACACTTGATCTTTAAGGGCCGTGTCAATCAAGAGAAGAAAATTAGTCACAGCAAAGCTGGAGCAGAGCAGGAGAGAATGAAGTGGGTTTTCTGCAGGGGCTGGACATTTGAGATGGTGCCCTGGGAAATGCAGGGGCTCATATCCTCTGTTCTGTCCCCGATCTATGTGACTGACACCCCTCCCCCACACCACTTACCAAGGAAGGCCGATCATTGAACCCAAGTCTTCCCTTCTGGAAAGAGATGCAGGTTCAGTTCCACAAGACTACAGTAGACCCCGTCTGTGGTTTTCCTTCCTGCAGTTTCAGTTACCTGTAGTTAACCACAGTATGAAAATACCAAAGGGAAAGTTTCAGAAATAAACAATTCGTGTGTTTAAAATGTGCGCCGTCCTGAGTATCGTGATGAAATCCCACGCGGTCCTGCTCTGTCTCACCCGGACTTGAATCGCCTGTGTCCGGCATCTCTGCGCTGTACACTCGCTGCTCGCTGGTCACTTCGCAGCCCCCTTGGTCATCAGATGGTCATGGTACCACAGTGCTTGTGTTCAAGTCACTCTTATTTTACTTAAAAATGACCCCAAAGCTACTCACATAATTTGTATTACAGTATGTTGTTAGAATTCTTCTATTTTATCATTAGTTATTGTTGTTCATCTCTTACTGCACCTAATTTGTAAATTAAACTTTATCCTAAGTCTGTATGTCTAGGAAAAAGCATAGTATCTATAGGGGTTGGTACTGTCCACGGTTTTGGGCATCCACTGCAGGTCTTAGAACTTATCTTTTGCAGATAAGAAGGGACTTCTGTATAATATGAGATGAGATGTTCACATTTTGAAAACATATAATGAAGGAAAAACCAAAAATAAACAAGCAAACAAAAATAAAACCATGTAATAAGAGCTTTATAGACGTCCTCTGGGCAGAGCGTTGCCGGTTGGATTCATATGCTCTTCCAAGTGGGGCACAGTCCTTTACTCACCCCTCTAGCAGGCAGGGGTTATGTCAGGCAGAAGCTGGTCAGAGAGTCACCACAGCAGGAACACCTTGCTCCATGCAGTGGGTGGAGTCCTGGAAATTTATGTGCAAAGTTTGGTGATAAGTTTTACTTTAGAGGCCTTAGGTGATCGGGCTGTTTTAAAGAATCCTGATGTAAGATTGAAAAAGCATTGTGAACGGATGAATCACACTCTACCCCCTAAGTTACCTATTCTGTGAGTCTAGAACTATGCATGTTAACTTTTCTTACCTTACACACATTACTCACATACTACTGAGTCATCGAGAGCAAGAGCAGAGAGTGAGACTTTGGATATAGGTTTTCACATATCATTATTATCTAACTGAAGGGAAGAGCCTTGGTGATAGGTTAAAGGGCTGTTCTGAAGTGTGTTCAATTTTCATCTATGTGTGGTAGTCTCCCTTGCGTTAAGCAGGGGTGACGACATTCTAAGACATGACAGGTTATACAAGGTGAACATAATCTATAGCTGCAAATGATATGACTTGGTTGTTGAGGCTGCTATAATTGAGCTCTAATGTGGCGGCAGCTATGCCAGAAGAAGAGCAGGTGTGGCTGGCAATACGTAGCTGTAGTATACACAGTATTAGAAAGGTGCAGTGATAATTTCCCTTGTTTAATCCCTTCCTACACCGGCTCTCAGTCGGCCAATGCAACTGGTGTTGGTCAATGAGATAGTAACAAAAATAAGATAAGCAGAGATGTGAAAATTGCTTGTGTTCTGTAGCTTGCCCCCTTTGCTTCCCTGGTGAATTCTGTGACCACTGCCATGAGAAGGAGCCCAGGCTAGCCTGTTGGATAATGAGAGACACATGGACACGTCATCTTTATTGCCCCCCCAGATATCACCTAGCAAGTAAGGAAAGCCAACGTAGAACAAATAGCCCCAGCTGAGACACCAGCTGATCACAATGATCGAACAAACCACCCCAGACAAGACCACATAGGCAGCTCATCAGAAATCATAATAAATACAAAAATAAATACATAAATAAATATCTGTCGCTTAAAGCCACAGTTTTAGGGTGACTTGTTATGCTGCAAAACTAATTGATGCACCAGTTAGCAGTAGGTTACAAGTGTGTTTGTGTAAGTGGAAAGGAGCATTGTCTGGTTGACTTAGGCACCAACACAGTGTAATCCATCAATAAATCAATGATAAAATGGAGATTATATGATTAAGAAAAGTTCAGATGACAGCTGAGTTATAAATATGTTTATTAGATAGTTAACCTAGCTACATATATCAATAATGAAAATATTTATAACACAGGTGGGATGCTGTCTCACAAAGGGACTATCAAATTCTTGTAGCTATAGATAGCTCTAGGCAACGTCTCGGGTTGGTCCCATTTTTCACAGGTTCCCCTCGGGCTCCACATTTGTTCCTGCAGGCCGTCCCTCCTCTGATGTGGTAATTACATATGTCTCTAGAGCAGGTTGGTTACGAGTGTGCCGCAATATTGCTTTATGCTTATTTAAGTCCAATTTATATTGTTTTAAGCATTTTTCTTCAAAAGCTGCAGCTGCTATTATTATGTCATCGATCATTTCTTTCAGCTACTTCTCAATTTTCACGTGCACATCCACACTGACATGGCACTGTAGGTGTGACATTTACTTCATTATTGTTAGGAAAAGTCATTCTATTTACATCTGCTGTACTTTATATTTGACGGATAGTGTTGCTCCGGGCTGGTTGCTGCCTCTTTGGCCTTTGTTAACCACTGAGCCATACTTATTTGCATGACTTTTCTGTGGGTCATTTGCACCCACTTCTCAGTTCTGGACTCTCCCTGTCTTAGTCAATTTGGGTTGACTAAAATGAAATAACATTGACAGGGTGACTTAAGCAACACACATATACTTCTTACAGTTCTGGAAGCTGGGAAGTCCAAGGTCAAGGCACTGGCAAAGCTGGTGTGCAGTGCGAGTTCTGGTCCTGGTTTGCCTACAGAGCTTTCCTTGCATTTTGCATAGAAAAGAGAGTAAGTTCTAGTCTCTTTCTCTTCTTATGAGGGTCCAAATCCCATCATGACCTCATCTAAACCTAATTCCCTCTGAGGAGCTCCACTTCCTAACACCATCCCACTGGGGGTTTGAGTTTCAACATATGAATTTTGTGGGGACACATACATAAGTCTGTAACACTGCCTTTAGTCACTTCATTACCGGACCACATCGGTGCTGCTCCAGCATATAAGGCGACCCCCAGGTCCTCCAGGAAATATTTCGAGGGTGACTCGGAGTGAGAATAAAGCAAGTTTTATTCAAGTAGAGAAAGAGAGAGGTCAGGGCATGGGTGCCTCTATGAAAGAAGAGAAAAGCACAAGTCAAATGGATGCAGGACAACTTGGGAGTGAGTCCTGAACATGGTCAGTTAGTTCCAGGTATCTCCAAACTTTGTGGTGTCAAACTCTGACTCTGCCTTCTGGTTGGGATGGGGCCTTGTTTTTGTGACTCCTGTGATCACCGACCACTGCAGGGGTTTTCTATTAACTGTTTCCCTTTGACCATGCCCAGCGTTGGGGGCTCTGGTGAGAGGATGTTGGCTCCTACTTCCTCCTTCCACTTGTGGGTTTTTTCCCTAATTTTTTTCTATCCTGCCTCGATTTGTCCCCTAAACTTAGTTTTGGACTTCTTGGAACTTTAAGGGACTCTACTCTCCCTACCTGGCTAGGTGGTCGCTCACTTCCCTGGCCATATGTTGTTGGGATTGTGCTGGCCAACTCAGTCACAGTGACAATACCTGCTACTGGCCAACCTGAAGCTATACACTGAAGGCTGCCTTCTCTGCCGTCTCTTGTCTCTCTCAGATTTAATGATTTCTCCATTATTGATGACTGTCTAGTCAATTAATTTTGCATTGTCTTCTTAACCCACTGGGCAGGCTGTGTTTCTTGTCTCTTTGTGTGTGAAGGCCAATTTTTGCTGGTGGAAATAATGTCCTTTCATGGAGTTGCAAGAAAAGCATTTCAGGAGACTCATGCGTGGGAGAATGAGGTTTAGTGGTAAGACTCATTATAGAAGCAAAATCAGAAGACTTTCCCGCGTTCCCGGTGTCCCATCTTCATCCGTCCCACCATGGAGAAAGTCCAGTCTTGTTTTCATTAAGCTTAGTACAAAGACAAAGGTCCAGAAATCCTGTGCCATTGGTTCAGTCCATATCGAAGCTTAGTCCAGCTCAGCCTTTGTTTCTGGGCCCTAGACGGTTGCTAAGATCACATGGCTGCTAAGGAAAGAAAATGCACAAGGAAACAGGGTGCTCACACATTACCTGGCAAGAGAGAGAGCAAGAGCTCTTTATTAAGCTCGGGTTATATTATCTCGGGCTTGAGAAGGACAACGCTCCTTCCCAAAATAATCAATATCCCAATCCTTTTCAGGCTTCTGGGGGTTCCTCCCCCCAACCAATCTACCTCCTGAATCTTCTGAGGGTCTGTGTCCCTTATCCAGCCCCATTCTTCTCGGGGCTAGACTCCTCCCCCCTTACCTTGCCATTAAGTTCCCACTGCACATGCCTCAAAGGGGAAGCACCTCCCCCTGGGCCATCTTGGCTTCCACTGGACATGTGACCCCCCAGAAGAATTTCCCCTTTATTATTCTATCCCTTCCCCAGGTGATTTGTGGAGAATGGGCCAATGATTCCCTGGGAAGTGTGTGAAGCTGTAGCTTCCTAGTGTAGCAGGCCCAATATTGGATTCAGCTTCCCAGTTTATTAGGCTTCTTAGTGCCTGGTTCCCTTTGCTCCTTTCCTTTATTAATATCTAGCTACCTACGCTAACACAATGATCATCTCAATAACCCTTTTGTGGTGATTAATTCTATGTGTCACCTTGACTAGGTCATAAGGAGTCGGGACATTTGGTTACACATAGTCTGGGTGTGTCTTTGGGGTGTTTTAGATGAGATTACCATTTGAATCTGCAGTCTGAATAAAGCAGATGGCCCTCCCCAGTGTGGGTGGGCCTCATCCGATCAGTTGAGGCCTGAATAGGACCAAAGCGAGACCTTGCTGCAAGGACAAAGGAGCTCCTGCTCAAGACTAGTGAGCTGAGACATAACTTTTTCCTGTTTCGGGCTAGAATTTACAGCATTGGCCCTCTGCGTCTCCAGCTTGCAGACTGCAGGTCTTGAGACTTCTCAGTCTCCATAACCACATTGGCCAATTCCTTATAATAAATCTCTTTCTAACACACACAAACACACACACTCTCTCTCTCTCTCTCTCTCTCTCACACACACACACACACACACACACACACACACACACACACACTTTCTATTGGCTGTTTCTCCAGAGAAGCCAGACTAATACATCTTTTAAGAAGCTGTTTGACTCAGGAGCAGACACAAGACCTTTTTCTCATGTTTTCTTTCATTCTTTAAAAAAGAATGACCCTTCTCTTATCATTGTGGAATAAAGCCTAAATATATAGTCATGCTTCATACACATGATCCAAGTCACACATTTAGATCATTGCTGCTCTGTAAGAAACTGTCAACTAACATTCTAAAATTCTTTAATTCTTTCCTGACCTAAGACAAGTGCGCATTACTGAAATCTGACTTGAGAGGACGTTAACCTGGAAATGGGCTCTCCTTCCATGAGTATCGGTGGAATTGTGAAAGGAGCACAACTGCTCTGATGTAAAGGGTGGAGAGTGTATGTGCAGAGGTGCGCAGGGCATGGTGAGAACACAGTGCTATTGAGGGGAAACGTAATTTAACCCTTTATTCTGGGTTGTGCTCTAAGGGGAAGAATTTGAATTCAGAGTAATCTGCAGTGAAAATTCGGTGGTGCCATCGAGTTGGGCTTTGGCTGATGTAAAAATAGGAAAACTGTTTAACCTGAGGTTGAGGGTGGGCTTGTGCGGGGTAAGCTGCCCTTCTCAGGCACTAACGCGTCGCGGGAAGCAGCTCCAGGCTCTTGGGCTGAGGGGATGGAGAGACAGGAGGCCCTGAGCAGCTAAGGCAGATGTAGAAGGACAACTATTCCACACGGACTTGAATATTATGAACCTGTGATCCTGCGACTTTTCATTTGTGCACAATTCTACTCCAAGTTTCTCTGCCACTGTAGTTCAGTAGTTTGTGTCTCTTCATTTACTGGCCTGTTGGGCCAGAAAGGACTGGGTGCGAGCCAAGCAGGGGAAAGCCGCCCATACAGGAGGGCGGACTGCGAACTTGGAGGACACGCTGGCTCACATATGTCACAAACACGTTTCAGGAGCTGTGTCCTCATGGCTGCTGGGGATCATTCTATACCATATTTGCCAAGAGGTGCCTTCACTTGGGTCTTTAAAGAGAGGGGCATTAGGAGAAGAGACTTGCCCCTTCTGGACACTGGGATTCCCTGGTCCCAGGGGGCACAGTGAGGGAGCAGAGCTTTCTTAGAAACCGGGCTCCCTGTGCTGGACTTTTCTGTTTCCCACTCATATCTAACGATCTCTCAGCTGCTTCATGTTTGGGTTGAGTATGGAAATACTGGGAGATCCCACCGGCAGATGCCAGATTGGAGCTGTGCTTCAAGCCCCTCGGGGTTTCCACCTCCACAGCATCTCCGTGTGGCCGAGAGAGCACTCGGGGGGCTGTGCCTGTGTCATAAGAGGAGGAGCCGTGTAGGGAGCAAAGGGCTTTGCTTGGGTGCCTCCTAGGAGTGCTCAGGAGCCTTGGGCAGAAGAGAGCAGCTGAGCAAGGGGACCAGGGGGACCCAGGGCGGGAGATCAGTGACAGGCACCAGTGCCCTCTGGCTGGCTAACGTTACTCCCTGACAGGCCTGTCTTACCCCTGCACCTGCAAAGGGGCCTGCCTCGCCCTGGTTAGAGAGCCCATCAAGGGAGTTTCTATTCTGCAGGCTGGAAGTTAAGTGTATGACAAGAGAAAGGCATTCTGGAAGGAGCCGGGAAGGGAAACCAGCGCCAGATCTCTGAGAGCTCGCCCGTGAGCAGGGGCGCCTCTCCTCCCTGGCGTCCCTGTCCCCAAGCGCCAGCAGGCAGCAGGCCTGCTACTCCGGGCGGGCTATTCCCAGCTCCCAGAGCCAGTGTGTGTGGGGATAAAGGAGCTTCTGAGATTATAAACCAACATTTGATTCCTGATAGGAGATTCTTTGAATGATTGTGCCTTGCAACATGTTGATAAATGTTATGCCAAGAAAAAAGTGTGTGTGTAACGTTTAAATTTGGAAAAGGCTGGGATAAAAGCATTGAAGAGATGGTTTACGGCAAGATAATTTACAGCTTTTAAGATACTAGCATAGAGTTCAGTGTGTCTAAAGCATGTTTGTCCAAAATCTTCAATAAAAAAGATACACACACATACACACCTGAAAAGTTGCGTGAAACAATATTTACTCTTACTATATGTAATGGCCTCTGATATCTTTTATTCCAATTTATTTATTTATTTTTATCCTCAGCTGAGGATGTGTTTTTTATTGATTTTAGAGAGAGAGGAAGGGAGAGAGAGAAACATTGATGTGAGAGAGAAACATTGATCATTTGCCTTCCAAATATACCCCTACTGGGGATCGAACCCTCAACCTAGGTATTTTCCCTGACCTGGAATCGAACCCACAACCTTTTGATGCTCCAACCAACTGAGCTACCTGGCCAGGGCTCTGATTTAGTTTTTTAAATTATTCATTGCATCCCACTTAATTTCATAGCTTATTTATTAATTGTTCATGACTTGCAATTTCAAAAACTCCTACAGTACAAATCTTTGCAAGGGGGACATATTATTTGATATTTCCCCAATTTATTTGATCATAGAATCCTTTCTGGTGGAGAGAGTGTCTTGCAAGACTGGTGTTCCAAGGAACATGATTTTGGATATGCTGAGCTAGTCTGAGCACTTCTTTTTATAGCTCAGGGCACGAGGACCAAAATCAGGACATGACTTGCTCAAAGTCACACAAAAAATTAGCAGTGGCAGAGCCGGAGCCCCAAATCCAGGTGATCTGATTCTTGGTTTGCGTTTTCTACATAATAACCGTCCCACTCTTGTTTTGAAAATTAAATGTTGTAATCCAAGTAAAACCCACACCCCAGGGAAGATGATGATTATGGCTATTACTATAAAAGAGAAGTCAATTAACATCAATTGATACCTGCCAGATAGCGGGTAAGGGAGGGAGAAGCAAGAAGGGAATCCTTTCTTCACTTTAGAGATGCATTTCTTACCGTGGGAGGCAGACACATAGGAGCACCTGAAATATAAGCCAGGCTATGATGGAAACTTAAAGTCCCAACCAGAAGGTATGGGGAAACAGGGAGGGGCAAACGGAGTTAAATGAGCATAAACTGTAGATCTGAGAAGACTTTGGAGATCAGAATTTTCATAAGGATTGGAGGGCTGGCTAGGCCTTTCATAAACGTAAAAGGGAACGGATAAGTGTAAGGGTATTAAGGGCACCCCAGGGAAGAGCGAGCACATACAAAGGTAAGGGGGGCACTCAGATGTGGAGGATGTGGGGAAGACCACAGCGAGAGAAATGCCCTGGAGAAAGGCAAAGCTAGGAAGGTGGTCCGGGGCTGTTTATGTGGGCCCTGGGCTCTCAGGAGGTATCCTTGGCACTATTTTGTAGGCAATGTAGAGCCAATGGGAATTTTTTGAGCACTGTTTTCAGTGAGGTTTTTCTGGTATTCTGGAGGCTGGGATGCAAAGGAATATATAGAAAAGGGAAAATTCAGTTATGAAGTTGCTGCAATAGCTTAAACCAGAAGTAATAAGGACCTAAAGCCTCTCAGAGACAGGAGGGGTGGGAAGGAGGGAGTCTGGTGCAAGAGATGTGTTTAAGTTAGAACCATGGGATTTGGCAGGTAATCAGGTGAAGGAGAGGAGGGGAGGACAGTGGGCTGCAAAGGCCTCAGGGCTTGGGTGAGCAGGGTGAGGACAGAACCAACTGGCACCCAGAGTTGTGGCAATGAAGGTTTGAGGGCAAGGTGATGGTATCCTTGGAGGAGATGGGGCTGACACTTGAGGCCAAACTCTACTCCCCACAGAGATCCTTTCTGGGCTGAAGATTGCACCAGTTAACCCGTGTACCACGGGTGCAAGGCTACTGAGTCATTCACTCTTACTGAGACTAAATTTGAATAGTTCTAAGAAGAGTTTTCTGACTTCTTTCTCATGACACCTTTTGCTCTCAGGTCTGTGAAATAAAGTCTCCCCCCCCGCCCCCGCCACCACCACTCAGTAGCCATGGACACTAAATACTTCATCTGGGACTGGAAGGCATTTTGGTATTTCTGCAGTATTTTCCAGTCATAGAAGAGATATTTAATGTTGGGTGTAAATGGGCAAATAATAATAGTACTCATAATGAAATGTGAATGGCAATAAACATGGAGCATATGGAGTTTGGTAAAGAAATCAGCCAGACTAAGGTGGACAGCTCATGGGAGTTAGTCAAAAGTAATTTTCCAAGGTAGAGAGAGGTTAGATTATGGAGGATTCTTAATGTTAAGGAAAAATGTGAATATTCTTGGGGAAATTACATGATGAAAATGAGTGTTTAATGAGGGTTGTCTGGCACAAAAATTTTATATGAATTAAAACCGGGGAAACACACAAGTTAGGGGGGGACACCAAGGCTACTGCAATAAATTAAAGAAGTTTAAGAGTTTCCTGGCTAGGATAAGGAAACTAAAATTATTCTTATCGAGATTACCAATAACCTCCATTTGACAATATGATATTGATTTACTGTCTTTATTTAATCCTTTAACATTTTATTTAGTTTTTTAATCCTTTAACATTTTAAATACTGTCAATCACTCCTTTTTGAAACTCATTTTTAAATTGTAAATTAAAAATATGTAAACAGTAAAAATTTAAATTCAAATATAACATATATAAAGAAAAGTGCATGAATCAGAAGTGTATGAGTACATTAGTTTTCATAAAGTCAAAACTCCCATGAAACCACCACCTACAGAATGAAATAGGACATTAGCAGAACCACAGGACTCCCTTCTATTTACCCCCTGATCTTCAGGCTTAGTCACTATTGTGAAGTCTCTGCCCATCGCTTTGTGTTTCCCGTCTGGGTTGTTCTGCGTAAGGAGAGCCATACATTGTGCATCCTGCTGTATCTGAAGTCTAGCTCTCGGTGGCACGTCTGCAGGCCCATGCGTGTTTGCATCAACACAGTTTGTTCTCAGTGCTGTGTGGTGGTCTACTCTACAGATATATCACAACTGATTTAAAGTTTATATCAACAACTGCTTAGATGTTTTCATGTCTATTGAGCATTTACCTAGGACTGAAATTTCGGGGTCAGATATTCACCTTTAGTAAATGCTGCAAAACAATTTCCAAAGTGGTGATACCAACTCCCACTCCCACAGCTAGTGTATGTCAATTCCAGCTGTTCTGTCCTTTCAACAAGCTTGGTATTATCGGTTGTTTCAATGTAAGCCATGTGGTAATATTTCAGGATTTTTTAATTCATATTTCTCTGAAGGCTAATGAAATTAAGGATGTCCTTAGATTATTTTTGACCATTTAGATATCACATTTTGTGATTGCCTATTTAAATCTTTTGCACATTTTTTGAGATCTTGTCTTTTTTTTAAATTAATTTAAAGATCTTATTCATATATTCTGGATATGAGTCCTTTGTCTATCATCTTCCACTTTATGGATTGAGTTTTTACTTTCTTAGATGTAAAAACAGAAATTCTTAATTTTAACATAATCTATATTATCAATCTTTTTCTCTAGGTTAGCATTATGTCCTTCCTAAGAAATCTGTCTAAACCAAAGTAATATAGATAGTGTTCTTTTATCTTCTAGAAGCCTTGTTTTCTATTACAATCGGGACAAGAATCCATCTGAGATTTACTTTTGTAAATGGTGTAACCTAGAGAGTAAAACCTTATTTTTTGAACATTGATATTAAATGTATCCAATATTATTTATTGAAAAGATTATCCTTTTTTTACACCACCGCAGTGTTGACTTTGTCATAAACCAAATGACTGTGTGTGGGTTTCTTTCTGGGCTCTCTATCTAGTTCCTGCAAACAGAACATGCTTTTAATTAACGAAGCTTTGTAGCTTTGCAGTGACTCATGACATCTCGCCATTCAAGTTCCCCAACTTTCTTCTTATTTTTCCAGATAGTCATCATTATTTTGAGCCCTTTGTATTTTGGTAATGTTAGTATCAATTGGTCATTTTCCATAAAATACTGTTGGAATATTGAGTCAGGTTGCCTGGAATCTATGCGACAGTTAGAGAGGAATAATCGTTTTCACAGTATTGAATCATTGAGTCACCAATCCATAAACATAGTAGATTTTCCCATTTATTTAGGTTTTTACTTAGTTTTCTTAGTAATGATTTTTAGTTTCCAAAATAAAAGTGTTGTATATTTTTTGTTAAATGTATTCCTCAGTGTTTGATGTTATACAAATATATAAATAATATAGTTTTTGTAATACTTATCTCATCCTTTGTTGGTAGTATTTAGAAATAGAACTGATTTTTATATAATTCACCTTATATCACATGACCTTGCTAGATCGCCTCATTAATTTTAACGGCTATTTTCTAAAGATTACTTAAAGGTTTTCAGGTTTACCATCATGCCATCTGTGGATAGTGATGGTTCTAGTTCTTTCTTCCCAATCACGGTTCCCTCTCTTACTCTTGCCTTATTGCATAGGCTACGACCTCCAGCACAGTGCTGAATAAAGATGCTGACTGTGGTTATTCTTGGTTCGTCTTGTTCTTGGTCTCAAAGGGAAGTTTTCAAAATCCCATTAAATCCTATAGCTGCAGCTTTGCATTGTTGTTTTTGATAATTGTTATCAAATTAGGGACTCTCCTGTTTATTACTATTTTGGTAGAGGGTTTTAAAAAATTTTAAACCATAAATGATTGTTGAGTGTCATAAAATATTCCGCATCTAATGAAGAGATAATGAATTGTTTTTTATTTAGACTACCTCGGTGCTAAGTTATATTGATTATTTTGTTTTAAATTTTTGAAACTGTGATTTTGAGAAAGGTGGCTTCCATTTTCTCTTTATTTGTAATGTTTTGTCACATTTTGGTAAAAAGTTACATTGGCCTCATAAAACTAGTTAGATCTAATATACTATGAAATTCATGTGTTAAATTGATAATTTCAAGTTTTTTTCCAGTTCAAGAATTTTTGCTGTGTTTATATAAGTTACATTATCTGCTGAAATTTTTCATTCTGTCATCCGTTTTCTTGAACATATTAATTACAGCTATTTAAAGTCCATTTGTAAAATGGATACAATTCTGTATCATCTGTGACTCTTTTCTACTATCTCATTTCCTTTTGTTTTTGTCTTTTAATATATCTGGTAATTTTCTTGTTTAATACTAGATTTTGTGTATAAGTAATTAGAGAGGCTCTGAAAGATGTTATCTTTCTGCAGAGCAGTTCATCTTACTCTCTGGCAGCCGACGAGAACAGAAACAGATCGCATCAATCTAATCAGAGAACGAGGTAACCAAAGGCAAGATTTCAGCTGGCACAGCCCCTTCTAGGCCTGTCCCACGCCTAGGCCTAGCCCTTCAAAGGTGCTGACTGAGACCTGGAGCATAATAGATGCCCCGAAATATTTATTAAGTGAATGAATAAGTGAAAGAATGCTGGGAATAGAGGGAAAGAGTAACTGTAACGGGTAATTCAGAAAAATCAATGTTTCCCAGTAGAAACAGATTCAAGGACAAGGGAGGAGGGAAGATGGAAAATGGCAAATGCTCCCAGGCTGGTGCTGGTGAAAGCAGGGAGCAGGCTCAGGGCATTGTGATGGAGACCCGGGGGGGGGGGGCAGCTTATGCCTTACTTTCTGGTTTAAGTTAGGGAACACTGGGTGACATACGACAGCCCAAGTACAGACAACCTGCACTTATGGAAGACAGTTAAAAACATGGCATATGGGTGGAGAGGTCTGGGCTGGAGGAGGGAAGACTGTGAAAGCTACCTCTTAGCCCACAGTTTGCAGAATATGCACATTTCATAATATCACATATATCTGACAACTCTTTAGAGTGGCCTTTATGGATATAGCAAGAGGTAGTTAGGCCAAATGAGAGCAAGGGCTAGAACTCAGCAGCTCTGCCTCTAGGCATGACTTAAGTTCTCTAAGAGCCTTTGGATGAATGAGTAGAAGATATGTGTTCACCTTTCTGGTAGAATACTCTAGAGGGGCCATCCTTCTTAGTCATCTTAATATCAGGACTATGAAGCAACGTAATAGGGAACATATTCTTTTATAAAAGAAATAAGCTTGATTGGTTCTTTAACACTCCCTAATAAGTTCCTCGCTATATTTATGGTGTTTCATTGGTTGAACCACATTCCCAATCAGTTACATTGTTCTTGCATTTGTCTTACTGCATATATATGTATTAACAAAATACATAATTCAGTCCCAGAGTAAGCAGGTTGTCTGCAAAATTCATCTATGTAGCCTGATGACCATTCTGTTTAAAAAGTTACCAAACCCCACAGATCTCTTTAGAAATCCACGATTTCCTACCGTGGGCCTGTACATATTCCTTGGGAGAAATATACTAGATAACTTCAGTGATAGCTCAGGACTATAGTTCAACATTTTTGGGCAATGATAGAGCAGGACTCTAAGTATTTGTGGTTTCTGCTGAGTCTCCAGCATGAATTATAGCATATGTTCCAGGAGCCCTTTAGTATCCCAGAGTCTGTGATAGATGTTGCTAGTAGTCATGAAAATATTGAACAAACATCAAGGAAAGATGTTTTACAACCTGAAGCTAATGCAGAGGGTCGTTAACATTGTTATTAGAGACAATACAAATGATTAAGCCAAGACCTTTGACAAGGGTGTACACCTGTCTGTGGGTGACAGATGCCTGTTTATTACTCATGTTATTAATTAGAAGAAGAAATAGGATGGGGATAGGATCTCAGAGTGGCTAAAGGTGAGAGCATGAGCTAAGAGATTGCATGACTGAGTCGTAGATGGGATACTCAGGTGGTGGGCGCAGGTCCAACAGGAGACTAGCTTGAATCGCATCTCTCCCAGAATCCTACTTAACGTGAACTCTAGGAACAACTTATTTCATTTCTACTCTTGTGACACAACCTCACTACTACTTTCGGTGTCTGATGAAAATCTACACTTTCTCCTATTTTACTATCACCATTACTGAGTTGTTTCTTTCTGATACTATTGGGATAGTGTGACTGTTACAGGGATAACTTGAGACTCAGGTTGAATCTTGTTTGGCAAAACAAGTAAAAATTTCTGGCTGATTACCATGCAGTAATTTTCTAAAAGTAAAATAATACTTATTTAGAAGAATAGAAAGCAATTAATTTACCCTCGTTAACAGCTTCAGGAAAAAAAAATCAAACAATACCAGAATGTAGGATAAATCAACAAGAAAAACACAGGTGCATAGACACACATGGGCCATGTGTTGCCTTTTTAAATTAACGCTTCACCCATCCACCTCGCTTTGGAGCTGCTCACGGCCGGGGTTATGTAAAGCCACTTGCAGACTCTGGAGCTTGCATTTTCAGGTCCCCTGCTCCGCCTCTTACTTATCCCACTCAGACTTGGGATGTCGTCAGCGTCCTTGTAAATCGTACGTTTTCTTCATTCTTACAACACTGTAGCACATTCTTGAACCTGTCTTCCCATTTCTTTGTTGTTGGATGATTATAAATATCAATAACAACCTGCATGTTCACTGCATGAACCTTTTGAATTGGTATTGTTATATGTCAGATGTATTTTCAAATGCTTTCGATGTATCACCTAACTTAATACTCAGGAGGGTTCAGTTCTGAGTTTCCAGATGAAGAACCTGAGGCTTATGAAGCTAAGAGTCTGCTGTTCCCACAGCGAGGAAATGGCTCAGCCGGGTGGAGGCACACCTCGCCTTTTCTCGGGATTTCCTGGGTAAGCCCTCAAACTCTGATGCCCCTGCACACACCAGTGATCTCTGTTACAATGCACGCTCTGATTCTGGGCTCTGGGATGGAGCTAAAACTCTGCATTTTTTTTTCAAGCTCCCTAGAGGTGATGTAGCTGGTCTTGAATCAACTCTGAGTGGCTAAGGCCAGGACTGAATTCTTTCTTCCTTGAGAAAGGGGGGTGGGAGATGCTGAAGGTGGGAAAATTTGCCTCACACCCTCTGAAATGTGAAAGTGTCTCCTCAACCCTATCCCATGGCTTTATTTGAATCCCAAGGGCAAATAAATTCGCTTTTTTTATTTTTAAATTTTTCCCCTGTGCCTCCATTTCCACAGACTGCCCCTGTGGCCAACCAGAGGGAGGGCTTTCTCTGTGGCAGAGGGTCCAGTGCAGGCCATCGCCCCTCTGTTTTTCTGCAAACACCCCTGGATGATGGGTTGCTATTGGGTAAGAGCAAAACTTTTGATCTTCTTAGAAAGTCATTCTATTGTTTGCTTCAAAAATGCCCTGAGGCTGCCAGTTTCCCCAGTTGAGGCTTTAAACACATGATGGCCATTTATCTATTTTCAGGCCTTTCAAATTCCTTCTCATTCTTGCGATTTGGGCCAGGGGAAGAGGGCAGCACCTGAATGGCCAGCACTCGCCATTCATTATCCAACAGATCTCTATTAAGTCAAAGGATTTTTTCCCAATTGTTTCTTTCCTTCTAGGGATAAAAACCCTTTCACCCATTATGCTTCTGATCATTTCGCTGCCCTTTTCTGAAACTTCACTTTGTTGGCTCCGCTTTCTTTGAGGCAAAGATGATCAGAGGCTCTGAGCATGGCAGCAATTTTTACAATAAATAGCATTTTCTGGGTTATTTTTCCTTCCCATTTTAATGCTGCTCACTCACCTTGCTTGTTCTTTAAACTGTCCCTGTGCATTTTCTGTGGCTTTATATCAAACAAAAAAGTCACTTCAGATTACATCAGAGCACTTGCCCCATCAAAATTCACCTTAATGTGGAGGTTGGAGAGATTCAGTAAATTGTATTCTCCACAATGGTTTTCTTTCTTCTTTCCTTCCCCCCCCCCCCCCGAAGTTTCTTGAGAGTGGGATGGTCTGCCTTGGCAGAAGTAAATTTGAGAAGAATTGAGAATTTAAGAATTTTTCAAGCCTACATCAAATCATATCAATTTCCATTGATAACAATGTTCCCACAGCCAATGTTAATTCTCATTTTCTGGGTTTTTCCAATGAATAATCAGTCATCTATCAGCTGCGTTTACCTCTGCTTTTCCAATTCCAACTTATTCTTGTTGTAACGACTATGAATACTTGCCATGTAGGGGGCAATTTCTATTAATGGCTAAAATTTACTGAGTACTTACTATGTGCAAAGCACATTTTAAGAATATCAAATGTTAGCTCATTTGGTTCTCTGTACAACTCTGTAGGTAGGTATAACTATTATCCTATTTCACAGATGAGAAAAATCAAGGCCCAGAGAGGCCCAGTGACTTGGCCATGGTCACACAGCTAGTGAGCAGAGGAGCAGGCTGGTTCTGGAGCTTGAACTTTTTAACACAAGCTTGTTTCTTACTATGTAACTGGCGATGCAGTAAATGCTCTATAGACATTACCTTAATTTCAGCAGTGCTATGCCTCACTTGAAGAACTTCGTTTTCATTCCTCAAAACAAACTAGATCTTAGACTTTTAGGAAGACCTTACTGATTGAAATGAAGGGGAAAGCAAAACTCAGGGGTTCCAGCTACAAATGCTAAGGTTAATGCCATGTTCGCCCCATTTGGTGTTTACGGGTTTACATTCTCAAGCTTTCGTACAGACACTGAGCACCTTGAGGGCAGGGTTTTCTGTCCAGGGACCAGATCTGTAATGGTCCCTGAGGGAGGTTTAGGCACTCCTCTCAGCGGCTCAGGCGTGGATTCAAGGCCACACAGAGAGGCGATGGGCTTGGAAGGCTGGGCGTGGGAACTCTAGGTGAGCCCCCCCTCCTGCCAGTCCCTGGAAGGCTGCCCTTGTGGGTCCTGTTTCTCTGAGTTCTTTCTTGTTTCTCTACACTTTGGGAAATCCCTTCCTTGCTTGTGCCTGAGAAATGCTGCAGCTTCCTCTGGCCAAACATTGTCCTTAGAAGGGAGAGAGCCGAATTCTGGTCTCTATGTGACAGTTGACTGTACAGAGCTGGGGGTGGAGCCCATTTTCCCTCAGAAGTCCTTTTATGCCTATAATTCAACACACTGTCACCACAAGGATTAAGAGATTTCCATTTGGTCCACCCAAGAAATCAATTCTATTGACTTTGCTTCATGTGACCCAGTGCCCTGCCCTCCCAGTCTTCCCTCTATTCTGAAACTCTTGTGGGTGACAAGGAAGGGGGCCAGACCCAAATAACCTATGCCAAATCCCCAGTGGGTGTGGGATTAGCTGAGACATCTCAGTTGACTCTGTCATACCCAACGTGTTCCTTAGTGTTCAGGGAGGAAAATACTTAAATTGGAAGGCTGTCAGTTAATGAGATAGGACAGTTAAAATGCCAAACGCAATGCAGAAACATAGAAATCATCTAAATAAGTGTGAGTTCTGCTCTTCGTGGTTTCTTTAATTTTCTATCCTGTTTCTATTTCATCTTTACACTAAACTCTGAGCCCAGAGAGTGGACATTAGTATGTGATTGTAGGGAAAGCAACATGGCAGAGAAAGGCTTGTCTACACTAACAGCTGCAACCCCAGGCCCAACACCTGGCAGTGCCAGCTGCTTCAGAGCAGCCTTTATTCTCGGTAAAGTATATTCACCCTCCATGGTGGGGAGCTGGGTTCTAGGAATTCAAATGTTAGTACAGAATCATGCCAGTAAGTGTGTAAAGCCGTAATAATGATGATGCTACATGCATTCGTGTAGCAAATTTGTTTACTGGTCAAGCTGGACAGAGGATGCTTATAGATCATATTCCAAACACATGTCAGCTGGGTGCCGTCCACTGGTGCAGTAGACAATGGGATCACTAGGGACTCTTTCAGCCACAATACAGGTCTATTTTATGTTTTGTTATAACAAAGATGTGATGGTTTATGTTGGTTCGGCAGCTCAGTGAGGTTAGGGCTCAGGTCAGCATGTCTGCAATTCTGCTTATTTCCTCCTGCTCATGAGGTGGCTGAGGCATTGCCAAGAATCAGGCCCTGCATTCCAGTTAGGAAAGAGAGAAGCACAGGGCGTTTGTCTTATCAGCGAGAAAACCCTCCTCACCTACATCTCATGGACTAAAATGAGATCAACGCCCACCCCTGGGTTAGGAGCTGCCTCATGTTTCCTAAAAACAAAGGATCTCCTCCGATTCCTGAGCAAATGTGGGGTGAGCTCCTGCTGCCAGCAAGGAGAATGGGCTGTTAGAAAGGCAGTTGACAGTGTCTGACACAAAGGAAAATGAACCAGAGTGTCAGGTCTTTTGCTTCCACTTACTAATTGGGACACGTTGTAAAAGTCTTTGTTCCTCTGCCTTCTTACCTGTAAATTAGATGTAGTAACGGCCTGTTCCTTCCATAGGATGCAGAGAGGAAATATACACTTGCAGAAATGTTTTGAAGATTATAAAGAACTGTGGAAAAGCAAATTATTGTGTTTAGGGTGTTTTTTCATTTGGGGGGATATTAGAAAAGCGTAAAACTGTCTCTGCCTAATGGATGTCATAACAGGGTAGGAGATCCAAGCTATTCATATGCAAAGTTAGAAATAATGTGAGCTTTAACCATCAGCTCAGGACAATAGCAAAGTTATTACAAGTAGTGTGAAGAGACAGTAAAATGTAATGGTGAAGACTGCAGGATTTGTAGCTACACACACCTGAGCTGAAGTCCCAATTCCAGCACATCGCGGTTGCATGATCTTGGGTAATTCACTTATCATTTGAGTCTCACTTCTCTCATCTGCAAAACAGGAAAAAAAAAATCGATTCCTCCCAATGCCTCCGTGGTGTTAAATCACATGACTTATATACAAAATACTTTGCACAGAGGCATAGGAGACGAGCTAAGTAACTGTTCATTAACACATAGTTAAGCAATTTACTAGAATTTTCTCTTCCTTCCAACCCTTCCTCCATTCCTGCTGGAACCAGGTGCCCCTGGGTCCCTGGGAAATAAATGCCTTTTAACATATTGAAAAGGTCCTGAAGGATCTCAGCCCTGACACAAGTTCCCTGAAGCTCCAGATTAACCGTTTCCCCAGAATGTTATTGACAATTTACCCTTAGTCTTTACTTCTTAACTGGTTTTGGATTTGCAATGAGACTGTGCTTCTAGCCCTGAGGTTGCAAATGAACTCACTCTCCGTTTGCCAGAATCTTGGCCTCTTGTTACCTTGAGTGAAAATGACTGAAACTGGATTCTCCCCTTGCCTGGAGGAGAACAGGCCATGAGAGATGACAAGGTGTTAAGAGATGTATCAGAAAAAGGGAGATCCCTCAAATATGCCCCCCTCTATCTTGTGTGCAGCTCCAGCTTTACCCCATGAATACAGTTCAGAACTTTGGGAGAACTTGCCGGTTTGGGGCATAATTCTTCTATTTTTTTTTTAAAGATTTTTTTATTGAGTTTTAGAGAGGAAGGGAGACAGAGAGAAAGAAATATCAATTAGCTGCCTTCTGCACGTCCCCTACCGGGGATCGAACCTGAAACCCAGGCTGTGCCTTAACCTGGAATCGAACCGGCAACCTCCGGTGCTTGGGAAGACACCCAACAAACTGAGCCACATCAGCCTGGGCGATTCTTTCTATCTTAGATCAAAACTATTTAACATGTGGAGGCTGTTAGGTGCAGACTAGTCTGGGGCAGTTTCTCTTTGTCAGGAATATAAACAAGGATTGAACTGCCACAGTAACAGGCTATAATTTAAATGACAATTGCAGGAGGGCTGGACACAGGAAGGGATTTTAACTCTTGATGGGTTAAAGGAAGGTTGTGTAGACCCCTTCTCTGCTGTAAATCAGGAGAGAATTTTAAGGCGATGTTAGTTGCTGTGTTTCTCAGCACCTCTCGCCTGGAGCCCCCACACTTCCTAACCTCAGTGGGTTCTGCCCTTCCCACCTCCTGGGCCATGCCTGGCCAGAGAAGGCAAGAGGCCAGCAAGCTCAGACCTTTTCCTACATGGACTTTCTGACACCATGTAGACCTGCTTCCCAGGCTGGGCTGCCAAGTCCCTAAAGGTGTGGAGCAGCGGCCTCACGCACAGCTGATGAAATAGGAGTATCTGGTTCAAACCCTGACTCTGCCACATGCTGTGTGTCTTTGGGCACCTCTCCTCCGAGCACCCAGTTCCCCATCTGCAGGTGGCTACAATAAAACCTCACAAGGGGGTCATCTGAGTCACACACTCACAACCATGTCTGGCCCATGGTAAGTGGCAATACAAAGTACCCATAATATGATCATAGATGATTCAGGAAGATAAACCTTTTTTTTTTAAATCTTGTGCCTTCAAATAGTGATACTTGACTGCAATCTGAAGAATAGTTTTAAATATTGAAGTAAACATGGATGCTTTGTGAAGCAGAAGCAGAGTACAACTTTCACATAACTTTTTAAGATAAAACAGGTGACTTCCAAAAACTCCTATGCTTGTTGTGAGCTGCCTCAGGCCCCCCTCTGACAGCCCGGGGGTAGAAGCTCTCTTCTCGGCTGTTTGAAGTATTTCAAAGCCTTGAGTAATAAACAATAAAGCTTAAGTCGAAAGGGAAGGATAGAAGAAACATATCTGCAGGGAGCAGATCAATGTGCCAGCTAAGGATAGTTAATAAGGAGATTTAGGTTGTTCTTGGTTCTGTTCACAATAGACATTTGCCTCTATTTCCTTCATCAGCTCGGTCCAGCCCTGCCTATCAGACAAATGCTCCAGTCATGGCTGTGGAGAAAACACGATTAGAGCTGTTATCTGGAGGGAAGGCCAGTTTGGAGACTTTGTGAGCAAAGATAAGTTTCTCACACTCTTTGCAACCCAGTTTTCTCATCTGGAAAATGGGTTTATATTTCTTACCTCAGAGACTGTAGGGGAACTAGACATTGCCACTAATTGATCTAGTATATTTCCCAGCCCTTCCCAGCATCACTATTCCTGCCAGCCTGGCCTCATCGACCTCTACCACTGACCTAGGACATTGTGACATCCTCCCAGCTGGTGTCTCTGTGTCCGGTGTCTCTGCCCCTGCCTCCACTAACCACTGAGCAGCCAGAATGATCTTTGAAGAACTAGGTTCCACCTGGAAAGGTGGTTGGAAGGAGATCAGAAGGCGGGCAAGTCAGTGATGTCTGAGTTCCCACCACACAGGTGACTTCGCTTTGGTGGACTCCATCCCCACCTCTGCGTAGGTGTGGCCTTGGAGCGATCCATGGCAGTGACTGACAACTCTCCCTTCTGCCCACAAACCTGCAGAGAAGCCCAGCCTTATCCATGCCATGTTCTGACTATACACGGCTCGACTCAGAACGGAGACTCACATTAAAGCAAAGGAGGAGATCTGCATACTGGTGTTGGGCAAAGAGCAGTCTCCCTAAGCAGAAAACCACACAGCCCGTAATTGCTGTAGGTATCCGAGGTGTCAGGCCTCTGCTACCCAGTGAGGCTGCAAACCAGCGTTCTCATCATAAAGGAATGAGCTGCCAATGATTTTCATAGCTTGATTAACACTCTTCAGACCGATCTCCATTGGGTGCAGAAGTGGAGCCCCAGGAAGATGGATGTTTCCTATTACTTGATGTAATGACTGTGAGGCAGGCTAATGAAACCTTTACAGCCCAAGTTTACAGGAAAAAAACCAACAAACACAGATCAATACCTGAGTTATAGTTCGAATGCATTGATAAATGGTGACAGGCTGCGGGCCTGGCCTCACATAGGAAAGGAGAGCAGGGAAGAGGGGTTGGGCATGTTGAGAGGGAACTGGAGACGAAAAGGAGACAAAGAAAAAAGACCGAACTACAGTTTGGACTATTGGGGCCCAAGGGCATCCACAAGAGGTAGTGGAATCTGAGCATGTGGGTGTCAAGGGACAGAGAAGGGCCAGACACCCAGGAGGTGAGAGTGGGCCTGGAAGGGGGAGAGCACCGAGCCTGGCTCTGTGGCCGAAGGAGTCCTCCAGGAGGGGGGGGCTTGAAGGAACAGAGCCAGCTGCAGCGGGTGACCCGCCTTTGGTTGTTGCCCTCGTGATGACAATGAACAGCCCCTCTAGCCCCCTTTCCTCCCTCTGCTAATTAAACTCGCAGCCCCACTCTATCTGTTTCTAGATCTCATTAGGATTTTCCTGTGGCGACACAGACATCCTTTCGGTCCCGTGTCCTAAGATCCGCTCCCTCACAAGGAGGGACAGTGCCTGTGCTCAGCTTTGGCCTGTGTTGTTCAGAAGCAACCCTCGAGCAAGGTGACACCAGCTGCTGGCGGGGCAGCCAAGAAAGCCTCTGCTCTGACAGTGGCCCATTCATCTTCCCAGGCATTCCTGGGCACAGCGTGTAGCTCGGGGTGGGAATGCGAACTGGCCGGGACCACAATCCTCGTTTTGTTGTTTCTGAGAGTTATTGGAGGGAGAGATAATAACTGTCATTATTATAAATGTAATAGGTCCCCGCTATTTACATCGCATGGGATACCCCGTCACCATAAACACTGTAGAAGCAATTACCAGCACACGGAACATATTGATCTGTTTGTTTCCCACCTCACCTGCTGCAACGCCCCTGCTCCGGAGTTCTCATTCACTGAGATTTTCCCTATGTCTTTATTTAAAGACAAGTTATCTTTTGATCCCGGCACCCCCAAATTAGAAAGCAGACCACCACACTGTGTCTGGGGGGTGTATTGTATAAGATGTGCACTTACTGAGTGGGAATCTGACGGAAGCACTCAGGACAGAATCTGAGCATGGAGCTCTCGGGACCCGTGCTTTAAATATAGGCTATGGCTTTACAGCTCTCTGGGGAGCAGAGCTGGCTGCAGGGTTCTCTGGGGAGCACACTTCCTCGGTTCTGCTGAGTAAGGAGGGACAGGTGAGTCAGCAGTAGGCACTGAAAGTTTTTAAGATCACAGTAGACTCTGGAGGATGAAGTGGGGCCAGGACCCAAGGAAACAATTGGGTGTCTAACTAGGGCAGGCAAGGGGAACTGGCGTCTCGAGGCTCTGCCGCTGGGTGACTGTTCACTTCAGGCCATTTTATTTGTGTGAAGTCAATTTGGCCAATGTTTGGGACCCAGGCTGCTCCTTGAGTGTTAGCTGCTTCTGGCTAATGGATTGGCCCAACCACTGGGCCCTGTAAAGACCCATGGCTAAAAAATTCACAGTGGCCTGGCCAGGGTGTTCTTCCATGAGTGCCTGTCCCTGAACCCAAAGCTCCTCTTCTGCTCCCCATGATGTGTGGGATGCATATACATGCAGGCTTCCCTTTGTTGTGAGTGTGGGATGCACACACGTGCCTGCAGCTGAGACACCCATCCATGGTCACTGGCCCCTTTCCCTCCTCTTGAAGCAGCTGTGGACTTGGCAGGGAAGGGGCCGAGGAGAGGAGTTTACAGCTGGGCTGGAAATGGCCTCCCAGCTCTGTGACTTTGGAAGAATTATCACACCTCTGTGAGTCCCATTTCCCTCACCTCCCTTTTGGGGTGGTAATTCCTCTTTCATAGGCTTGTGTGACCAGGCACTTAAAGTGCCCACAAGTCGTACACGAGGAATACTTGACCGTTGAATAAACAAGATGATGTCTTGAGAGCCGCCTCCCTACACTGGGATCTTTGAATTCCTATCACCAGGACAGAAAGAGCACCAACACCGAATCCCTGTCCTGGACTCTACCAGATGCCTGCGAGTATGTCATTATACCACACCTTACAGCAGTCCCATGAGTTAAATAGAATTGGCTCCATGTGACAGATGAAGAACCTGAAGTGCCGAGAGAATAAGGAACTTGCCCAAAGCTGGAATCCTGGCTCTGGCTGGAATTCCAGAGCCTTTGGCCCAGGAGATCGAAGAATAACCAGAAAAGATTGCAGACTGCGCAAGTAGTAGAGTTTTTCTGCGGCCCCTGGGCATGGGACACGTGGCTAGAGAATCATATGGCACATGTCAGTGCAGCCACTGTCACCACCGCGCCGCGCAATAATGGGAACCACCTGCTGAAAAACAAAGGAAAGCGAAGAAAAGGCTTCTCCATGCCCTGGAAGTAGCTGCAGCGAGCAGTCATCCCGGCCAAGCACGCAGGCGGGGCACGAGGGGCCACGAGGCACAGCAGGGCCTGGCCGGAGAAAGCCGGGGGAGAGCGCCTCCTAAGTCCCCCAGCCGTGGCCCTGATACAGAAGAGACTGAAGCTAGTGTTTGCAGAGCTTTTACTATGTGTCACACACTGTCCTACATCCCTCCCTGTGCCGTCCTGTATTTGCTACTTAAAATAACCCTGCGAGATGGATCTCACTCCCCTTCTACTACGGAGAGCGGAGACTTGAGTTGGTGGCTTAGAGAGCAAGGGCAGAGTCCAGAGGAAGAGGCGGGCAGAGCGTCGCGACGCAGACGCTAAGTCTTCCCGAAGACACCGCCTAGCTCCCAGCCCCACTTCACGAAGGCCGCTCAACCTCTGACAGGCGAATAAATCATCATTTCTCTGAAGCCTTCCCCACCTTCGCTGGTAGACCTTGTAATTTGAGGACCCGACATAATAAACCTCGCATCCTGGTTATACATTATGGACGGCAGACAAATCATGACTGAACGAAAGGCCTAGAGCAGTGCTGCCCAACTGAACTCCGCAGTGATGCAGATGGCCCTTCATCTGTGCTGCCCGGTGGAGTAGCCACAGCCACATGCGGCTATGGCCACCGTAATGGACAGAACATTCTGGAGCCCTGGGCTTCTCTGCTTTCGCCACTGCCGCCATCAGCCCATTCATTAACCAGGGAGACCTTGCAGGGTAAAGAGACCCAGCCGATTCCATACTTGGGTGAATCCAGCCACACTCCTCAGAACATGAAATACCTTTGGGGCACTTCCTCTGTTTTCATTAGGTATTGGTCCAGGATAGCCACCAGAATAGAAATTTTTTAAAGTATAAGAATTTAGTTCACCACATGCCCCGGTTCCCTCTCTGACAGTAAGCGGGGCTTGCTCAGCTCTGCAGCCTAGTGGAGATTTTGGGGTGAGATTAGGGTACAGAGAGTGCAACACCCAGACTGAAGGCATCTCCTTGGGAGCACTTTAGTCTTCCAGGGTTCAAACACGAGGGCACAGCAATAGCTGTTTCAGGAATCGGTGTGTCAGTAACTCATTGACGCTCGTTTAGAGGGGACCATCCTTCCTTCCGGAGCACCTGGGGCCTCCCTGCAGTTGAACAAGGATCGGAAAGGCAGGAGGTGGAGCAGTGCCTGGAGCTTTGGCTCTCTATGGACCGTAGGCATAGAGTCCTTAGACCAGTCTAACTTCCTGGTCTCCCACGAGGTTTAGGGGAGAAGGTGCGGTGGATTGGTGGCCCCTAGGTGATGTGAGGTCCCCTAGTGTGAGGTGTCATTATCACTGCATTTTCCAGTTAGACTGAGCCTCCATGCAGCTTGAAATACCTCCTGGCCCCATTCCCACTCTGACCCAAGAGCTCCCTCTTGGAGCAGCCTTACAAAGAAGCTTTCTGGAAAATGAGGGCGATGTGATTGTGGTTTTCACCCAACTTTGAGGGCCCCTGTATTCGAGATGTTTTTTATTTGAATATCAAGCATGGGCCAGGGACTGTGGAAAGCTGACAGTCTTTCAGGTGCTTCTGGGACACCAGACACAGCAGGGCCTCTCATTCTCTGACCGCTGCCCTTCACCCCACCCCACCACCAACACTTTCCAGCAAGGAGAGCTCTCTATTCTCCTTTCTCTTCTATCCCAGGCCCCCTTCCTTTCCTCCTGAGCTGCGAAGGCCCTCTTCCCTCCAGCCTGGGCAATACGGATCCGCTGGGGCAGGGAGCTGACTGGAGGGGAGTGAGCAACGGCCCCCGGTTGCTAGGCTGAGCCGGCTGATTCTGCATGGAGCTCTCAGGACCCTCCATGGAGCGGCTCAGAATGGAACTAATCATTTGGCTCAGAGTAATGGGTTTCTGTGCTATTAGTCGAGGCAGCTCTGTATGATGAAAAAAAGCATTTTTACTGGTTGTCAGGAGCTCTCTAGACCTGCTCCTGTCCTTGCCCATCTGAAGAGCTGTGGCCTCTTAGGGCCTCTGTTTCCCAATTGATAGAATAAGGACATTGACCAGCTCCCACACTAGTCCAACTATATTCCTCAAAGGTCATCATAGGAATGATGGTGGGGCTGGAACCCCACCTCTGCTTCCACTAGATCACCTGTGCTTTCATCTCTTTCAGTGGTTTGCATCTCTGCATAAGATTTGGTTTGGAGGAAATATTTGGTGGCTAAAAATAAAATGCTTAGACTAGATGATCTCTGAGGTGCCCCTTTAACTCTCTAATTTTAAGGTAGCACCTGCTAATTGGACATGATCATAAACCCAGGTCAGAGACTAACAGCTTGTGGTAAGAAGTCCTGAGGCTGTATTTCAACTCATTTTAGCAACTTGCTCACTTCTTTACATTTGACATTTGGGGTTAAATCTGTAGCTGTTTTTTGCATATGAGCATTTTTATGCGAATTCTCTGAGCTCTGCGAGGCTGTCCTAAGGAGTCCGTCCCGTCTCATTCCATCTCTGAGAGGGCTGTAGGATGGTGGTCAGGTCTGTGAGGAAGGCTGAGATGCTTCCTGCTCCCGTTTCTTCTGGAGACTTCTGACACCTGTCCCAGGAGGGACTGCCGCAGAGGAAGTCAGAGCGACTTTCATTCACGGGTCACAGGACACTTCGTATCTCAGGCCAAACATAATGACTCATGAAGCACTCGCTAGCCCCAGAAGGTCAACATTAAGGGAAGATTCGATGGCTTTGCCATAAACACTCACACTTCAGTTCACCTCTGCTATTTGGGCTTGCTCTCTGGGAATCGCACTGGAAAACCTGCTTTTGGAGAGAGAGCTAAAGAACTCCTTTATCCCCAATGGCGTTTCATTTTTTTCTTTTTAATTTTACAGTTGTACAGTTTTGAGCAGTGTGTTACCATGTAGATACCCCCTCGGTTAAGAGACAGAGCATTCCCACCATCCATGATCTGCTCTTACCCACGATGTCACACAGCTGGTAGGCCAGTGCAGCGTTGTGGGTAAGAGTGAGTGGGGGGCTGTTGAAGACGCTCTATGTCTTGATTGTGTTTGGGGTACATAAAATACAAAATCCATGCAACTAAACAATATGTGTCCAATTTACACTTGAAAAAATTGAAAGTTAGAAAGAATACATAAGTTTCTCAATGCCACACCCTTCTTAAGTGGCTGACTCCAGGCCTGAGTCAAGGACCATTGCATTGCAATCCCATGTTCTTAACTGCCATGAACCGCAGTTCTATTCTACCCCCCTTCGTTACCATGTACAGATGGAGGTGATCCAGCTGGGAACTAGCAACCTGGTCTAACCTTTTCATTGTACAAATGAGACCCTGCGAGGTGAGATGATTTATGCAGCAAATCAGAGGTGATGTCCAGACCAGAGCCCACACTCAGTATGTTCTCAGGCCAGTGAAGGTGCTAAGGATGGTGACGTCAATACCTTCACACCAGTCATATCCTGCAGGACCTCCCCACACAGGAAGACCTCTTAATGTCCTGTTTCATTACAATGACGATTCCTGTGAACGAGAAGTGCTTTACAGTCATGCTTCTAGTACTAGTGAATCACATGGAGATCCAATTAAAGTACAGATTCTGATTTAGAAAATCTTGCAAATCCCAAAATATTTTTGAAGAATTCCAAAACAAAACTAAGTACATTTAGTTTTGATATTTCCTTAATTTTCCTCAGTGAGCTGCTGACACCCACCTTAACTTGATCGCCAAAAAACCTTGACTGTAAGACAAATCCCTGAATTCCTGGACATGGATTGATTAGTCACAGCCACCAACCACAGCTGAATGTTTTATTGGCTTACATTTTCCAGCTGAAATTAGACATCCCAGGGTTGAGTGTTTTGATTGACTTTGCATCTGGGTCAGTCAAAATTGCAGGTCTCGGGGAATGGTTCTGTTGTGCTAAGAGGTTTTCATCTTGTACTGCCAGAACTACTTTTGGCTAGTGATTGATGGATAGATCCAAATTCAAATCCAATTGCTCATCCTTTCTGCTTAGAAGGATTTTGGATTTATTGATCTCTGTCCAAGCTCATCTGGGAAGAACAATGCTGCTACAATACAGAGAGTGCCACTTGGGGTCCTGCATTATGCTGCTTTTGTTTCTCCTGCCAGCTCAGACCAAGGCTTTATCTGCAGCACTCTGGAAAGCTGGCAGGCATGGTTCCCGGCCTCAGACAAATCTGGTTCCCATTCCACCGCACGCCCTTGGCGAGCATGTTCATTTAGGCACGTTGCAGCCTTACAGACGCAGGCTGACCCAGTTTGCTGTACATCTGCTGTGAATCCAGTTAACGGAATATAAACTGATTTCATAATTTATTTATTAATGAATTAAGTTAAAATCCAAGTGCTGCAACCCTTCTTCAGAGCGTCAGGGTTGGTGATGAAGCAGAGCCTTGGAAGAATGTCACTTTTCATATCCATGATCTTCCCCGCCTTAAAACTTACTCTCTTCCTCTTTTCATTTGGAAAAAGAACCATTTCATGAATGGGTAAGTATGAGATTTTTAAAAACATAGCTACATTACTAAAAATATTAATAATTCTTTATATCTTGCTGCATAATATTAAGGAACAAATACTGACAAATCACACTAGTGCCACCCAAAAAGAATACTTCTGAGAACACACATTCCCAACTTAGAAGAAATGCCAGGTTCAGGTTTTTCTTCTGTACCCCGGTACCTCCTCTTTGTTGCCAAATGGTCAGGGCTCCATGAGGTCTCTGTACAGTAGGGAGATGCCCTCTTCCCCACCTGGTCCCCAGAGCCTGGCCTTGCATACTGGTCCCTTCAATAAAAATTACATCTTGCCAGCTGCCGGCAGCAACAAGCAAAGGTTCAGTGTTGCTTCTTCCTGACAGTCTTCCCTAAGCAACTACCCCGTTGTCCCCAAAGTCCTCACTGCTCATTTGGGGAGCAAATCCTTACACTTCTTTCTGCTCCTTTACCACAAGGGAGGGAATAGCCCTCTCGCTTGCTCTGTGCTTGGGTTTCTCCAGAAGGCCAACTGATGCAAGGATTGGAATGCAGACACTTTATGTAGGAAATGAAAGCAGGGAGCAGTGGAAGACGAGTGGGAAAGCAAGACAGGAACAGGCAGAAACCTGGTAAGGGGTGTGGTGTCCAGCAGGGTATGGCTGGGGGCAATCTGGCTCAATCCCCATTGAAGATGCCTGGGAGACAACTCAGAGCATCCTCAATTGTTCCATCCTGGAGGGAATTTATCCCCTAGGAGTGAGTTTCCCCATCATTTCTTGAGGCTTCTCCTAGGGGCATTAACCCCTTGGCCTTTGTGGGGAGGCATGCTTTCTCTAAGGTCCTGAGAGAGAGGCTCGAGTGAAGAATCCAGGTTCTTGCCATAGGATCCAACAGACACATAGACATGTATGGACATGTTCAGGGCCAAGGAGATGTGAGCCAGACACTGATAGCCTAGAGTAGCTCATTGGTCTTCTTTGCTAGGCCAACTCCTTTTTTTGGTTTCTGGCTCCCTAGGATGTAAGAAGCTCACTCTAACCCAACGTAATTGCTTCCATCCTGGCTATGCTGTGGCTCCAGAACAAAGGGGTCTCTGGTTCTCGAGGGAAATTTCACCATCCAGTCCTTCTTTCCTTTTCTTCCCCGCCTCCCAAAGTCCTCAGAATTAAGTTTCTTCCCACAGGGACTCACAGTGTGTCACATAAATTCCCTTTGGGGTGAGCACACCCATAGTCACAGGAGTGTATTCTGTCCCTGTATCCTGAGAAAACAGTTAAAACATTATCTGACTGTGGGATGTTTTACAATATCTGGGTTGCTAAGTCCAATATATTAGTATCTTGTTACAATAATAATAATACCCTACATTTATATTATTTTTATAATTGCCAATGCACTTGTATTTTTCTGAGCTGATTCTACACAAAACCCCTGGGAGGGAGATATCATTAGATATTAGCAAGAAGAAAATTAAATTCCTAAGAGATAATTTAGACCCTGAGGCACTGGGAAGTAACAATTAAGAACTCATGCTCTAAATCAGTTGACCTGGGTCAAACTCTTGGCTCTTCCATGTACCAGCTATGTGCCCAGCGGTGACTTACTGAACCACCCTAAGACCATTTCCTTAAACATGAAGTGAAATTTGCAATAGAACAATCCACTGGATTGTCTTGAGGCTTAAATGGGACAATCACATAAAGACCAGTTGTTACTATTGACCCAAACCTGTGGCCGGCCCTTTATAGTGCTAGTCTTTTTTTTTTCTTTTTTTTTAAAAATATATCTTTATTGATTTCAGAGAGAGGGAAGGAGAGGGAGAGAGAGATAGAAACATCAATGATGAGAGAGTCATTGATCGGCTGCCTCGAGCCCGCAACCCGGGCATGTGCCTTGACTGGGAATTGAACCCCGATCGCCTGGATCCTAGGTCGACGCTCACCTGCTGAGCCACGCCCGGCCAGGCAATAGTTCTAGTCTTGTGTTCTTTCCCACCATTCCATGTTTCTGGTTAAATCCTGAAAAATGATCCCAAATCAGGCATTTTGGGGTTGTGTTTGTGCTGAGTTTCCTCTCAATTCCTCCGAAGCATGCAGCCAACCTTGGTGCCGGACTTAGGAAAAGGGCTTTTCCTGGGGCCCATGAATAGAAATAACATGATTCAAAAATAGAAATGTAAACATAAATAGATTCATATAGCTTCAGCCTCCGTGGGTTTAAAAGAACGAATGTCATGTACCCAGAACAAAACTCTCTTAAGCAGAATAAATTGGCCTTTTTATGCTGAGGAGAGGCTGAAATGAAGCTCGCGGGGTCTTGTGTCGCCAGCACCATCTTTATGTTCTTAACTGAGTAACAGATAAAGGATGTGCCTTATTACAGGAGAAAGAGCCAAATGTGTTTGCTTTCAAGTGCAGGAAAAGAAGAAATGCGTATCCTCGCTGTGGAACTTCATTTTGATTACTGGCCTGGAGAGGGAGAGCAGAAAAAAGCTGCGTGCCCACCCAAGCTCTCCCTCCCCCACCTTTTTTATTTTTTATTGAAGCAAATGAGGCCAATTGTTGAAAATTTCTGTGCAGCCCTGAATGCCTCGGTGGTGACTCTAGCTGAGATTAATGCATTTAATTTACCTCTTTGGTATATCTGAGATGCTATTCGGCAGCCAGTTGGGAGTTCCTGGCGCTATCAGCTGCTCCATGCTGAGCTGCACCCCTGCTGTGTGCATTGGGTTGCCTTGGAGGGCTGTGGCTGAGCCAAGGGAGGGGCAGGGTGCGCACTGCATTTTCCAATCTGCCCCCTTCTCCATAGGTGGCCGTAGCTGGAAAAAAAAATGGGAAAAGCCGAAGTACAGGGTGAAACAAGCACCGAAACACCCCGTGTTTTCCACCTTTCTGAGCATTCCATACTGTCTTGTCCCAGTGTTCTCATCGTAAAGGACCCACTTCCATCCAAGGAAACTTGCCCCATCTGTGGGATGAATTAAGGGGGCTACATAGTTTTCTTTAAGGCTTAAGCAGTTGTTGGCTTCTGAATGTTAAGTATCAGCTTTGCCATTGTTCAGGACTAATAGAGGCAAAACTTCTCTTTTTCAACTTTTTCTCAAATCTTTAAATCTACTTATTTTATGCCAGGCACTGGGCTAGGTCTAGGGCCCACTCAGTATAAGAGACACATGATCCCTGCCCTCCCGGTACCTCTAGCCTGTTAGGGGAGATGATTGTACACAAACAGTCACACGAAGATCTAATTACAGTTTTGATAAATGTCACAGGAAAAACACACAGCAGACCTAATCTAGACTTGGGGAATTTCAGGAAACTTATTCCTGAGAAAACTTGGCTGACATGTTTTCATGGATGACTAAGAACCCAAAGGAACTAAACACTTTAGGGTTATGGTGAGAGTAGAACCCAGACCTCCTGGCTTCCAGCCTACAACTCATTCCTGACAGGTATCTGATCATGTTGGGGTTGGTCCATTTTGCTGCGTCTCTGGGACCTAAGCTGCCTTATGGCAAACATCTAAGAGTTCAAGGGCAGAAACTGCCTCTTTGATCTTTTGGTCCCCAGCCTTCAGCATGATGCCTTGTTCCAAGAGCCCAATAGAATGAGAGACAGTTTATTTTCAACATTTCCTGGGTGCTCGTCCTCAGTATGTGGTTGGGAATTGCTCTACCCGCTCTCCTAACTCCAGAGAGGATAGGGGAACATTTAATCCCTATAGTTCTAGCACCTCACCTCATTCCTTCAACCCCACCAAGAATACTTTCAGTAGGAAATTTCTCCAAAGATTTGCCTTTAGAAGTTGAAAAATGAAGCCCTCGTCCAAGATTTCTTCAGACAACTTTACGTAGGGTCAGAGTCGGGGGTAAAATGCTTTCTGGTTCCCTATGGATTGCTTGTTCCCTTGATACTTAGAAAAACCCTGAAGAGGTGGCCTCAGAAGATCCAATTCAAGGGAACACCATAGGTTCTTCTGAAGAAGGTAGCAAACCTTCTAGGCCAACACAAGGTCTCAACAGGGTCCCTCCAATGGACAGGAGCAAACACAGCCTTAGAAATGCAAATCATGAATAACTCGTGGAGAGTTGGAACTAAGGTTTAAAAAAAGAAAGTGCACCAACTTCAAGGACAAACCGAAACCTGCTTTATTACGTCAGGAGCCCACTGCTTCTATGGGGCCTTGTCACCAGTTTATGGGGACCATCGCCATCCTGATAATCACTTCCTTACTGTGACAAATGGGTGAGGTACTTCAAATGCACCCCAGAGGGTGCTGTCTGAAACAGCATTATTATTGTCTGCATCTCTGTCAGAGGGAGTGGACTGAGAGTTGGCTCATATGGCCCTTCCTCAAAGTTCTTTTTTATTTTATTTTATTTTGTTGATTTCAGAGAGCGAGGAAGGGAGAGGCAGAGAGAGAGAAACATCAATGATGAGAGTCATTGATTGGCTGCCTCCTGAGTGCCCCCTACTGGGGATAGAGCCCGCAACCCGGGCATGTGCCCTGACCAGGAATCGAACCTGGATCTCCTGGATCCTAGGCCGATGCTCAGCCTCTGAGCCACGTGGCCTGGCTCAAAGTTCTTTTGTGGCCTGACAGTGTGCCCTGGAGTCATGCCTCCCCATGACTCCGCAGGCTTTGTTGTCAAGCAAGAATTGTCACAGCTCCTCCCTCCCCGCCTTCTTGGTCTCCCGACTGCAGGGCCGAGCTCCAAAGAGGAGCAGCACCGTGCGGAGTGATACGTGGGCCTCAGAAGCCTTCATCATTCATTCGGAAATGCTGGCACGGAGTCAAGTTAGTTCTTATGTGACATTAAAAGCCTCACTCCAGAGAAGAAAACAAACAGATAAAGAACACCAGCTAATGACTTGGGAAGGCCAGAGAGCAGCTGAAGTACTGTTTTTTTTAAATGCAATAGATTTTAAACGGCATTTCCAATAATGAATAAGTCACCCAATTACTGCGCTCTTTTAATTCTGAACACCTGTCCCGGTGATTCCAATCCCCAGAGTGACTTTTACTTTGAACAATATTTATTGTCATGAGTGTCATTGCATTAGATGAGATCAGCTGGAGGCAGACGCCGCCTTGGTTGATGGCACCGAGGTGCTATGGCTCTGTGAGAGTTTTTTCCTTTTCCTTCGGATGCCACAGCTGCTCTGCGTTGCCGTTGCTGCCAGTCCCCGGGGTACAAGGAGATAATCTCATAACACCCGACAGAGCGAGGTCACCCTAGGGTTCTCCCGTGTCACCTCAAAGGGTCCCTGAGTATTGCACAAAGTGCCTGCTGGAGAAATATCTGAGCACAGCTCCGCTTAGCATCCGAAGGCCGGTGCTTTGGGAAGTGGGATGAGCTGGCTCCATCATTGCCACATAGCTTTTCCCATTCGCTCTTGACCAACTGCTAGAGAAACGGCAGGCTCACGGAGGGGCAATGACTCAGAAATGCCTCTGGTGCATCCCTTTTGCTCTGCAGACGTGGCCCAGAGATCAGGCAAATGTATTTCTACAGTTGCTGTCACACCTCTAGCACCAGGCCTATCGCCTCCCCTTGTGAAGGATCTAAGGTGAAAGAGAAAGTCACCAATATTTTTTAAACAGCTGGAGAGCACTGTGTAAAAGAACATTCTGTTAGTCATTTATTCAACATTTATGAAAGCCTGCTATGCGTTTCCTATATGATATCTGATATGCCAATTAAAAGACAACCCTCTGCGTTTAGGACAGTTCTGATGCTAGTTATAGGGAGGTGGCCCTGCAGGCTAATAATTTAGATAAGTTGATAATGCTAATTGGCATTCTAAGGACTTGGTGAATGTTGAGCTATTCAGTCCTCACCACAACACCCTTTCTAGAGGCAAGAATGCTAAGGCCGGGAGAAATAACTTGTCCAAGGACACAAAGACACTGAGCGGTGGATCTGGGACTGGAACCCATAGAGCTGGTGTCCGGAGTCCATGCCCCTGATCACTGTGCTCTACAGCTTCCCACAAAGATGGCAACAGGTAAATTAACTATCATTTTGTCTTGCGTAAACTAGGCGGACCAATGCGACAGCATCTCACACGCGCTATAAGGTTTAATGCTTAGAGCTACCCAGCCTGGTAGTCGGGACTCACGGTTGTAAGAGATAGACAAATAAAAAAGAGAAATTTAACACAAGTAGCTCATAAAATCAAGCAAATCGGGGCAGATCCCATGACCACAGAGACCAGAACCAGAGGCATGAACACTGTCAGGAGTCTCTCATTCCCTCTCCTACCCCTTCCCCCTCCTCGCCTCCTTCCCTTCTCTTCCCCAGCCCCTCTCCTCTCTGCTCCACTCTCCACATCAGCTTCACTCTTAACCTACCAGACACCAGCTTCGTCTGCACGCTTAGAGGCAAAGAAACCTGGAACATTTCATTTATATCCTCACACCTCATCATCAGAGTAAAAGTTTCCTCCCCAGCTGTAAGAAATTTCTTAAAAAAGTCTGACTTGTCTTCTATCAAGTGCTTACTCTTAGACTAAACACTATGACTAGGAAAGAAAGGTCATTAAAAAATGCCTGTGCCCATTCAGACCACCCACAAGACTGGGGGCTGCGGGAAATGAGGGTTTTCTCAAAGGAAGGGGTGAAAAGGAGCAGCGTGACCACTGAGAAAATCATTATAAACTTAACAGCCAGCCTAATGCATGTTTATTAAGTGTAGATCTGTTGATACCCTTTTGTGCAGATGAGAAATTGGGATTGAGAGAGGTTAAGGAACTTGCTCAAAGCATCGTCTATTGTTCATGAGAGATTTGAACACGGGGGATATGTAATCAGGCTCCGTGGGATGTGATTTAGATGCTATCGTTAGGGGTGAAGTGTTCACTAGAGGAAGAGATAGTGCTTACCCTGCTTGCTAAAGAACAAAGTTTGGGAAGGCAGCAAGGAAGTTACCCCAGACAGAGCCACAGCAAGCAGCAGCAAGAACCAGGCGCACACGAGGTCTCATGAGGGGGTCGTTTTTTGCCTGAGTCAGAATAATGTGAATTACAATTGAGTCACCTCACAGAGACCCCTGGAACAATGGGTTCTTTGTCCCCACCCCACGAATGGCACCTCCTGGTTGGTGCTGTGGAGGTTCACTGTAGGGTTCACCACTGTGGCAGAATGAATGGTCAGGCTTCCCTCAAAAGCACAGCTTGTGTTCTTGAGGTTAAGCCATCATTACCCACTAGGACATAACGAATATGCGCTCATTCATACCTGAAGATCACAGCCTCAGCCCACACGTCGTGACCCCAAACCTCCAAAATTTGGAAATGAAAAAAGCCAGGATGTGCAGTTGAACCACGCCTCGTAGAGTCCAGACTGAGCCTTCTATCTGAAATGTAGGCCCAAGGCTGCTTTGGAACTGGACCTTCTCAGAGCCCTGGGCTAGTGCCTCTCCCCCCTGGGTCCCACAGCCCTATGAACGTCAATCACCCTGAGGCTCCGCCTGCCTTTCTTTCTCTAAGAAACTGTTTTTAATCTCAAGGGACTTTCTCCCTCTCTTTCTCTCTCTCTCTCTCCCAACAGGCCTCTGAGAGTCTTTAGTAACTGCTGCTCCTGCGTTCTGGTCATTCCATCCTGTCTTTTGCCTAAACAGGATCTTCACCTCCCCCCCGCCCCCCTCCCGGCCTCTGGTCAGACCCCCAGTCATGCTTCCTGGCTTCTTCCTCCTGGTGGGGAGCCAGCTCGTGCCCTTGTAGTCAAACACCATCTTCTAGCTCTTTCTGCCAAGTGGGCTGGACTCCTAGACATTTCCCAACTCTCTCTTGGGAATTTAACTCCAGGGACAAGATTCCCAGGGCCTCCCAGAAGAAGGCTCCCAGAATTCGCCACTTTTCACTTACCTGCCTCCACTCCAGGGAGCAAGAACCGTTCACTCGCCAGCACTTCTGGTTTATATCCTCCCTTTGCCAGCAGTAGAGGGCATCTCAGCTTGAACGTCATGGGAGGGAGCTTTCTGAATGACCCCGTAGTACCTGTCCTGTCTTATAATCTTGTTTGGGATAAAGAGAAGGGTTGCCTTTTAAGCACAAAAAAAGAGGAATTGGGAAATGGGACAAAGCCTAAGAATGCTAATTTTGAAGCTGTGCCTTTGCTTAGCATGAACTGACTATAATCCTGAACTCCTCCTGGTTCAGTCTCAGCCCTGTATTGTTTTCCAAGAAAAAGTTTAGGACCCAAAACTGGAAGTTCAGTCCCTGAAGGTGGGTGGTGTTCTGTTATGATGCCCCAGGGTTGATTTCTCTTTCCGTCTCATTGTCTTTTAACCCTCACCTGAGGATATTTTTTCCATTGCTTTTCAGAGAGAGTGGAAGGGAGGGAGGGAGGAGGGGGAGACAGAGATAGAGACAGAGACAGAGTGATGTGAGAGAGACACATCCACCGGTTGCCTCCTGCATAGGCCTTGACTGGGGGTGGGGAGCGAACCCCCAGCCCAGGTACATTCCCTTTACCGGGAACTGAACCCGAGGGCCGACACTCTCACCACTGAGCCACACCTGCCAGCCTACCCTAGGATTTTACGCTGTCCTCAGGTATATCCTTCTGACCTCTTTTCTCTTTTGTTTCTTTCATTGCCCAGATTTGTGCAGAGACTTGACCCATTAAGAATTCTTCTTCTAAGGCACGTGAGTGTGTGTGGGTATCTACCAAACACTTGCTCTATTTTCTCTCCTGTTACCGAGGTTTCCCTGGTTCTTTCAGATGAAGTCAGAAATTGAGTTTGCTGTAGGGCTTGTAGGGCTTGTAGGGCTTTGACCCAGAGAGACACTTACAGGTGGTGTTCTGGTTCTGAAAGGTGGTGTTGGGAACATATTTGCACATTGTGACTACATGGGCAGGTGCCTTTTAAAGAAATTTCAAACCTGGATGGCAAGAATTTTTGCTCTCTGGAGGTGGGTGTAGACTGGCTTTTATCTGAGTTACTTTAATTCACATCGCAATGACTTCATTAAAATTCCCCTCTATAGGAGAAAGGTATTCCTCTCCCAGTTTATAACATTGCTGATAGTTTCCTCTTGGTAGATTTCGAGTTAGACTGAGTAGAATAGAGATAATGGTTGAATGTTCCTGTGCTAAGGAACTTGGACTTTAAGGAATAAGTCTCTCTCTCTCTGTTTCCTATTCTCTCGGGCTCTCCTCTTCCATCCCTTCCTCTCTCTCTGCCCTTCTCCCCCCCCTTCCTCTTTCTACCTTTCTCACCCGAGTGCACACACATACACATTCATGCAGTACGGAAACCCCTAGAAACCCTCATGTAGGCAGCTATAAAAGTGGAATCCCAATGAGTGTACACTTTCGAAGTATGCTGGGATATTCACTGAGACTTCTTGGGTAAGGAGGCAAGTGTAAAGATATTCTTTAATTTTTTAATTCATTCTTTAGAGAGAGAGGAAGGGGAGAGGCAGAGAGAGATAGAAACATCATGAGAGTCATTGATCAGCTGCCTCCCACACGCCCCCTAGTGGAGGTCCGGCCCTCAACCCCAGCATGTGCCCTGACTGGGAATCGAACCTGCGACCTCTTGGTGCATGCGACAATGCTCAACCAACTGAGCAACACTGGCTGGGCTAAAAACATATTCTATAAATATATATAGAATTATATATTGATTTCATCAATTGAATAATGTATTGATTTTATCACTGCAGAATGCAAAATTATCAGAATCAAACATGTAAGCTTATCTCTCAGCACTACAGCCCAGACAATTGTTTTTGATTAATTCACTTTTTAATATTTTGTTGATCCCCTATTTTGCACCAAGTACTGGGCTGGCAGCCCTGGATACAGAGATGGCTAAGCATGACACCACTCTCAAGACCCCAGATGTCCTGGGTGGGAGCAGCACCCTGCCACTGTACACAGTGAGAAAACAATGAGGCTATAGATGAACTTCAACAGCACGGAGTAATGACACAGCACATTGGGAAACAGGCGATTAAAGAGAAATTCTTGAAGAAAGCAATGCCTCAGATGTGTTTTAAGGGCAGGAAGGAATAGCTAGGTGACGAGCAGGTTTTAAGGGCATTGCAGGTAAGACTGTAGAGAAGGGAGGCCCGGAGATGAGACCTGGCATGGACACTCGGTCTGTGTTTCAGTGGAGGGCGGCCTCAGGTTGCTCGGGGCTCCTGCAGCATAAATTCCAAAGGGTGTGCTGTGAGATGGAGTAAACAGACAAGGAGGGGCCAGATTGTGAAGGTTTTATAAGCCAAATGAAGGCTCTCGGATTTCCCTGTAGGCAGTGGGGAGGGGGGGAGTGGTAATTTTAGTCTGGGAGTAATGTCAGATATTCATGTCCCATGGCTCCCTCTGTGCTGGGGTTGGACTTGGGAACGATGACCAGACAGGGGCGTCAGTGGGAGGTCAGCCTCACTAACCTGGGGGAGAAGCAGTTGGTGGACAAGTTAGGGAAATAGTGGGAGGGTTTAAAGAAAAGAATCCTAGAGATCCCTAAGAGAGAGAATTGGTAGGGCTTGGTGAGTGGTTTTTAATTATGAACCAGGTCGGCAATTGTCAACTCTTTTCTTCCACTCGGTCAGCTCAAAGAGCCCTGGGGTCACCCCTGAGTCCACTTCTAAAAGTCTGCAGCCGGTCCTGAGGCTTCCCCACCTGCTCTGTGGACCAGCCACGAGCACATCCCATGGAGAGCATTGCAGGGCCTCCCCACTTCCACCTGGCCTTTCTCCCATTTAGCCTCTGGACAGCAGAGGCAGCCTGCCCGGCCGGGGTCCTTCAGAGCTTGTTTGCTCGCTCAAAGTATAGCCTCAGCCCTTAAAATGCCCCACACGCCCCCCCATGGCTGGCAGGACCTCTCCTACCTGCGTTTCCTGCCTCTTCTTCTACAGTCTTCCATCATTCCCTCCACTCTAGGCACATGGGCCGCCTCCTGTTCCTCTTCTTTGCCAAACGCCCGTTCTTTGGTGCTCTGAGCCACACCAGGTCTCGGGACTGCCATGCCCCAGCCATGGCACTAGCGCTCGGGGAATGAGTGGATTTAGGAAGGAAGGAAGCGTGTAGATCGATGGGAAAGGGTGCCCAGGCATGAGGGGAACCAGGGAGAAAGGGCAAGAGTAGTGAATTGTTCACTTACTTTTTTAAAACAAATCGTCCACTCTTGGTGCTCTGTCCGACCTCCCGGTTCATTTTCGCATCGTGAGTGAAGCAAAGCTGCCCAGTGCGTCCAGCTCAGACGCGGCCCTCAGCGCCCAGGGCCCCTGCCCAGCGGCCACGTCCTTGCTCCCCGAGACTGGCCGGCCTCTGCTCGAGGGCAAACTTCAGGTTTATTTAAGCTGCTGGTACTTATCTGTGTGCAAACACCCACACAGATGCACATACAGGCAGCAAGTGCTCTGCATTTTAATGTGCGTTTACACTGTGCAAACTTAAAAAATGTACTTTGTTTCCAGGCAGCATGCACTGAAAAGGTCCCCACACATGAAGGCACAGCCCACCCTCTCCCGCTAGGGTCCCTGTGAGGCTCTCGGAGCACCGAGGATTAATGTCCCCCCACTGTAAGTGTGCTTCATGCCTCATCTCCCCTTTCTCCCCCTTTCTATGCAGCAGTGATGGCTTCTTCCTAATTCTCTCCAGTTCCCATAGCTGAGAGGGCAGGTGTATGTGTGTATGTAATGCCTATGTATATATGTGTGTGAGTGGGTGTATTTGGATGTAATGCCTGTGCATGCATGTGGGCAAGTAGGTATGTGTATGCATGCATGTAATGTCTCTATATGCATGTGTGAGTAGGCTTATACATACATGCACATGCGTGAGCATGCATGTAATGCACGTGCATGTGCACACACGTGTGAATGCATGCATGTGCATGTAACATATAGGTGTAGGTGTATGCATGTAATACCTGTGCGTGCATGTGTGTGAGTAGGTGTATGCATATGTGTATGCTTGTATGTAATGCCTGTGCATGTATGTGTGTGAGTAGGTCCATGTATGTGTGTACATATGTGTGAGTAGGCGTGCATTCTCAGAGGAGATGGTTACACAAGGAGGGTGATGTAACATAATGATTAAGAGCATGTGTTTCCTGGCCGGCGTGGCTCAGTGGTTGAGCATCCACCTAAGATCCAGGAGATCATGGTTTGATTCCAAGTCAGGGCACATGTCCCCTTTGCGGGCTCGATCCCCAGCAGGGAGCCTGCAAGAGGCAGCCAATCAATGACTCTCTCATCATTGATGGTTCTCTCTCTCTCTCCCTCTCCCTTCCTCTCTCTGAAATCAATAAAAATATATTTAAAAATAAAAAGAGCATGTGTCACAGAGTCTTCAGATCTGGGTCAAACCCTCCCTCTGTCATTTACTAACTTTTGATCTTAAGTAAAGTACAGGACGTCTTTTTAAGGTCCGTCTCACCTGAAAATGGGGATAATAATATATATTTTGAGGATTTTGGAAAACAGTTCGTTAGACTAATTGGAATAGTGTAGGGCTAGATGTGAGTCGCTATTGTTAAAAGTGTCATAAAATCCTGGGCTTTTAACACTGAATAAAAGACAAACGTACGACTGGAAAAGAGAGAGAAATGTAAAGAGAAGTGTAAATGCTTTTGCCCGAGTTTGCAAGTCCTCCAGTGAGGGCCCCTCCACCCCCCCTTGACCTTGACCTTGACCGCTAGGAGTGAGGGAGGGTCCGGGGAGCAGAGCACTGGTGGCAGCCCCCGCTTCCCTCCAGGAGCCGGGCTGGGCTGACTCGGGCCACCCTTCCGCGCTGCCACCGAGGAGGATGGGGTCAACCGCAATTCCAGAGCAGCCTCACCCCGACGGCCTCACATTCAACAGAGCTCAGGTGGACTTGGCAGGGCTGTTCTTATTTTTTTGTTAACTATATCGATTCTTCCCCCATCCTTTGTTGACTCTCTCCATGGGAGTCCAAGGAGATCAGATGTCCTCTGCAGCATCCATCATCCCATGTCGGGAGACGGGGGACCAAAACTCCCACCTGGGCCTCCTTCCTGGGGGCTCATGTTGGAAAGTAAACAAAGAATTTGGCTCTAGGGACTTCTTAAGCTATGCTCCCTGGAAACCAGCTTCACTCAAAACTGTTTAATTAACATGCTCCCACCTTCCTAAAAATAGAAAAGAGAAATCGATAAACACTAAATGGTTACAATCCTCAGATCAAAGTCATTTTAAACAAGGTTGTCTCCAGCTTCAGCCCCTCTCTCGCATGCTCTAATCACAGCGAAGGATGGGAACTGGGCCTCTGGAAGGGGGACTGACATGTCTTGTGTGCCATGGGGACACCTGTACAAGTTACACAGTGGCAGTTATGGTCTCACCCATGTCAAGTGAAGGTTAGCGCCTCATTTTGTAAAAAAGTGGGGATATTTCCTATTTCCAAACCTTCGTTCCTTTATCCCTGGTGATGGGATGGTTTGCTCAGCTTAACAATTTTGGACAAGGAAGAAGTATGAATCTAATTGGCAGGATTATTTCCAACAATTATGGGCCTTGGGGCCTTTGCATATGTTTCCTCTGCCTGAAATACTCTTAGCCTACATCTTCATGACCAGCTCCCTTGGCAACTGTAGGTCTTTATTCAAACATCACTTTCTCAGTGAGGCTTCCCCTGATCCAAAATTCCACCATTTCCCAGACACTGAGTGTTTTACCCACTCCCCAGTTCACTTGCATTCCTTACCAAGGAGCACTTTCTGAGATGCTGGTGTTTGGCAGATTTAACTCATTGATTATCTATGTCCCTCTCAAGGAGGTGGAAAACAGAGATTTTCATCCACTTGGGGCTCTGACCTGATCCAGGCCTCTGGAGCAGTGCCTGGTGTCAGGCGGAGCTCAGTCCATATCTGTTGGGGCAGAAGCAGTGGCTTATTAAGAACCTGGTCTTTATGGGGAGCACCAAAGGCACAGAGTGGAGCTTCACCACTCACTTGCTCTTGACCTTGGGCATTGCTTCACTTAGCCCACCCGTGACTTGGTCTCCATCTGTAAAACAGGAATGATGGTAGCAGTGCCCACCCAGGTAGTTGTTGTGAATACTAAGTGTGCTAATAGGTAAGGTATTTAAACAGAGCTTGACACCTGATGTGTGCTTTAAAAGTGTCCCTTGTGACTGTTGTTATTAATGATGACACCCAACAATTATTGAGCACTTACTACGTGCTGGGAACCGTGCTGACTGCTGAACTTTCATTGAGTGGGCTAATGTATGTGAAGTGCTTAGAATAGTACTTGGCACATATTAAGTGCATAATAAATATCAGTTATCATTTTATTTTATCTCTTTCAACATACACACTGCACAGTAAGGCAGCTGTGAATATTCTGATCAAGCTTGGAGAGGTTACTTAGCTCTCCCAAAGTCAGCCTGCTGGGAAGGTGAGGATCCAGAGCAGCACCCTGCCACCCACTGCAGGGCACCCATCACGGAGCTGCTGACCTGCCTCAGTCATATTTCCAGCTCCCAAGAGTTATCTTTTGCTCCCAGGCTGGGTTCTTCTGGCAGAGTTGTTAGCTTTAAAGACTGCAAGGGGAAACTCTGAGCCTCCGTGGATCACCACCCCCGCTGGAGATCAAATTCAGTCCACACCTATTCTCTCCTTTATAATAATGCGTTACGTGCAATTTATCAGACAGAGCCTGTTGATTGAAATTGTTTAAATTGGCTCAGTACAGACACTATAAATCCAGAGCATAAAGTCCCAACGCGACCTGGTTTGGGAACTGAGGTTGTGGCTTTTCCCTGAGGGCTTTCAGTATCTTTGCTGCCCTATAAAACCAAATTTCCTCCTGATCCTCTCAGCAGCGACCGCAGCCTGGCAGAGCCTCACTGGCTGCCATCAGAGCCCAGGCCTGCAGGATGGGAGGGACCAGTACAGCCATGGGGGCGTGGGAACGGGCAGGACAGGCGCTGACACCCGCTTAAGATCTGAGCATCAAGAAGAAGGCTCAGAGCTGAAGACAGAAGCGGGAGGCAGTGAGCAGGTGAGCTGGGCAGTCACAGGACTGAGTAGCAGCCCCTCCTCCAGGGACAGCCCCCAACAGCGCTCACTGTGAGGGTTTGGCTTCTTTTTTATTCCTGGACTGAAATTGCCTTTGGCCCCAGCAGAGGCAGAGTGTCCCTGCCAAGGGACATTGCTGCAGTTGAGGAAACAGAGCCCTGGATCTGTAGCCACAGGGTCCAGAGCTTGTCCTGGGAGGATACTGGGACATAGGAGTCAGGAGAGCCCTTGGCATGGGGCAAGCTGCCAATGAAACCTGCACTGTGCCAACATCAAGCTCAGCAAGAGAGAAGCTGTTCAAAGGGGTGATTGCAGAAGTCACCACAGGCAGGACCAGGGATGGGGGAGACATAAAGGAGAGAGAAAACATGGAACTTGACGGGCTCTATTTTAAAAATATATATATTTTTATTAATATTTTAGAGAGCGAGCAAGGGAGAGGGATAGAGGCGATGAGAGAGCAATGCTGATCGGCTGCCTCCTGCATGGCCCTTACTAGGGATCAAGCCCAAAATGTCACTGAGAATTGAACTGGTGACCTCTTGATTCATGAGACAATGCTCAGCCACTGAGCAACACAGGCTGGGCTTGACAGGCTCTGTTCATAAAAGGAAAGAGGTGACACAGCCAACTAAAGCAGCAGGCGCAGGGATGCAAGACAGATAGACAGACAGGGACAAAGAGAGACCAGAGAGAACAGAAGGGACCTAGGAGGGAGGAGAAAGGAGAAGCGGCCTCGTTAAACTCACGGAGATGATGATATTGCCAGCAAGGCTGTCGTCACGGAGGGGCCTCAGTCCATACCAGCGTTGGTCCCAACAGTAACCTTAGCCCATCGATTGATGCCTTCATGCGTCAGGGGCAAAGCCAGAAGCATGCCAACCAGGGCACCCCCGAGCAAAGGCGCGCAGATGGCATGACCGTCTTTAGAAGACCCTTCCTGCCGTCACATAAGCTCTGTAGCCGTCTCCTTTCGTCCCTTTAATTTTTACCCTAAACATTCAGTTGTGCGAGGGAAAGCACCGATGACCCCCTGGGGGGAGCTGTTTCAGCAGCGAGCGGAGAGCTGGTCTGTCCGCTCTCTTCTCTTCTGAGGGCATCAGAACCCGTCCCACCGCCGCACCTGAGGACACACGCAGCTTCCAGGGCAGGAGGGGCTGGCAGTGTCCCCTCTCCAGGGCACAGCCTCGAGATGGGGGGGCAGGGCACGCAGTGGGAGCCCTGAACAAATTCGGCCTGGGGGGGGTGTGGTGTGCTGGGTGAAGGAAGCGCAGGCATGAGCTGGGAGAGGCCTCAACGTGAGAAAAGGCGCTGAGCTCAGGAATGAAACCCTAAGGCGAGCTGTGGGCCAGAGCCAGAGCCAGGCCGCCCACTCCCCCTGCCCCCCGCTGTCCCCTCATGGGCCAAGGGCCCACCTTCCTCAGGCCATTCGTGCTCCGTCTCCCTTTCCTCTCCCAGCTCCCAAACACTTTTTTCCAAAGAGGAAGCTATTAGTTATGCTGATCGATTTCTTAGACCACAATAATAAAAGGAAATATCAGAGGAAAGTGCAACCCACAGCCTCACACAGATTTTCTCTTGCCTCCAAAATATTCCTCCAAAGCGAGCATTGTAAAACTAAAAAGTAAACACTGTTGTAGCGTACCATCGTCACCTGAGTATTGGTGACACCGGGTGTCACAGTCTTCCTCCTTTCTCTCTTCATTCTTTCCGTTTCCTCTCCTCTTATTGGAGACAAAAAAAAGGGGAGACGAGAGGCAGAGGGCTGGAGATGGGGGTAAGGAGGAAGGAGAGGAGAGATTGGAGGGGTTTCGGGCTGTGGGCATGGGTCTGGAAACTTCTTTTAATGTAAATTAGAATGTTAAAAATCGGACTCCTTGTCAATATGTTTTTAAACTGTGAATTTTTCCCCCACTTTTAAACAGAAAAGGAGAAATACTGTAAAGGTGGTAAGGATGAAGCTAAAGATAAATTTGGTTTCACTCATTAGAATAGGACCATTTTCTGTTTTTGGCAAATAAGATTCTCTTTGAGAGCAAAGAGGAGGGTGGAGTGGGAGGTTTTACGTATTCTCTCAGCCCAGTAGAGAGGGAGAGAATCCCAGAATTAGAAACTGTGGAATAATAGGTTCCTTAACGTTTTTCCTGCATCCGGAGGGACCACACCCGAGCCACTTACACTGGCGTCTCCAGGGCTGCGGTCGGTCCCATTCCTATTAAAACCTTCCTAAAGGGAGCGCACGGTACTTTTTTAAAAATGAGGAAAGAGAAAAAAGCTGATGATAGTACTAGTCTAACTCTAAATGATACTGGTTCTCCTAATCACTCAACAAGGCAGTGTGTTTGCCATCTAATTCCATCCAAAGCTCTCGAAACAGAAAATAAACTGCTGTTTAATAGGCACGCGAAGATGTCATCTCATTTTGCTGAATGTTCTGGTAGCAACTACTAATTATTTCAATGTATTTTTTTCCTGTAATTATTTGAAACAGACTATTGAGAGCTCCCCATTAACTTCAAAAATATTTCGGCATCTTACAAAAATTCAATAGCATAAATTTAAACGGCTTCTCCCCTCCCGTCTTCGATTTGCTGGGAATACAGCTGCGTGAGGTTGCGGGAGGAGACACATGTTGTGCAAACAGAAATCACAACGAAGAAGAAAGAAAGAAACCCCATCCCAAACCCACTCCTTATACTTCTGGGCCCCTTTCTGGCTGCAGCCAGCTTTCTCCTGGCTCTTGTGGCGGGTTTTAGAGCGAATCCCCCAGATGCTCTGGTACTTCCCATGGCCGGATGGCAGACACAGGGAGCAGGGCTGGCTGAGGGCAGTGGAGAGGAACCTTGTCACCTCCCTTGGCCATTTGCAAATTGACCTCACAGAACCACACTCAGGCCTGTAGCTATTGTTTGGAAGAATGAAGGACTGGCATCACTGTAACCACGGGTGGCCACCAGAGGAGTGGCACTGCTGGGCATACAGATCCCTAAGGTGTGCCTAGGTCTCCCTGAAGAGCAGGCCAGACCCGATAGATGCTGTAACCCTTCCTACTCCCGTGTGGTCTCCACCCTGCTGGTCACAGCGCAGCCAGGACTCCAGCAACAACCAGGAAAGAGCGGGAGCTGAGCTCCCACTGTGCGCTCTGTGGTCACGTATGTATCACATGTGCTCCACGTGGTCACGCACGTGTCCCATCTGAGGGACAGCAGAACTGGGAGACCTTGTTCACAGCCTAGCTTCTTCATTTGACCCTCCTGTGGCATCAGCCCTAGGAACAGTAGTTGTTCCTGTGGCAGGGTGACATGAATGACAGCAGCGGGTACTCTCACGCACGGGGGCTGGGCTTCGGTTCTGCTGAGTGTCTCATCGATCGTGAACCACGGGCCTTCATTAAACACTGCAGTCCTTACAGCGAGCACTACCTGGGGAGCTTGTCATCTTGGGGGGCCCTTTCGGATAAGCTCCCCCAGTGAGAATGGCTGACCGTGCGAGGGTGGGAAGCCAACTTCCCGTTGGCACTGCCTGAGGAGTGACTTGGGTGGGCCCTGCTGGAGCTGCCCTCTGCAGGATCGGCCTCAGATCACCTTCTTAGCTCTCGCTTCCCAGTCCTGCTCCTTCACCCCTGACAGGTCCACTGAGAGCACTTCCTTAGTCAAGCACATGCAGGTGACAAAAACCAAAACCAAAACAGAACATATTTTTGTAATCATGCTGCCTAATCTCTAGCTATGGGCCAGAGATCAAGAAATGGGGGCAGAAAATACAGAAGAGTCATGTTAAATATTCCACCTCCCATTTAATCTTCTTGAGAGTGCCTAAAAGGAAATATCAGTTAGGCACAAATTAATCAATAATATTTATTTGATAAAATAGGAAGCTGCCCAAGGAATGATCAGTTGACAAAGGGAGACTTCCAAGAAGAGGTAGCCCTACGTGAACAGTACAGAAGCCCAAGACTCAACTGCGGAGCGTCATTTTGACCCATGGGCCTTAAAGCAAGGATCTTCTAGGAATTTCTCCATAAGGAAGTAAAATTACATAACAGAACCAAACTTCGTCCCTGCGAGGTGTGCTGAGAGGCTGTGAAGAGAGTTCCCCAAAGATTCTAGGGTGGGTCCTCCTGGAGGTTGCAGGTTAGATTAGTCCCACCTCGGGGAAACTTTCAACTTTAAAATGCCATAGTCTTTTGTTTGTGCCTTTCACTTCTACTGGCTCAGGAAATCAGAAAGTAAAACGTGACATTTACATATAACTTAATGGAATTAAAAAATCCTTGCATGCCTCTTAATCTGTTGATATTTCCAGAACCCTTGCGTGTTCACTTCGTGGTTGAGGAACTGGGCTCAGAGATGGAATGCAAGTTCCCAAGCCCATCCAAGCTCTTAAATGGCTAGCTGGGGAATCTTTGGTTTTGATTGCCTAATATATCCTTTAATTTCTTGATCAACACCTCAACGTAGACGTCCCATGAACATATCACAATCATCCATGTTCATTGCCATTTTTGTAAAGCTGTTTATCCCTCTTAAATAACCTCTCCTCAATTCCCCATAAACATCACCAAAGACAAAAATTATGGAAGTCAGCCTTGAGTCTTCTCTCTTTTTTTTTTTTTAAATTGATTTTAGAGAGGAAGGGGGCAAGAGAGAAACATTGATGGTTTGCCTGCCACATACACCCCAAGACTGGGGAATTAAACCCACAACCTAGGTATGTGCTCTGACCAGAAATCGAACCAGCAACCTTTCGGTGCTCCAACCAACTGATCCACATTGGTCAGGGTGATTCTTCTGTCTTCTTGATGCCATGGTCACCCAACTCATTAGCTGTTATTTCACCTGCTGAATAGTTCAGAAACTTTCCTTTCTTCTCTGTCTTACTAAATATGTCATCTCTTTATTTCATTCTTGTCTGTCATCAGGTTTGCCCCCTCAAATCCATCCTACATACAGAGCAATCTCTGTAAATTCAGAGTCTGGCCAGTTCAATTTCTGCTTAAAACCCTTCAATGGCTTCTCAGATCCTTCAACATCAGTGTAGTTGGGAAAATGGGGTTCAGACCACTCACTCCCTTGCCCCCTGACAGTCCCTGGAGGAGAGCTAAGTCTACAAGCCTTAGGGCTCCGAGACATACAGTGTGAAAGCCACTGGCTTGTAGAATAGAAAGATTTTCCCACGTGGTAAAAGCTCTCCGACACTTGGCTTTAGCTCATGTCTACAATTACATCCCAGTTTATATTTCACAGGAAGAAAACACTAAAACAGAATACATATTATTTTCTATATTTATTTTACATATGAGACAATAAAGTCATGGCATGACCAGATGTCATGCTCAAGGAGACAGGCAGACACATGAGGCAGTGTGAGCCCAGAGTACATGATCCTCTGTACAGCTTGCCATCTCTGCCACTCACCCTGAATGGCTGTTCCTGAGAGGAGTCTACTTTTTGTCTGTTTGTTCAGAGAGGGGAAGCAGAGTTTTTAATCCCAGCCTTCAGAGACTTCAAATAGAAACACTTAAGTACTGTTAAATGCACTTAAATAAAAAGTGCAATTAATACAGCCCTGGGAAGGAATGATTTCAACCTGTAAACTATTGACCTTCCCAGGTTGTGAGGATTAGATATGCTAATGTATATGAAAGACCTCTGTAATCCTGAAAGCAGAAGCCGGAGCACAGATGCTTACAGGAGCCCGGCAGGTAACATAGATAAGTTTACTATCCAGGGGGAAACGGGGGCATACAAAGTACCTGCCCCACTTTAAAGGAGCAGCAGCTACTCAGTACTAACAGATTGTTGTTGCAAGAGATTCAGAAAGTAGGTGCCCAGGATTGCCAATATTTCTATTTTTTTAAAAAAAACTTCTGATTTTAAAATGTTGGCCCCCACATTTTAAAAGACATTGTGTGGCTCAAACAAAACTCCAGAAATATGGGAAAGAGATCTGACCTTGAGGCTGCCGGTTTCCAACCTCTGCCTGGAAAGGGCTTCAGGGACTCTGGCTTTGTTGTTAGAACTGAGGGGCCTCACAGAGCAAACCACCCAAGGGCAGAGGGGTTTGGAGCCAGAGGGGAAAGGACCCTCCCCAGGGAGTGTGGCGCTAGTGGGGTCCAGAGAAGGCGGCTGCTGGTCGCCTGAAGACAGGAAGCCACCATGATAGGTGGGGACCATCGGGCAGGCAGAAAACAAGAAGCATCTGAGTCAATCTGCTCTTTACAGTCCAAGGACTCAATCAAGGTGGAAAACAATAAAGAGAAACTAAAATCAATGAGTTCCAAACGGTTTGTTTTGAACCCTGGCTCCAAAAGGGAGTCACATAAAATGCTGCTAATATCTTCCCCAGGCACTTCAGTTTGCTCCCAAAAAGCAGGAGGAAGCAAACAAAATGCGAGCCCTTCTCATCGAGCTTTGTGAAGGATTCATAAATTGTATCCTGCCACTCTGCTGCTTAGAAACTTTTATGAGTTCCCCTGCTATATTCAAGGAGATAAAAGTCAAACTCAAACATTTCGGCAGATAAACAGAAACCGTAAAAAAAATTCAAAGGAATAAAATAGGAATTGAAACACACAAAAAATCACAATAAACCCTTTTCCCCCCAAGTCTCTCAGCCATTCTTCCTCATTCCAATTAATGGCAAGGCTACCTTTCTAATTGCTCAGGCCAAAAAGTGCGGGAGCCAGTCCCTGCTCCTCGCTCACCCCCTCCACCGAATCCATCAGGAGTCCCACCTTCAGGGTACGTCCACCCTGCCAGCGCCCCGACCCCTCCACTGCTCAGACCCTCCCCCCTGGGTGATCGCCAGCAGCTCTCCAGCTTCTTTCTGCCCTTGCCCCTGCGTCAGTCAACATAGGATACGTCACGGTGCAGAAGTAAATACCATCAATCTTTCAGCGACTTAATCAACAGTCACTTCTCACTTACTCTCACATTCGACGTAGGTTAATTAGCTGAGGGACTCTGTTAATCATCGCCTCTGCCAAAACAGCCACCGCCGACAGTCACATGGAGGAGGGAAAATTGCCCCTACACCTTGACAGCTTCCAGCGGGAAGTGAGACACATGACTTCTGGGTACATGTGTTTGGCCAAGCCGGTCACACGGCCATCCTTAACTCCAAGGGGTCAGGAGGGTGCAATCCGGCTATGTGCCAGGAGAATCAGAAATAATCCACAGACAGCACTGAGGACTACCACCCTGCCCTTCAGGATCTATTCTCAACCCAAAGGCCAAGTGATCTTTTAAAAAGATGAGCCAGGCCCTGGCTGGGTGGCTCAGTGAGTTGGAGCGTTGTCTTGTACACCAAAATGTTGAGGGTTCGATTCCCGCTCAGGGCACACACCTAGGTTGTGGGTTTGATCCCCTGTCGGGGGCATATGGGAGGCAACCGACCAAAGTTTCTCTCTTCTCCTCCCTCTCTCTCTTTCTCCCTTCCTCTCTCTCTAAAATCAATAAACATATCCTCAGGTGAGGGTTAAAAAAAAACAAAAAAAAATAAGCCATATGGTTCCTTCTTTTGCTTTCAATTTCCCTCTGAGTCCAAGCCAGAGTTCCCATGATTACTACAAGGCACTGCATGACCTGGTGCCCGTTACCTCTCTGGTCCCCTGTGTCCTTTCCACATCTTTGCTCACTCCATTCCAGGGCTATTGACCCCCTTCCTCTTCCTCAGACAAGCCAGGCACACTCCCATTTTTGGGCTTTTATACTATTCCCTCTGCCTAGAAGACTCTTCCCAGCTATATGCATGCCTATCACCTTCAAGTTTTTATCTCACCTCTTTCAAGTTTGTGCTCAAAATGTCCTCTTACCTTAAAATTGCATCCGTACATCTCTATGTTTGAGTAGGGGATTCCTAGCTTCCTAGCTGTGTTATCTGGAGAAATTTGCTTAATTTCTCAAAGTTTCAATATATTTCCTTGTAAGACTAGAATCATGGAATTCACCTTGCTGGTTGTAAAGACTGAACGAGAAAACATACACATGGTGCTATACTCCTAGTTGTCAGTGTGAGGCAGAATATTTTTAACACAAAAAATAGTGGGATTTTGCAAATGACCATTAAATGGTCATTGTGCTGTTCTACTCTTGGGGATTGGTGAGAGTGACAAGAGTAGGGTGATTGCCAGAGGGAAGGGGGCCTGGGGGAGGTAGAAGATGGGAAATAGTGATGGAAAGAGGCTTGACTTGGGGGGGGGGTGAACACACAATACAGCATACTGATGATGTGTTTTAGAATTGTATACCTGAACCCTGTATAATTTTATTAACCAATGTCACCTCAAAAATTCAATTAAAAAAAAGAAACATGAAAATAATTATGTAGTCTCCAGATATATCTCCAGATCTTTGTTGATGCTAACCAAAACTTAACAAAGCAAAATAAAACCCCCCCAAGTTCTATGAATAAACATGTTTTGGGGAGAATATTTTCTTATTTATGGTCACTTTTTAAAGATTCAGACCTCATATTAACATATTAAAAGCTCTGAGAACCCTTACAGTAAAGAAACCTGTTCAAGTTTGTTGAACCCAACATTCCCCAAACTTAATTGACCGCAGAACCCTGCCTTTTTGTTTTGTTTTTTCACTTTACATCAAAGCTTATTAGCATCCTGTGGATCTAATGCTCTGTTGAACACAACTTGGGAAATGCTGATCTAGTCTAAATCTCACACTCACTTGAAGTCTAAGCCTCAGACCAGCAGCCAAGCGCTCAGCCCACTGTTCCACAGAAACAGGGTGAGACTGGACCTTGATGGGTACGATTCAGGGTTAGGGCCTCATTCCACACTCACAACAAAGAAAATCAGCAAACATGGAAAGAGAAAGATGCTCGCTCCCTACTTACTGCCAGTGTCAGACTCACCCTTCACATCCTGGTTCAGAACGGGGCCTGTCACAGCCCTTTCCCACTCACTCGCCCTGTTCTCGCAGGAACGGCTCATCTTGCTCTACCCCCGGGCACCTCGGTGCAGTTCATCTGAGGGTGTAAATAAATAAATAAATACGTGAAACTGAGAACGCTGTCTGGGCAGAACTGTTAGCTACCATTCATCTGTGTCTAGGAGTCTTCCTACACGGTATGTCTAAATGAGGGGGAAAATTGCTCTATAAATAACAGCAATAATCACCCCTTGGCTCTACCTTGTGGGAGAGCTCACAGTGCAAAAGCTGCAGAGAGATGACCTGCCATGCCTAGACCCCCTTTCTGCCCTGAGAGCCCCCTGCACCGGGTGGGCCTACCACGAGCGCACGCATTCTTCATCAGTTTCTCCCGTCTGTGCAGTAGGATGTGACAGGTGGACAGTTTCTGCGGATAAAAGACTTCAGATAAGATGGATGGGACGGGGCCAGGGATTGTACTTACACTCTTGGAAAACAGCTCTTGGGAGGGTATTATAATATTATCTTCCCCAGGGTTCCCCGGTTTATTAAGGGCAGTGAATAAAGGCCCTCTCTGAAGCAATACCTATATCTGTATTGTTGTTTTTATCTATGAAGATTATGTACTTCAGGAATGTACTTTATTCTGAGACACTGCGATATTTGATACGGAATAATGTCTCCGGTTGGTACACGGTTGTGTGGAGCATATCCCATCTTCTCCAGTCTTTATGAGATCTTGGCTCCCATGAGCTTATTTATGCCTCACAATTACGCTATAAGATGAATAGGATGATATGACATCCCCTTTTTGCAGGTAAGTTGAGGCACAGATCAGAGGCTTGTCTTGCCTAAGATCAGGTATCCAGATATTTGAAGAGCCTTGACTCGAACTCTTATCATTGGACCCTAAATCCTGAACTGTATTCATATCATGACTGCTGACCGTGGAAGAGTTGTTTTGAATACTCCTGAATGGGCTCCTGCTAGGTGACTTGGAAACCACACAGGGTGGGGGCCAAGGTGACAGGTGATAGAGCTGTCCATGCCTAGGACCCCAGATGCCCAGCGAGAAGCTCGCTGCCATCGCTGCAGCCCAAGGCTGAGCAGACACGCTCTTCTCAGTCTGTCTGCTTGCCTAGGCTAACTTTAGTAACAGCAATATTTTCTATAATCACACTGCTAGTTTATCATATTTTGTGTGTAATATATTTCTATCCATTAGGCAATGAGGATGTTCATGAGGAGTAAAATATATAATTTTCCCCCAAATAAGAATAGTTTTAATGTGTTAGTTTAACCTGATTAAAGAACCAATACTTGTTCATTGTAAACAACACGGGAGGCACAGAGACCTGTAGAAACAAATGCAAACAGCACCCTATTTTCCACTCGCCTGTCAACCAACTTGGGCATCACGGGGGACACTCTCCAAGCATAAGACTTCCTCACCTGCTCACATGACCGTGTAGGACGCAGCGTGGCTCTCTCTAGCTGTGCTTTTCTGAGATGGGTGCCTCAGTGACATCTATGATCAATTCTGAGCAGTGGACAAAGAAGAAAACCCTGTCTGGTGTGGCTGTAAAGCATCGGTTCTTAACTTTTATGAAATCACAGACCTCTTTGAGATTTGGGTGAGAGCCATGGGCATTTTTTAGAGAAAAAATATCCCTACACAAATCTCTCTACCCACATATATAGGAAAATCTGCATATACCATTAAGGAATTGATGGACCCCCTGAAGCCTGTGTAAAATTCCCCTGAAGTCTTCAGGTCAGAAAGACTCCTGCTGCAAAAGAAGGAGAGTTGATAACATTTACCACAATCCACATTTATGTATTTATTTGTTTACATATTTAATATTTCTCTTTCCCACTAGATCTTGAGCTTCATAATAGCACAGTTTAGTTTACTGAAAGGTGCTCCCCCAGTGCTGGCAGCTGGTCTATGTCTTGGTTGTTTGTGAAATGAATTAAATGAATGAGTGCTGGTGGTGTTCCTCGTTTCCTGCAGTGACATAGGCATTAGGCAAATAGGTGGACTGGCTACGGGAAGAATGGGGAGGGGGGGTGTTTGAATCTACCTTCTTAATGCAGACATGTAAAAGATGATAGGGTGGCTGGCCATTTCCAGAATAGATGGTATTTATTTTCTGGTGGGGATGGGGGTTGTAAACTCTACTTTACTAGGTAGGGAAAGGACCGTAGTGGCCTGGGCCCTTGAAAACCCTGCCTAATGGTCTAGTCACAGGAAGATCTCTTTTTCTACTTACTAGAAGTTGCCTGACCCTGATCCATAGTGGGACGTTTTAACTTAGCATTGCCCATGATTTTCCAGGCCCCCTTTCCTGTTTACCTTGTTCTGAATTCTCACTTTTCCCTAAATTCAAGACCAGCATGCTCAGGATCCAGCCTCTGTCTCCCCCCCAACTCAGTATCTGGAAGGTCACGTCAGATTGTCCACAAGCACTAAATGCCTATTGGCAGCATTCCCACTGAAAACACTACCCTTTGCTCCAAGCCACTGGTGCCTCCAATGCCCAGGTTCCCCTCTGAAGCGCTCCGTAGCCTGCATCCCACCAGCTTCCTTCCCGGGAGCCTCTGGTCTGGGCTCATCTATTTAATGCAGCTAGGCCTCAGAGGGAGAGGTGGGCCTCCCTCTACCGAGGTATTGAGCAATGCACAGAGCCAGGGCATCATTTCTTGGCCTTTGCTGCGTGTCATTACCTTGTTCAGTGTACTCAGCACTAATCACACAATAAACACAAATGTGCTTGGTGAGCTGAGCAGTGCAAAGCAATAAACTGGATGGGGAGATTAGATGAGAGCCATGCTATCGGGGTGAGAGGTGCAGGCGGGGGTGGATGCAGATGAATATAGACGAGTGGAGTGGCACTGAGTCTGCCTGCTGGGAAGCAAGTGTAACCCTTCCAGATAGGACCACAGGAATCCTCTTGCCCCTTGCCTCTCCCTCTCTCTTAACCTCACTGACCCGCGAGACTTCCTAGCTTCTGCCCCCAGCTGTTAGAGTGAAAATACCTGGCACCTTGTAGGTAATCAATAAAACACACGCTGATTTAAACCGAGAGCTGATTTGACTCAATGACTCAAACATTTATTGAATCCTCTGTCCCATGTACTGTGCGAGGTGCTAGAGGTGAGATGATGCCTCTGCCGTTGCAGGTTCCAGTCCAGAAAGGGGGATTCACACTTGATAAAAAATGTATAATGTCATAAGAGAAAGAATAGACTATGTTATTGTTCTATGGAAGGGCAAAGGAAGGAGAGACTCTCTTAGCCTATAGCCTCAGGACAACCTATGGCAAGTGAGTCTGTGTTTACTTAATTCACACCTACTGGCCCCTATGATGTACCAGGTGCTGTGAAAATACTGAGGATTAAATGATGCAAAATCATTTTGGTCCTAAAAGAGCTTACGTTTTACTGGAAGAAACACAAATGAAAAGACATTTGAGTGCACGGCTGTGCTAGATTGTAATGTTATTTACAATGATCCGCTTCCTCTCCTGTGGGAGTCCTGCCGTTCTCGCCCGGACTCCCTGAAAGCCGAGTATGCTTTCCTGCCTCGTTGATATTTGGCTTGGTCATCCAACTTGCTCGGCCAGTTGAGTGGGAGTGTATGTGACCTAGATCCCGTCCTATCAGAAACTTTACATTCTACAGGACTGTTCCATTCAGCCTTCGGTGTTCCCGTGCCATGTGCCATGAGCATGGCATGTTCCAGAAGGGGGCTGCACCTAGAGCATTCATGAGTCCCGGAGTAGACCTGAGCCTGACCCGAAGCCTGAAGTAGCCACTCATCTGAAAACATTCAACGTGAGCCACAAAGTTAGCTTCTCAGTTTTGCTGTAAGTTACTGAGACTTTGGGGTTGTTTGTGATGCAGTGTAACCTAGTGTGGCCTAAGGAATATAGTGGTATAATAAAGGCAAGCAGAGATATGGTGAGGAAATATTTGAGAAGTTCAAAAGCCAGCTTTGAGCAATGGTCACCAAAGGTTGCAAATAATACAAGGATTAGGCTTAGGGGTGGGTGCTGGGAAGAAGGGGTGCGGGTAGGCTGTCTTGAACAGAGGAAGGTTGGAAGGAGATGACTCCAGGAGGTGGGAACATTCACATAAAGGTTCAGATGTAAGAGCTAGTGTGATACGCCCAAGAGCATCTGGCAGTGATTTAGCAGAGTGGAAGCTTCGTTATGAACTTGTGCATCTATAAAGGAGAGGAGAGCCTGGAGGGCGGGTGGAGGAGGTTAGTGAGAGGGAAGGCTGCAGAGGTAAGGAGAGCCGCCTAAGGAGGGACTCTCTGTGCTGTCAGCAGTTTTGACGTCATCTTTTGGACTACAGTCATTGAGGATTAGAGGAGGGGTGGGGAAAGTAATTTGGAATTTGGAAGTGATTATTCTGGTTGCATTTAGGGAACTGAATAGAGGAAAAAAACTGAAATAAAGGAGGCAGTTAAGAGGCTTCTACCATACAGGTGTAGAAGCTAGCATACAGGTGTGGAAGCCAGGATACAGGTGTGGAAGCCAGGATACAGGTGTGGAAGCCAGCATGCAGGTGAGGAAGCCAGCATGCAGGTGAGGAAGCCAGCATGCAGGTGTGGAAGCCAGCATACAGGTGTGGAAGCCAGCATGCAGGTGAGGAAGCCAGCATGCAGGTGAGGAAGCCAGCATGCAGGTGTGGAAGCTAGCATGCAGGTGTGGAAGCCAGCATGCAGGTGAGGAAGCCAGCATGCAGGTGAGGAAGCCAGCATGCAGGTGAGGAAGCCAGCATGCAGGTGTGGAAGCCAGCATGCAGGTGTGGAAGCCAGCATGCAGGTGTGGAAGCCAGCATGCAGGTGAGGAAGCCAGCATGCAGGTGTGGAAGCCAGCATGCAGGTGTGGAAGCCAGCATGCAGGTGAGGAAGCCAGCATGCAGGTGTGGAAGCTAGGGGAAGCAGAAAGAAATGGGTGCAATCTAGTGATACTCAGGGGCTGAAACCAAGAAGATTTGGCAATTGATGGGGGGCAAAGTAGACATAGGAAAAGCAAGTATTTCCAGGTCTCTGGAGGAGCAATGAATAAATGACAATGCCATTTTCTCAACTAGGGAAATAGTACAAGGATTAGGCTCAGGGGTGGGTGAAGGAGAAAAGAGGGTGAGTTTAATTTGGGGCGCACAGAGTATTAGATGCCCCTGAGGTATCTAAATGGAGACATCCTTTAAGTTCAGAAGAGAGACCTGGCTAGAGATAGAGATTTGGAAGTCATTAGGATAGAGATGGTAATTGAAGTGTTGGGATCATATTAGAGTGAATGTTTACAAAATAAAGAGAGAACTGTGTGAAAAAGGGAGTAGAAATAATGCAGGAATGATTTCTTTCAGGCCCAAAGGCTGTAAAGCAGTATTTAAGACAGAGCTTTAGCCCTAGAAGGATATAAGGGTGCTATGAGTTGAATTGTCGTCCCCCCCCCCCCCCCGAATGTGCCTTATTTGGAAATAGGGTCATTGCAGATGTAATTAGTCAAGATGAATTTATTCTGAAGTGGGATGGGTCTTAATCCAACATGACGAGTGTCCTTATAAAAGGGGAGGTTTGCACACAGAGACATGAGCATGGAGCACCATGTGAAGGCTGGCGTTATGCTCACAGGCCAAGAACCAGCAGCAGCCAGGAGAGGGGCTGGGCCAGCCCCTTGGCCGGCGCCTGCAGAGGGGCAGGCCCTGCGGGCCTCGCTGCGGGAGCACAGTTCTGCTGTTCAGAGCCCGCCACCTGGGGGCCTTTGCTGTGGCAGTCCCCAAAAACCGATGCCATGGGCGAGGATGGGGTTCCGCTTTGTGATTTTTAAAAACATGACATCGTGACCCATTTAAATGGCAGTAAGAAAGGCCTGGCAAAGGAAGGAGAGGCTGGAAATGGAAGAGAGGGGAGACAGAGCTGCGGAAGGGAAGCCTCTGAGGAAGGGAAAGATGCCATTCGATCCTGAGGGTGCCAGCAGAGGGAAGCCACGGCCTCGGCTGTGGCAGTGCCGGCGGGTGTGGGTACAGGGGTGCCAGTAGGCAAAGGAGAGTTGGAGCAGTTTTCCGGTTGCTGGAGCCTCTATTCAGATGCCACCTTATCCACAAAGCCTCTCTTTTACATCTATTTAAAATGTCAGCTTGCCTCTTCCCTTTAATCTTTGTTTTTCACGGCAATTTCACTATCACATCTACTCTACGGTAGTGAACTTGCTAATTTGTTGACTATCTGTCGCTTCCGCTGGAATGTTAGCGCCACAAGGTCAGGGGTTCAGTCTGTCGTGTTCCTACACTGTGCCTAGAACCCAGGAGTATCTTTGCCTCATCGAAAGGGCTCAGTGAATATCTGTTGACCGAATGGGTGAATGAATCATGCCTTCTATTTGTCTTCCAGGGAAATGGGAGGTAAGGTCATTTGCTGAGCATGACCATGGGGTAGATGGCTGTCCCGGGAAGGATGGAGGCATCACCAGGCGATGTTAAGGACCCAGTGAACGTGCAGACCTTTAGGTAGGTGGTGAGTTATGCTTTCCTCCAAGGTCCTGAGTAGCTCCCACGGAGGAAGGGAGAAGGCATTTTGTTTGGATGGATGCAAGTTGAAGCTTTTACCAGGTCCATATGATGGAAAAAAAGAAAGCAAGGACATCTGAGGAACTCGACAGGAGTATGGTTGAAGTGTCAGGCCACAGGGTCCTGCCCGAATAGAGGAAAGAGTGAAGACAAGAGGGAATCGGTGGACTGGTAAGGAGGTAACACTATGAAACTGAGAACTCCCGGCACAGTGAGTTGTACACCCTGATGAACAGAGTGATGCAAGACGTGTCTTAGGGGAGGTGGAGCTAAGTGAGATGATTAAAAAAGAGATTTGGTTAATGCCAGATGGGGAAGGGTCTTACATAACGCATTGAGGGATTGTTGCTCTGGAAAGGGCTCTGAATTTGGAATCCAGACCTAGGATGGATTTGGACTCCAAAACGCACTACTCTATGATCTTTCGTGAATTATTTTCTCTAGGTGTCTCTTTTATCATTTTTAAACTAGAGATAATAATAACATCTTTCTCATTGAACATTTATGAGGATCGAACGAGATAAGATATGCAAATGCAGCCAGTATATTTAAGCGAATAAATCAGATGACATGTACTACTGCATATTGCTGTAAAGAATTAGTGTTCTATAAATATTGCTGTTTTTCGTTGATGTTTTTTGCTCATTTTTTTTAAGGCAAGAGGTTTACATACAGAATGTGAAGATGTGGGCAGGGTACAGAAGAAACAGGAGATATTAGGCATAATTTCAATATTCCCTTCAACTTGACTCTCACCCTGGGCCAACTGGAGTCATATTGGTAGAAGAGGAGAATGGAGAATGGGCTAGAAAAGAAAGAACAGGGTGACCCTGGGTAAGGAAACCTGAGGGGGAAAGATGTCAAGGACATCATTTTAAGTACCTAGATGACTTGGAAAATTCTTTGCAAAGAATGGTTAGCACCTCATCTGCTGAGGCTGAATCAGATGTAGCCTGTTCCATGTCCCTGAGTACAGAGGGTCATTACCATGGAAGCTTTCTAGCCCAAGAATCACATGGTCTTCAGGTAGGACCATCGTTCCAGTTGGCCCAGGGTCGCCTTGGTTTCACAGTGAAATTCCCACACCCCAGGAAACCACTCAGTCCCATGGAAGCCAGGATGGCTGGCCAGCATATCTCCAGGTTTTGTTTGGAAAATTTATTTCCAGTGATGTCTCAGTCACCGCCAAGAAGGACAACCTTTATTTCTCTCATCCCACAACAATAACATGGTTGTGTGTATGCATGTGTGTGCATACACACCCATGCACACACACACCAGAGCTTCTCTGTTAGGTCAAAATGCCATGGTTGATCTCTTACGGAATGATAGAGATCAAGTTAAAATATAATTTATTCATTTATTCAGGACTTATTACGTACTAATCATATACCAAGTACTATGTTAGGCACGCATTGTACAAGAACAAATGAGACATGAACTCTGATTTCAAAATGTTCACAGTTGATTTGCGGAGGGAGATCAGTAAGCTGATGATTGAAATAAAATGTGGTAAGTGGTAAGCGCTGCGATGGAAACAAGCCCAGGATACGTAGAAATACAAGGGGAATGCACCCAGCCAAGCCAGAGGAAAGCAGGACAAGTTTCTGGACACAGTAACCCTGAGATCCTGCTTGAAAGACGGATACTACTTTCTCAGGCAAAGTAAGTGTGGGGAGAAAAGTTGAGCAGATATGGAGGTGAGGAGATGGTTGGCCAGGAAGAAGGAAGGGAGCCCTCTCTGTGAAGCGGGGGGGGGGGGAGGGGGCATCTAAATAGTTGGGGCATAGATCAGGGCAAAGGTATACTTTGGAGTTGAGGCTAACCAAGGAAATTAGTTGGTTGAATGACACCCCCACCCCTTCAAAAACCTCTCTACCCTTTCAACTCTCTCCTTCATCACTTCCCCCAAACCGGAGCGAGCTGGTTGTTAGAATTGTGTGTGGATCCTAATGGGCCTCTGGAAAGTGAGGTGGCTCCCTTTGAAGTCTTTGTCCTTAATCGATACTCAACGTTCTGGGCAGCAGGTAGATTAAGTCAGTCAGAGGGATGGTACGTGAGTCCAGAATGGCCCAGGAGTTGTGACCCTCAGTCCCCAACCTGCCCATCCAGGAAGCATGTAAATAGACACTAGGAGATGTGAGCGCTCAGGATGCAAGTGAAAGAATTATCAGCTCAGCCTTGTCCTCCAGAAGCGTCTGATGCTGGCTGCGTGTCTCTCCTAATGCGGCTGTTAAGCTGTTCTAGGGTCCAGGGAATCATAAAGTTAGAAGTTCTTCGCATTGTCTTCCATGAATATTGACTAAAATAAGTAATTTATTAAACCACAAGTTACCATGAGTGAGTCCAATCAAAATCCTATTTAATGTTTACATTAACGTCTCCAGAAGTTATAGTCAGTGAGTTTCTCCTCCTGAAACCAGGTCCTGGCCTAGTCCAGCTTTGATCTTACAGGTGGCTCTGTTCCAGGTACATTATTAGTGACATCAGCTGGTAATTGTGAGAACCACCTGAAATACATTTCTTGGCCCTGGCACAAAAATGGTATATCTCCCTGTTATGGACTGAACTGTACCCCCAAAATTTACAGGTAAAGCTCTAAACCCCAATAGGGTAGTATCCAGAGACAGAACCTTAGAAGAGGTAACTAAGGTTAAATGAAGTCCTAAGGGTGGGGCTCTGATCCAATAAGACTGGTGCCTCTAAGAAGAGGAAGGGCTATCAGATCTCTCCCTCACCCTTAACCCCACCCTGTGTGGCATGGAGAGGAAGGGCCATGTGCAGACACAGCAGGAAGCTCTGCAAGCAGGATGCCTGACCTCATCGGAAATCGAGTACCAGCACCTTGGCCTTCCAGCCTCCGAAACAGTGAGAAAATAAATTTCTGTTGTTTACACCACCCGTCCATGCATTTTGTTATGGAAGCTCAAGCAGACTAATCCATCCCCTTTAGATGAGGTCTTTTTTCCCCCTTGGATAAATCCCTTCTCCCCCTCCCAGGACCCTAAACTCCTCCCTGAATGAGGGAGGGGAGGAGGAGCTTGATCCTGCCCCTAGATTAGCCAGAGCAGTGCCTTTGCTGGGAGACCTGGGAGACAGACAGTGACCTGGTCCTGTCCAGACGTCTGCATCCTTAGCTGGTTCCTCTCTACCTCATAGGACTAGGGGTAGGAGGGACTCTTAGAAAGAAAAAAAATAAGATAAATGGTAGTTGCAGGAGGGCACTGAACTCCCACACCTTAGGCAGGGTTTTGGGTGTGTTTTAGAGACTGGTCCAGGTCGCATTTGTGAAAGCTAGATATCCTTGCTGGAACGGTGTCTTCCTTCCCGGTCTGGGGCTCATGGGCACCTCTGTCTCCAAGGCCTCCCGGGGTTCTTTCCCTTAGGAGAAACTAAAGCCCACTTTTCCTACCCAGTCGCCTTGCATGAGGCAGCTCCCACACTCAGCTGCAGCAAGCGTTGTCAGTGATGGATCCACCCCGGTTACCACATGCATCCCAGCTGAGCTGGAGAGCCTGCGCGAGAGGAGTGATGAAGATCGCGTCCAGGAGGCATCGTGGAGTGAAGGCTCGAGGCAGTCCCTTGCCTGCACTTATGAAGACTTCATGGGTATTTTTGCTGCAGCCATTTCATTTAGCCAGAACCTGCCTGCCTAATTGAAAGGCCCCAACCAGCACCTCCTCCAAGAGGAGGTCCCTGTCTGCATGCTGTTTGGTCCATTGTCACGGCAGTGTGGGGACATCATCTCCTGTGGCCTCTGCATCATGTCACATTTAGTCCCTCAAAACTGGCCCACTAGTCAGTACAGAATATTCATCTGAGTAGAGGGATGCTGGACAGTCACCACAAATGGACCATGTCAAGAAGGTATATACGCCTCCTGAGTGGTTGATCTAGAATCTATAACTATTTTCTAGCCACAAGTCATACCATATTACGAGTCACAGAACCAATTTATTGAGCCATGGTCAGCGTTTTTTTAAACGAATGGAGTAGACTAGAATAAATTTTTCAGGATACATATGTACACATGCAATACGTCCTGATATAAAGTGTAGATAACAATAAAAGTGTAAGAACCTGAAATTCCATAATTCTGTGGTTCTTCTGCTCTGTGCTGAGCACTGTGCAAGGCATTGTGGGAAACAGACAGGCGTAAGATGTGTTTCCCGAACTGGGGACTAAGCCCACAGGAAGGAAAAGCAGCTGATGCTTCTAAGTGCCTACCCTTGACCCGGCACTCTGCTAGGCTGTTTTTTTGTGTGTTACCTTTTTTAATCTCAGCAAAAGTCTTGTGAGATATGTCTTTTTCCTTTCATTTTCCAGGTGAGGAAATGGGCTCAGAAAGGATAATTGACTCCATGTGAGTCACCCAGTTAGCAAGGAACACAGACTGCAAATGGTATAGTAGGGGGCCGATAGAGCACATTCCCAGAGGCTTGACATGGGCGATAGTGTTCACAGAAAATCCATGGGAGAGGAGACTGGTGAGAAATGCCCATGCAAGCTGACCGGTCCTTTTGTGCAGGAGGCCATTCTAAGTTGGGGGAACAGAACCAGAGGTGGTTCAGATCAATTCAGAGAACACTGACTACATTCCAGGTCCTTGGTAGCAACTGGAGCCCAACAAGAAGGCCACATAGCCCTACCCCATGGAGCTTAAACTCCAGGGTGGGTGCTTGCAGAAGAGAGCGCTCAGGGTAGATGCGGCCTGTCTTTATACCTGAGAACATTTTTAGGAGATTCAAGCAATTTTCTGGTACCTGGAACTTAGAGTTGTAAATAAGTGGCCCATGTAAAAAACATTCTTTCTTCCCAGGCTCCCACGTTTTACTGATTAGAGAAAGAACAATTTACTGAGTAGCGTGGAAGGGCTGAAGAGCTGGTACTTTTCAGCGCAGCCAAGAATACAATCAGGGAGTTTCTCAGGCATGAGAAGGGCCTTATTCAGCAACTTTGAATAAATACCAAGGTATGTCCAACCAGCCAGACTGGGGGTTTGGATGAGATTCACCCGGGATGCTTTGCGTGCAGAGCTGGTCCCAGGCAGTGCTCCAAGGGCCCAACCACCTTTAGGTGTCTCACTTTTGCCTCTGAAAAGTAGGCCTCCTGTTATTCTGACCCACCATGCCAGGGCTGACGTGTCCCCCCAGTGTTAACTGGTGCCCACGCTCAGGCTCTCCCCAACATTTTCTCATCTTGGTATTGCATCTTCTACTGGAGCCAACTGCTGGGCCAGGATTTTATCCCTTGTCCTGTCCCGTGTTCTTTTACGAGCCTTCCTGACTTTGCAAAAGCTCAGCAAAACGTCTCTGTGTCCATCTCCTCTCTTTCTGCCACTCACGACATCCCCAAGTCATGCCTCAGAGAGCGCCTGCGAGGCATCCTCCACCGGACACATGCCAGCATCCTGCCACCTGCCACCTCTGACTCGGCTCCTTCCGAAAGTCTTCCCGGCTGCAGACCAGAGAGACAGCACCTCGCCTTATAAAGCATCCTCCTCGGAAAACTGCTCTTCAGAATGAATTCGGGCCTGGCTCAGAGGCTGAGCATCGGCCTAGGATCCAGGAGATCGGGGTTCGATTCCCGGTCAGGGCACAGGCCCGGGTTGCGGGCTCCATCCCCAGCAGGGGCGTGCAGGAGGCAGCTGATCAATGACTCTCTCATTGATGTTTCTCTCCCTTTCCCTCTCCCTTCTTCTCTCTGAAATCAATAGAGATATATTAAAAAAAAATTTTTTAAAAGAATGACAGTTTCTTTCTCTTGCGACGTGGGCTTAGAACAAGTGTTTCCAGCGGGGACTCCGTTGTCTTCATATACGCGGCCTCGTGGTGCCTGCGCACTGGGCGGGGAGGCGGCGACAGAGGAGACGCTGGGATAACCTGGTCCATGCCCACAGTGGATTGAGCATGTGCCGTGTCCTGCGCTGGGCACGCATACTGGGCATCCCGAAGGCGAAAACGGAGACTGTCCTTTGGCTGCTTACGGTTGAGCTGGAAAGGGGGAGGCAGATGTATTTGGAAAGAATTCTGAGAAAAAACACAAATCCCACGTAGAGCGCCAGGGAGGCTTCCAAATCGCTCTATTCGGTCTCTTTTGCTTGTTTGCTTGTCCCCTCTCAGGCCCCTGGACCCGCAGCCTTTCTGGGGGCCAGCCCGCAGCCTGGTTGGTCCTTGCCCCCTCCCCACCTCCCCTGCAGTCGGGAGGTGGCCCCCCCGAGGACGCACGAGAGGCTCGGGCTGCATCCCCACGCGCGGGCTCAGCTCTGGGGAGCGCGTCCTGATGAGGCAGGAGCCAGTGCCGAGGGTGCTAAATAATACAAAGCTCAGTGTTTGTTTCCTTAAATAACCCACATAAAAGCAAAAGATTTCCTAATTTTGATGTGAATTTCTCAGCTTTTATAATTTTTATTATATAAATATTTTACGATCGTATTTTCAAAAGAATACATGAACATGGAAACGTGCTCATTTAATGAGTGAGTGAATGACCTATGGAAGTCGCCCCTCGCCCTCCCTTCGCCCCACCCCCAAAGCAAGACTGGCCGCCTCCGGTCCCCTCTCAATAAGTAAGCGCGGGCACACACCTTTTACCAACAGAAACAAAGCTATTCTCACTGTACTCTTATTTTTTATGTAACAATCCGATTCGGAGCTATTTCCATGATATGACACAGGTAGCTGCTATGCCCCATTCTTTTAAACAACTACCGAGCGTTCTAGAGAATGGGAGGGGAAGACGTACGGTAAACTGTGCCTTCCGCTGATGCTAGGTGGCCCTCATTTCTGTTATCACAGGCAGGGGCGCAGTGGGCCACTGCGAGTTCCTCTGTGGCCTGCGTGCTCCCCAGGGCGCAGGCCTGGCACGGAGTGGACGGCGGAGAGGGAACGGGCACCCCCAGGGTCCTCCACCTGCCCAGCAGCGTGTGAAACTGCGCTTTTCTTGCATCTCCTACAACCCTTGGCATGATCACTGATTTAAAAATATTGTCAACCTATGGCCAGGGCTAGGGCGGGGAATCTAATTATTATTTAAAATTAAACGTCTCTGCTTACTAGTCAGTTTGAAGATCTTCTCATATCTTTATTCATTTATGTTTTCTCTTCCCTGCCAGTGGCCTGCTTTGTATCGGGATGTTGACGAGTGTGGAGATGCGCTGCCAAGTTAAGGGAGGGCTGTCAGTCCCTCCAGGGCTGAAGCTCTAAGATGGATCTCTCACAATACGCTGCGCCTCAGAGTCGGCTTCCCTGAGAACCCACGTGGGGCGGGCTGCTTGTCTTTATGGGAATGACTTGCAGGAGCTCGCAGGCTTTCTGGATCTCAGGCCTGACCATCAGCACTGCTTTCCGAGGGTTGGCTGGTTGGATGTACCCCTTTCCCAGCTCTGGATGTACCCCTTTCCCAGCTCCTGGGGCCTAAAAGCACCAAGACGCTGGTGGCAGGATGCCTGTGGTCCTCAGTCACCCTTTTCCTACACTGTCTCCCCCGAGAACCACCTCATATCCCCTGGTTCTTGATCCTAGCCTTATAACTGAATCATCCTTTGTTCCCATTCAAGGAGACTTTACTTGCTGTTTCAGCGCCTTGATTTGGTGCACTGGGATCATTTGACTGGGGCTGCGCACATTACGCACGAGAGGAATCTGTGAGAACGTGCCCAGCCTGTCCTCCCAGACGCGCCACACGGGTATTTTCACTCCACCGCTCTCCAGCCCCCTGGGGTGGGGTAAGAAGTAAGAACATGGTGGTTGTGCTGGTCCCTGTGCTCCACTTGGACAAAAAGAGATGTAAGACTGTTTCTGAGTTATTGGTCACTAGGGCTCCAATACACGCACACACGCACACGCACACACACGCACCCAGGCACAACGACAGGCACAGGCGCCTGCCCACACACTGCTCCCTGAAACGCCAGGCTCAGCCAGGGGGCTGGAGGCAGGAGATCTTTCTCAAGCCCCCTCCAGTTTCCCAGTTCTCCTTATTTCCCTTTCAATTCCCCTTCTTCCCAAAGCCAACAGAATCTTGAGACAATCAAATCCTGAAATTGAGAAGGTTACAAACACATTTTTTTCAAATACTTTTTCTGTGCCACATCCTGGCCTTTTGAAATTCAAACTCCGAGATCTGAGTCCTTTGTTCTCTGCGATCTGCATTCTGCTGAGACAGTGAGCACCGTGCCCTGGATGCAGCTAGAATGAGCGGGTGCAGCTGGCGGGGCTCAGTGCCGGGTATAACAGGAAGTTAGGAAATAAGTCAGTTATTATATCAAAATATTGTTCCACCGCACCAGTATTTCTTGTACTTGTCTTTTAACTTTGTTTATAGAGTCTTTTGTCATGCAGAAATTTATAATTTTTGTACAGAAAAACCTGTCAATCTCTTTTATAAATTCTAGGTTTTCTATCTTACTTAGGAAAGTATTCTGATATACAAATTAAAAATATATTCTCTGATATTTTCTTCAAAGACATTTAAGAATTTAGTTCTTTTATGTGTTCATCTACTGATGGGCACTTGGGCTACTTCCAAATCTTGGCTATTGTAAGTAATGCTGAAGTAAACATAGGGGTGCATTTACACAATGGAATACTACTCGGCGGTAAAAAAAGCAATCTTACCCTCTGTGACCTGGAGAGCATTATGCTGAGTGAAATAAGCCTGCCAGAGAAAGACAAGTACCATATAATTTCACTTATATGTGGAGTCTAATGAACAAAATAGAGACAGACTCACAGATACAGGGAACAGACTGACAGCTATCAGAGGGGAAAGAGGCTGTGGGGCTGGGTGCAAAAGGTGAAAAGATTAAACAAAAAAACAACTCACAGACACAGGGGAGAGCATGGTGATTCCCAGAGGGAAAAGGGGGTGGGGGAGGACGCAGAGGGGAAAGGGGGATAAATGGTGATGGAAGGAGACCTGACTTGGGGTGCTAAACACAATACAATGTACAGATGATGTGTTATAGAATCGTACACCTGAAACCTATATAATTTTATTTAACCAAAGTCACCCCAATAAATTCAATAAAAAAGAATTGCGCTGTATAATATCAAGAAAAGAAGGATTTCTTCTATCTCTCACTCTTTTTTGATAAAATGTCCCTAGTACCATTTATTTAATAGTCAGTACCTTTTCCATTGATTTAAAATGCCATTTTTATTACAAACTAAATGCCTGTAGGCACACAAATCTTCTTCTAAACTCCATTCCTTCCACTGGCTTCCATTCCTGTGCACATTTCATGGAGATGAATGTGACCCTAATATCCAAACGCTAAGGGTCACCTGGGTTCATGCAACGTGCCTCTAAATTTGGACAAGCAACTTTATTTTTTATCTACCTTCCAAAAGCCAGTGACCTCTTCCAATTACGGAGAAAAAAGTGGTTATGCTGGACTTCTGAGCGATTTTAAAGGATAATTTCAATTGTATCTAATTTTGTATGTGATGAGACCCCATTGTATTCTGATTAATATGCTGGTAGATGCATTTTGAAATGTATTTTCACAGTTATTCTCTTTATTTAAGTTTTTTGCCTATTGAATCAATGTTGGCAATTCCATATTTCTAAGAAATCTCCTGTTTCATCTAGATATTAAAAGGCATTGGCTTAAAGCGGTACCTAACATTCTCCCAATATTTAAAATTTAATTCCTGTCTTCTTCCTTATTTCTAATGCTGTTTGTATAATATATTCTTTTGCTCACACTAAACTGAGTTTTATCTTTTCAAATAACCACATTTTATTTTTATTGATTAGATTTCCTGTTTTTAGTGCTGTTTCTTTTATACCTTTCTTCTTTTCTGCTTATTACTTTCTTCCATGGACTTGACTATTCATTTTCAAAATTTCCCTTGCAGCCAGCATTGCCCATTTGCTATAGTTCCGGCCAATAAAAATTAGTAGAATTTGGGGGGAACACTTGTTTTTGGATAAAATGAGGCAGACAAATGTTAATACACTCTTTACTTTTCTCCTTCATGCTTGGAATAGGAACGTGATGTCTGAAGAAACATCAGGCACCTTGAGAGGTAAAACAAAGCCTAGTAGGATTGTAAAACCATTGACCCTGAATTGGTTAACCTCTGAACTGCCAGTTGCTGGACACCTCTGGACTCTTTATAAAGTAAAGAGAAACAATACCAACTGGCTCTCCTTTTCATTCCAGGCCTTGTGCTGTTTTTTGTTTGTTAGTTGTAGAAATATTTCTAACAGACAACTATGTCTACTGAATTTATTTCTAATGTTTCTAATTATCTAATAAGGTCATTTGAGACTATAAATTTCCTTGGTCATATTTCATGTGATTTAATATAGCATGTTTTCGTTGCATAAATATTTTGTTACTTTCATCTGAATTCCTGTTGAAACAGGGATTTTTCTCTTTTCAGGTAGGTGGTTTCCCTTATTTCTCTGTTACTGTCTCAGTTTATTGTATGCTGATTTGACACCAGGGCCCAGTAGCCTTCTCATAATTAAAAATGTACTGAGATTTTTTTTTAGCCTGAAGACTTGTGAAATTTCCATTGTTAATTTGTGAAAATTCCATTGTGTTTGAAAGGGATAAGCATTCTCTATATTTTTTAATTCCAAGTTCTTCCTCTCTCTTTCTACATCTGTCCTCTACGTATCCACCTCTGTCTACCTATGTGTCTGTATCTATTACCTACCTATCTATTGTATTCATTTATTTTTAGATTGTTGATTTTCTTATTAAAATCTTCTGAGAAATTTTTTCCTATTTATGTCCTCATTTTTTTGAATGTTATAGTAATATTTTTTCAACTCTAACTGTGGAGTTGTCCATTAATCCTTGTATGTACGAAAGTTTTCATTTTGCAACAACTGTTGATTTCACTGTTAGTGCCTATTATTTCCTTGCGTCCGATTGTCCTGTCTATGCTGTGAATGAGACTCTTTCTCATGATTAGTCTTTCCACCTGGATTTTTGTGTTTTTTTGATATAAATATTGTACTTGTTTTTGTTATTATTTTCTTATATCATTAAAAGTTCTGTATTGTTTTATTTTATATGTATGTTTACTAAAAAACTTAAAACCTGGTTGCCCTTCTCAATCTGTGAATCTTTGTATTTTACAACAGTTAATGCACTAATGTTTATTGGTAGTAAAATCTTAGTGCTTTTTCTAGTCATCCACCTCTCCCTTTTGTATTTATCACTCTTTGTAGTTGTGTATTTAGCCCTCTCTCAGGTTTATTTCCCCTCTACTATTATCTGTTCCTGTATCCCCTGGGCACTTAGGATATGCTTGCCTATCTTCTTGATTAATTTTCACAATAATTATTGTGTTCAATAAAATTGTGCTGGTATTTACCAGTCTCTAGTGAAGAGCCCTGCGCAGCCTGGTGCCTTACAAGGGGTATCTCTAGAATATAAGTTCTGCTTGTTGCCTCACTGCCATGGTGGGGATTTCTCACTTTTGGCCTAAATTCTTCTTCTGACTCCTAACTGGTCTCTCTGCCTCCAATTGAGACTTAGAATGAGCTTTTAAAATCCTTTTTATTTTTGCCTTAAGCTACTGAGATTCTGGGCTTCCTTTTAGTGTCAGTGTCATTTATCTTGATTAATTTAATATCCATTATATTTATAACTGCTGATCAGTCTCCCACTTAAACCGTGAAACACTTTAGGAAACCCCCCAACCAAGTCGTACTAATAGTTGTATCTATAATACTTGCAAAATGTTCAGCACACAGCAGGTGCTGAATCAGTACTGGGCCACCCATCCGATGAAACAGTGTGCCCCTCTGGGAGGCACGGACGCGTTGTCACTCTGCCTGGATAGGACAGAGCCTATCACAGTGTCTGAACATAGTGGGGGCCCAATAAGCGCTTGTTGCTGGATTGATTTATGAATATGTCTTTAGGTCTCTAACTTGACAGAGAAAAATAAAAAGTTCTATATTGCATTTAAAGGAATAAAACATTCCACATGTTTCGCTATGACCCGTGTTCTAAAGCGGGTGCGTCGTTTGGAGTCAGCGTTTGCAGCATGAGGGCTGAGGGGCAGACCTGGTGAGTTCCCTCTCTGGTCTGGTTATTCAAGGGCGCCCTGATCTCCTTGCTGCTCCCTCTCCGCACCCCTGAGACGGGGAAGGGAATTAAAGGTGAGCGAAGCGTTCCATAAACATGCTAAGCTCCTGGCTGTCTTTCCAGTTCCTTCACGTTCCCTGTGATTCAGGCTGAAGAGCTGCCCCGCCCGAGTGACCAGAACTGGGGAGAAAGGGAGCGCTGCTTGTGCACATGCACGTGTGTCTAGGCCACTTGCAGCTTTCATGAGCAATCACATTTCTTGCCCCATGTAGGTGCCTTACTCGCGCAGTGACATTTCTACCGACATTTCATTTTCAATAACGTCAGACACAAACATGCTCATTAAAGCTGTTTCCCCACAGAAAGCTTTGCGCGTGCCCGATGGTATTTCTGGCTTGCTGCAGGAGGCCCGGCCTGGCCGCGTGGCACCTTTCTGTTGACAGTGACAGAATTGCTCGTCCAGGACATGCCCTGCCCGCTGAATGGGATGATGCAGAGAGTGACTTGCTACCTGGAATCACTTCTTCCCTATCTTAGTAGCGGATTCTAATGAATTTTTATATTTTGTTAATATATACCATCCCATAAAGCTTTTCTGGACTAAATGCAAGGGAGATATGTTGAAGCTTAACTAATCTATTCAGCCAAGAATCTACATAATTAAAAATACAAAAGAAAAGAAATCAAAGTTAAAGACAATAAAATTTAAAAAGTAATAATGTCCAGAAGTGGAGTTGTTGGGTCATACTGTAGTTCTATTTTTATTTATTTATTTTTAATTCAATTTTTTTTTTTTTTTCTTTTGGTTAGCATCAGCTTGTTCTCTGCATCTCTGGGTCTCTTTCTGTTTTGTTTTCTTTGTTCATTTATTTTGTGTTTTTTTAGATTCCACATATAAGTGAGACATACAGTATTTATCTTTTTCTGTCTGACTTCTTTTACCTAGCCTAATACCCTCCAGGTCCATCCATGCTGTCACAAACAGCAAGACTTCACTCTATTTTATTGCTGAATAATATTCCATTGTGTGTGTGTGTATCACATAATTTATCCACTTATTTATGGATGAACATCTAGGTTGCTTCCAAATCTAGGCTAATACTCGTAACATTGCAGCAAACATAGGGGTACATTGTATTTTAAAATTAGCGTTTTTATTTTCTTTGGATAAATAACCAGAAGTGGAATTGTGTGGCAGCTTTATTTTTAGTTTTCTGAGGAATGTCCACGCTGTTTTTCATATTGGCTGCACTAACTTACAGTCCCACTAACTTAGGGTCCCCTTTTCTCCACCCCCTCACCAACACTTGTTTGTTGATGGTAGACAGGTGTGAAGCGCTATCTCATGGTGGTTTTAATTTCCATTTCCCTGCCAATTAGCGATGTTGAGCATCTTTTCATATGTCATTGGCTCTATATGTCCTCTTGGGAGAAATGTCTATTCACATCCTCTACCGTACTTTAACTAGATGGGTGTTTTGGGGGGTTTTTTGGTGTTAAGTTGTGTCAGTTCTTTACATATTTTGGATATTAACCCCTTGTTAGATGCATCATTAGTGAATACCTTGTCCCAATCAGTAGGTTGTCTTTTTGTTTTGTTGGTAATTTCTTTCACTGTGTAAAAACTTTTTAGCTGGATGTATTTCTACTTGTTTTAGTTTGTTTTTGTGTGTGTTTTTTTCTTGCTCAAGGAGATATAACCAAAAAGATATTGCTAAGAAAGATATCAAAGAGTTTCCTGCTTATGTTTTTCCCTAAGAGTTTTATGGTTTCAGGTCTAACATTTAAGTCTTAAATCCATTTTGAGTTTATTTTTGTATGCGGTTTAAGAGTGTGGTCCAACTTCATTTTTTGCATGTGTCAGTCCAGTTTTGCCTGTACCACTTTTTGAAGAGACTGTCTTTACCCCACTGTATATCTTTGTCTCCTCTGTGCTAGATTATTGACCGTATAAGTGAGAATATGTTTCTGGACTCTCTATTCTATTCCATTGGTCTATATGTCTGGTTTTATGCCAGTACCACGCTGTTTTAATTATTGGATCTTTGGAGTATAGTTTGGTATTAGGGACCATAATATCTCCCACTTTCTTCTTTCTCAAGATTTATTTGGCTAGTCAGGGTCTTTGGGGTTCTCTTTAAATTTTAGAAATAGTTGTTCTAATTCTGAAAACAATGTTATTGGTATTTTAATAGCGATTGCGTTGAATATGTATATTACTTTAGGCAGCAAGGATATTTTACAATATTGATCCTTCAAATCCATGAGCAAGGTATATCTTTCCTTTTGTTTGTATCTTGTTCAATTTTTTTTCTTCAAAGTTTCATTGTCTTCAGAGTACAGGTCTTTCACATTTTGGTTAAATTTATTCTTTTTGATACGATTGTAAGTGGTATTGTTTTCTTAATTTCTTCCTTTGATCATTGGTTATTAGTGTATAGAAATGCAACAGGTTTTTGTATATGTATTTTATATTCTGCAACTTTACTGAAGTAATTTATTAGTTCTAATAGGTTTAGGTGGAGTCTTTAGGGTTTTCTACATACAGTAGCATGCTATCTGCAAATGAGAGTTTTATTTCTTCTTTTCCAATTTGGACGTCTTTTATTTCTTTGACTTGTCTCATTGCTGCGGCTAGAACTTCCAGTATGATATTGAATAGAAGTAGCGATAGTGGACATTCTTGTCTTGTTTCTGATCTTATAGAAAAGGCTTTCAGCTTTTCACCAATGAGTATTATATTAAGCTATGGATTTGTCATATATGACCTTTATTATGTTTAGATATGTTTCTTCTATACCCACTTTGTTGGGTGTTTGTATCATGAAAGGATGCTAAAATTTTAAATGCACCTATTGAGATGATAATATGGTATTTATCCTTTATTTTGTTAATGTGATACTTGGCATTGATTGATTTATGGATGTTGAACCACCCTTGCATCCCTGAGATGGTTGCCACTTGGCCATGGTGTATAATCCGTTTAATGTACTGTTGAGTTTGGTTTACTAATATTTTATCTTCACCAAGGGAATTGACTTGTATTTTCTTTTTTGTAATGTCTTTGTCTGGTTTTGGTATCAGGGTAATGCTGGTTTTGTAGAACTAGTTTAGAAGTGCACCTTCCTCTTCGATTTTTAAAAATAGTATAGAAAGTATAGGTATTAATTCCTCTGAATATTTGGTAGAATTCACCTGTAAAGTTATCTGGTCCTGGACTTTTATTTGTTGGAAGTTTTCTGATTACTAATTCAATTTCATTACTAGTAATTGGTCTGTTTGGATTTTGTATTTCTTCCCAGTTCAGTCTTGGAAGTTTATATACTTTGAAAAATGTACCCATTTTTTAACATTGTCATATTTGTTGGCATATAATTGTTATAGCATTTTTTAATGATTCTTTGTATTTCTGTTATGTCTGCGTAATTTCTCCTCTTTATTATTTCACTTATTTGGGTATTCTCTCTTTTTTCTTGATGTGTTTGGCTAAAGTTTGTCTATTTTATTTATCTTTTCAAAGAACCAGCTCTTGGTTTTATTAATTTTTATATTGTTTTATTAAATTTCTGTTTAGTTTATTTCTGCTCTGATTTTAACTATTTCCTTCTTTCTGTAAACTTTGGGTTTTATCTCTTCTTCTTTTTCTAGTCCCTTTGGTGTAGAGTTAAATTGTTTATTTGGTGTTTTTCTTGTTTCTTGAGGTAGGCCAGTAGAGCTATGAACTTCCTTTTCTGAACTGCTTTTGCTGTCTCCCATAAATTTAAGAAAACGTGTTTTCATTTTCATTTATTTCAGGACAGTTTTTGATCTTTCTGTTTGATCCATTATTAAAGTAGTATTAGTGTCTATATATATGTGTTTTTTTATTGTTTGCTTTTTCAGTTTTCTTCCTGTAGTTGATTTCTAGTTACATGCCAGTGTGGTCAGGAAAAAAAAAAAAAAAAAAAAAAACGCTTGCTATGATTTCAATCTTCTTGAATTTATTGAGGTTTGCTTTGTGGACTACTATGTAATCTGTCCTAAAGAATGTTCTATGTACACTTGAAAAAATGTGTCTTCTGGAGTTTTGGGATGAAATATTCTATACAAGTCCATTAAAATGCACTTGTCTAATGTGACATTGAAGGCCATTATTTCCTTACCAGTTTTATGTCTGAGAGATCTATCCTTTGATGTGAATGGAGAATTAAAATCCCTTACTGTTACTTTATTACAGAGAATTTTCCCCTTTATGGTCATTAATAATTGCTTTATTTATTTAGAGGCTCTTTTGTTGGGTATATAGATATTTTTATTAAGCTCAGAAAGAAGAAGGGAGAGGGAGACAGAGATAGAAACATCAATGATGAGAGAGTCATTGATCGTCCGCCCACTGCATGCCCTCGACTGGGGATCGAGCCCGCAACCTGGGCATGTGCCCTGACTGGGAATCGAACCGCGATCTCTTGGATCCTAGGTTGATGCTCAACCGCTGAGCTTCGCCAGGCCGGGCAAGTTTGATACTTTTTAAAACCATAATAATAACTTTCAAATGTCTGATTTACTATTTGTATTGAATATTTGGCTTTACCTGTGGGATTTGTCCCTTTCTCATATTTTCTTATTTCTGGTTATGGCCTCTTTTTTTCTACTTATAGGAGACCCTTTAACATTTTTTATAAAGCTAGTTTAACAGTGAGGAACTCCTTTAGTTTTTGCTTGTCTGAGAAACTCTCTATCTTTCTTTCAATTCTGAATGATAACCTTGATGAGTAAGTTATTCTAGGTTGTAGGCTCCTTTCTTTCAGTACTTTAAAGATGCTCTGCCTCTCCCTCTGGCCTATAAAGCTGCTGATGAGAAATCAGCCGATAGCCTTATGGGATTTCCTTTGTATGTAACTCATTTTTCTCTTGCCTCCTTCAAGATTGTCTCTTTATCTTTCACTTTTGCCATTTAACTACAACGTGTCTCAGTGTGGGTCTCTTGGGTTCATCTTGTTTGGAACTTTCTGTGTGTCCTGGACCTGGATGTCTGTTCCTATCCCAGGTTAGGAAAGTTTTCAACCCTTATTTCTTTATATAAAATGCTTGTTTCTTTCTCTTTCTTTTCCTTCTGGAATCCTTATAATGCAAATGTTCAAGTGCATGATGTTATCCCAGAGGTCCCTTAAACTATCCTCTTTTTAAAAATTATTTTTGCTTTCTGCTCTCCTGATTGATTGATTTCCACTCATCTGTCTTCCAGCTCACTTATTCATTCTTAACTAATCTGCTGTTGATTTCTTCTAATATGTTATTTTAGTTATTGTATTTTTTAGGTCTGCTTGGTTTTTTATTACACTTTCTAACTCTTTGTTGAAGTTCTCCCTAAATTTCTCTATTCCACTCTCAAGTTTGGTGAGCATCCTTATGACCATTTTTTAAAATTCTGTATTAGGCCAATTACTTATTTCTGTTTCCTTAAGGTGTCTCCCCCCCACCCCCCGGGGATTTTTCTTGTTCCACTATTTGAGAAATATTCTTTTGTATTTTCATTTTGTTTGAGTTTTTATATTTGTTTTATGGATTAGAGAGAATAGCTGTCCCTTTCAGTATAGGAGAAGTGGCCTTATGTATAAGTGTGTGTACCTGTGGTTTTGACAGTTATGTAGGAACCAAGTGGGTGCCTAAAGCACCTGAGGCACCGGCTCCAGGTCAGGAGGACAGGTGCATATAATAATACCTCTTGATCCTGTTTGTTTCCTTTGATAGGCCAAAATGGGCTTGGCACACCTTGCAGGTAGGCCAGAGTACCTGGATAGACACCCCTCACCTGCCTTATGGGGGTGGAGAGAGACATAGACCATGGTGCTCACATACCTCTGTGCCATTTAACTACAATATGTCTCAGTGTGGGTTTCGTGGGTTCATCTTGTTTGGAACTTTCTGTGCATCCTGGACCTGGATGTCTGTTCCTGTCCCAGGTTAGGAAAGTTTTCAACCCTTATTTCTTTATAAGGGTTTGATCCTTTGGTGTAGTTTATACTCTCTCAGTTCACTAATGGGGCTTCTTCAACTCAGGCAGCTTAAGAATCCTGTAAAAAAAAGCAGAGTGTACCTGGGGACTCGGGAGAACCCAGTTCTGCCTCATGCCAACAGCCACACATTTTTTCTGTCTCTGGGACTCTAATCCATCTTAATATTTTTCTCATAAGGTGTTATTTTTAATATTTATATTGCTGTCATTACATGATTTGCGTTTGTGTTTGTGTTTGTCTGTATGTGTTTTTATTTTGTTCTGCATTAGATCATGATTACTGATGAATGGACCAGTAGAGAGGGATAGGGATTTAGGAAACCTGGGTCCCAACCCCTCCTCCACTGCTGCGTCAGCATTGTTGACTGGGAACCTCTCTCTTTAGGAAATGCAGGTCCTATTTTTAGTCCCATCAGCTCTCCAAGATTATTTTTAGATCTAACATACTATCATTTTCCCTGACTCAGTGTCCCATCCAAAAATGACAATAACAAAGATTGCTAAGATTTTACCGAAATATTATGAAATAGAATGCGCAAAAATATTTTGAAAACTGAAATTCTACTTAGAGAAAGATGCACAAGTGCTAGTGTTGTTAGATCTGCCCATAAATGGTGGTGATAGAATACTTTGTTTACAAGGGACTTCGGATTCATTTATTTTATGTTCCTACCATTTATCCCTTGTATCATCCTAATCTAAAGCTTCTAGAGAACTGTGGGAATACCTGCACACGGTGGACATTGGGTCACAGTTCTCAGAGCAATACAGGGCAGAGTATATGGGTGAGTGGCTCAGAGAGCTCAGGAATGATCCAAGCAACGGTCTCGGTCTTTCTTCTTCTGGACATAAATCAAGGACTCTCGCTTTCCAGGCTGTCAATTCAACACCTTTTATAGGCACTTAATTCACTCAGAAATTAAAAATATATATATACTCCTCAGAGAAAGTCTCATTATTCTTCAGTGTGACACATGATTTGATTTTAAGCCTTTATGTGTGTCTTCTATATCCTACTGTGGGTTAGAATCAGTCAGATGTCTGTGATTAATAGCTCTTGCTGCCTAGGCCATTCACCTCCCACATAGGCTTCGAATATGCCCTCCTCAGGGAATCTTTATTTTATTTTTCCTTCCCTTGCAAAGTCATCAGTGTAGTTTAGGGGGACAGCACACACGAGCAAGTCATGTGTTTGATAAGAGTATTGCACCATGCCCTCTTAGGACTAGACCTCCTGTTTCCTGCTCTGCTAAGCAATATTCAGAATAACTAAGAAGGCCAAGTCCCTCTTCATTGTTGGCAAAACCATGTCCTTCCCTCCCCTCTCCCCTCCCCTCTCCCCATCTCTTTTGTTCTCACTGTCTCCCCTTCTTTCATAACATGTGCTGTGTAAGGAAGCAGAGACCCTTCACCCTGAGATTTCCGTGATAGACAACAACTTAATTGATTCCCCCTTACCAGGTAAGGTTGCATTTTTAAAGACTGGAACCTTCAGTTACAGAGGATACAATTTGGGGATCAATGAGCAGCCAGGGTGCACTTCTTGGGCAGAGGAGTCTTCACAAGTAGCCATTTAATTAAATCTTGAACTATGGAATCTAGACGCATTCTGGGAGAAAGAAATAACACAGGACAAGGAGCCAAAATGTTAATTCTACTCCCACTTCTGCTTCTAACTTATATGAATCTAGGCATGTTATTGCCCTGCGCTGGGCACCCGTTCTCAGTGTAAAATGACCATGTGGAGACTGATAGAAATGCTCCTGGATTCTGCTTACCTCCAATCTCCCCAGATTGGGCTGGCAGAGTTCAGCATGTTTTTAGATAGTATTAAGATAGCATGGGGCCAAATGATTCCGAACTGTATAAATCTCTTCTCAGACCAGATTCCTCCACCTCATAAAGTCTTCAAATCAGATATTTACATGGAGGCAAGTGGTCAAAAGCAGTCAAGTCTCACATTCTGGTCAAATAGGCTATATCATCAACCCGATTGTAGGAAAAGGGGGGCTGTTCCAGGTACCCCCCAAATCCTCCCACCTTCCCCTGAGTTTAGCTTGACTCCCACCATTGCACTGTGCTCTCTGATCAATTGCCTGGTGGGCAGTAGACTGCAAAGAAGAGGTTGCCAGGGCCCATGTGTGTGCCAGAGTCACTCATGTGTGTGACCCGTGAAAACCTCCCACATCTGCTCAGTTAGCCCAGGAGAAGCACAAGCTGGACAGCTGTCCTAGTCTGGAGGCTGGGGAGGGGATGTCTCCTGAGGGAGTGACTTCATTTAATATGCATTCTGTCTTAATCTACTCCAGAAATAGGGATTTTTATTGCTTTCACTGTTTGTATTTTTCCCTTAGAATCAACAGCAGCTATGTTTCTCAAATTTATTTCAAACCTCTTAGACATTTAGGACCCTGCAGGTTAGGCCCAAACAACTTGCATTCTCAGTACCCTTGAAAACAGACTCGAATCCACCCAAGGTCCTCACCCTGATCCCCAAAGAGCTCGCTGTTCGTCTCCAGCCATTTGCTAAGTGATTCTCCTCAGCCGAATGAGCTCCCACCTTCTGTTACTGAGCGCTGATCAGGGCTGATGTCTTTTTTGTAGCTCTCACTGACCACGCCAGGCTGCCCTGATCTTTTTTTGGCTTTGAGTCTCAGTTTCATAGGACATGAAGCCAAGTGTGGGGGAAAGAGCAGCATCTTGGGTATAGAGAAGGCCTGACCGGTGACTGCCTGCGTACCTGTAGGCAAGTTACCCTCTTCACTTGGAAATAAGGGGTGATAGTATCCACCAGGTAGGGACACTATAGTGGCTACGTTACAAGGCACGTGCTGAGTGCCCGCGCAGTGTCCGACATGCAGAGATGTCCGTCAGATGGTGATTCACTCCCTCCGCTGAGCTTTTAGAGGAGGAAGACTATGGTCTGTCTTGCCTCCATCTATATAACTTTATTTTAATTCCAGTTTGATGATAACATTGGCTAGTTTTAAAAATTAAAAGGTCTCAGACACCTACATCTCTACCTAAGGCTTTGGGTAATACCTAGATACCTACAATAATATAGCAGGGAAAGCACCATGGGAGGAGAGGGAGGCAAAGGAAGCTTATCTTTCCTTGCTCTGTGCATGGACCTTTAAGTCTAGACCCCTTCAGTTGCAATTGATAGAAGCTCTGTTCAAATAACCTGAGTTCCTCAGATGAGTTCCAGACCTACTGGGGTGACCGTAAGTTATATAAATGTCTGATTACTGCATTGTGTACCTGAAACTAAGATAATATTGTACGTCAAGTGTAACTAACACAAAAATAAATAAATAAATATAAATAACCTAAGCAAATAAGGGACTGGGAAGTGCCAGGATGTGTGTCTGCCTTCAGGCATGACTTGCCCCATTTTCTTGTTTGTTTATTTCGTTAGTTAAATGCATTAGGGTGACATTGGTAAAGAACATTATATAGATTCCAGTTGTATGACTTTATAATACAACATCTGTATGCTCCATCCTGTGCTCACCACCCAAATCTAATGACTCGGCCTGCTTTCAAGGACGCCCTCTTCTCTTGGTTCTGCTTTCTTTTCTGCTGACTTCATTTCCCTTCAGACTCTCTCCACCTGTTAGGGAAGCTATTCCCCCCTGGCAGCAGTACTTTTTTCCAAGAAGCACCTAAAAAACTCTCCGTGAAAAACCTGATTGATGAGGCCAGGGGTCACTTGCTCACTCCTACACCTAGAGGATAGCAGCCCCAAGCCAACCCCATGGGCAGATGTCATGAGGGCAAAAGGGGCAAATGAGCCAGGCACCCAAAGACAAGAGCTCCCAGCCTCCTGCAGAGCCCAGAGAAAACTTCCTGGCAATAAGCATCCTGAAGGCAGTGACCCTGTCTGTGAAGTTCGTACTGAATCTTATCCAGTCCAATGATTTGTTTCCCCCCAGCAAGCTGATTGCATGGACCTCAGAGCCAACGTGTGTGTTAGACATTGCATGAGGGCCTTCATAGCCCTCATTTTGCTTAATTCACATCAACTCTGTCAAGTAGATGTGTCATTATTTCCGCTTTAAGGACAAGATGGAAAGAGATGAGATAATATGAGAAAATTGAGGACCACAGAATTGCGGCTGATAAATGGAATTAGACTCAAATCCAGGTCTTCTGATTTTAAACGTTAAATTCTTTCTGTTAAACTTACTAATATGCCACTTTGTTTCTTTTTGATGATGATGATAATTCACAGAAATCAAGGCCAGAAGACTGACTCTAATTCCAGTTGGAAAACACTAAAATTGCTTCTTTTGTAGGAATGCAGATTTGAATCTCTGTCCTTAATCTCTGTGCTCTTAAAAGGTAGGCTTTCATTTCAATATTAGCTTAACAAACTGTCAATAAGCCAGGAAATCTGCTCTAAATCAAATTCTCAACATAGACCCCCGTAATTACATTATTTGTACCCTAGACCCACCCCATTCACATTGCAGGGACCAGCTAGGGAGCTGTGTCCAGGATGGCTTTCCAGGGAGAGACCCCTGAAAATATAGGGGACCGCCTTCCTCCTGCCATGGCTTTCTCCCTCCTCATGGTGACATTGCAAGTCAGAGTGGCCCCTGCTTAACCCCGGGTGTGGGGGGCAGGCCGGCTCCCTCCTCCCCCCCCCCCCCCCCCCCCCCCCCCGGGCAGGGCTGTCCTGGCCTCCGGGTATGTGAGGTCGCCCACCGCACTGAGCCTCGGCTGAGCAGCCACAGCGGGAGATGGCAGCGCAGAGCACTGGCTTTTGTTAAGTCCTGTACATTATTTCAGTCTGCTCTTTAGACTTAAGCTCCTGCAGTTCTTTCCATAATAGCTGAGAAAAATAAAAAACACTGCCCCGCAGCCCTTCTCCCTCCCTCCCCCGCAGCACACACCTGCCTCCTTGTACTCCGGCTCCGCACTGGGCTGTCCTCTGCAGTCTGGGGCCTGCCCACTTTGTGTGCGGGACTGGCCATCCCTCCTCCCGGGGCTGAGGACCACCGTCAGGGCTCAGCTGGCATGTGGACAGCTGGGCAGCCAGACCCACAGTGACCTTCCTGGGCTCACTGTGTGGTTCGGGGAGGTGACAGGTGTGCACGCGCCCAGCATACAGAGAATCGATCCCTATTTGTGCTGGCCCGCCACACACCAGGCTGACCCTTCAGCTACCTGAGCGTGAGAGGTCTGGCAAATGCCATGGAGCTGCCTTTTCCCCAGAAGCTGAAGACCTCCTCTGTTTCCCTCCTCTTAGCCTTCATTTCTTATGTCCTTTCCTTATTTCTTGTCTGCAAACAGAAGTCATTTCTGTAATAGGTTCTCTGAACTTCCAGAAAGCCCTGGGAGAGAACACCGTCCTGCCCAGGATTTGAGGCCTCTTTTCTGATATTAATTTTGTCTTAGGACCATTCATCTTCCTCAACTGGGAAGCAAATGGTGCTTAATGTGCAACATCCAAGAGGCAAATGTAGCCCTGCAGACACCTGATCAGAAGGACTCGAGCCTCCCACTCAGAGAAAGGCAGTTGGGTTGTTGAGTAAGGGACTGCAGTTTCAAATTCTCCTCTCCGATCATAGCTTCTCCCAGTCGGCTTCCTTAGTCACCCCACCCCTTTAGTCATGACTGTCCCTGACCACAGCTGCAGACCACCTTGACGGGGAAGGTCCTGGATCCTCACTGTGTGAGGAAGCTGCAGCAGCAGAGTGTCCCAGCTCTAAGGCCTGAGAGCCCCTGAGACAGAAAATAGAAAGGAAACTGCTGACTGCAGCAGTGTGACCCATTTCATTAGGCTGAATGAAACCCTTCTGTGGATAGGCCAGGGTCAGCATTTCGGCCTGGGCGTACATCAGTGAGCTGCGGCTGACCCACCAGGCCTGCTGGTAACACTGCAGTACAGTCCATACTGAAGGAGAGAGGACGGTGGCTTCTCCAGAAGGTTGACTGCGTGCTTTTGCAAAATGTGAAGGCCACTGGGAAATTTTACGCTGGATGGTAGATTCAAGCATTGAAAGAGCTATAGCTCTCTGGATAGTTTAGCATTTAGCAGCACTCAGAGCCAAAATTAGACTTTTGGTTCAGCAATCCCCAAGGATATATTTGGCCTCAGTGAATGCACAAAGCGCAATTCTGAAAGGAATCCCTGCAGGAGCCTCTGTTCACAATGGCTCCTCCCAATGACACTTAGCAGACAAATCAGTCTCAATTTGGTTAAAATAGTAAAACAAATGAAAATTAGCTGATGGTTATGATGGATAGTAATGCTGTGATGGAGCTATAACTTGCTATCCCCATTTCAGACATGGACTTGAGATGATTCTAGCAAAGTCCCATAGCCCCTTGGGGACCGAGCTGGGTTTGAACCTGGCCAGAGGCAGCCTGGTCTGTGCCCTCAGTCAACAGGCCATGTTGATGATGACAAGGTCTGTTGAGTGCATCTGCCACCTGTGCCAGGTTACATTGTTTTATCTTTTAAAATTTTTTATTACAGCACAGCATGGCAAGATGAGGGATCTCAGGCAGGTCTCAAGAGCCCAAAATTTAGATGGCATATTTTCATCTCTAATTTTTAACTCATGGTATTCCTTGCCAGCAGTGTTCTTCCTCCTGCCTTAGACCTGATTTCTACCTCACTTTCACCATCTCCATTGAACTCTTAAAAACTGTCAAAGAAAATGCCCCCATCAATTCTTTGCATTCTGATAAAAGTAACTATGTGTCCAGCCATTTGCAGCTCAGTTAATTTTAAAAGCAATATATTGGTTTTCCTATACTGCTTCTTCTATAGATATATGTGTTGTCTCATATAATTTGTAATCTCAAATGCTATTAAAATAGCAGAGGTTACATATAAGAATGTCTGATATTTCTTTGAATCCCTCACAGTATTTAGTATAAGATAGGATTTTAGAAGTTGGTCTGAGAGACAAATGTTTGGGTTCAAATCCTGGCTCCACTGCTTCCCAACTGTGTGGCTGTGGACAAGGTTCCTCTGAGACTCAATGCTCTCATCTAAAAAATGGGGGTGATAATTGCCCCACTTCAGGTTGTGAGGAATTAATGAGGAAAATGTATCCCAAACAGGGACTGTTGTGCCTGGCACCTAGAGAAGGCTCAGTAAATATCAGCTAGAATCAGTAATTTGTTATCGCTGCCACACATGTGGGTGCTTAATAAAAACTGGTAAGTGTACAGGCTCATTGCAGTTTCGGGTGAGGGCATTTACAAACGTTGGTGTCCCTGCCTCTCCAAGGAGGAACCAGAGATGCTGGTCTTCAGTGTGGACCTGGAGAGGAGGGGCTGGTGGTGAGAGAGAGCGGCCTTCCCTCCTGCGCTGGGCTTGAACGCCCCCGCCACAGCCATTCCGGAGCATTTCATTGCACGTCTCTACGCTGAGCGCCGCACGAAAAGACTGGTAGAGAGATAAAAATTTTTGTTCACTGGGAGCTTACAATATCAAGGACATTTTGATGGACATGTGAATTAGAACATAGTGGCAGGGGAAAAATTCCATTAGCATAAAACACCTTTAAAACTGAAAGAAGCCTTAGAAATTATTTCAATTGTCTAATTTTACAGACCAGAGGCCAAGGGGGACAGAAGTAAAACGACCTGGCCACAGTCCCCAGGTTTGTGTGGAGCTGAGACAGGGATCAAGGTCTCCCAGACCCCAGGGCTCCTTCCGCTCAGAGTCCCTGGGCTGCAGCTGCAGGGGCCACAGTTCCTCGCGCCCAGGACAGCTGGACAGCACCCCTGAGACACTGAAATGATGGTGCTGCCTCCATTTCACCTGCAGGCCCACAAATATAAACAGCGGACAATACATACTGTTCTATTACATAGTTAAATAATATATATGTTGGAGTTATTGGAGTTACAAGGAAATATAATAATTAGCTATGGAGATCTGGAGTAAACATTTTAAAAATGTGTGTGGAGGCGCTGTCATGGCATAAATTTGTCAGGATCAGCCAGGGGAGATGCTGTGAGGAGATGTTTTCTGTTCACATCATATAACGTGCTTCCCATAGGAGGTAATCAGAAATTTAAATCATCAACAGAAAGGCCTTCGAGCTAGCAGATCTCTCAAGAAGTCAGTACACCCATTCAGTCGTTCCTGTCTGATTTTTATTTTTACCCATCTGATATAACCACACACACATAGGTCTAGGCTCAGAAAGTCCTTCCGCATGTCTGACTTCAATCCGTCTTGCTACCGTTTAAACCACAAGCACTCATATTGCTCTTTTCAGTGAATGGAGGTGAACTGAGGCATGGAGAATCAATTTGTTCCTTGTTCTCTTTGGAGAAGGTTTTCTGTATTCAGGCTGCGGTTCTTTCCAAATCTCAGAAGCCCTGTTCCTTTACACGGTGCCTGTACACACAGAGGGCTCCAGAAAATAAATTAAGTGATTGAAAAATAGGCGTAATACGGGTAGGTATTCTGAAACGGGGTGACGGGAAGAGAAAATGGAGTTATTTATTATTTTCAAAGCAACTAAGTAGAAGGTTGATGGAGGAAATGAGAAAGATAAGAGAGAGGGGGGAAAAAAACTACACCTGTCATTGAATGATATTTTTATCAGAGAAGAAAATAGGTACCAACAAATGAGACTTGACTCCTCTTTGCAAGTTTCACTGAGCATGAAAATGTCCCTTTAAATTTTCCCGTAAGCCGCTGCCGGCTGTGGGATTTTTCCAGTGCAAAGGGAGCCTGAGTTCAGGAGGCCAAGGAACGCCAGAAGGAAAGGGGCTTTTTGATGCTCGGGGCTCGGAGACTGTCAGTTTAAAAAATGAAAGTAATATAGAGGGGCAAAGTGGCATTTATCATTCCATCTCTCCAGGCTCCTGTCTCTTTAATCAGCTAGCCTGATTTGCCCAGCAAATGATTCCTGAGTGTGCCTGTGTGTGCGTGTGCGTGTGTGCCCGCGCGCGTGTGTTGTAGCTCTGTCAATCCTTGGATTAGAACCAATGATTGCAGCTTGTAGGAGGGCTGTCCAGGGCCAGATTGTACGATGTGTCTCGGTGCCAGAGTATGAGTAGAGATAATTACTGAGAAGTCACACTCTCTCACACCCGCCGCTTCCCCGTGTCCTTCAGCAAAACAGTGGATTTAAATCTCCTTCCAGGAGCTGGAGAGCAACGCAATCTGTCAGGAAAGAAAGGAAGAAAAACCCGAACCTGACCAAAAAGAAGAAAAAGAAGAAGAGAGAGAAAAAAAAATCATGAAAACCATCCAGGCAAAAATGCACAATTCTATCTCCTGGGCGATCTTCGCGGGGCTGGCGGCTCTGTTTCTCTTTCAAGGTAAGGCTTGCGGGTGCAGTGCCCACGCCGAGCCGGCCGGCAGGGAGCTCTCTGCAGGGCAGGGGGGCTCTCTGCAGGGCAGGGGAGCCTCCTGCCGCCCGCAGGCGCCGGCGCCGGCTCTGCCGCGGGTGCAGGTGGAGGCGAGCGCCGTTCAGCAGCATGGCTGGGATGCGCCTCCCCACCGGGCTGCCGGAGGATCGATGGGATCCTGGCTGCTGCCGGCGTGGGGGGATGTATGTGCATAAGTAAGCGGTGTCTGGGGCTCCTGTTTAGGTCCGCGGCTGTGTGCTGGTCTCCCTGGCTTTATGTACATTCTTGCACACGCACACACACACACACACGCGTGCGCGCGCGCGCCAGACGGAGCACACACAGAAGCAGGGCGGAATGACAGATTCCGAGGAGGGCGGTGGGGTCGCTAATGCATTGCTTATGTTACTGGGGAGAAATTACAGGGGGGGAAACTTTAAATATCCGCCGGGAAACTTGCAGAGCTTCCGAGAGGCAGGCTAGGAATGACCAGGTAACTGCATCCTGGGCTGCTCTGCTCCGAGACCCAGCTGGAAGGGATGGGCCAGTTTGCAGCCGCGGTGCACAACTGCATTAGTTTTGAATGTGTTTGGGGGGGTGTTTGTGGCAGGGGTGGGGGGCGGCGGGGAGACAGCGAGCAGACGGAAGGCAGTGGGAACAGGCACGCAATGCACGGGGCTCTGAAATCCCGAAAAGCTCTTCCAAGTTGAAGGAAGAGAGGCAAGAAGAGGTGAATGCTAATTTTCTGTTTATTATTGGTCTGGAAGCCAAGCCATGGGCTGCGGCGAGGGCCGGGCTTGTTCCCGGGCCAAGTGCGTGCTTCGATGTTGACTGCGCTGTGCTGGGTGCATTCTGTATCTGCTTCAGTCCTGGGTCCCTTTGCTGCACCGGGTGGCCCCACGCTCGGTCCCAGCCCCTCCGGTCCAGCAGCAGCATTATCTGCTGACCTGCTACTCCCACCCCCTGTCCTTCGGGGGGTCTGACTGCCCTTTTCATGTTCAAGGTATCTGCACTCATAGGGATTGAGACGGGCAGAGAAACTTTCCCTGGGTGGTCCCGCAGGCTCCCAGAGAGGATCCAGGTGGGAGCTCGGTCCTGGAGAGCTGTGTTCCCGGAGGAAAGTTTGGTGTCGCAGGGTGAAAGGGATGGGGAGTCCCACCTACCTCTTTCTCGCCTCCTACCGCAATATGGGGTCCTCATGGTCTCGGCCGAGTCCTGCTGACCCTTCTCTGAGGGCAGGCTTTGGGGACTGCTGCTGTCCCTTCAAAATAGGTTTCAGGGCTACCGTGGGGACCCACACAAGGTGGATAGAGGGACCAGGCTGGAAAGAATCAACTGCGTGTGCCCTTGGCTCGGGCCCCAGGAGGAGGCAAAGGGACACTGGGGGCTTCTGATTCAAATGGCAGGGAAGTCACAGTGGTGGCTTCTCAGGCATATCGTTGATGTCGCCTGCTGCTCCCAGCCCTAGGACCTCTCTCCTCTCCCATGGAGGCATCTGTGGGGGAAAAGTGCAGGAGCTAACTTGGAGGCATCCTTGAATGACTCCTCTTACGTAACATGGAGCAGCAGCTGCGTGTGTGAGTGTGTGTGTGCATCTGTGTGTGTGCAAGGGTGTACGTGCACCCTGCTCGTTCTGGCTGCACAGACTCACCCAGTGAGATCAGAGCCCAGACACTGGCAGTGGGGAAACTGAGGCAGAGTCAAGTTCCCTTGGGGAAATGGCTTCTATCGTGCTAACAACAGAAATGAGAAAGGGGAAGCAAGGGTCCCATGTCCTGGATAATTTCCCCTTTGTCATGAGATCTGTGTCTCTCTATCTGTAACATTAAAGGGAGACAAGGCCAAACTTCCACCATCAACAGCCCCACTGGCAGCATGCCAGGAGCCCCTGGGCCAAACCGAATTTACATATAAATTAGCATACGTGATTATTTTTTCATCAGAAATAAATGCAGGGAAGCATAATATTTGCTCATACTTTGAATCATCCATGAATAGATGACTGAAGAGGGGTGGTGCGACATTCTCCGGGGGGACCTGATTTGCTGATCTTGTTCCTACCTTGGGGTAGGGACAGAGGCCACAGGGTGCTTCAGACCTCCTCACCGTCTCCTAAATCCCCAATTTCCTAAGGAAAACAATGGCCTTATTGGTGTTGCCCACCTCAGAGCCAGCTCTAAATAGGCTCCAGTCTGTCATAATAGAAGAAGGCTGCCCAAGTTTACGGCAGAACGACCCCCAAAGACCCCGGCACCACATGCCAGTTGGACCAGCAAAGGTGACAGCTGTTTTCTCTTTCAGGGATGGGAGCTGAGCCCCAGCTATCTCTTATCAAACTTGCAGAATTACCGAGGCAGCCCAGGTCTCGGCTGCAATAATCCACCCCTATTGCATTGACCCGGTGGGACTAGTTAGAATGCAGTGCACATTCCAAGGCAATTTTTTCTTCTCTGTTTTTGTTTTAAGCTGGCTCCTTCTGGAGCTGCGATTTCCTGGGGTTCCTGTCTTCTGGAAGAGGTGTTTCAGGGGCTAGTGGCAGGTTAGGGACCCCTGTCTGACCTGCTCCTCCCCCCAACCCAACCAGCATCCAGGATCCAGCTCAGGGGGGAGGGGTTTCTGAGGGAATCAGTGCTGATTAGCGAGGGGCTGGAAGGAGGGAGGGGTGATTAGCACCCCGGGGCTCTGGCCCTGAGACAGCCACAGCCAGGCTGATTAACCAGCAGCTCCTCTCCCCAGGAACAGGAGCAGCTCTGGATCAGGCGCTGTCCTTTTCAGCACACCGCCCACCTTCTGCCACCGAGAGGCTCTGAGAGAATGGCTGGTTGTACTGCAGCTTTTCTCTTTCTAGAAACCCAACCATGTCTCTTTCGAAGGATTGCTGCTCCTGTTAGCACCTTTCTGTGAGCTTGGCGGGCTTCCTGTCTTACCTTTCTGGTTTTCTCTCATTTCCTCGCATCCCACATCAACTTCTCTGCCCACTGGAGACACCAGCAGGCCAGAGAGGAAAGGAGAGGAGACTGGGCTGAATTCACTCTCCTTCACTGGGCGCTGACGGCGTGGAGACCGGGGCTGGGCAGCTTGGCCAAGTTACTGCCACTCACAGCAAACGTCTGGGCGCCAGCAGGGGCCTGAGTTGGGCAATGCTGCTGAGATGTGAGGGAGGCAGTTGAGACCATAACAATGTTTACTGGCAAAGTGAAAAATCAGTTTGGGATGATGGGACCCTGGCCTTTATGTAAGCACTGTGGGCACTCGAAAGCATGGCCAAAAATAAAGAGAAGAAATACATTTTCAAGAAGGCAGGGAAGAGGGATGTGGGAGCTCACCAGGTTGACCTTAGCTCCTGTGCTAGGGGCTGCCCAGCGGGGGCAGGTTATAGGCACTTTTAAAGCCAAATAGAAGCCCCAGGTGTTAACTTCACCACCTAACCACAGCCTTCTGTGTTTCCTGGTAAGCCCTCCCACGGTGCTTGTATTAAGGGCGCTGAACTGTGTCCTTGAGGGGTCTCTCAGTTCCCTGCTGGGGGTGCTTTGCTGGAGACCATCTTCTAGCACTTCCTGGAGCCCTGTCTTCCCCACACACGCAGTCCTGAAGCACGAGGCACAGTGACTGGGCTGGTGCCAACTGATAGTCATGAATGGGCCAAAGGAGCCAGTGCTGGCTTCAGCCACAGTTTCCCCCTCGGGTGGAAGTGAGCTCTCTTTGTATCCTAAGAAGGGGCAACATTTCTACATCAACATGGGGCGTGGGATGCTGGCACGTGAGGGAAACACATGCTGGGAAGATGCTTGAGGCTCTTGGCTGTCTCCTTGTTGTGTAGACACTTTGGATGGGACTATCTCATCTGGGATTTGGCTCCACTCTAGGTTTTTTGATTTGGGGCTAAGGGCCTGCTGTAGCCTACCAACCAGAATGCTGAAAATGCAACAAACAAACAAACATCTAACCTCAGCAGAGGCCCTGCAGAATCTTCAGACAGTCGAATCCACATGCTTGCCTGATTCCCAGCCAGGCCTGGTGGCCTGAGCACAGCTCGGGGGGCTCATGGACATTGGAGCTCAAAGCTTTCTAGATTTTCTGTAGGGGAAAGCTTTCCCTCTGAGAGCCTGTCCCCCCACCTGCTTGCCAGGCTGGGGACCACGTCCCCTGGGTGTCATAAGGACTCATTAGTGTCTGTAACACTCGGCACATGTGGTGCTAAGTGAACTCCATGCTGAGACGGGCTGCATTTACCCAGTTTACTTCCTCTCTGCTCTGCTGGCTTGTTCCGTGTTTACTTTATGTCTATAGTCATTTGAAAGTCAATAAAACAAATTAAACAAAAAAATGAAAACATGCAAAAATAAGGTAATCAGTAGCACCCGGGTTGGCAGGGGCTGGGCTGTGTCATTGCAGCTGTCCTCCCCAGCGTCTCCCTGGACCTTCTGTTGCATAGAGAGTGCGCTGGGGAGGCCAGACGGGCGCCAGGAGAAGCACGCGGGGAGCTGCCTCCCGCTCCCGCTCCGGTGCTTGGTAGGAGGCTCCCCCTGGAGACGCAGCCGGGCGGGGTGAATGGCAGGAGGCAGGAGCGTGGGGAGCAGGGAAGATGGAGTTAGTTTTAGAGGGGAGAAAACCAGCCCTAAACTGGGCTGGAAAAAGAGGGCTCCATCCTTTGCTTTGACTATGATTTTGTTCGGTAACCTCTGAGAGCTGTATGCTTTATTTTATGTATTTATGTATTTATTTATGCAACCATTTGGATTAGGCCTGCTCTTGCCATCGCTGCTTAAACTTAAAAGAGCTTAAACTTGAAACATAGATGTGTCGATCCACTTTGCCTCTCATTTGCTCTCCCCAATTCCTCCCTTCTCTCTCCCCCCTCCCTCTCCCTCTCTCTGCCGCCTTTCCCACCTCTTCTTTCCTCTCTCTCCCCCCCACCTCTTTCCTTCTTTCATTTTTCCTTCCCTTCAATGGGAAAAGTAATTGATCAGCTGACAGATCCAGGTCAGGCTGGCAGGGGTTGCTCGGCTTCACGCAGGCTTGCCCAGGAGAAGGAGGGGACGGTCTGTCTCCAGTTCACAAGGAGCCCAGATGACACGGTGCCGTAGGAAGCAGGGGGAGAAGCGGGGGGCGGCTGGGAGAGTCCTGCCATCCCCAGGAAGGGCCCTGCATCCCAGGGATTACAGAGTCCTCAGCTACCAGCTATTCCTGGCACTCTAATTCTCCATATCCAATTTGTCTTTGCCTCTTTCCTGCTTTTCGCTCCCATTCTATGCCCTGCTGGTTCCAGATTCCCTTGCTCTTTTCTCCACTCGCCCCCCCATTCCTCTTCTGCTTTTCTCCTTCCATAACCACTGCAGATCAGAGAATCGCCCCCACTTAAGTCATATTAGAGTAACGGCCTCTTGTTTATTTGCAAGAAGAGAAACAGCAGCCCTGCCAGAAAGCTCTGTAAGTCATTTGCAAACTGCAAAACAAACCCACAGAGATTCCTGTTTTCATTGCTGAGAGGAGAGTATTTCTAGGGAGGCTGTCAAGCTAAGAAATCAAGTATTGGAAAACACATTCCTCAGCTTTGTTGCTGAGGACATCTTAGGTAACTAAATTTGATTTTTTTTTTTTTTTTGGCTTCTCTAAGAGTATTGCCCTTCACAATAATAAAAGACTGATCGAAAGACTGGCTGCTTTGGGTGTCACTTGCTCACTCCAATTCATTCTCTGGAGGTGCTTCCTTTGCCTCGTCTTGGTGGTGCCACCAATTCTAACCCACAGACCTTGTCTAGCTGGTCATTTGTTTATTGGTTCAGTCTTCCAGCAAATGTTTACTGAGCACCTCCTATGTTCCTTGTATTGTTTTGGGTGCTGGAAATATGGCAGTGACTAAACCCAACTAAAGAATGTGACCAAAACAGGGCCCAGCCTCCCTGCTTTGGCTTGGCTTGCCATCCCTTTGTAATTCATTTGGAAGCCCTATGGGAGTGCCAATGCGGGGGGCAGACTCAAGTCATGGTGGGCAGCACGGAGGCAACTGCCCATTGATCCTTGTTTGTAGATGGGGAGCAGAGGGTGGGGGGGTGACCAGCTCTAGCTCCACGTTAGTGAACAGGAGATGCCGTGGTATCTCCTTTGCTCCATGGTGTCTCCTGCCAAATGGCTCGTGGATGTTGGGTGCACCCTCAGTTAGCATGTAGATGGTGGAAGTTAGTTGGCTTGTGGCCGTGGCCTCTCGTCATTCAGGTTCCTGGTTGATTCTTGGCACCATCTGCGCCCTATAGGCCTATCCACCTCGTGCCCTGCCCTCTGCACAGAACTAGAGGGCAAAGAAGGTGAGAGGGGAGCGCATATAAGACGAGGTAAGGTTTCACCTCAGGCCACTAGTCTGGGTGAGGTGAATGCAGTTCAGGGAACTTCTGGGAGGGATTCACATTTTGGGGTAGATTTAAGATGACCTCCCTTCTCGTAACCCTTTTATTTGCTACCCACTCACACACCCTAACTGAGGGTCCCTGGAATAATAAAATCATTTATTCGTTCTCATCTGGCATTGTGCTGAGGTTGGGACACAAATCTTTCAATTCATCAACTCGTGTTTTCGGCTCTATGCACCCAAAGGGAGCGGAGCTTCTCTCACGCGCACATTGCACTGGAGCCGCCCCTGAACACTCTGGATGATCGCCCACCTGACTGCCTCTACCTGCATCTCCGGTGCGGTGGGGGTGACTGTTCTTAACTTTTTTCATGTAGAAGAACCTTTCTCATGGGTCTGTCATGCTTTCCAGGGAAGCAGCCTAGAGCGGTTCTCCATCTTAGACCCCATCTCAGAAGTCAGTAGTTTTGGGGAGGGGTAGGCACAAGGTGTGTTTATTTGCAACGCTCCTTTTCTCCAAGCCAGTGGTCTTCAAACTCAGTGTAGCAGAGTCACCTGAGGAGCCTCATAGAAATACCAATGTCTGGGCTCCAACCCAAACCAGGTAAATCAGAATCTCCTCATGACTGGGCCACACGCTGGTATTTCCAGAGCTCTCTCAGAGGTCCTCGTCTGTGGCCAGGTTTGAAAGCTGTGCCTCTAAAGTCAGCTGAACATGTTCTATGAGCTTGACTATGCCACATCCCTCTATGAACCTTGGTTGCCATGTCTCTGAAATAAAGCAGTAAGACTAAAAGATTTTCAAGTTTCATTTCAACTGCAACATCTTGCAATTCTGCAAATGGTCTTTGTGAATATAGTACTTGAAAGGTAGAGGTGCTACCAGAAAATATCAACAGCGGGCTCTGCTTGCAGGAAGCTAAGAATATAAACTCCTCACAGACAGGCGACCAAAGTCAGACCCTGTGAGTGGTGTGTGTGAGCACAGGCCCTGCGTGCTGCATTGCAGAGACTACGCCCCGTTTGCATACGTTCATGCATGTCTTTATATGTGAGACATTCTTAGGATGGGGGAAGGGCTAACTAGCCACAGCAATCCAGGTACCAAGAATCAGGAATGATAATGACTGGGAATGGATCTGTCCTGTGAGAGAGACTCGGGAGCCATTTGAATATGAGTGAAGAAGGAATGTGTTAGAGCTGGGTGTAGAGAGCGGAGAATGGTGAGCCCTGGGAGAAGCTCCATTCATGTAAAGACTGTCACAGCCTCCATTTCCCTGCCCGGGAATCACTATCCAGCCTGTTGCTTCCATAGCTCTTCGCACCCCCAGCTCAGGCTCAGGCTCAGGCTCAGGCTCAGGCTCAGGCTCAGGCTCAGGCTCAGGCTCAGGCTCAGGCCCTCAGTGGCAGCATTGCAGCTGCTGTGGAGGCAGAATCCTGCTGGTCCGCCCTCCACGCCAGGCCCGTTCCTGTGGTGCCTGCAGGAGTGGACACTCGTCTGTTTTGGTGGAGTCAGCAGGGCTAGGGGCACTTGCAGAATGGAACTACCATGCAGATGTGTGCCAAGGGCTTCACTGGGTAACTTCCAAAGTGTCAGCCAGCCCCAAAGTCACAACCAGCTCAAGCCCAGAGGAACTCTCCAGATGGTTTATCCCAATCCCTCTCTCTGAGCTCTACCTCCTCCAAAATGCAGCTGCAGCGGTCCCCTGGCTTCCATCTCCAGTAAGGGGGAGCTTACATCTCTCTGGATAGTCTTGCACCTGACCTAGGAGGACAGGAAGAAAAGGAAAATAAACCAGAAGGAGAATCGGTGGAAAGACTTTTTAACGCAGCGGCTGTAACATTGCGAGGCCCAGACGCTGGCTCTGGGAGCACCTCGTTTGAAACCCTCAGCAATTTAATCAGCCTCTGTGTGATGCAGTTACCTCTCTTATGAAATGGAGATGACTATGGGATTTACTTTAAGGCTGTTATGAGAATTAAATAAGTTACCGCAGATAAAGTGCTTGGAACGTTGCCCGGCACATAGTAAGCTCTCAATAAATATTACCTAATAATAGTATGATTGCTACGAAGAAGATTTTTTCTTCAATGTGACTTTTCTTCAAATATTTGAAAACCTGATTCCCTCCCCTTCTTCCTCCAATCTTCTATTCACCTGGTTAAATGTTACAGGCTTTTCTCCCATTTTCTACACACTCATCCACACTGATGGCCCTTTTCTAAAGTTATTCGGGTCACTCAGCTTTCTTCTTCAAGCAGTCTTCTCCCACTTGCTCCGAGCAGCCCCAAGCTTTACAGAATATGGCCTCTTCTGATTTTAAATCCAAACAGGATAGTCTCAGCTCTTCAAAAGGGCATGGGAAGTCCCCAGGGTCTTGCTGAGAGTTGCCAGCCTCGCTCCTAACCCCATGTCCTCCCAGTTCCATGGATTCTGGGGCACAGCTGCACACCACACCCTCACTGAGGGCTGCCCTTGCGGGCCTCGAAAGTACTGGAACTCAAGACAAATTCCAGGCTCAGCATCCTTTTTTTTCCCTTTTTTTAAAAAAAGTATCTTTATTGATTTCAGAGAGAGAACAGGAGAGGGAGAGAGAGAGAAACATCAATGATGAGACAGTCATTGATCAGCTGCCTCCTGCACGCCTCCTGCTGGGGATCGAGCCCTGAACCTGGGCAAGAGCCCTGACCGGGAATCGAACCTCGAGCTCCTGGATCCTAGGCCGATGCTCAACCGCTGAGCCCCTGCGGCTGAGCACAGCATCCTTTTAAAACCCCTTATTTCTTCTTTTATGACTTCCTTGCTCCTATATTTGCTTCTGTTTTTCACATCCACCACTCATTTGTGAAGTTACCTGCTTACACGTCTATTTTCCTTACAAGACTGTGAACTCCTGGAGGGTTGTTTTTTTATCTTTATATTCCTAGCCCACCTAACAGTCCTTGGCACAATATAGCTCAGTGTTTACGGATGGAAAGGAAGGGAGGGAGGAGGAAGGGAGGGAGGTGGGAGAGAGAGAGATAGAGAGACAGAGGTGAGATTCCATTAGGTTTTCAAGAGCCAAATAACTGTTGACGTATCTTGAATTGCTTGTCTTTTTAATTTATCTTTATTGTTGAAAGTATTACAGATGTCCCCTTTTTTTATTCAACCCTCCTCACCCTAGGCCTGTGTTGTTTACTGTGTACACAACAACCTAACCTCAGAACTTACCTTCTCTGAAATCATCTTATTAGAGTCAACTCACATTGTCTTTCTGACAAGATCTTTTTTGGACCCTGAATCTATAATCCCATATATTATTAGGAATCCTGCCTAGCTATAATCAGTAATAAGCCATATGTTATAGGCACCTAGGTAATGGTAGATGAGCTCACTATTTCTGGCTAAACTTACCCAAGAACAGAAAATAGTTGCTCTAGTGGTCAATAGATCAGATGAACAGAAGAACTTAGGTTTGCGTTGGAGGGAGCAACAGGGGCAAGAGAAGTTCCGATGTAAGAAAAGAAGACAGTAACTGGATGGATTTATTTGGTTGGAGAAGGCAAAGGGGGTCAAGTGTTCCTTATCTTCTATCAAACCTACTCCTCCCTCCTCCACATAGCTTCCCATGGGGGCATGGGACAGTCCCCTAACCAGTCAGAAGAAAACTTGGTCCAGGCATGGAAGAGGTTAACCCACAGCTACTTTTCTCAGTGCAATTGGTGATGCACAGTCATCATAGCTGGATCAACAATTTTGCTAATTCTGGAAACAAATAATTAATTGTTCTATATTTCTCCTTCCTTTTCCCTTAAAACTTCTTCATAGAAGGATCTAAATGCTTTCTTGCCAGTTTTTATTACTTTTTTGCACTGCAGAAGGTCAAAATGATTTAATCATCAAATCAAAAAGCCTTTTTTACAGACTCTGAGAGTTGTGAGACACCTTGGACTTTGCCCTGTCTCCCTCCCAGGGCAACACTGTCACCTGAGTGATGTTCTCGAACTCCTGTTCAGCAATTTCATGACTTTCTGCAAGCAGACACTACCTGAGTTGTGCTCCCCATTTCTGGTGGTCAGAACTACCTGTGGAGATTGTGATAAGCAGATGCCTAGGTCTCGACTCACAGAAATTCTCATTAAACAGGTCAGAATAAATACAGATGATCATTTCATGAAGATAACCCCTGAGAATACCTGATATTAGCACCCCTTTTCACAGTTGATAAACTGTGAGAAAATGCTGTTCTCGCAGGCATTTATGATGCCTGCTTAGTACCAATTTTCTCTTTTTTCTTTACAAACAGTGCTCTAAATTTGTTCAGGGCAGCAATGTGCCCATTCAGAATACTTACCTCCTAGGTTCCCTCATAGCTGGGTATGGCCATGCAATGCAGTTCGCGCTAATGAAATATAAGCACACACTTACTGGGTGGGATTTTGAGAACCGTAGTCAGGAAACCTGTGTTTTTTGAATCTTACCCATCCCCCCTTCTTGATTGAGAGCCTGGCATATGCTCTGGAGGCTTAGGAGCTAACTTGCAAACAGAAAGACAAAGAACACGTCAAGAGAGCCAAAGAAGGAAGCTTTTGAGGTGAACCAAATGGACTTGCTGTTTTGATAAATCAGATATAATTGAGGATAGCATGGCCAGGTGGCTCAAGTTGGTTGGAGAGTCATCTCATACACCAAAAATGCTGAGGGTTCATTTCGCAGTCAGGGCCCATATCTACATTGTAGGTTCGATCTCCAGTTGGGGCATGTACAGGAGGCAGCTGATCAATGTTTCTCTCTCTCTTTCTCTCTCTAAAAGTCAATGAACATATCTTCAGGTGATGATTAAGCTAAGTAGTTGAGCACTGATACTTCGATATGACTCAATCTGCTAGAAGGACCTCAGGTTCAAGATGGCATAGCAGTTGTACCAGCTCTGGAATACATATTTCCATGCTTATTATTACTTATGAAAAAAAAATCCCTACTTAATTATGTTTCTATTACTTGCATATAATTATATAATATAAATATAAATATAATTCTAATAAATCTACATGGAGCAAAACTTTGCCTCTTCCCAACTTCTGCCAATTAGAGCTACTCAAAACCCAAGTAATATTATATGATCCACTTTCTAGGAGATGACTATCATGGAGCCTATTTATTTTATCCCGACATTCTTAGTTTCTGCTCATGATTATCACAGGTACAACTTCTAGTCCACTAATCATGCTGATCAGTTGTCTTCTGAACAGGCTCCAGTTTAATGATGATCCACCAGAAGGCATTTCCAGGCAGACTCTCCCAGATGCAGTCTGACTGGCAAAGTGGGGAGAGGATGGACTATTACATACCATATTTTGGACTTTATAGTTTTATAGGTCTAGTCTATTATTATATTAGTTTCTTTTTCTCAGTTATACTACACTATTGGTTCACATTGATGTTGTAGTCATTCCTCTGACAAAAATGCTACTATACAAGACTTTTCCTATCCTTCTTACAGTAAATTAAAAAAAAAAAAAAAAAGTGTTTGGACTTTCTTTGTACCTCAGGTCCATTATTTAAATCAATTGAAATTATTTTTGTATTCTGATGAGCTATCACTATTAGCTTTGTGTCATCCCAAATGATATAGACATGTCATCTCCACATCATCAAGGTGAATGATAAAAAAAAAAAAAAAAAGCAACATAATAGATCCAAGGGCATGGCCAAGTTCTTACTTGCATTTATATTTCATCCACTTCAGAATGATTTATTCTGTGTACTAACCATAAACAACAAGGCATAGTTCTTATACTCAGTAAGGTAGACAATTTAATACAACATGGTAAGTGCTGGGACAGAAACAAGTCATGTGTGCTATGGCAGCTTCTAGAAGATTTTTCAGGGTAGAGAAGTCTCCTAGAAGGAAGAGATGTTAAAAGTGAGACACAAAGGTGACTAGATTGAACCAGGTGGGAGGAGAAATGAGTGTTACAAGTGGAGGAAACTACGTATTCTAACACCTAGAGGCAGGAGAGCATGGAAGGAATTCAGGAATTCAATATCTATTCTGGCTGGATTGGGTACATTTGTTTGGTTTGGGGGTTCAAGGGGAAGAGAGGAAGTTGTAGGTAAAAAGACAAGAGGTAGAGGTGTAGGCATAAGTTAGACCTTGAATGACCTTGTGAGTCTTATTAAAAATTGTATACCGACGGGAGGAAGTGTTTTGAAGGGTTGTATGCCAGATAGTGATATGATTATATCAGCAGTTTTAATTGTTAAATAACATTAGTTGGGTTACTTAAAAATGTTAAAATGTTACTCTAGTTATAGTGTGGGAAATGAATTAAAAGGGGGCAAGACTAGAGGCAAGGAGCCTCCTAGAGGATATTGCAGCCAATCAGGCTTGAGTTAACCAGGGCGAGAGTTGCAGGGATGGAGAGAAGTGGGAGTATTAGAGAGCTTGAGAGGTGAAAGGGTACGACTTGGAGATGGAGAGGAAAGAAGATAGTAAGTGATAAAGGGAAGTGAAAGAGGCCTTCTAGTACCTTGGTAAATGGCACACAGGTGGTTTTAGAGAGAGAATGGTGAATACAATTTTGGTCACTATGGGTTTGCAGGTGACTATTGGACAAGAAGCTATAGACTGTGAAGTTGGCTAGATGGATCTGGAACTTTGGAGAGATGTCTGAACTGGAACAAAGATGGTCTCCAACACAGATACCATTAATTACCCACCAAGAGAGTAGAAAGTATATTAGGAGAAATGAGGGCAGGCCACTGGTACTTAAGGATTGGAAAGAGAAGGAATGTTGGAGAGACATTTGACTAGCAGCAGCTAAAAACATGAGAAAAACTGGGAGAGTCTGATGCCATTGAGGCCAAAGGATTTGTAGGAACATTAACAGTATCAAATGCTGCTGAAGGACCAGGTAAGATTATACTTAGTGAGCAGAATATCTTCTGCCCCCTTGGGAGAACAATTTTGTGGGGTGGAGTGAGAATATAAAATATTTAGATAATTACTTCAATTTTTAATTTTTGTAAAAAAGAGAGACAGTAGAAAGACAAAAGGGGGGTTGCAGTTGGAGAGAATGTTGTTGCTTTTTAAGGGAAATGCCCCTTAAATGTTATGGGCAGGGCTAGGAAGCCAGAAGCCTGATAGGAGATACAGGAGATGACTGGCCCAGGGAGGTCCTTCAGGCAACGTGAGAGACTGGGGGAGATCTTGAACACAGGTAGAAGAATGAATCCTGAGGAGACAGAGAGACCGAGTCCACTACTAGTTAAATAAGGAAGGAAGGACATAACTGAGAATATCCTTTATGACTGGATTCAGCTGCAAATGACAAAACTACACAGTCAAAGTGCTTTGACTAATATAGAAGTTTCTCTCTCTGGCTAAGACAATATTCCACTTTGCTCACGGCTGGTATGGTGCTCCCCAAACTCAGGGACCTAGCTCTTTCTGTGGTTTGGATCTGTTGTGCATGGTTTTGACCCTGAGGTCTAAGACGGCAGCATCGGGGCGCCAGGCGGTGGGATGGAGGAAGAGACAGGGAAGGGCAGAAGCACAGGGGTGCTGTCTCCCGAGAGCCCTCACATGGCACCCCCTTCACAGGCCCTCTGCCAGAACTGGGTCACATTGCCAAATCGCAATGCAAGGGAACGAGGGAAATGTGGTATCCGCTCTGGCTGAACAAATGCCCAGACAAATTCAGGGACCTATCACCGTGGAGGAAAGGGAGGGTGGATGTTAAGAGACAATCATCGTGCTGTATGAAAGGAGGGGCAGTTAGAACTCCCCTTGACGGGGATGGAAGAGGTCCGTCCATAGGCCCATAGGACACACATGTGCTTGAGGTATCACTACCCACTTTGTGGCACCTGACTGTAGGTTTCCAACATCTATAATCATTACAGAGGTGCCACTCAAAACCCTAATGAGATACCACTTTACATCGATTAGGATGATTATGATTTTAAAGAAAGAAATATTACACATGTTGGCAAGAATGTGGGGAAACTGAATCGGAACATTTGTATGTTGCTGGTGGGAACGTAAAGTGGTGTAAAATAGTTTTACACTGTGGAAAGTAGTTCAGTGGTTTTTCAAAAAAGTGGAAAAAAGGAATTAGCATGTGATCCCACAATTTTACTTCTAGGTATATACCCTTAAAATTTGAAAAGAGACTCAAACAGATGTTTGTGCACCAACGCGCACAGCAGCATTCTTCACGATAGCTGAAAGGTAAAGCAACCCTAGTGTCCATCAAGGAGTGAATGGATGAACCAAATGCGGCACATACATACCATCAACGATTATTCAGCCTCAGTGAAATCAATGAATGAAGTTCTGATACGCGCTACAACATGGAAAACTCTTGAAGACATTATGCTAAGTGAAATAAGTTGGACACAAAAGGACAAATAGTGTATGATCTCACTTATTAGGGGTACCGGGCATAGGAAAATTCAAGAGACAGAACCTAGAGGAGTTACCAGGGACTGAGGGGAAGGAGGGGTGGGGAGTTGTTATTTAATGGATAAGGAGCTTTTTTGGGGGTGATGGCAGGTTGTAGAGATGGATAGCAATGATGGTTGTAAAACAATGCGAGTGTACTTCGTACCACTGACTGATAAACTAAAAATCGGTTAAGATGGTAAATTCTATGTTATGTATATTTCACCCCAATGAAGAAAAAATTGAAAAGAGGGAGAGACGATTAGCTGTCCTTGGCATGGTGTGGATTCAGGCAAAGGTTCAAGCTCGGTGGCAGGAAGTTGAAGGAGTTTCAACTTGATGGTCTTTTTTCTCTGAGTATAATTCAAGAAAGATGTGTGTTTGCAGACGTGTGTACAGGTTTATGTGTGTGCCCACAAATCTACAGGCTGGCTTTTCAGAAAGCAGAAGATAACTGAAGTAGTTACTTGTCTAATAAGAAAAGGGCTCCTAGCACATCAGAAAGGTTGCACGTAGTATTAATCACGCCTTGTCCCATGGCATTCTCTTCTCTTTGGACTTCTAAGGTATAATATGGTATAAGGCATTATTTACCTTATTTTTTTATCTCTCTTCTGGCTCAAGCCCTACCACTTAGAGATGGTAGCAAACCATCCCCCAAGCGTGCTCAAAGCTCATCTTCAACTCCTTTCTTGCCTTAACTCCCTAAGGAATTACGAAGACAGTTTCATAGTGTACAGAGCAGATTTATATCAAATATATTTCTTGATCTCCACAACAGTCAGAATATTCTTTTTTCTTCCCAGTTCTATCATTAACTGACTTTCTGAATTTAGGGTGGTTGTTTTTTTCTGAAGCCTTTATTTTCCTAATCTGTAAAATGGGATATTTAAACTTCCTTGGAATGTAGTTTCATGTTTAACTAAATTATGTTTGTGAAACCAGTGACTCAATATATTTCATGAAAGTAAAATCCAACCATTGGGCGAGTCTTTTGAACAGCGCAGGTGTGGATGACTGGACCTCCCCCGGGAGTCATCCTCAGCTCCTCCCTGCCCCGCTCCTCCTACAACCACTCATCAGCTTGGCTCCGTTCTGCCTGTGAGCACTCTCCAGTGCCTGTCCCTCCTCCCACCTTTGCCACTGTCTCATTTGAGGCTTAAGCCCCCGCTTGCTGGACTAACGCTGCCTCTTCAGAGGTCTCCTGCAGCCAGTTTCCATCCCAGCTCCTCCCAGCTTCCACATTGCCAATAATTAATTATCTTGCTAACCCACCCCCCACTCTGTCACCTCAGCCTTTTACTTAGAATCTTCACCAGCTCTGCATGGCTTCCAAGACGAAGCCCGACTTCCTTACCTGGCCCGGAATGTCCTTCCCTGTCTTGCCCTAGCCTCTTTCTTGCCCTGTCTCTCAGCATCTCCTCATTTTGCTTCTCTGATCCTGGACCCTGAACACTGACTCCCATGCCGATGGCCTCCAAGCACAGTGCCTTTGCACATGCCATCTCTGCCAGCAACACCCTTCCTGGGGGTTAGCACAGCGCAACACTGTGCGTGCGTTTCCATGACGGGGGGATGGCATAACTAAGGCCAGGCGAAGAATGAAAAGGGCTGAGAAAGGAGAAAAGTGTTTTGAGACCTACTCTAACTCCCCATTTCTGTACCCAGCGGCATAGGGAACCCTCCCAGCAGCTTCCCTCTTTCCTTTGCATTAGGGAAAGAAGGAAGGGTCTGTGCCACAAACCGTGGTTAGAGTTGTGGCTGTCCACATGTGGTCACTGAACCAGAAAGCGTGGCCCTTCTGACATGCAGCTGTGTTTCAAGAAGCCCTTCAGAGGACTGATGCTACCATTTGAGAGCCACTCACTTTAGGAACTGGGAAGCACAGCCGGAGGGAGCCCGGATCCGAAGGGGCTACTCCCAGCTTGAGCTCTGTGGGTGAGGGGAAGAAGTCATGGGCCCTACCCTCACTGGAGGGGCCTCAGTTTCTCTGGAATATTCCCACCTTAGGAAAAAAAAAGCCACCAGGACAAAGCAAGCTTGTAGTCTGTAACCTATGAAAATATGTAAAGTACGCAAATGCATATTCCCTTTTTCTAGGTTTGCCAGATTTAGCAAATAAAAATCCCGGATGTCCAATAAATTTGAATTCCAGATCAGCAACAAATAGTTTTTATTATGCATAGCGCATGCTTATACTAAAAACCTGCGTGTTATTTATCTGAAATTTAAACTCACCTGGGGCACTTGGTTTTTGCTCTCTTTTTATCTGGCGCTTGACTTTGTTCACGATGTTAGGTCCTTAAGGAAAATAGTCTGATCAAAATCAGGTGTCCAAAAGGTAGAAGTAAGTTTTAATAGCTTGGGTTTTGTTCGTTTTAATTTTATTTATTTGTTTTACTCTTTCTTGGGTAAGTATATGATTTGGTGGGGAAGAAATAGAATGAGTGCTCTTTCTGACTAATTGGATTATTTGTGACATCTACATTTGGGAGAGAGAGAGAGAGAGAAGATGGTGGTTGAAAGTGGCCCAATGCCAGAAAGCTCCTCTCCTCAGTTGAAATAACTGAGCATCTACTATGGACAAGGCACTAAATCTGAACACCTACTATGGACCAGCCCCATCCCCATAAGAAAAATGTGGAGCAAGCCCCGTGGAGATGGAGCTCCCTCCCTCGGACTCTGGCTCTTGGGCAGGTCACTTACAGCCATCCCCTTCCCTGTCCCTGGTGACAGGATGCCACCTCCGAGGGTGGGACTGTGGAGCTGCGACTGGGGAATGAATGACAGTCTTCCTAACAAAATGCAGCTGAGGGAGCGGCTTGCTGACAGGACAATTTGCTGGTGCCTAGAATATCCGCCCAGCCTGGGAGAAGCAGCAGCCGGGTGGCAGGAGAAATTTCAGGATTTGTCACCAGCCTCGGTGTCAGGGTTTCTGCGAGCCGCATACTCCCCACTGTGCTCCCAGACCTGCAGCCTGACCTGCTGTCCACCAAGTCTCCTGAAGCCCCAGGAATGCACGTAAAACTATCCCCTTTTCCCGTCCTGATTTACTCGTGTTTACGTAAATGACTGGAAAAGCAGTTTTCGGCTTATTTCTGAAGCTTAAGGGCGTCCTGAGAAGCCTGTTATTGAAAAATCAGAAACTGAAAAGCGACCTCGCAGACAATGAATTAGCAGCTCAGCGGCTCGGTGTAATGCCGGTGTACAGTACTGGCTGCATTACAAACAGGGCTCCCCCGGGACGCAGTAATCAAACGCGTGGCAACAGGTTGTCTGCTTCAGCCCACAGTGAGTGATCAAAGGAGATTTGCAGCTAATCCAAAGGTAACAGAAGTATTGCAGAGAAGGCCAGGAGGGGGACGCTGGGATGGTGAGGGGGACACAGCGCTCTCCGGCCTGGAGTTCCATGTGCCACCGGGAGGGCTGGGGGGGCGGTGGGCAAAGTTGATCCATCTGAGGGCTTGAGACACCCACTATGTAGAGGGGAAAGCTGAGGCTTGGCTTCACACTGAAGCAAACCTGAACGTTAACCTCAGCACTTGCCTCTTTCACTTGACCCGTAATGTATGATTTGGGAGCCGATTAACTAGCATTTAGCGATTCGTTTCAGATTCCTGAACCTATACTGGTTGGGTGGGGTGAGGTCGGGGTGTGGAAGCACCTGCTTTATCTGGAAGCGCTGGTTAGATGGTGGAATTTCAGGGGTCAGTTCAGTTTGTATGTCAGTATCTGTGGTTCTCAAAGTGAGCTCCCAGGCCAGCAGCATCAGCATAGCCTGGGAACCTGTCAGAAATGCAGATTCTCAGCCCCCACCCCCAGACCGATAGACTCCCAGAAACTCTAAAGCGAGGGTAGATAGCCTGCGTATTAAGAAGCCCTACAGGTGATTCTGATGCTCGCTAAAGTCGCTGACATTTGAGGGGACAGCTGGTCTGATCACCTGGCTGCTGTAGGTACCAGGTGGTGCCCAGGGCCCTTACGAGGCTTGAGTGTGAGCGTACCCATGGCCTGTTCCAGATCCTGGAGCAATCCTGTGCTGGCTGGCCCTGTTCTGGTCCCCCATGGGTCTTTGGGACTATGGCGAAAGGAACTTAATGTTTATTAAGCATGCACTAGTAGTCTGTGCCAGACCCTGGTGAATGTTTATGTGTGGTACTGTAGTCAATCCGTGTGTGGAATTATAGCCTTGTGAGCTGGGTATTGTAGATGTGATTTTATGGCTGAGGAAATTTTGACTCAGGAAGGTCAACGTGCCCAGGTCTGAGTGTCTCCAGGGCCTATACCCTTTCCATGATCCCACACAGTGTCTCTGACACATGCGTCCCCTGCCCCCAGAATGCCTTGCGTGCCACCTACACGAAGCAACTGCCAGCCTGGCAGGGCCCCAGCTCTCCTATGTCTGTCCCTCCCCCACCCCAGCGACTCCTTGCCTCATGTTAATTTCCCACCTGAGTACTGAGTACTTTATAAATAGCAAATCTAAAATGAATTTTCTACCAGCGATCATTAGCTCCCTTGACATCCATTAAACATTTTCGCAAGCAGAGAAAAGTGACAAAAGGGATTGATTTTTACAGTATGCTTAATAGGAGAAAAGAAAGAAAGGTGTTGACAAGTCTTTTTTTCCCCTCTCTGTCCTGATATCACGGGGAATTTGAAATCAGTCAAATAACTTTTATCTGAAAAAAGGAGGCTAGGATTGGGGGCGGGAGGAGAGAGGGCAGGGAGCGGCTTCCCCAGCACCCTGCTCAGCCCACTCCCGTGTCTGACAGGTAAACATGAGGTTGGTTAGCTCCTGCCAGCCACCAAGATGAATATGTCAGATTTAATGCTTCAAAATATATAGGGTCTGGGCTGGGAGAGAGTGGGGCTGGGGGCGAAGCAAGGGTATTAGTGGGGAGGGAAAATAGCCAATCTGCTGCTGCAACTACTGATGCAATGGTCCAAGTAAGAGAGGGCTGGCAGATGAGGCGCTGTAGCTGAAAATTTAACTTTGATTTCAATTTTCATATTTGTCAGCAATAATTAGATTCACAAAATGTTTTGCCACTATTCTAAAATACTAATAAGTAGAGGCCTTTGTAGTGTGGTTAATGGAGTCTTTTTCTCCTACTGGTCTAGAAAAATTCCATTAAAGCGAAAAGTCACAGTGTATTATAGGGCTTCGGTGTACATGGGCCCTGCCGCCGGGTAATGCCAGCCTGGAGACCGCGCCCCCCAGTCAGCCACAGGCCCCCTGGCTGGGGAGGGGGTGGGCTTCGGATGCCTCAGCTGTCCATCATTTCTGACCTGCACAGACCTCCCTGGGTCACGGGGAATGTAAATGGCCAATGCAGCCAGAGACAAAAGAGAAAGCGTGGCCGTCGAAGGATGAGCCTTCAGAAGGGTCGCCTCCTGGAGCAGGTTGAAGGGAGGACAGGAGGAGAGGATGGGCAGGTGGGAGCCTGGCCCTGGCTGGGAAGCTGGCCCCTGCCTGGGAGAGGAAACCCATTCCCTGCCCATCACCAAACAGGCTCCCTCCAGGGGGTTGGAGCTAAAGCCCCACCCAGTGGCAGAACTGACTTGTGTCCCTGTCCGTCGCCATCCCACTCTGGAAAAGCCGAATTCTCTGGAGGCAGGGTTTAATCGAAAGGTCTGAGGCCTTTTTTTCCCCAGTGGCTTTCCCCCCAGGTGACTACAGCTCCCTGATATCCCAGGGAACTCCCTGCAAGCCAGTGTGTGGGGAGGGGCCCTGCCTGCACTCACATGGTTAAGTGTAATCACCCACACCCTCCAGGGGCCGGTGGGTGAGGCAGAGCCTGCAGCTGCTTTGCCTCCCTCTGCCCTACTTTCTACCCTGCCTTCAGGGGTTCTCAGGTGCTGGGCCACTCAGGTGAGCTGGCACCTGTCTCTGGGACTCCGTCTACCTGGGCACGCTGCTGCTGGGATTCAGCGAACTCAGGAGCTCTGCCTCGATTCCCTCCAGTTTCCTTCCCTAAGTCCTGAAGGGCAACCCAGGCTCTCAGTTTTCAGTCATCTACACCAACAGGAAGAAAGCAAGCCCAACGGACCTGTGAGATTTCCACCCCCACCCCCAACACTCCCTTCCTGTTAAATTGTGCTTTGCCTGGCCTAGTTCAAGAGTGACTTGGAACTGACTAAGCCGTAAATGGGAAATGGTGGAGGGATGTGCGGATTAACAACTGAGCCCAGATAAAGGACAACCTGCCGCAGCCACTCAGAGCAAAGGGAGGAGGGTACATCCATCCCACTACCTCGGGGCCACTCCCTCCCTCCCCTCCCCGACCGCCCTCGGGCATCCTGCTCTCCGGGCCTCCCTCCCCGCTGCCCGCTGCCAGGCCTGCCTCTCAGAGTGGACCGGAGGGAGCCTGTGCTCCTTCCCCAGAGCTCTAGAGCCCCCCTTGGCCCGGCCCTCTCCCTGCCCCCCTGCTCTCCCCACCAATCAGCATTTCACTGCCCCCAGGCTTTTCCCCAGTGGCCTGTGCCAGATCTTATCCCAGCGCGGCCCTTCAGGATGGAAGGAGGAGGGGATAGTAAATCCACCAGTGATACGCGCGGCAATTGGAAGAAGCTTTTGTTGTGTCATTTCCTACCTCCTTCAGCCTATTAAGCAAACAAAAGTGCTTGTGGAATGAGAAATGTAAATGGCCAATGCAAGCCGATTAATCCTGGATGTACAATTCCATTAATAAGACCTCTTTTTAATAGGCGGCTCCGGCAGCAGCAGCAGGCAGGCCAGGAATTGATGCATTCTCTGTAATTGTATTGCAACTAATAGGATATGAAGAAAATTGTACCAGAGAAGCAGGACTTTCAACACCATTTTCCAATCAGCTAAAATAATGACTTGCAGAAGAAAGCCTTGAGAGGTAACGACACAAAAAAATATAACATCATCCGGGAGTACCCATTATTCCAAATCCTAGTGTGGGGCTTCTTTTTCTCCTGTCTTCTCCCTGATCTCTCTCTTCCCCTCTCTATCCCTTTCTCTCTACTTGGAAGTCGCGGGGAGAGGGAGAGAGGCAGGGTGCTCAGAAGGGACTCAGCGTTGGCTCTTAAACTAGGTAGCTGAGCAACTTTGGGCCAGTCTCCTCACCTCTCTGGGTTTCCTTCCAGCTCCGAGACGCAGGGGATCTGAGTGAGCTTTCAAGGGGAGGCTGGGAGAAAGCTGGGATCGCAGCATCCCCCCTGGATGCTTGCCAAAGAAGGGCGCCTGCGACAAGGGTGGGCGCATTCCCTGAGTGTCCACCTGCCCAGAGGCTCTGGGGGCCCGGGTGTCTCAAGTGAGGCCTGCTGGGCATCCTGAGCCAAGGACCAGTGTTTTTCACTCCTTCACTCCCTCTCCCGGTCTGCGGTTACTGCTGGCATGTGCTGGGCTAGGCAGGGCTGTAGGTTCTGGCAACCAAAGAGTCGCCCTTCCTTGCCCTCAGGACGCTTGCAGTCCAGAGAGTCATCGGCGTTTTTGCTGAGCCTTTGCCGTATGTTATATCTGACCTTGGATGGTTGACTCTGTGCCAGACAGAACCCAAAGCGCCTCTGCTGTTGTGGACTTTCCTGTGGGCCTGGGGGGGGGGGGGGCAGGGCCCCTGGCAGCTCCTCTCACAGCCTCCCCCCAGCCTCTCCTGGTCCCAGGTCTCTGTCCTGCCCATTTGTATGCGGACTTTGACCCTCCCTTGGTCGAAGGCTGGAGAGTAAATATAAAAAGAAAAGGCAAAGCACATTTTACTTGAAATCCCCAAGGAAACAGATGTGATTGCTGTACAGAAATGGCTCCAATAAGGGCAGAAAGGAATATTGCTTTTATAGCTTTTGGGACATAAAACATTTAGAAAATGTGATTGACTGGCAGGGTCTAATTTATCATTTATCTCATTCCCTCGGCTCGCTCTCTCTCTTCCTCCCCACCACACACAGGCAGACACTCTCAGGCCAACTTTTCCCCCTTTGAGCTTTCCTTTCTTTCTCTCTCAGAGGCGTGGGTTTATCCCTCATTGTGTTAAGCAGAGAACTCCTGTGGCTATTTATAATTAATGCTCAGAAACCTGCCAATCCATTTAATGACACTAGCAGGTCATGGCCCCCTTATAGCTCTCCATTAATCATCATTAGAACAGCTCTGAGTTTTTACACTCTTTTTAAATGTTAATTCACCTCTGGAATGCTCCTTTTAGTGAAAACTGTAAAGAGGCAAGTGTCTGGTACCTCCAGCTGCCCACCAGGGGAGAGGCCTGGTGGAGTTGATAAAGCGGCTTCATTTCCTCTGTTCTTTTACCCTCCACCCCCTGTCCTCACCACCACTGCCAACCCCTGTGGCCTATATTTATCTTTTAAAAAAAAAAAGCCTAGTGGCTTAAAGTTCCAGGCAACCCCCTGTGAGGAGATGACCCAGTGTCATGACATGTGACATGCTTTTGTAGTTTCTAAAGGTGATGGAGCCTAAGGGGCTCCAGAGGCACATGGAGCCTAGAACTGTCCTGCAGTTTTGCCAACACTCAAGAATATCTTCAAACAAGCAGGCCAAAGTCGCCAGGCAAAGAACCACCTTCCTTCCTGTCCAGAGAGCTCACCTTTGCCTCAGTTTTTGCCATTAATGACTCTGAGACTTTGGGCAAAACACTTAACCTCCCTCCCCATCTCCAAAAGGGGCCTGTATCTGTCCTGCATAACTGAGAAGTTTAAATCTGCAAAGATTAAGTGGAGCTGAAATTATACTAAACTTTAAAAAATGACATTTCGATGAAGGCGTTCGTGCTAGTAAGGTGTCTTGCCTTTATCTGCCACTCCACATATATATCTCCGGCTCCCACTAGGACAGTCCCCTGTCCTCAGTCATGCCCAGGTGTGTGCTCTCAAACCTCCATTTCTGTTGCATTTATATCATACTTCTCAGGCCAGAAAAGTATATTTTGAATCATCAAAATATATGCAGTGGAAAAATGTTAAATTGGGACTGGGAGGAACTACATTTGAATATCAGCTCTGTTGCTTATCTGTGCAACTCTGAGTAACCCGCTTCACCTTCCTGAGCTTCATTTCTCTTATTTTGGGGCTTCATATTTTGAAGGTCCCTTTATCTAGCAAACCCTGTGATTTTATTGCTCTCCCTGTGAGCCAGTCTGAAGGGCCATGGCAGTGACTCAGGCCCAACAGGGACAAACTGGTCCCTTCGCCCATCTGAGCTTTAGATTATTCTTGTCTTGTCGAGCAATATGCCCCAGCGTTTGGAACTAACAAAAGCAAACACAAATAGAGGGGGAAATAGAAAATCTGCATTTAATTCGCCTTTGCTTTGCTGTCTCATTTCTCTGGGCCCCAGCCGTCTTCCTGCTAGGCACCTGGGACTCGGACTTCTTTTCCAGGCTGCCTCAGATCCGCTTGTTAAGCTGAGATGACCCCTCAGGGTCTACCAGGCACCAGGCACCTCAGAGATTACACTGAAATCCTTTTGACTGCTCCTCCAAAGCAGGTTAACGTCATTTTATACAAGAATAAACTGAGGCTCAGAGGCCTTGTGCCCAGGTCAAGGTTTGTGTAGCTGGTACATTACAGCTTCACAAGGCAAACCCAGATGTCTTGAACTTAAGTTCAGAATTTTGTCTTGTATTATTTCCTCTTGTTTTGACCATCCCTTCAGCTTTTCTCTGGGTGAGGGTGAGGTAATATACTTGGATAAAGTAAAGATACACTTTGGCAACTGCTCCTGTTCTGGCAGGAATTGAACTAGTGACCTGGGCTGAGCTAGAGTCTATGACTCGGGCTGAAAACCCACTTCCTGCGTTCACTCCCCACTGTGCACACGTTGGCATCGGCATTACGATGTATGAAGAAGCTCGCGTGGGTTTTCAACAGCGAAGCCCACCAGCCATCCCTTTCACGTCTAGCCTGCCTGCCTGCGTGGCCCGGCCCTGTGTCTTACAGGCGCAGTTGTGCCGCTCTTCCCCTTGCCCTGAAAATCATCACCGACACCAGTGCAGACACCGGTCCCCGAGCTGGGCTTGGCCATCTGTTCCGCCCATCACTGGAAGATGCCATAAAACCTGCTTGACAATTATGTCAGCACAAAGGGCAGAGGGGACTACACGGCAAAAAACGGTGTAAAATCCACTCTTCTAAAGGTTGGGTCGAGAAGATTTGGGCCAAGAAGAGCTCTAACAGCAAGTAGAATGTGTGTCATCGGCCTCTTTTTCATTTCGCTACTTTGTTTTATTAATGGATTTGTGTTGGTTTGTGCTCGGTACAAGTTAATAATAAGACCTTATAATCATGCCACGAGGCGCACGTTTGAAAGGGCTTTCACAAGTCTATTGCATCTTTAAATCTTCCTGGCTGCAGTCTGATGTTAGAACCGAAAGGGCCGGAGAACACATTTAACTCGACTCTCTCAGTTGACTATTATTGATATATTTTGTTTAGTGTGAGCAATATATTCTTATTAAATATAATTTGGAAACCGTACAAAAGTAGTTTTAAAAAGATTTAAAGTCACTCATGCACAGGCACACTTAATGTATTTCTTTCCATCTTTTTCTTAGTCTTTGCCATGGTTTTTATTATATAGATATAATCATACCATTTATATCTCATTTTTTTTCTTTTAAGAATAGATCAGAAGCAATTTTCCATGTCGTTACATAGTATTAGTGAACGTAAGTTTAATTGGTTTCATTACATTACATCAAGTAGATGTATGATACCATTACCAAATGTTTGGACATTTATGTTGTTTTAATCCTTGGCTGTTATAAATAATGTTTCAGTGAACATCTCTCTGGATATTGCCTTATTCCAGTTTTATGATTGTTTCCTTAGGCCAGATTACTAGTTATCCTATTATCATTGTTTATTTTACTTTTCTCAGGGAAACTGAGGCACAGGACAATGAAGTAGCTCCAGGTCCTGTGTGTGACGGAAGAGCAGCACTCAGACCTGAAGTCAGGTTTTTTATCTCTTAGTTTCATGATTCTTCCATTATATGGCAGTCTTGTGAATGTCTAAAAAGAAGGATTTGAAAAATATCTTGGGTGTCCACATGAAAGTAATTTTATTTTTGGTATGCAATGATTAAAAAAACACACAATAAAAGCTGCCATAAATTCTGTGGCATTTCTAAACAATATGTGTGAAATTAAATACGGCACCACCCATATGTATGTATTTAGAAACAATACGAGTGGTGTATGTTGAAAAACACCTATTCCATCTTTTGACAGAGCTTAATGTGCATGTGGATCCTAAACTTCTTTTAAAAACTCTTGCCCTCCAAACTAGGGTCCAATGTCTTTTAAAAAGAAGGCATCTTTAGTTCTTCTGCCAGGATTGTCACCCCAAGCTAGAGCCCATGGAAACCACAGTTATCCTGTGCTGGATCTTAGGGGTAGCTGGGTGGTAGAAGGGAGACAAGGTGAATAGTCTGAAGATTGAGAGTTGGAACAGGCCTCAACAAGCTTTATATAAAGACTTCCAGGCTTTACACTCTAAAAGAACAATCTTCAATAATAACAATAATTTAATTGCTTTGTATGTATTATTTCTGTTAATTTTTTATTATGTTCCAAAGTGGGTGCTACATTCATCATGATTTTACAGATGAGACGACCAAGGAGGACAAGAGTTCATTTCACGCAGAAACTAGCGATGGGGCGGGGGTGTGGGCCTCGAAGGCGCGGCCGCCACCCTGTACCCTTGCCCCGTGCGCACAGCCCCTCCACGCGATGTTCCCTGGACGTTTGAGAAGCGTGACGAGGCAGGTCATGGTCCTGTGCTTTCACCTTTTGTTATCATCTGTACCACTCATTCAGAAGCCAGTTCTGGGGCGAGGGGCCCTCCTCTTTACCAGCTGGCTCCCTGGAATCGCTGATGGCTCCTCTTCCTCCATAAAAATTGATGGGTGGTTGCCCAGCAGCAGCCCCTTTGGCCATGGGCTCCGTGCTCTGGCATGTTTACAGGGAGATTTATGGGTGACCGTGATTACAGCATTAGATAGGACCACACCAAATTGCCAATAAACAACCCTTTTAAGACCCAATAACATCATTTTTATAAGACGAATTCTAGTACATGCATGGGATATAGCACACTGTAATTAAGTGAGGAGGGTGGGCACCTAACCACCCTGCCCACCCCTCCAGCCAGCATAGGGAAACCGAGTTTTGTAGGATGAGGGAGCGGTAACGAATATCATTAGGGCTTCACCTGGCCCCTCTCTCCAGTCTCTCTTCACGTCAGCTCAGTTTTACCAGCCAACCAGAAGCAACTGCATCTTTGTTTCTGTTCCTACAAGCTTTCTGAGGGCTCACGTTGGGGTTCTTATGCCCTTATGCTGAAGACCACACTCCTCTTCTGAAATATAAAACACCAGAGGCGCCCCCTGCAGAGGCCAGTCTATCCCTGCGCAGTGTCTCCCTTCCAAATCCCTGCGGCGCCAACCAAAAGCACGGGTTCAGGACCAGAGAGGCCTTGGTTTGAATCCTGATGCTGACTGACTACGTGAGCTGGAGCAGTTTACTCTCAGCTTTGGTTTCATCCGCTATAAAATGATTTTGGCGATTAAGTTCTAGACTCTTTGAAAAGTGGCAGTATGCTATAGACATGGGACACATTTTTGCACCCCCCTTTTTTCTGAATTGGTGACCGGGAAAGGATGCCCCAGGAGGAAGTCTGAAGGTTATCTTTTCACACAGAAACCTTACGTGCTGAACTATATGTTGACCTCAGAGCTTCAAGGGCAGGGATGCTTATGTGAACAATGGACCACAGCATTGAAATAAGGCATATTTTAGGAAATCCAGGACATGTTTTCTTTATTATTTAATCTATTATTCTTGAGCTTGGAGTGAAACCTGTTTTCTGCTCCCTCTCTCTGACCTTAAGTTTTCTAAATTTCTTGAGTCTGCTACGACACCTCCCTAACAAAAAGTGTCCCTAGGCCACATGAAGAATAAACTTCCAGGCCATCTAGCTTTACCTATTTCCACCAAAGGTCTGAATTCTATCAAGATATCTGCAGCATTTGAGAAAATGTATTGCCACCCTTTTTTCTCAGGGCAGACTACTGAGATCTCTCTTCTCAAGATATTTCTTAGGTTAAAACATGGGTTTTGAAAACAAGTGGATAAGAGTTTAATCCCTGATGCCTATAAGCTATGCAACCGCATTAGATGTAGCTACAATGCTTCTGTCTTAGTGTTGGTATAAAGATAAATGAAGTAATATATGACATCCCTTGATCTATAGTAGATATTCAATAAATAGAGACTCTGTATTTACTTTTTGATATTTAGATGTGTCAGCAGTGGTTCTTATTTCTTCTTCCATTGGGTGACCTTAATGCTCACTATTGTTTCTCTCCTCCCTAAAGATACTGGGCTTTTGGAAAAGATGTTATAATTAGGACAATTAAACATGATAAGGTAAAATAATTTCCTTCAGATGCATTTTATCATCAAAATCTTCATCACCATATCACTATTCTATTATCAGTTGAGTCAGACTATTGTGTGTGTGCATGTGTGTGTGTGTGTGTATTTATTTAGTTATTTAAAATTTTAATCTAAGAGTTTGACCGAGAGAGAGTAAACTGTGACTGATGATCACTGCCTGGTCACCTAGCTGCAGATGGGAGAGAGACTGGCAGCTGTGCCTTGCTCAGCCATCAAAGTCTTGGCAGAAGTCACCTTGCTACTGTGGGATAGTGTGCCCTGTGAGCTGAGAGTCATCCTAAGATGGTTTCTGGATATAGTGCCAACTTTGGAAAGATGGCTGGCAGAAACTGGGCTCTTCAATGATTTATATGGGTGGGAACATTTGGCTTCACAGAGCCCTAAACATAGATTATATTCCAAAAATAATGTTATGGATGCAACACCATGAAAACTGCATGTCATGTTATAACTACAATAATAAAATATTGGATCTACATTTAGAAATTATCATGATTGTTGTTGCATCACTTAACCCCAGACCCAGAGCATCACTAGTGTTCAGAATCTTGTACTGATTGTTTGGAAGAAAATGACCAATGAAGACAATTTCTTCTCTCCACAAGAGAGGTAACTAGGCAACAGAGAAAACAGAACCAAACGTTGGAGGACCCTTCTTGCCCAGGGGCCAAATGGAGTTTGGCAAATGAGATTCCTTGAGAAAGGTTAAAGATATGAGAAACTGAGAGAAAAATAAGAGTTACGTGAAAACCCATAGAAGAGAGAGGCCCTGTTATGGAGTTGTGAAAAAAAGCAGGAGCCAATAAATGGGTGGAGTCAATCCAGACACAAGTGCATGCCCACGCAGGATGGAAAGATGCCCAGAAACAACCAAAGACTGAACATAAACCTGCGATATAATGCTAGTATCTAAAAAGTAATTATTAAAACAAAGCAGATAGTCCAGGGTAAAAACATAGACACAGTGGGATATCCTCTGGTCACATTGGTTCTATTGAAGCTTTATTGGAACCCCTATTAAATGGCTGTGGCATCTGTAGTACCCCAGAGGAGCTCCATGGGAATGCTCAACGGGCTACACACACCATAGGGCCCATCAGGACTGTGACAGGAAACTGTGTTGTTCAACAGAAAGAAACCCAAGGGGTAACCAAATACAAGTTCACAACTGAAATAAAGAAACTCCATGGGGCTGACTGGCAGCTGCTCTTCATTAGCCTTTGGGGACTCAAGAAGGTGAAACCTAACTTAATTGCTGTGGAGGAAGCCAGGCTGCATAAAAAGGAAGCTCCAACCACTCGGCTTACACTTCTCCCATGTTCTGAGATCCTCAGGCCTCCTGGACCGTCAGCATTTTCTGAGGAGAGAGACACTGTTTGCTCGCACTCACCTCTTCATCCAGAGGCTGCTTCTGATCCTGCCATATGGAGTAATGAGATACTTCACTGGGCACCAAGGACACAGTCTACCCTCTTGTCCCAAAGGTACACACAGCACATTGCCTAAACCATGGACCCCCCAGTTTTTTCACTTATATCCTATTTGCACTTTACTTCTTACTTACTATCAATGCTTGGACCCTTCTCTGCAAGAACCCTCGACTCCCCGGCTCTCTTTCCTCCTGTTGCATTTCCCTGGGAAAACCTCAAGTTGGGTTGAAACCACCTATCTGCTTTCTCTGATCCTGGACTTTTCTGGAAAAAACAAATGCGACTGACATCATTTTAAATCTCTGTAGGTGCTTACTGCTGCTCAGGAGCCCCACTATGCATTCCTAGAAGACGGGCGCTCTTTCCTCTAAGAGCCATTCTTCTAGTTGTACTTTCTCCCCTCTACTCAACACTTTTGCAGTCTTCCAAAATCTCCTGGCTCCCATTTGGGGCGAATGACTCATATTTCACTGAGGAAACTGAAGCGATCAGGAGCTAGTCATCCTCCAGGTGTCAAATCTTCTAATACACCTGGCTTTCAGGGCAGGTGACAGACCCTTTGCATTTCAGGGTTCCAGTTCTCAGGGTACGCTCTGGGGCCCTTCCCCTCCTCCCGCAAGGATTTCAATCCTGCAATGATCTTCTCCTTTCTCCTGCGTCATTACTTCTTTCCTCTCCACTGGATCACTGTCATCTGCACACACACCTGCTCGAGTACCTTCCATCTTTAAGCAGCAACTATCATGTCAACCACTTCTCTTGACCACATAGCCTCCTTCAGCTACCAACGTGTCTTTACTCACTGTCTTCACTGTTTCTCCTCTCTTTTGCTCTCCAACCCTCCTTTCTGGTAGATGACTCCCCCAACACTGTCCTCCCCAAGGTCATCAGCAATGTTTATATTGTTGACCAAATGCAGTGGTCAATTTCCAATCTTTAATCTACCTCTCAGCTGCACTTGACATAGTTCCTCTTTCTTGAAATTTTCCTCTTGGCTTCCCTGGCATCATACTCTCCTGGTTTTCATCCCAGCTCATTAAACACTTCCTCTCTGTCTCTTTTGCCCACTTGCCTCCTCTGCTTGATCGGTAAGTGCCAGGTTGCCAAGAGCTTTGCCCTGAGACATTTTCTCTGGTCACTTTTCCAGGACATCTCACCTAGGACTATGGCTTCCAATACCTCTTTATACTGGTGACTGTCAAATTGCATTTCCAGCCCAGACCTTGCCTGTGAACTTTAGATTTCATTCATTCATTCACTTCATTCATTCAATGACCCATATTTTCTCACATTCTAGGGATGCATCTCATGGTCGATGACATTTTATAACCTCTGTCTGCCCAGTGGAGTTGTTTAGTTTCTGTTGCGTGCACATGCACAAACCTGGTCACATTTTGTTCAGTTCCTTGAGTGATATGCATTGTTGGTACTGCATGTGTTAGTTTTAATTGCCACTTAAAGTTTCTTAAGAAATGATTCTTTCAGCCAGACCATGATTTAGTATTCGAATAAAATCATCATGTGTCTAGAAATGCATGGAAGCCGAGCAGCAGGGTGTGAATTTGATAACGGGAAGGACATATCTGTCTATGGGGAAATGATCACAACGATCAATTGCTTTATAGAACCTTGGGCAGAAAGGATGCCCACAGCTGACAATTTTGTCATTGAGACACATAACAAAGGTTGCCTCTCACTTCAACCCAAGGCCCAGGAAATTGTCCAGTCCTTTGTAATAGAAAAATACTTCACATCTACAGAAGCCGGTCTGACCAGTTAAAAAGCTTTTTTGTTGTTGTTTTTGTGGTTTTCCTCTTTCAGTAGTAATCAAGCTGTGTGTCTTTGAATAGATCCCATCTGCCGTTTGATGTCCAAAGTGGAACTCATTACTCTCCACTTGCAGCCCACGGTGAGGCTGCTCTCCCCTCGGTCCTCTCTAGCTCTCTCCATGGCGGCCTTCTACACATATTGCTTAAACACAGAACCCAAGAAGTACCCTTGTTCTTCTCTTTTCTTTACCCCTAACATCAAGTCTGTCAGCATTTCTTATTCTACCTGTACAACAAATCTCCAACCCATACTGATTCTCTTTCACTCGATACCTTCATCCAAGGGATCACGCCATCTTGCCTGGGCTATTGCAGTAGGCAATTTGGTTGCTTCCACACTTTTCATCCATCCTTTACCACACAACTCCTATCATCCTTTCTCCAAACAGCAGCCTAAATAATACTGTCCAGTGTAAAAAAAACATTGTCAATCTCCCTTTATACTTAGAATAAAATCCACACTCCTCCCAATGCCCCCAAGGCTCTGATGTCTTGACCCTTCCTGCATCTTAGAGGTCCTCACATATCACCGTCTTCCTCAGTAATTTTGCCCCAGGAACTATCTTTCTGTTTCTCAAACTTGGCATGTTCGGTCTTACTTCAGAGACTCTCCATTTGCCAGGTTTCCTGCCTGGGACTTTTTCCTCCAGACCTTCCCATGAAGGGCTGTTTTCTGTAACTCAGATCCCAGAGAGGCCTCCTCCAGCCTACTTCAGTGTGCCCTGTACTCTCTGCCGAATCATCAGCACAACCTTTGGTAGAATACCTATTACTTTCTGAAGCTATCTTGTTAATTTGCTTTTTTGTATACTATTTACTTCCTCCAAATGAGATGCTAGTGCAAGAGGGACGAGAACTGTCTCGCTCATTATTTTATCTTTAAGCCCAGCTGGTGTGTCTCAGTGGTTGAGCATCAACCCAGGAACCAAGAGGTCACTGGTTTGATTCCCGGTCAGGGCACATGCCCAGGTTGCAGGCTCGATCCCCAGTAGGGGGCGTGCTGGAGGCAGCTGATCAATGATGTTTCTCTCTCATCCATGTTTCTATCTCTCCATTTCTCTCCCTTTCTCTCTAAAAATCAATAAAAACATATTTTAGAAATTTAATGTTGTATTTGGTAACTAGTAAATGGTTGCTCAAACACATTAGAATTAATATTTTTTCCTAAAAAGCAGTGTCTCTGAACGTAAGAATAATACCATCCTTCCAGAACATTAAATATATGTATAACCCCCTTCTAGAAATCAGGACAATTTGTTCAATCTCATTTACCCTCTATTGACTTATTTGTATAGTGATCATACAGAAATCCTTAGCTCTCTGGGATGCTGTGAGAATTAAATAATCTATGCCAACAAATATTTTGCCCAATGGGTAACCTTATTATATGAGTCACTGAGAACAACCTAAAGTCTTGCCCACTCCCAGAGTGCACACCTGCAGCCCAGGAAATGCCCAGATGCGCATTGACCTGTGCACTGAGCAGAGACACAGGTAAAATCACCTGCCCCGTGCAAACCTTGTCACAGGGCTTCCCGCAGAGTCAGTTTTAAAGTTGATTACAACGACTTGGCAAGTTAAGCTTACTTTTTACAGTTAATGAGATAGGGTGACATTTTAGTTGTAAATATTGGAGACCCCAGTCTGCCACTAGTCCAGGCACCAGCCTGCTCCTCAGAGGCCCACTCCAGTTTCTGTTCCTGTCGGTGGCCTGAGGCTTTCTAGAGAATAATGACAAGACTGGATTGAAACAGAAACCAGAAAAACAAAGCTCTCAGGAGAGGACCTTAGTGACTCAACATGTCTGTGTGGGATTCAGTGCGTTTTCATCCTAAATAGATTTGTTATGTGTCCAGAAAAAGACAGTGTCACAAAAGGGAGCCCTGTGCTCAGCGCTGTCCTTCGCTTGTCAGTTTTTATACAAGGGCTGCATACAATGCCCTGGCAAGCAGCACCATGGTGCAATTGAGAAATGTTTTATAGCTGCACCCAGTCTGCACAGTCGAAAAACCCAGTGACTGAGGACAGAAATATGGCATGTGACACTGATGTGGGAGCCATGCTCCTGACCCAGGGAAGGCTCACAGAGCAGCCAGGCAGGAGGAGAGCCGGGGCAGGGAGAGCAGTCAGTGGGAGTGGAAGGCAGAAAAGAAAGCTTGGAGCACCTCCTCTGCTCGGGCTCAGGTTTTATCACTCGTTCTACCATAACTTGGGTACTGTGAGGTGATCCCCACAGGACTGGATGTTGAGGAAAAGGAGTCACGTGGCCATCGCTCACAGGGAGTTCCCAGCCTCACAGCCCACATCCCATGACTCCTGGGCAGGGAAAGAAGGGGCCTCCTGATGAGGTTTGCTCCCACCCCCTTCTCTGAGCAAATATGCCAGTAGCATTTGGGTTAATGAACTGTGCCTTTTAATAAATGGTTCTTATCTCGCCAGAGTGGTGTTAAATTGTCAGGATTTTAAATTAACTAAGTAGTTTTGTGGGTGGTACTTACTCACTGGTTACTGTGAAAGTAAATTCGGCCCCCAGTCTGGGCTTCTTACTGAATTATGCAACAGTTAGTTATTTCTCTTGGGTTTAAAGGAATGCTTAGGATTAATGTGCGATGCCTCAATGCCCCTCTTAATGGGCATTTTAGGGCCTCCCCTAAACTGAAAGGTAGTTATTCATCACTGGGTCCCTTGAGGTTCTGTGGGCTTTGAGGAGAGATCCCTCTTGCCCAGGAGCGGCCAGCGGCTCTCTTAGAGACAGACCCTCCCCTGCTGAAAGAGGGAGACAAAATTCCTGTCTCGACTTCCTTTTGTTCATTTGTGCAAAATATTTACTGAGATGGGCAGACCCCGAATCTGCAGGTAAGAAGCTTATAATCTATGTTAGAGAGCTATATGAAAGAGGTAAGTTATAAAATCCTGGCATTTTTGAAGAAAAGAAAACATGAATTCTGTCCGGGGAGAGGAGGAGTTGGGAGGAAGCTTCGGGGTTGGCCTCTGAGCAGGGCTTGAACAAAAGGCCTCCTGCTTAGATGCACGGAGATGCGAAGAGCAGCCCAGGGAGGAACTTACTCCTGTGCTTCACCTACAATGATCAGCTGTGCCCAAAAAGGATGGCCACATTTTAAAAAATATGTTTTTATTGATTTCAGGGAGAGGAAGGAAGAGGGAGAGAGAGATAGAAGCATTAATGAGAGTCATTGATCAGCTGCCTCCTACACTCCCCTACTGGGGTCCGAGCCTACAACCCGCGCATGTCCCTGACCTGGAATCAGCCATGACCATCTGGATCATAGGTCAGTGCTCAACCATTGAGCACTGCCAGTTGGGCAAGAATGGCCCCTTTTTGAGCATTTGCCATGAGGCTAGTACTTCTTAACCAGAATCTTACGAAATATAAAGCAGCGTATTTCCATTTCACAGATGAGAAAACCGAGGCTCAGAGATGATACATACTTTGCACAAAGCCACCCAGCTTTGGGCACACAAAGGTTCTAACTCTAGCCCAAGTTGATTAGTAACATTGTTTTAGAGGCGATTCCTTCGCACAGCAGTTCTCTGCAGTGGGACTCTCATCACCACACAGCAGATCCGCTCGCCATGGATCAGGAACTACGTTTGCAAAAAAGAAACAGCGTGCAGCTCGTGCCAGTTCTGTGCAGAGCACAGCGGGCGCAGGTACTGTGCAGACGCCAGGTGACTCAGCCACTCTCTGCACCCTCCAAAGCTGCCAGAACAGGCACGGAGGAGCACTGTCCCTCCCAACTGGAGAGGCGGGGCCCAAGACAGCATCACCCGTGTAGCAAGCAAATACCAGACAGGTGTGCAGTCAATACTGACTGCAGAGTGAATGTAGTAAGGCTGCAAAGTGCTGGCATCAAACGCTGTCTGAGAAGGAACGTGCACAGGGGAGGCTGAGAAAGGGCACTTGGAGGCTCGTGCAGGCTCCGGAGTGCTCATCTGCGGGCCCCGGGGGAGGCACAGTGAGCATGGAGCCCTTGGCGGCAGCTGCGGCCTTTCTTCCAGGGCGCAGGGCACGGGGCCCAGGGGAACCGAGTGGGACCGCCCTGCTGGGAACTTCAGGTGTCTCTGCCCCGGGCAAGGACTCCGCTGTGGCTGAGGTGCGACAGAAAACAAAGCCTGGCCCTTTCATTCCTGCGCAGGTCCCTGGGAGAGGCCCAGGGGGCTGGCGCGGGGAGTGACCTTGAGAAGGTCAGGCGGGCATCTGAGGCGGGCTGCGGAGCGGGGGCAGGGGGGCGGCGCGGCCCAAAGGAAAGGCTGCGGGGAGACCGCTCCCCTTTCTTCTGGAGCAGACACAGCCGCCGATGCCTTTCGCATTCACAGAGCCTCCTTTGGAAGCCGGGGGAGGCGTGAAGAAGCGTGTCGGAGGGTCAAACGCACATCTCCTTGGGCTTCCTTTCATCTGCCTTAAAAACAAAACTCTCTCCTGTTTGAATCGCCTCCTCCTGCTAGAAGGGCTAATCTTTTGTGAACAGCAGCCTGCCAGGGCACCGAATTTCAGCAATTAATAGGGGAAAGCAGGGAGGGGCTGGGGGGGCTCCAGGGGATGGGGAGAGGGACTCAGAAAGGAAGGTGAAGGACAAGGGCATCGGGAGCTGGCCGCTGGCCCCTGCGGTGAAGGAGGGACTGTGACTGCAGTGCTGGCTCAAGCAGGCCCGCCTCAGGGAAGCTGCTTGTGGGGTGCAAGTCAGAAAATGGGGCCAACCCAAGCCAGGGCCTGGGGGGCGGACGGAGGAGGGGTTTCCGCTGATGGCCCCCTTTGCTGCTCTCCTCCTCTTGTGACCTTCCCCTAGTTTCTTGCATCGCCCTGTTTCTTTGTAATTATTTTGCCTTTAATAATAGAGTGGACGTAAACAGATTCATCATCTGCCTAATTTCGGATTATGGTCTTTGCTTTAGAATTACATTTCTAAACAAAATATGCTACTTCCCTGCTTAAAAGCCTTCAGCGGCTCCCCATTTCTTCTAAGATAAAGCTGCAGACACTGCAGTGTGGCACCCGGCTCCGGCGCCCTGAGTTTTACAAACGTCTCTCTTCTTACCTTCTGCCCGGCCCTGCCCTGCCCGCACTCCACCCTCTTGGCAGGCGTTCTGATGTGGACACTTTGTACCTCCATGGGATTTTCAGAAGCATGGAGCGTGCCTTGGCCTTCATTCCAGTGCGATGCCTGGGACCTGGATGACACTAAGCGCAGGTCTAAGCTAAAGATCGCCCGGGACGTGACACCACACAATAACCACCCCTCAGCAGCCAAAGCTAGGGGGGAAAGCGGAGGAAAGAGTCGTGGGCTCTAGATCTCATCGGGCAAGAGTGAGGGGTGGAGAGAAAGGGCGGCCAGAGGATTGAGGTGGTGCATTCCCTGTGTGTGAGTGTGTGTGTGTGTGTGTGTGAGTGTGTGTGTGTGTTTGAGAGCTGATGAAGCCAACCATCAGTGAGGAGACTGCAGTTAGCAACTGGGGGGTGTGTTCCTGAAATCAAGAGGAAATGGTGCTCTGCTCCCCAGCTTGGAGGAGGGGTTCCCCTGTAACCTCAAATCTCAGTTGCAGGCGGGGCTACCTTCCTGCCCACCACGCCAGATTCACAAAGCACAAAGGACATTTTGGGCAAATCAGAGTACACGACTGTCACTTTTTTATTCTTCTTCCACAATATGTGTTTGGAACAGAGCCCTGAGGACAGTTTTATGCAGCAAAGGGAACAAAACTCTAAGCAGCATTTGTCTTACTTGTGTGAAAAGAGCTGTGCGAGCCCTTTGCACGGCTGGATCTGAAAACGCAGCTAGCCCTCTCTGTTATCCAGCCTGGGGGTTCCTGGGCCCAGGGCCTCCGCGTATCCTGCCCTCTTCCTGGGACGTGAAAGCTGGGTGCCAGCCCAGTAAAGTGTCACCGAATTTCTAATAGCAAATTCCCTTTCGGCACATGGAACCATGTGTTCTATCTTTGCCACCTCCTTTTCTGTCCTGTGTGAGCCTGAAAACTGCCCCCAGGAATGATGTGAGAGCTAAGGAAGCAGGACAACACTGGTTTTGAAGTCACAAAACCTGCAGATCCTAATCATGGAGTGACGAGGAACTCATCGGGCTGGGACCTACAGGCCCTGTCCTTGTCTGAAAGGCCAACCGGCAGGTGGTGCCTTTTAGGTGTTTCAGTTTCGTGCAAATGATACCAGTGGGAAGAGGAAAGGGGGAAAGAGAAATGAAGGAATGAAGGGAGAGAAGAAAGAAGGGAGGGAGGGAGGGAGGGAGGGAGGGAGGGAGGGAGGGAGGGAGGGAGAGAGAATGAGTTCTGGTGCCCAGCCAGGCGTGGCTCAGCGGTTGAGCACCCATCTAGGACCCAGGAGATCTCGGTTCCATTCCCAGTCAGGGCACATGCCCGGGTTGCGGGCTCGACCCCCAGTTGGGGGCCTGCAGCAGGCAGCCGATCAATAACTCTCCCATCATTGATGTTTCTTTCTATCTCTCTCTCGCTCTCTCCCTTCCTCTCTCTGAAATCAATAAAGATCTATTTAAAAAAGTAAAAAATGAAAATGAAAAAATAACAATAAAATAAACAATTTGGTGATCTGTGTGTACATTTGTGACACTAACATTCACCTGTATAATCTTTGTCACCTGACTTCCAAATAATAATTGGGGTGTTAAGACCAAACTGTCCTCCCCTCCCCACTATATTAAGTTAGACATTTCCATACTTAGCAGAAGTAGGAGGGTTTTGTTAATTCCCCATGTAGCTGACAGCAATGAATTTGTTTGCTGAGTGAGGTGGTTGATCAATGACACTTGTATCCGACCTGCTCTCTGTGCTTATAAAGTACAGGATTCATGCTTGTTAGTTGGTAAAACCTACAGAGTTGTTTCAAAACAGAAATGTGATTCTTGGCCAAAGCGCCTACCTCTGTACAGGGAGCGTGTGCATGTTTCTGAATCATCGCTGATTTTAAAAAAGGGAAGCTGTCTGCTTCCGCTGGTGTGTTGAAACGGACACATCTGTGACGGGAGGACCATCGGGTCCAAGATGGTTTTAGATTCTGAGTGGACCTGGCCTGGCCCAGTTCCAGAGGCCTCAGGCCAGAGAACATTTAAGACTTCATGCTGGATTTGGGTGAAAATGACAGAATTCCTATGTCTGGCTTTGTGAGGTCGACTTAATTCTTTGGTCCCCTCTGTACCCCAACTCCTGCCACATTCACAATGAATAGACGATGGCTGTTTTTCCAAGGGGAAGAGTGGGGCACGAGCAGTAGACTCGGCACCACCTTGCAGCCTCCTTGGAGAAGCCACTGCTCATAAAAATATTGTTATCAATGTTAGGGAGGTAATTAAAATGAACTAATCATTTCCCAAAATATTTATGTATTGAAAGCAATTCCAACTGATTGCCTTTAATAGTGTTTTATCCTGCTTAAGTCACAAGCCGTGTGAATGTGCTTCCTCTCGCTTCCTGAGCTCAGCCCACCCACTGTGGTAATGACCCCAGAGCCCGTGTGCCCCCCTTTTGAGCACAAGGTGAGCAGAGCACCTAATCAATGGCAGGGCCAAGCCTCTCACCCAGGAGCATTCCCTGCGCTGCTTTCTCCTGCACCCAGAGCCATTTGTCAGCCTCTCTGGGGAGCCGGGTCCTGCTGTTAGAGGCGGCGTTGTCTCCACATTGGAGCCCTGGTCAGCTCAGGGCTGCTTCCTTTAGGCCACCACCTGAAAGAAACAGTAGTCTGACTAAATTAAAGCAGACACACAAACAGCTGGGCTGCCAAACCCAAAGACTGTATTGAAAGTAATAGTGTTTGTGGCAGTATTGCCTTCTGCAGTTGCATGTAAACACATCTGTCCTGCAGGACACGCAGCAGGCTCCTGGCCCTCCACGCCCTCGGGGGCAGGCAGGGAAAGCTATGGGGGCGCCGAGGCAGGAGAAATGAGTGCACTATTATGCAGTGGTCTGGCTGGGAGGAGGTGAGGGAGATGGTAGGAGGCCTGCTGTGTCCGAAGGTGGAGGGAGTCTCTGGGACAAACCCTGTCCGGAGATCCAGTTCCTAGACCCAGTTGGTTTGACTCTAACCGGCGGTGTGACGTCAGGCAAGCCCAAGCTCTCTAAATCTCCATTTCATCTGCCTTTTGTGCAAATAAGTGAATCTTTAAGTTTTCTTCCCATTATGACGTTCTGGAGTTTTGGAGAAAGGGTAAGATGTGCTGGTGAAAGGTGAGGTAACATGAAAAACAGATGATCTCTGGAGAAAAAATTTACAGTGCAGCTCCCTTCCCAGCCATTGGGAGGTAAGTGAGCTCACATGCCCTGGACTGCGGCATTCCTCTCCCTAGGGGCTGGGGTGCTGGGGTCTCTTCCTTCTTACCCAGGACTGAGCGGGAAGTCCACCTGCTGCTCAGGCCTCCGGTCTACCTCTGCTGAGGCCCTAGGTCACTGACCACATAAATGGGCCAGTGGGAAAGGCCAGACCAAAGTCAGTCCCGCCACCAGAGATGCCACAGCCGATGAGCAGCAGGCCCCAGGCTGCCTCTGGCCCAACATTTTCCCTCTGAAGTTCAAGAGCATTCAGAAGAGAACAAGGTCCTTTGGAGGAAGACAGAGCGAGGCCGACGTTCTGGGGTTATTTGGATGCATGCACCTGTCTCCCGCGGGTTGCCCGGCCCTTTGCCCAGAGCTGAGGGGTTTTGCAGGTATCTGCGTTTGCCTGTTGCCAGTGACGGATGGGGGCGCACATTGTGCTCCCCGTTCTTTGTGGAAATCTGCGTGTTTATTCCTCTAATTAGAATGCCTCGCCGTCTCCGTCAGTGTACAGTTCTCGCTCGCTCATTGTCTTTGGGAGACTCGTCCCAGGATCCCCCACGGATACCAAAATCCACAGACGCTCAAGTCCCTTGTACTACATGTAGTACATGCATATAAACTACAAGTATCCCCTTATGTACTTTAACTCATCTCCACATTGCTTATAATACCTGATACAATGGAAATGTTATGTAAATAGCTGTTAAGCTATATTGGTTAGGAAATAATAAGAAAAGAGAGTCTGTACATGTTGAGAACAGGTGCAACCATCATAGGCCTGACTACGTAGCACAGGTCAGCAGCAGTACTTTTTCGAGTATTTTTGATCCACAGTTGGTTGAGTGGGCAGAGGCAGGACTTTTGGATTTGGAGGGCAGGCTGTACTTGAATTTCCCTAATTCATTTCAGGCTCTTTCTAACTGTTCACAGGCCTGCTTGTTATTTCATCAATCTCCCAACAGGACTGTCCGTGCAATGCAGCTGCCCAGGCCTTTGGAAAGCAAGTTAGGCATTCCTGCAACCTCCCAGGCTCCAGGCTGCCAGTCTCACCACCTGGCACCTGGTGTGGACAGTCCTGATGGCTTTGGGCAGAGTTAGGTGTAAGCCAGGAGCTGATCCTTCCCTGGGGACTCAGAGGACCAGTACTGATAGCAAATCTGAGGGCAGATGGTCTGGGAAGGTAATAGGGGTTGGAATTGGAATGGAGTTGAGCTGTAATCATAGATTCTTAGAAAGGATCCCAGGTGATTTTCTAAGTCAGTGGGTTGCAGACAGTTTTTAAGTACTGGCACCTTTATACAAAGAGAGTCTCCTGGCAGCCCCAGAACACAAAGCAGAGAAGCAGCCTGCCTGGTGAAGGCAGGTTCGCCGGGAGCCGGCTGCGCTCAGCCTTATAAACCCTCTGTGTCCTGGCCACATTCCGAAGCCTATTGATCTGAGCTAATAAACTTTTCTAGAGATGGGGTCATTAAGGACAGAGCTTTAGTAACTCATTTATTCCCATGGTGCCTGGTTCTGTAATTCTGAGGATGTAGTTATGTGCTGTGTTATAAAACACAAAGAAAATAGCTCTAAATTGTTTATCTAAAGTTGCACATCAGACGAGGGACAGGATAGGAACCAGACCTGTGGGCACCTGCCTCTTAGGCCAGTGTTTCTCCTTGTAAATCAGGGTCTAGCCTCACGATCGTGGGAACCTGTTAAAAAGGCAAATTCTTGGGCCCAGATCTGGACCTACTGAATCTGAAACTCTGCAAATGGGCAGCAGAAATCTCTAGTTTAACAAGGCCTCCAGGTGATTCGATGCAAGCTGATGCTAAGAATTGCTGCCGTGTCTAAGCTAAGATGATCCTTGAATTTTCCCAGTAATTTAGGGTGTTCGCAGTGTTACATGGATTAAGGCCTGAATATTCTTCCCTTTGATGTTTTCATGTTTATCTGGTAGTTGGTGCAGCAGGTGACAGAAAAGATTTAAAAGATACAAAATGCCCCATATTAGTTAATTTGAGATTAAGGTTTCCAGATTTAGCAAATAAAAAACAGATACCTAGTTACATTTGTTGTTCAGATAAACAATGAAAGCTATTTTCGTATACGCATGCATCCTTCTACTAAAAAGGCATTTGTCTTCAGCTGAAGTTTGAGTTTAATTGGGCACCCTGTATTTCAGCTGGCATTCGTATTTGGAACAGATCGTGAATTAGGAAAATTTCCTTTTCAGTCTTTCTCTCCTCTCTGTGCAGCCGAAGTCAGACACTTATCTTAGTACTGTGCTCTGACTCCCCAAACCCCTTTCCGTGTCGTCGAGAGGATCTGGGAGAGAGGAGCTAAAGTATATGAGATGGTGAAGGAACTAACCTTCGAGCTCATCACTTTTCACCGTCATTATTTTACTTACACATTCACCACATTATAAAAACTGCTGAGTAAGAGGCCAAGAAAACCTTTGTGGAATCACATGGCTGCCTCTCCCTGCCTTCCCTCCCACCCCTGCACACCCCAGAGCCCTGGCCGCCACCTCCAGCGTTTGCTGATGGGCTCACTGCCCTGGGGAATGAACTGTTTCTGCCCCAACTAGGCTTCACCAGCAAAACCAAGTCCATATTTGTAAGGCACAGAATCAGACTCTGCTTCTACTGAGAAGGGGGGGGGGGGGGGCGAGTAGGGACTATTGGGGGAAGGGGGCAAATAATGTGCTCTTAAGATCTTCCAAATGAACTTTAATCTCCTGTAAGACTTGACTTGAAAATCAAAAGGAACATACCTAGGGTCTTGTTTTTAATGCAGTGTTTTATTTAACAGAGCCTCAGTTAGGGAGTGGATTGCAAGATTGGGAGGAATGTTTGTAGAGAAGCACAAATAGAATGAAAGGCAAAAAAATGTCTTCCACTTATATTCCTTGTGTGATTTCCTTTGGGGGTGGGAAGGCTTAGGCGTGAGAGTCAGCAGGCCCATTTTCTAGTCTCAGTCCTAATTTAATATTATCATGTGACTATGAGTTAGTCACAAAACCTTTCTTACTCTCAGTCTTCTCATTTGTAAAGTGAGGGTCCTTGTGAAATTAGACAACTTCTGGCTTGACGACTAACAAATCACGTCAGTTTTCTTAGAATCTGATAAATTCCTTTCCACATCTCTGCTTATCTAAATGGCAGCTTAACCACATTGCTGCCCTGGCAAACTGGTGAGAGGCAAGACTGATAAAATACTACTTGTTTCATCCCTAGAATTGTACATTAAACACAGGAAGGAGAAAAGATATCTGATCATTTTTCCCTTACCTTCTATAGTGATAATAGCGAAGCCCACTCAAATTGTGTGCCCAGGGCAAACTTTAATAAAATATGATTTTGGAATAGGGATCCCTTTGATCTGTCCAGTGTAACATATCCTTGGTGGGGAAGGCTGTCCTGGATCCAGAAAGAGCTAAATATCATTAGATATTGAAGGGCTTATTATTTGATATTAGTGGGAACTGTAGAGGGAAGCTCATTGGTTTAGAGGAAATTAGAAAGTAGTGTGCAGCCCTGTGCATAGGTTAAGAACTTAATCACTGAGGGGGAAGAGCGTTCTGATATTAAGAGCACTGGAGCAGGTGTATTCGTGTTCTCTGGTGTGGCTGGATGGGCTTGAAGCTGGTGCCCACTGTCATGTGCCCATCCCCGCTGGGGCAGGCCTGCCATGCAGAAACAGGCACCGCTCCCAGCTCTGCGATTGCCTAGCTGGATCCCTGCAGTGGGCAACGGGCGAGCAAGGCATTCTGAAACCACCATCATCCAAAGGTCCCGAGTTCCTCTTCACTCACGCTCAGATCACAGCTCACTTCTTGAATCATCCTGGGGCTCTTTTCCTGTACGAGAAAGCTCCAGCAATTAGTTCTGACCTGGAAACTGGGTTGTTCTGAACATAGTTTAGGTCTCCAGAGAATTTATATTGGGGAACATTAGAGCTACCGGTCCAGGTGGATACTTTTTATTGAGATGGAAAACAGCATCCTCATGATATTATTTGATGTGTTCATATTGGCAACTGAAATGAGTGCTATGGAGATTATGAAGAACAGGACAGAGTGGAGGAGCCTCAGGCAATTGCAGCCCCTCAGAATTCACCTGGATCATTCCTTTTCCTACGGGGCGATGAGACCGTGTTCTCCCCATGAGAGGGAGGTCAGTCAGTGACTTCCCTTCCCTTGATCCATAGCACACACAGTCAGGGGCTGTATTTTATGTCTCACCTAAACCTCCCCTTTGGCAGAGCAAGTCTTTTGGAAAACAAACAGTCCATGATGGAAAACGTCCTAAGCCTTGGCAGCCTCCTGATAGGTTTGGTTACAGGTTTCATTTGCTCTTTTAATGGGATTTTCTGTGAGTTATTGGCAGTCAGAGGAGTTCAGACAACTGGCTGAACAGGAGGCATCATAGGATCATAGAATTTTAGAGCTGGAAGGAACACTTGGGTTTGCCTTCCAGACAGCAATCATTTTGTCTTGGGTTCAGCAAGGAGGTAGTGAGGCAGAGCTGATTTTATCCAGGCTTTTTTTTTTTTTTTTTTTGCCACACGACTAGACTGATGGAGACCTTTAAATGTCAACAAAGCAATTTTGAATGGAATTCAGAGCTCGCTAGGAAACTGGTATCGGAGCTGTGATGTTAGAGGAGTCGTGGGCACAGAGCCTTGGTTTCAGGGAAGCCTTCTGCTCGCCAGGCAGCGGCCTTATCAGCACCTTGGAGAGCGGCGGGCTGGCGCCGCGGGCTGGGCGCAGTGGGCTCTGATCCCTATCAGTGCCCCCAGGTCAGGCACCACCCAAAGATCCCCAAATCACCTGTTTCCCATTTCTCACCCACCAGGGAATCCGTAACAGCTCTTTCAAAGGCTGGGCTTTGAGGGAATCAGCAGGTAGAGAAGGGACACACAGGTCTGTCTGAGCTCGCCCGCGGCCTGCAAATGCGGAGCAGGCGAGGGGTGGAGGCTGGCCCAGGGACCAGCGGGCCACGGCAGAGTGGGCCTCCAAAGCCTGCCCAGCCACTCAGACCAGACGCGGTTAGGCTCCTTTCAGCCTCCTGTGGAAGCCACTTCGTGTCCTGGCAGGAGTCACTGTGGAGGTTAGGAGCCATGAAACCGACAGATTTTCCTGGGTAGTCTATTGATTCTCTATTAAATTGCAAGAAAGGAAAATGAATTACCAAGGTTTTGTCTGCCCATCTGTTGGTCTTTGTGTGTACAGACATGGACAAAGTCTCAGACTGAGAGGGTTTGTGCCCCACACTGAATTTTCCATGAATTAAAATCAGGGTATGCCTGAGGAAGTCCACAAGTTGAAGTTTTTGTTTGTATGTTTGTTTGTTTTTTAAATAAATCTTTACTGACTTCAGAGAGAGGAAGGGAGAGGGAGAGAGAGATAGAAACACCAATGATGAGTCAGTGATTGGCTGCCTCCTGCAAACCCCTCAATGGGGATCGAGCCCACAACTTAGGTATGTGCCATGACCAGGAATTGAACCCGCATCTTTGGTGCACAAGATGATGCTCCAAACAACTGAGCAACCTGGCCAGGGCTCAGTATATTGACAAGTGGGTCTTGATAAGAGGAAGGCAAGAAATTCAAGGGCAGTAGCAGGAGATATGACAATGGAAACAGGAGGTTAGCGAGACACATAAGCCAAGGCAGGTGGGCAGCCTCTAGAAGGCAGGTGAACAGGCTCTAGAAGCAGAGCAAAGCATGGAAATGGGTTTTTCTCTTGAGCTCCCAGAAAGAAACAGTCCAGTGGACACCTTGGCTTTAGTCTAGTGAGTCCTGTGTCAAATTCTGACCCATAAAACTGTAAGATACATTTATGTGACCTAAGTTTGTGATGATTTCTTGCAATAGCAATGAGAAACTAACCCAGAAGGTAACAATGATAAAACTGTGTAGATTCAAGGTCCCCTTAATATGTCAGGATCTGTTTTCTGCAGCCCTTCTGGCCCCCCTATTTTAGACCCACTGGACTGAGACTGGCCTCCCGTTATTAAAATGCATCTAAAATGTACCTCCTTTAGCAGCACTGTCAACAGAGGACACTCAAGGCTTCAGCTTCTGAAATTGGATAAGCTCAGGAGGCAAAACCCAGAAAAGCAAAGAAGGAATGTATTTATTTTATTTCTTTCTCTGTTTTTTAGAAGTCTGTTTTGGTAAATATAAGTAACAATAGCAAGAGCAGTATCTTGTTAGAACTAGTGAGTGCTTGTCAGCAAACGCCTGGTGTAGTTGTCTTAAATGATTTAAAGCTTTCTCTCTTCAACTCTCAGCCATGCTCTTGAGCATTACTCGCCCCACCCCCTGCAACTACCAACCACCAACCACCAGCCACCAGGATACTCAGTCCTGGCACTGGCCTTTCTCTCTTGTGCCTTCACCCCTTCCTTCAGGGTCTCTCCATCCAAACCAGCTGGAGGACATCTACCCTCCAGACTCAGAGCAGAGCACGCTGGTCCCTGTGGAGTGTGACATGGGCTTGAAGCTTGAAGAAGACTCCACTGGAAGGCAGTATGCCAAGTTGCTCACTGAGAAATCAGTGACTTCATTTTACCTTAATTGCCCTGTAAAGAGCCTATCTCCAAATATCCTGAGGTACTGGGCGCTAAGACTTCAACATATGCATTTTGGGGAGACACAACTCATCCTACTATAGACATGAGAATGGAGACAATAATAGCAACTCCTAAAAGGCACGAGTGCTTACTGGACACCATGCACTATTCCAAGCCCTTGAAAACACCTCATCCAAACCTCACAACAATCCTTCAAAGTAGGTACTATAAATATTCTCATTATTATCTGAAGGGTAAGGAGCTTGGGTAACTTGCAAAAGACCTTCAGCTGGGAAGTAGTAGATCTAAGTCTTGAACCCAGGAAGTTTAGCTCTGAGTCTGTACTCTTAACCTCTCCACTATACTAATACTGCAAATAATAATCACACTTATTGAGAATTTATATGTCCAGGCACGATCACAAGAGCTTCAAGAACATTATCTACTTAATCACTACCACAACCCCTCATGAGTGTTTCAAAATTACCCTCTTATAGGAGAAATGAGATGTTGACAAGATAAATGAACTCGCTCAAGGTTACAAAGCCAGTGCGTATCAGTCAGGGTGTGAGTGCCAGTCTGTCTGGCCTGGCAAGCAGTCCGCAGCCACCGCACCTCGCTGCTCCTGGCGCTGGGAGTAGGAAGCCATGAGCATCTCTGAAGGCGAACAGCAGTCGAGATTCCACCAGCTTGGCCATTACCTTAACTTGTGATGCCTTGGTTTCCCCATAGGGAAATAGAATTAAACTGATCAAAAATGAAGAAAGGAGCAAAAGTCTTTTCTCATTTGAAATGCTGGAGAAAGGATGGTTTACCAGCTATCAACAAATGTTCTTTCCACTTTAGGAAGAAGCAGTTGTGTGGGCTTTAACGTAACAGGACGTTACCACTGGAACGGGGTGCTTGGAAATCAGTGTTAGATAAGAAATGGCTGCCAAATACCTGAGACTTAAAAAAAAATAGTGTTTAATCGGGCACAATTTAAATAGAAAACCATAAGCTGTGAGCTCTTCCTGAAACCTACCTGGTGACACATTTTTAGGGTAAACCTCAGACTCCTCAGTGTTACAGTATCTTTTAAAACAAATTGGACAATCCTCCCTCCTTTAGATCATATAAAACTTGAGTTATTTTAGATACTAGTTGGGGTGAAAAACCTCATCAGAAACTCCTTCCCTTCCCCCGTCCTTCAAAGGGATGCATTCCAGTGTGAATTAAGAAGACAGCACTCAAGAAGCCATTGCAGAAGGTTAATTTTCCCCCTTCCCCCTACACTTTAAATCCACTTACTTATTTGAGGCATTTTACATGTGAAATTTATTTCTCCTAAATTTTACATAGTTGTTAAATATTGAACAAATCATCAGCTTAAGATCAGGGACCATATCTCTTACTGCTCTTGTTTCTACTTTGTCAAAGTGAAGGGGGCAGTCTTCAATCAGCAAACAATCAATAACAAGATCTGCATCTGCTGAGCATTTCTTTTGTCCCAGGCATGGTCCTAGGTGCACTATATCTTCGTTGCACAAAGTGTGGTGCCAAGATCAGCAAAGTTTGCTTTGCTCGGGAGATTTTTAAAAATGCAGTCACTCAGGCCCCATCACAGACCTCCTGAATCAGAATCTGCTTTTGAACAGAGTCCTTACGTGGCCCACGTGAACATTCAAGCTTGAGAGGTATTACTGCTTGGCATCATCTCCTGTCTTCCCTACAGTAATTCTAGGGGGCAGAACTTACTGCCCCATTTTAAAGGTAAGAAAACTGGAGCTCAGGAAAGTTAAACAAGGTGCTCAAGGTCTTATTTACTAAGTAGGAATCTGATGAGGAATGTAATTTAGTTATCTCTGTCTCCATATTTCAGGCTTTTTATGTTTGTTATAATGAGTTAGAGGAAAACCTATTTATAGTAAAGATTCAGCTCCAAAAATATTGGTCTTCCTTAAATTTTGAAATTGCTGGGATAAACTGGTATGGCGAACAATGTCGAAAGGTGGTGCTCAGTAGGATGCCTGGAAGTGCAGTTTACTTGCTCATTCCTGGAGAGACCACATTGTGTTTGTTGAGCTTCTCTTGGTACTATTGCCAGGAGATGTGGGGTTTTTGTGGTGCCGTGAGAAAAAAACATTTTCGGGGACTCACAAGAGAGAACAAGGCCTGGTGGTAAGGTTTAACTGGGTGAAAATAGAAGGCACCAATGTCCCATCGCTGTCTGTCCCGCCACGGAAAATCAGGGCCAGAAAGAGGGCCACTGTCCAGAGAGTCTGTGTCATATCGAAGATTAGTCCAGCCCAGCCTTTCTCACCATCCCACTAGCTTGGCTTGTGTCCTGGGCTGAGATCCGTTGCTGTGCTCGGTATCCAGGCTCCCACCTGAGCCTGTGTCTGGAGTCCATGCAGTGTCGGCCACGTGGCTGCTAGGGCCACATGGGGTGAGCACAGGTTGAGAGAGAGACAGAGACAGAGACAGAGACAGAGACAGAGACAGAGACAGAGAGGGAGAACTCTCTGGGGTTATAGTATCTGGAGATTAGAAAGGACCAGGCACTTTTCCAAAATAACCAATCAACTTTCCAAGCTTTCCTGGGCTTGCGCTGGGCCGTCTCCCAACCAATCTATTATTGCCCAGGCTGGGCAGACAGGCCTCTGTGGTCAAGCGCCTTCCCCTGCCCCATTTTGACTTCCACTGCGCATGTGCTTGCCTTCCCCTTCATGGTTCTGTCCCTTCCCCCAGTGATCTGTGGGGAACAGGCAGGTGGCTCCCTGGGGAGCGTGTGAAGCTGTGACTTCCTGGCGAAGCAAGCAGGCTCATGCTTCCCCATTGATTATGCTTAATAACGCCTGATTCCCTTTGCTCCCTTCCTCATGAATCACTAGCTAACCAACTACGCTAACAGCACCTGGCAGCATGGTAGGTTCTTCCAGGACACAAAGGCTGCCTGTGTTCAGTGCCTGCTGTGGAGAAAAAAGATCACGTTACTTCATTCTTCTAAGTAGTTCTTCCTAGTAATCAAGTTAACATGAGACAGATTAGCAGGAAAAAATAACCAGTTTTATTACATATGTACATGCAGAGGTTTCCTAAGAATGGGGGGACCCAAGGGTAAATCAGGCAGTTGACGTTATGTGCCATTCCCTACTAAGGAGAGGGGTCAGGGGTCAGGGACTTCAAAGGGAAAGTGGGCAATTTGCAGGTAGAAGAGAAAGAATTAAACATCGGGTAAGCAAATTCTTGTTGAGCTACCCAGAAACAAGGGGACACGGAAAGGAGTCTAACAGTCCCCTTGGTTTCTCTCTGTCTGCCACACTTAGATCGTTTTATAATGCTAAGGTGAACTCTCCTTTAAGCAGGTCTGTCTGAACTCCCGTAGGCAGGTAAGGAGGAGGGAAAAGGCTCTTCTTGAATCTTTGGTTTTTAAAAAATTACCAGCTTAAAATAATATCCCCAAAGGCACCTTTTGGGGAGGCAAACTCTTCTTCTCCTCACACCCTAGGAGGGATGTTTGTGGCAGAGCCGTCATGAGGTGCTAGCTGCTCAGGGACCAAGAGTGCTTTGTGGTGTCAACTCAGAATCCTCGAAAATGGCAGGATGCAGGAGGTGAGCAAGTGCAACTTACCTGCAGGTAGCCAAGTACTTGGTTCCCACCACACTGCTGGTCAGGAGGCAGCACCTCTCCAGGCCCGCGCAGCAAGCAGGTGTAGAGAGTGGCTGGGGGTCCTCCAGCGCGATCCCAGCTCAGGTCTCCGAGGGGGCGCATTTCCACCTTCCTGAGGCTCCTCCAGGTCGGGGCTAGATGCAGCGGCCGCCTGGCCAGCCAGTCCTGCCCACTGGCTCCTCCTTACACCCAGAGTAAGACTAAGCCTAGACTGCCATGCAAATAAACCCTAATGGCTTTCTCCTGCATTACATTGTTCAGAGCGCCTTTGACTGGCATTATGATGATAAATGAAGAATGCTCTGCACCATTACATCGAGCACTAATGCAGAGTGAAAAGAATTGCTGCTTTTTTTTTTTTTTTTTTTTTTTTTTTGGGAAAAAAAGGGAGAAAGAGAGAAAATAGCAGATGGGAAAGCAATTTGCTCCTGGTATCCTGCTTGGTTATTTGCACACAGGCCTGGGTGGAGGCTGCTGGAGGGGGTGCTCCTCGCATTGCACAGGGCCAGGCCCTAGCCTGCCTTCTCAACATTGCACAGCTTTGCCAGCCTGGACTTTTTCTTTCTCAAGGATTCATGAAGCAGTTAGACCCATTTTGCAGGCTGACAAGCCAAGTTCCACAATTTTCTCAAATCATTACAGATAAATGCCTGAAGTATCTGATTGGCCTGTGAACCAGCATGCTCACATCAGAAAGAACATACTGATAATTTGCTGTCTAGATGCAATAGCTTAGTTTCATTTTGTAATCTCTTATTCTTTACATGTTTGTCTTCTCAATTCAAGCGCACTCTGTTATTAAGATCACTGGGCTAAGAAGGGAAAGTTCTTAATTGAAATCCTCATTTCCTCCCCTGTCCTTCCACCTTGGGGAAGCCTTTCTGGGGTTTGGTTTTCTCATTTTGAAGTGCAGATATTTGACACCTACCTCCTGAGAGTTGTTTGCTTGTGCTTTATTTTTGTTTGGTAGGAAGGAGTTGAGAAATAATTTAAGTGAAATAACATCTATGCAAGGTTTTGTACAATGAACGTAAGGACATAACTTCCCATTGCTTTTTGCTAAGAACACAGACCATTATGTCTAAACAGTCCAGGGTCAGCGTCTTAATCAGAAATAGCCTTTGATGCTAAGGCCAAAAGACAATAAAGTAAATAATCAACATTAAAAACCCTACAACCTGATAAAGAGAATTTAGAAATCTGAGTGCGGGAGGAGTTCTGAAGCCAGGGTGGGGTGCCAGCTTCCCGCCAAGGTCACTGGCGCCACTGTTAGCGGGGCAGAGCTGAGCTTTTCTGTCCCTTCCTGTGGTGAGTACAGCACCCACCGTCTCTATATAGTCTTCCTGTGCTTCCGAGGGAGAAGGGCAAGTCTGGCCACTTGCTGAGAGGCCACGCCTGGTTTAGTTGTTGTTCAGCGTGAGAGCTAAGGAGGGAATGGTTGGGGTCCATAGGGATTTTGATGTGTCAGTTAGGACTGGTGGGCACACACAGTCTTGGGGTAGAAGCCATACTTTGATGCTTCATACTGATGACTCACTGGGTCTTTCAGGAAGTTCCTGGAAGGAGCAATACAATTATGTGCAACTGTTTTTTTCTTGAGCAGAGTCTTGGGAATAGGAGAGCTGTGCTAAGGAAGGCAGTGGAAGACTGAAGGCAGTAAGGTGGGCAGAAAGTGTGGGCCCCCAGGTGGGACCCTATCAAGGCTGACAGTCTCTGGAGCTGGTGATCAATGGCCTTTACTGCTGGTAGGTGGGAGTGTCACCCTGTTGGAGGCAGTCCTCAAGGTCTGGTGAGCCCTGCAGCCATACTCTTCTCCCTCTTCATTCCCAGAGTGATCCTATTTGTACAAGAGATCAACTTTCCCTTCAGATCCTTCTCAACCTTCCTAAAGGCTTTTAATGGTCATAATTTGGGTATCAGAATGAAGTCTGGGAACTGAGAGTTCTTGGTTTCATGTCCATATGTTTCTTGGTCAGTCCTGTGAGTAAGGAGGGCAGACATTCTGCCCCAGGATGGTGGTGGAGGGGTGGCGGTGGAGCATGGAGGGTCGATGGAATCGAGTGTGTCTCTACACTGATGTGGTCTTGTGTTCCGCGGCGCACCTGAGGAATGGTAGCTTTTTATCTCGAAGTGACCCCACTATGCAGAGGAACTCTGCTCCTAGCTGCGAAGGAGTTGTCTTGAGCAACTGTGAATAAAAACAATTAAATTTGCTAAAGGTCTGCGAAATCAGATCTAATCTCTTTGGGGACTTGGAAAAAACAAGCAAACAAAAGAGCTGAGTTATCGATTGCTGCATTTCAGCAGCTCTTAATCTGAAATGAAATCAGTCTGGACTGGGGCCCAAAGGCCAGAGACCCTAATACCCATTCTCCCCTTGTCAGAAGGCCCACCTGCCAGAGCTAGAGATCCTTGCTCAACAACTACATTAGTAGGCAGATGGCAGGTTGCAGAGAGCTGCAGCCATTGGGCTTTCTTGGGGCACAAAAGGCAAAGAAAGAACCAGAATATTTTTTTAAGTGTAAGGCAGGGGAGCAAATTGAGTTCGCAGGGTCAACATTATGCCTCTTCACCAGGGCTACAGAAGCACTGAGTCTGGCTGGAGGCTCGTTGCCTCCACCCTCATATTTCCCTTTTATGAGGTGCTGTCGCTCTGTTATCCCCCCCCCCCAGTTGGTCTTTACCCCTTTGACCTTCGGGGGGGGGGGAGGATGGCAGCAGGTCTGGTGGTGTGGGGCTTGCCAGGGAGGAGAAAGATTTTGAGCTTGAACAAACTGGATGTGTAGCTTTCCCCGAGCTCAGGTTGTACCTGGGATGAAGTGAGAGGTAGCAGGAGTCTCCCTGGGGATGTCCAGCTCTGAATCAGAGCTAACACCTGAGAGGTCAAGGTATCCAACTGGGGTTTTTCTTTTTTGTGTTTTGTTTTTTGTTTCCTAATTGTTTTTATAATTGTAAGAAAGATCATTTCATACTTCCCCAGGCAAACCAAATGAAGGTCAGGAATAAAAAGTTTTTAAAAAAGTAGATCTTTTGGCAGTTACCCTGAAAACATCTAGCAGACAAATCAGAAAATCCTAGAAATGATAGCTTCTCAGTTTATCTTCGCGGGTCCAAGGAGGTAGAAGAGGTAAAGGACCAGTACCTGTTTGTTGGTGAGAACCTTGGTCTTAGTCCATTTGAGCTGCTATTACAGAAAACCATAAACTGAGTGGTGTGTAAACAACAGAAAATTATTTCTTTCCGTCCTGGAGGCCGAAAGTCTGAGATCAAGGTGACAGAAGATTCAGTGTTGGGTGAGGGCCCACTGCCTGGTTCATAGACATCTGTCCTCTCACTGTCTTCTCAAGTGGCCAAAGGGGAGGGAGAGCTCTCTGGGATCTCTTTTTAAAATAAGGGCACTAAGGGGGAGCAGGGTCTGGGTGGACATGAGTAAAGGCGGGTGGGGGAATGGGGACATTTGTAATAGTGTCCACACACACAAAAAAAGAAAAAATACCTAAATAATAAAATAAGGACACTAATCCCATTCATGAGGATTCTACCATCATGACTTAATCAGCTCCCAAGGGTGCCACCTCCAACTACCATCACATCGGGGGTCAGGTTTGAACACAGGAATTTTGGGAGGACACAAACCCTTAATCTTTAGCATTTTTTAACTGCAGTCTCCAGGAAACCACAAAGGAGTTGAACTCACAGCACATGCCAATCTGAACATCTTTAAACTGATGGCTTAAAATCTGTGCTGCCCACACACCCCATCCACTTTGCTTCTTGGCTAAACTATTGTTTTTAATATATCTTTATTGATTTCAGAGAGAGAAAGGGAGAGGGAGAGAGAGAGAGAAACATCCGTGAGAGATCAGTCATTGATCTGCTGCCCCCTGCATGCTCCCCTGGCTGGGGATTGAGCCCGCAACCTGGGCATGTGCTCCTGCCTCTGTGGTCATACCTTTGCTCTTCCTTGTTTCTCTGGCCGAGCGAGCATCCAGGTGGTTGAGGGTCCTTTCCTCTTTGACTCTCTTACAACTCTACACACTCTCTAGGTGAGCTCTCTATTCCGGAGACCACTGAACTTCTAGCTTCAGCCCAGACCTCTCCCCGCTGATCTAGGTCTCTATTGCCAGCCACCAGTTAAACATGGGCACCTGAGTGTCTCACAGGCCTCTCAGACTCATACTCTCAAGTCCCCTCCTGCTTGTCTCATTACTGGGATTAATGATTTCTCCATTCACCTAACGGCCCATAGTGGAACCTTTATGTCCTTACTCTCCTCTCTGTCCAGCTCCTACCCACTTTAAGTCCAAACATCTTAGCTTGGCCAACGAGAAGCATTGTAAGCTGGCCACGACCTACCTTTTCAGGCCACACATGCATCACATCTAAGCCAGTTTTCTAATGCCCTTTACTGTTGTTCTCCAGCACTGCATATTTGTTCATTGTTTTTTGACTTGTCTACACTTGTCCAATATGGGTCAGGCCTCTTTCCCCGTCAGTGTCTTCAGTGCCTTTTATTCTACCAGACCTGCTTTGGGTGATGGCTCCTTTGCAAAGCCTTCTCTGTTCTGCCAGATGAATCTGGCCACCAACTCCTGGGGCCTCCCAGAGTGCACACCTCAGCTGTATGTGTCACCCTACGTGGGGAAATATATGTACCGAGTCCCCAGACTGGAGGAAAAAACAGAAAGAAATTCATTTTTTAATCTTTTTATCATCTTGACTTTCTAGCATAATTTCTGGCACATATGAATACATGTTTGGATTAGGAATGAATTCTTAAGGTAGGTATGGTCATACCAAGGAGCTCGCACCTGACACCTGGAGGGTGGTAATCTGGTACTTTCTGTGTGATTTTTAAAGGACTGGGGGATGGTGAGGCAAACCGCTGGAAATTAATGTTTGCATTCCCTAAGCCACGTAGTAGAGACATGAGAGAGGAGCAGCCTCCGCTGAAAGGAGTGAGAGGGAACAGGAGAGACAAAGAGAAGGCCTGGGTTCTCTCTCATTTTCAAGATGTGGGCAAGGACCCCTGAGCCTCAGATTCCTGTTTATAAACAGAGATGAGACATCTACTCTACAAGCATGTTGCAAGAATTTGATGAAGTCCTAAGTGCATTCACAACTCATTCATGAACTCAAATTTTGGATGTTATTGCTTTTTAGAGTAATCATCCATGATGCTGATGATAGTGATAATTATGAAACCATAAATAATAAGGACATGAAGTGACAAAAATAAATAGCTATGCAACTCTTCTATGTACATAGAAAAGTCAAAACAAATTAAAAAAAATTGGAGAATATTAAAGCCACTTGAATCAACAGCTCTAGTATTTCCACACATGCTGCTTGGACATTTATCATACTAGGGGTCACACATGTAAATAAATGCTTTGGAATGCACTTTTGTCTGGCGTCTGTCTCACCAGCGATTTCAACTCGCACAGTATCGTCTGATGTCATCATTCAGGAGGATTTATAATGCAATTATGATTCACACTGTAACCCTTTCCTGTTTCCTGGAAAAGTTCGCCTTCCCTCCAACGTGTCCCTGGCACTTGGATCTCACCCACACAGTGGCATTGATGTTGCAGTTGTTGATTTACTCCTCAGTCTATCTCAAATGTTTGAGCTTCTTAAGGACAGCGGCTGTATCTTGTTCACTCTACCCCTGGTCCCTAATACAAGCACATCTCGAAGATGTTACAGGGTCAGCTCCAACCATCACGATAAAGCAAATACTACAATAAAGCAAGTCATAGCCTTTTCGTTGGTAGAGAGTCTTTCCTCCGATTTGTATGAAATGCAACATCCAGTAACATAATAAAATCAAGCATGATAAAGTGAGATGTGCCTGTAGAGTGTACAAACACTCCAGTTGTCTCAGAAGATATTTGCTGGCACTTACTCATTTATTAATATTCACTTGTGGAGGGCCCTCCACTGTGCTCTGCGCTGGGCACACAGGAGTGCCGGTCATGTTTCCTCACAGAGACTGCAGACTAGCAGGGCTCAGCCATAAGGAATAATTTAATTAAAACCGTAGTTTTTGCAACAAAGCAAATATAGAACATTCTAGGAGAAGGTGTGAGGGTCCCTATCCATGTATGAGGGTGCAGGAAAGAAATTTTGAGAAAATTATATAAAAATCTAAAATATGAGAGTTATCCATATGGAGAGCATGCCCAGTGGGGTGATGAACAGTGGGTAAGAGGAATCACCCAGACTGGGAGAGCCGCAGGGGCCTGAGATGGGGCGGGGGGGTGCATCCATGCAAACCTGCAAAATACCCGAGGCCCAGGCAGACAAGAGGACGGGCTTCTGGGTTGCCAAGTCAATTAATAGCAGAGGAAGGACTGGAATCCAGGGGTCTTCCTCCCAGGCCTCACTGCAGAACATGCAGCTGTGGTCAGGAAGATGAGAGGAAGCCATGAGCAATCCCAGAGTGACAGTGGCAAAGATTTAGACTGATTACTGAAAAGGGAAAAGGCAAGTTCATCCTGAAAGTCACATCAAGTTCATCGGGACTAAATGGTTCTTCTTGAGCGAGACACCTGCCCTGTACCTCACACAGTGTTCACATGACAAGAATGAGCTGGCAGGTCCTGGACCCCCCACAGCAGACCCTACCCTGTTCCTGTATGAAGGCCTCTTGCTGGTGACAGAAGCTAGATGCCTCCCTGGACCACTCATTTGGGATAATCTGCTTCCCCAGAATGCTGTCTCCTTGCAGCATCCTGCGGTTGGCCACCCTAATAAGCCGTGTCCCCACGGACCCCCTAAACCTGTTGCTGGATCCAGCCAGTGTCTTCTCCTCCCACAAGGCTGTCCCCGGAGGCACACTGCAGTCTCCCACGCTGCAAGGAGACAGGCTATAGTAATTCATAATGGCTTGATTTGCAGCAGCTCAGTGCAGAAGTGTCGCAGAGACCTGCAGAAATCCCCACGGTCTTGATTAGGTTTGCCTTTTGCTGTTTATCAGTGATACCTGTCTGTGTTTATAGCCGCTCCTCAGCCAAGCTCAGGACTACAGCTCTCTTGGTGGGAATCATTCCTGAGGAGCTAGAAACGTGGTCTCTCATTGCGGTGTTGTGGGGAGCGAGAGGGGAAAGAAACACAAAGGAGGGTGCAGGAGGGAAATTACTCATTTAACGTTGTGAGAGCTACTGCCCTGGTTAAGGCACAAGAGCCTTGATATTTTCTTTCTGCCCCAGACATTGTCCTCCCCACACCTCCTCAGATACTCACACTTACTGAGGGCAGGTGGAGGTCAGTGACCTGCAGGTAAGGTAAAAGGTACCTCTAAAGACAAGTCTAGGTTAATGACCTGCTTACTTGGCTTGCCACTGAGCAACAGAGGGGCCCTTGTGCTCAGGAACCACACTCAGCCCTGGCAACTACTGGCCCTTCATCCCCAAGGCTTTGTCTCCTGTGGCAGCATCTCTGGGGGAGGGCCTGTTGTCCCAGTGGGTTTCCACAGGAAGCAGAGCCTTGGGTGAGAGAGAGCCCAGCAAGGAGGCCCCCCAACTTCTCATCACAGCCTCACTCCCTACCACATCCCTCTACTTCCTCCCACTCCGCCACCTCCCACCACTCCCAAATTTTCTTGTTTTGAGTGGTGGAAGGAGGGGTGATAAAAGGCACCTACAAAATTAAATTTCAAAAAAACAACAACACCTTTTATACTTAATGAATCTTGTTTGAGGACTTAAAAAAAAAAGTTTGAGTGTAAGAGGTTTTGAAAGAACCTAGAGTGGAGGGAGGACTCGGCCCTCTGCATGTCCAAGCCCCTGTCTGTGACCAGTGTGAATTCTCACCACTAATAATCCTACAGCAGGCAGGGGAGCGCCTGATTTCTACGACAGAGAGAACTGCTGTTTTTTGATGTAGGAAGACCTCAGGGTGAGGTGAGAAATAGACAAATTCATTCATTCATCCTCTGCTAGGCACCAGGGAAACAACAGTTAATAAGCCAAGACCTATCCCTTTATGAACTGTAATCTAGTGAAGGAGACAGATAGTAAATAAATTATTTTCTCGTTAAAAAATTGAGACAAGTCCTCAGAAGGAGAAAGAAAAAATTCAGTGAGAGAAACTGACAGAGGACCTCCTTTATTTTGGAAAGTGTCAAGCAAAACATTTTTGACAGTTAAACCAAGATGACAAGGAGCTTGACTACCCTTGGACGGGTTGAGAGCGGTGATGAATTGTTCCAGGTCACGTAACTAGAATGCAGTGGAATTAGGACTAGAGGTAGGACTTCAAGTCCAAGGCTTAAAAACAATGTTATTTTTATCAAAATAATTAAATATCGATAGTGCTACAAGTGCAACTAAAAAAAAACTGGCCTCATGTTTCTCACCCGAGAATCCCCTTCTCCAAGGCCACCATTTCCAACTCTCACCTGTTTATTTGACTATTTCCCTCCTGATTTCTAAATAACATTCTTGTAAAGTTATTTCGACAATTCTAGACATCAATTTACTACAGAAAATGAAGATTCAGCACTCTCACACTGCTCCCTGGTCGTGTTTACTTTTTCCATATTCCCTATGTATAGTTTTACATCAACATTCTCGGTTGAAACAATCAATATTCCAATCATCAATATAACGCCAATCAACCCAAGTAAATGATGAGTCCACTTACTTTCTTATACAACTTCCTATTTTTCTTACAGTCGCCGATTTTTCTGTGTGTGCATGCCTATTTTTGTCAGAACGGTTCCCATTGTAATATAAAAAGTTTATCAGGCTTTCACGCCTGAGGCAATCTGGCAGCTTTTATTGTTGCTGATGCAGTGCTTATTTGGAGTATGACTTCTGGAACCCTCTATTGTCCTGCTCCAATTTGAGGGGTAGCTCTCCAGGCTTGCTTCACAGTTGTCACCCAGAAATGGCCCATTACAGTCATCTGGCATCTCTCTCTCAGTCTGGAATTCATTTCTAGGACCCCACGACTTCTGTTTTCCTGATTTCACCCATGTTTTAGAAAAGAACCTGTTTGGTTACTTCCCGAGGAAAACATTGACAACTTGCTTGCTTGAAAATATCCTAAGTATTTCTTTACATGGGATTGTTTGATTCGGTACAGAGCGCTCACCTCCCGAGGTTTCCCCTCAGAGTGTCCTCATTACTGTGTCGCTCTCGGGGATGCTGTGGAGAAATGCTGTGCCAACTGATTCCCGCTTCTTGGGATGTGATCTGCAGTTTTTCCTAGGAAGCTCTTAGGCAATGCTCTTTATCCCTGGTGTTTGGGGATTTCTTTTCACAGTGCCTTGGGGTGGGATTTTAAAAATGGTTTTTAATGACTCTCCTGTGTACTTGTTGAACTCCTTTCCAATCAGTTTTGCAAACTTATTTTTTTTTTAAATTTAATTTTTGTTTAAATATTACAGATGTCCCTTTTTCTGCCCAATGACCTGTTCCACCCCGTTCCTTCCCCCTCCCCAGTCCCTCTCCCCACCATTGTCCCTGTCCTTGGGTTGTGTATATATGCATATAAATTCTTTGGTTATTCTCTCCCCCTCCACCCACTGGCCCTCCTCCATCCCTCTGACATTCATCAGTCTGATCCATGCTTCCATGTCATTGAATCTATTCTGTTCATCAGTTTATTAAGTTCTTTAAATTCCACATATAAGGAGATCATGTGATGTTTGTCTTTTTCTGCCTGGCTTATTTCACTTAGCATAATATTCTCCAGGTCCATCCATACTGTCCCAAAGGGTACGAGATTCTTCTTCTTTACAGCTGCATAGTATTCCATGGTGTAAATGTCCCACAGCTTTTTCATCTACTCATCTACTGATGGGCACTTGGGCTGTTTCCAGATCTTAGCTATTGTAAACTGTGCTGCTATGAACATAGGGGTGCATATATCCTTTCTGATGAATGTTTCAGGATTCTTAGGATACATTCCTAGGAGTGGAATCACTTGGTCAAAAGGCAGCTCCATTTTTAATTTTTTGAGGAACCTCCATACTGTTTTCCATAGTGGCTGCACCCGTCTGCATTCCCACCAGTGTACTAGGGCTCCCCTTTCCCCACACCCTCGACAGCACACGTCGTTTGTTGATCTGTTGATGGAGCCATTCTGACAGGTGGGAAGTGATACCTCATTGTGGTTTTAATTTGCATCTCTCTGATGATTAGCGAGTTTGAGCATTTTCTCATGTGTCTCTTGACCATCCGTATGTCCTCTTTGGAGAAGTGTCTATTTAAGTCCTTTGCCTATTTCTTAATTGGGTTGTTTGCCTTTCTCTTGCTGAGTACTATGAGTTCTTTGTACACTTTGGAAATTAGCCCCTTATCAGATTCATCCTTGGCAAATATGTTTTCCCAGACCCTGGGGTTCCTTTGTATTTTGAGGCTGTTTTCTTTTGCTGTGCAGAAGCTTTTTAGTTTGATGTAGACCCATATGTTTATTTTTTCTTTTGTTTCTCTTGCCCTAGGAGATGTATCAGTGAAAATTCCATTACGTGGGATGTCTGTGACTTTACTGCCTAGGTTTTCTTCCAGGATTTTTATGGTTTCGTGACTTACATTTAAGTCTTTTATTCATTTTGCGTTTATTTTTGTGTATGGTGAAAGTTGGTGGTCTGGTTTCATTTTTTTGCATGGACCTGTCCAATTTTCCCAGCACCACTTATTGAAGAGACTGTCTTTACTCCATTGGATACTCTTGCCTCTTTTGTCAAATATTAACTGACCATAGTGGCGTGGGTCTATTTCTGGGGTTTCTGTTCTGTTCCATTGATCTATATGCCTGTTGTTGTACCAATACCAGGCGGTTTTAATTACAGTGGCTTTGTAATATAGTTTGAAGTCCGGTAATGTGATCCCTCCCACTCTGTTCTTTTTTCTCAAGATGGCTGCAGCTATTCGGGGTTTTTTTGGTTCCAGATAAATTTTCGAAATGTTTGTTCTAGGTTTGTGAAATATGCTGTTGGTACTTTAATAGGAATTGCATTGAATTTATAAATTGCTTTGGGTAGTATGGACATTTTAATGATATGAATTCTTCCAATCCATGAGCATGTTATATTCTTCCACTTGTTTAAATCTTCCTCTATTTCTTTTTTCAGTGTCACGTAGTTTTCCAAGTACAGGTCTTTTATACCCTTGGTTAAGTTTATTCCTAGGTATCTTATTTTTTTAGTTGCAATGGTAAATGGTATTGCTTTTTTAGTTTCTCTCTCTGAAAGTTCATTGTTGGTGTATAAGAATGCCATTGATTTCTGGATGTTGATTTTGTATCCAGCTACCTTGCCAAATTCGTTTATCAAATCTAGTAGTACTTGATGGAGTCTCTAGGGTTTTCTATGTACAGTATCATGTCATCTGCAAATAATGACAGTTTTACTTCCTCCTTTCCAATTTGGATACCTTTTATGTTTTCTTCCTGTCTGATGGCTATGGCGAGGACTTCCAGTACTATGTTGAATAAGAGTGGTGAAAATGGACATCCCTGACTTGTTCCTGTTTTTAATGGAAATGGTTTTAGTTTTTGCCCATTGACTATGATGTTGGCTGTAGTTTTTCATATATGGCTTTTAGTATGTTGAGGTATGATCCCTCTATTCCCACTTTGCTGAGAGCTTTTATCAGAAATGGGTGGTGGATTTTGTCGAATGCTTTGCTGCGTCTATTGATATGATGATATGATTTTTGTCCTTCATTTTGTTTATGTGGTGTGTCACATTAATTAATTTGTGGATGTTGTACCAGCCTTGCATCCCCAGAATAAATCCCACTTGGTCATGATGCATGATCTTTTTAATGTATTGTTGGATCCGACTTGCTAGTATTTTAGTGATGATTTTAGCATCTATGTTCATCAGGGATATTGGCCTGTAATTTTCTTTCTTTGTAGTATCTTTATCTGGTTTGGGGACTAAGGTAATGCTGGCCTCATAAAAAGAGTTTGGGAGTTTTCCCTCCTCTTGAATTTTCTGGAATAGTTTGAATAGAATAGGTGTTAATTCTTCTTTGAATGTTTGGTAAAACTCGCCTGTAAATCCACCTGGTCCAGGACTTCTGTTTGCTGGGGGTTTTTTGATTACTGCTTCAACTTCATTAGTTGTTATCGGCCTATTCAGGTTTTCTGCTTCTTCTTGATTCAGCTTTGGAAGGTTGTATGCTTCTAGGAATTTGTCCATTTCACCCATGTTGTCCAATTTGTCAGCATATAGTTGCTCATAATATTTTCTTACAACCCTTTGTATTTCTGTTGGGTCAGTTGTTATATCACCTCTTTCATTTCTGATTTTATTTATTTGGGTCCTCTCTCTTTGTTTCTTAGTGAGTCTGGCTAAAGGTGCATCAATCTTATTTACCTTTTCAAAGAACCAGCTCTTGGTTTCATTGATTTTTTGTATTGTTTTTTTAGTCTCTATGTCATTAATTTCTGCTCTGATTTTTATTATTTCCTTCCTTATACTTCCTTGGAGCTTTTCTTGCTGTTCTCGTTCTAGTTCTTTTAGTTGTTGTGTTAGATGGTTCATTAGATCTTTTTCTTGTTTCTTGAGATAAACATGTAATGCTATGAATTTTCCCCTCAAGACTGCTTTCACCATGTCCCATAGATTTTGGGTTGTTGTCTGTTCATTTTTGCTATTTTCCATGAAGTGTTTGATTTCTTCCTTGATCTTATTGGCAACCCATTCATTGTTTAATAGCATGCTATTTAGCCTCTATGTGTCTGAATACTTTTGAGTTTTTTTTTATAGTGGTTGATTTCTAGTTTCATGGCATTGTAATCCGAGAAGATGCTTGATATGATTTCAGTCTTTTTATATTTGTAGAGACTTGCCTTGTGCCCTATCATGTGGTCTATTTTTGAGAATATTCCATGTGCACTTCAGAAGAATGTGTATTCTGCTGCTTTGGGGTGAAATATTCTGTAAATGTCAATTCAATCCATTAGGTCTAGTGAGTCATTTAAGGTCTGTGTTTCCCTGTTGATTTTTTGTCTCGATGATCTGTCCAATGCTACAGTGGGGTGTTAAAGTCCCCCACTATGATTGTTTTGCTGTCGATCTCCCCTTTAAAGTCCCCCAAGAATTTTTTATATATTTAGGTGCTCCTGTATTGGGTGCATAATGTTTATAAGGGTTATTTCCTCCTGTTGGATTGATCCCTTTAGTATTATGTAGTGACCATCTTTGTCTCTTGTTATGGTCTTTATTTTGAAGTCTGTTTTGTCAGAAATAAGAATTGCTACTCCAGCTTTCTTTTTCTTTCCATTTGCTTGGAATATTTTACTCCATCCCTTCACTTTTAGCCTCTGTGAGCCTTTTGCTCTCAAGTGGGTCTCTTGTAGACAGCATATATTTGGGTCCTGTTTTCTTATCCATTCAGCTACCCTTTGTCTTTTGATTGGACCATTTATTCTGTTTACATTTAAGATTACTATTGATATCAACTTATTTAATGCCATTTTCCCCCTTTATGCTGATGTACCTTTCTCTCACTGTTCCTTCTTTTTCTTAAAGCAGTCCTTTTAGCATTTCTTGCAGTGATGTTTTAGTGGTACTGGACTCCTTTAGCCTTTTTTTGTCTGGGAAGCTCTTTATTTCACCTTCAATTTTAAATGATAGCCTTGCCGGATAAAGCAATCTTGGTTGCATGTTCTTGCTTTTCATTACTTGGAGAACTTCATGCTACTCCCTTCTGGCCTGAAGAGTTTCTGTTGAGAGATCTGATGTCAGCTTTATGGGGATTCCCTTGTAGGTCACTGCTTGTCTCTCTCTTGCAGTCCTTAATATTCTCTCTTTGTCCTTGACATTTGCCATTTTAATTATGATGTGTCTTGGAGTGGGTCTCTTTGGGTCCCTCTTGTTTGGAGCCCTCTGTGCTTCCTGAACTTGTGTGGCTTTCTCCTTTGCCAGCCTAGGGAAGTTTTCTATAATTATTTCCTCCACCAAGTTCTCTATCCCTTGCTCTCTTTCCTCCCCCTCTGGAACTCCTATAATGTGAATGTGGTTTTGCTTCATGTTGTCCCAAAGCTCCTTTAGACTGTCCTCATGATTTTTAAATGCTTTTTCTTTTTGCTGCTCTGATTGTGTGATTTTTTTCTACCTTGTCTTCTAAGTCACTTATTCTATCCTCTGCTTTTTGAGCCTGCTTTTAATTCCTTCCAGTGCATTCTTGATGTCAGATACAGCATTCTTTATCTCTGTCTGAGTTTTGTTTATGGTATGTATCTCTTTTTTCATGTTTTCACTAAGGTCCTCGATCTTATCATCTAGAGTCTTCTTAAGTTCCTTGAACATCTTCATCACCCATACTCTGAACTCCATTTCTGATAACTTGCTTAACTCCATCTCATCAAAGTCTTTTTCTGGCAATTTTTCCTTTTCTTTAATTTGGGGGTTGTTTCTTTGTCTCCCCATTTTGGTAGGTCTTAGTGTTTGTATCTATATATTAGATATATTTGCTGTCTCCCAGTCTTGTGGGATGGGATTTTGTCTTGTGGGTCCAGTGAAGCCCAGAGGTGTGTTTTCCTTATACTGCTGAGCTCTTTGTTCTAGGTGTGTCCCTTTTGTGTGTGCCCCTTTTGTGGGTTCTTTGGGTTCTCCTGTTGTGGTTGGGTCTAGATTGTCGTTGATCAGTCCTTGGGAGGACCCTCCTCTCAGGTTGGCTAACTGTGTCTCAGCCCCATCCTCGTCCTGTAAGCTGTTGTATGGGTGCTGGCAAGGCAGGACAGTACACAACTAAACTTCCAGGAAACAAGAGGTATCTTACAAAATATCTTGACAGTCACAATGAAAACAACCCACATGAAAACAGAACTGGGAGGGTGAAGGGAGAACACATACACACACACACAAAATGCTTAAGAAAGAGAGAAAGAAAAGTAACGCTTAGAGAGAGAGAGATGTATATTGTTGTTAATACTGGTGGAAATTTAGAAAATAATAATAAACTAAAATGTAAAAAATAGAGAACCTACTGGGAGATAACAGAAGCAGAGAAAAGGTTCTGAAAGAAGGGCCAGCAAAAAATTAAGGGAGAGAATAAGAATAGGATAATAGTTGAAAATGAGAAAACAAAAATACAATAAAAAGAATAAGAGGAACTAACAATTGAACAAAAAGACAGGAAGACAGAAGGGAGGATAACAAAAGAATGAAAGAAAAGTAGAAAAAGAAAAAAGAAAAAGAAGTTATGCCAATGGGTCTAGAGGAGAGAGAGTGATATAGCCCAGGCTGGGAGGGAGTCCGGTAAGAGATTTGTGGGACACTATAGAGGAAAGCTGTAAACTTGGTTATAATGATAAAGTCCCAGTCGTTAAGCAGGGATATCAAGAAAGTCTTGATAGTAGAAGCAAGGATAAAACAAAACAAAGCAAATAACCAAAACAAAACTAAAAACAAGCTAAGCAAGACAAAATTCTTTTATAAAAAATAGAAAAAAAATTTAGTTAAAAAATGTTTAAAAAAAAATTTTTAAAAATTAATATAAAATTTAAAAAAGAAGAAAAAACAAATTTTCTCCCCTTTCTCTTCTTCCTAAGGAAAAAAGAGAAAAAACAAACACACAAACAGAAAACAAACAAAAAACCCACAAAGACAAAAAAAAAAAACAAAGCCAAAAGAAAACAAAAAAATAGAAGAAAAAAAAACAGTCAACTAGGTGAGTTTCTTCTGGGCAGCTTGTGCTGTCTGCGGGTCACTGTTTTGTGGGCTGATTTCTGTTCTCCTGGGAGGTGCTTGTGTATCACCCAATGTGAGGAGCGTCCAGGTTTGGCTCTGGTGTCCTTAGGTAGATGGTTGACCTGAGTCTCTCCGTGGGCCACCTCCTCTTGTCAGCTATTTTTCAACCTTGTAGTTGCCTGGTCTTGCTCCAGAGTCTTCTGTAGAGTCTTTAGGGTGCAGGGTGGCCAGTGTAGCCCAGGGTGTCACTCCCCTTAGAGGTGTCGCTGTCAGGCGCTCACTCTGTGGGAGTTGGTCTCTGCTCCACCGCCAGCTCCTCAGTCCCTACCCTGTCCCCTGATCCTAGTTCCCCAGGACTTGTCCTGCTGCAGCTTCAGATTGACTTTAGCCTGTTGCATTTTCTGTCTGGGCCGTTTCGGCAGCCTGGGCTCAGTGGATTCGATTAAAGAACATTCTGGTGAGTCCTTTGCCCGCCCAGCCCCCAGCAGGGGTTTTCAGCGTTTCCTTCGGTTCCCGAACAACAGGCCCTGAGAGTTATTCTTGTGATGTCCCCTGTGAGCTGCTCTCCCTTCCCCTCAGGACTGTGCCCTGCAGGGTGTCTGGGGCCTCAGGGAGCGGGACCCGCCCCTTTCCTGTTGGGGGCGGAGCTCCTGCTGCAGGAGAGGCCAGCGGGCTCCGCCCCTCCCTGCTCAGCTCTGGTTGGCTGGTCGCCCCAGGCCCGCCCCTCAGACCGTCTACTGCACAGACCCCAATCCCAGCCTCCACGGGTCTGTCCCGCAGTGCACGCCGGGAAGGTGGGGGCCAGTTCCGCCATCAACTCACAAACGCACAAAGCGACACCCAGGCAGAGTCCGCCCTGCAGGGTCCCGCCACCCTTGCGCCAAGGCCCCCAGCGGGAGGGGACCCAAAGTCAGCTCCACGAAGCTCCCCGAACGGCTGGTCTCAGCAAAGCTGGGGGAGCTTCATTCGCCACCACGGCGCCCCTCAGGGCTGGTCAAAGGTCCCAGACTCTTGGCACCAGCAGCTCAGGGCTGGAGGGCTCCTCCCCTCCCCCACACCGCGCAGACTCAGCACTTTCTGGGGCTCAACACAGTGCCCCACAGGGAGGCAGAGGGTCCCCGCGTGCGGCTGCTCAGCGCAGACCTCTGGGCCCTTACCACTTGGGTGCCATGGACCTTGGGACAGCCTTCCCTATGGTCAGAACCCCGAGCATTAGACTCCGGTCGCAGCCGCCACTAGCAGCTTTGCTTCGCTAGGAAGACGCCATCTGCCATTAGAGGCTTTGTTTCCTTGGAAGGCGCCGACCCGTCTGGAATCCCTCTGCCCTGAGCGCGGGGCGCTCCTTCCTCTCTCGTCGCTCCGGGTGTGGGGTCCCCGCTTCTGGATGCCGTCCGCACTCCCGAGGGGAGGGAGCCCTGCAGCCTCCAAGCCTCGGGGCTCGGAGCCCAGCACAGGCTTCAGGGGAGACTCCCTGTTCCTACGCCCCCTCTCACCGGACTCCGCGATGTGTCTTCAGTGCTCCCCGCGCACTCCGTCCACTCAGGTATGTGTCTCTGGTTTTTCCAAGCTGGTTACGTAGGATTTTAGAAGCAAATTGAGTTCGTGGCTGGGAGCGGGGCCTCTGCTGCTTCTCACAGCGCCGCCATCTTCCCTTCCGGAAGCTTCTCTTTTGATATTTGTTCATTAATTGTCCTCTCTTTTTTTTCTTTCTCTCTTTCTTTCTGGAAGCCCCATTAAATGAGTACTATATATTTAAAATATTCTCTCATTTCTATTTTCTATCTCTTTGTTTCATTTTCTGGGAGAGTTCTTCAACTTTATCACCCTATGTTGAAAATTAATATTTCTTTAAAAAATTTTCGCTACAGCACTTTTAATTTCCTAGAGGGCTTCATTTTTCTCGATTGCGTGTTTGGTTTTGCTTGAGAAGTAAGCGCTAAGAAGCTCTTTGGAAGGTCTATATGTGCGCACGTTGACTGTAGGCCTCGCTCTGTGCTAATGGTGAGGGGTCACACATTTTGTTGGGGAACCTCAAGTGTCGTATCAACAATTTCGATCTGTTCTCGTGGGTGCGTTTTTCAGAGAAGGCTCTTGCAGTCTGCTTAACTGTGCCTTGTCCCCAAGCTGTTCTGACCTTGAGCATGTATGGGGTTATCTGCGGGGCTGGTGAAAACACAGATTGCTGGACCTCTCCTCCAAGGCCCCAGTTCAGTAGGGGTGGGGCCCATGAATTTGCATTTGTAGTAAGTTCTCGGGCAACACTGATGCTGCTGATTTGGGGACCATGTTTTTGAAATCCACTGCTCTAGACAACAGACTTTCCATCTCTTACCAGGAGAGAAGTCTGGTTCCCCAGTCTGAGAGCTGAGGGAACAGGACTTTTCCTCACGGAGACTTCCACATCTGTTGCAGCATCCATTACCACAGCCTCCACGAATACATGGTGTCTCAAATTCATGGGTGTTTCTAGAGTTTTGCAGCCTGAATCAGCTTGCTTCTCTCATCCATCGCAGTTTTAACTTTCCTGGCTTGGCTGGAGCAGTTACTATTCATTCATCTGCTTTCTATCCTATACAATTTTGATGCCATAGTTCATCTGGTGATATTTTCTCTCTTGTTTAATTTGTCTGCATAGATTTACATCTTTCCTGTTATTTTAGAGGGGTATTTGAAGGAGGTAGAGCACAGCAGGTATTTAGGCTACCGTAATTAGCCCTGTTAAGAGTTATTTTGAATGCAGGCTATTTCCTCCCTCCCGTGTATTGAGTACAACCCTCTTTGGCCATAACTTAGAGTGAGCTGATACTGTCTCCAACCAAAGCCCAGAGAACCGTGAATGTGCCATTATCCTAATCACGCAAGGCGATCTCATTTTTATTCCTGCTGAGCGAGGAATGCTTTCCAGAACTAAAATTCCAACCTCACGAAAAGAGGAACAGACAGTCTGACATTTTCTTGACTGTTTGGAAATTTTCTAGCACAACAAGCTATTTATCCCCACTCTGGTTCTTACTGAATTAAGGAGGGAGAAACGAAATCAATCCACTCTCCATATGCTGCACGGTGAAAACCACCCCTCGCTGAACGCTATGGAATATGTAGGAAAGGGGAAAAAAGATAAATCCATCAACTAACAAGATAAGCGCCGTGTTCCTCCATCTGTTACTGCTGTGCCCTTATCTGCAATAGGAGCATGGCAGCCATGATATATCTCGTGTCAGGTATTATATTCCCAAGTCATATGAATGAATTTTCATGCTAGTAACCATCCATGATCTAGCCCAGCCACAGCTAAATTTGTCCTAAGGCATGAACTGTCTTTTTGCATTTGGAAATCCATTGCATTCACAGGCGGGAATGGGGTTGGCTGCTGCGTTCAGTGATGGTATCTGTCTCCAAGCTCTTCCAGCATGGCTCTCTCTCTGCTGTGCACGGGCTGGTGGCAATAGCTTTGTTCATTCACCTCCAAGGAGGTGCTGATGTCCTTTCAGGAGACATGAGAAAATTGGAGGCCTGGAGAAAATGTAAATAGAGGTCCTGCGTATGGGTACATCTGCAATGATTGAATCATTGATTAGATGATTGATTAGATGTACCACTTCTTAGATCACTGAGAAGAACTCAGAATAGTGTTCAACTGGAATGGCATCTCCGGCTCTTCAGCAGCCCCAATTATACTGTAATGATTTCCTCATTCAAAACCAGAGGTTATTTTGAGGACTCAGCCTTAACTGAGCATCCAGGTGCAGAAACAGAGATGATGACATGTGGCATCAGAACTCATGCTTTCAGCACTTCCAACAGGGGCTGAGCATCTCAGCAGACAGATATAACTTGTTTGCGTCTATGATCGAGACTGATTCTCACATTTTATTAGCGTGATGGTGTAATTCCTCTATATTATCACCCCTGTCATCGTCACTATCCTCACCCACAATAGCAGCAACAGCATGTAGTGAAAGTCTTTCCTATGTTCATCTCCACTTGTAATACCTGAGAGCATTTAGGACATAATACATGCACTGTGCTGGACAGGGGCACTTAGATGCTAGTGTTCATCAACCATATTTGTGTCAGGGGCCCAGGTGAGACACAATGAACAACTTAACTTTGTAAATGGTAAAAAAGTTGGAAAAAAGGGAAACAGGTTGAAAGATGTAGGAAATAAATTCAGAAAATTAAGACACTATATTGTATTAGAATAAAAGAATGAAAAAAATAAAATTTCTCTTCAAGGTTTCTAGCTAGGAGGCCTAGGTTCATGGTTGTAGGATACTTGGAAAATCAGAATAAATAGGTCATATAGAGAGAGGAGAATATGGAAGGTTCTCTTTGGAATATATTGAGATTGAGATGCCTGTGAGTCATCTAAGGAGGGATATCCTGCAAGCAGTGAGTATGTGAGTCTAAAACTCAAGGGAGATGTCTAAGGCTAGAGATCTAGACATGAAACCATCAGAGCACAGGTGGTGTAGTAGGAAGCCTCTAAGATGGTCCCCAATTACTCCCATATATTGATCTTCATGTTCTGTGTTATGTCTTCCCCTTGAATGTAGGCTGGGCTTACTGACTCACTTCTAATGAGTAGACTACAACAAAAGTGACGGGATATCATTTTCAAGATTATGTAATAAAAGCACTGTGACATCCACCTTGGGTTCTCTATTATCTGTCCCTCTCGAATCACTCACCTCAATAAAAGCCAGCTTCCATGGTGTGAGGCAGCCCTGTGGATGGACCCAGCTAGCCTCCAAAAACCATGTGAATGAGCTTGGAAGAAGACCCACTCCCCTAACTCCCCAGTTGAGTTTCAGATAAAATCAGAGTCCTGTCCAACTGCTTGACTAGAGCTTCATGAGAGGTCCTGAGCCAGAGGAATTCAGCTAAGCTTCTTTCTGATTTATTACCCATAGAAACTATAAAATAATAAGTGTTTGTGTTATTAAGTTGCTAAGTATTAGGGCAATCTATTACATAGCAATTAATTACTAATATAGGTAGTTTAAATTTTAAGACTGTTTGAGCTCCCCCAGGAAGGTGGCATAGAAAAAGGGAAGTAGAGCTCTAATGCTCACCAGTGTGCATTAGGATGGGGGGGTGGGGGAGCCAATCTGGGGGACAGGAGAAAGAGGAAGAGTAAAATGAGAAGAGGGCAAATGGCATTATGGAAGAGCAGGGAATGCATTTTTATAAAAAGAGAGAGAGCTCCTCAGTATCAAATGCTGCCTATAGCTCAAGTAATATAAGGTTAAAATGTTCTATATGTTTCGCAATTGGGATATGGCCTTGGATGATCTTACTAACAACAGTTTCAGTAAAGTAGGGAGGCTAAAAACCAGATGGCAGCGTGTTGAGGAATAAATGGCACATGAAGAAGGAAGAGAGAAAGGTCACAGACTATTTTTTGATTTACTTTTGACTATGCTTTGAGAAGAATCATTTAGGAAGAAAAAAGGATTGGGTGATAAAGGGAGACATGATACCAAATGATGAGTTTGCATGATGGAAGTGCTTGGATGTGTTCATGACCACAATAGGGGCAGAAGAAGAGAGTGAATGAAAATTTCAGAATAGGTCAAGGATGGCTGATGGAAGAAAGACATAGAGAAAGTGGGAGAATTGGGGTCAAGGACACAAGTGGAGGCAGTTGGCCAAGATAGGACTGTAGCGCGTGAGCTAAGACAAGAGGGAAGACATAAAAGACTGAATATGGGTGTATATGTTTCTGGGAAGGAGAGTGAGAAATTGTGGGAGATTATACTTGACCTTGATTTTCTTAAAAAGCAGGCAGAGCTTTATATCAAGATAGTGCTTTTCAAACGCCTCCACTCAATATCCCCAGTGAGAGAGAAGAGTTAGTTAATGCACATCCCTACTAATCTGAAGTGATGTCACAAAACAGCCAGCAATAAGCTCAACAATTAAAATTAATGAATGCATACTATTTATATTTATTCATCCGATAGCTATGTTTTAATATAAGATGCTTTGAATTTGTTATATTTAACTTGCCTCCAAAATTATTCAAATGAGATGTATGTTTCTGAAAGCTGCATTCTATTTATCCTGCGGCATGTTTATCTTGGCACATTGCCCTGTACCCTTGTATATTTATAGAGCAGTTTGAGGGTCCCAGCATTAAACCATTAGCACCCACTGTCTCATTAGCTCTATCAAGTTTGTGATTTATTCAGGTCTCAGTGGTCACCTTGGAGAGCACAGAGCTTCAAGGGAGTGAATGAAAGAAGTGTAAAATTTCCTTTAGTTGAGGCTATGAGGTGAGAAAGTAGAGATGGAAATGTCGTAAGCCTGGGGCAACACTGCTAGACTTGGGAGGCCTCCTTGGTGTAGCAGAAATAGGGATGTGTCCTTGTGAGGCATGACGGGAGAGCTGGCGTTTGAGGTCAGGCCTGGTACGTGGTAATCAGCCCCAGAATGTGGGGGTGTGATGGAGATAGGTGGAAGTTGTTGAGAGGTGTAATAGGGTAAGTGACAAGCGCACACACTGAACTTCCCATTTTTCCAAGTGATGGACCTGCCAAGCATGAACAATTCCTGCAAGATGAGATTTGTACACACCATTTAACCTCCTTTGCTTTGCGGGGGACACCACATAAATTATTATGAGCTCAATTATTTTTTTCTTCTAGATCAGGAGAGACTAAGGCCCACTGGTCAAATCCAACAGCCACATATCTTAGTAAGCACATCTATATTGGATTATAGTCATGCTTCTTTGCCAACATCATGTCCATGGCTGCTTTTCCCCCATAACAACAGGTGTGAGCAATGGTGACAAAGACTTTACAGTCCACAAGCTTAAAATATTTATTGTCTGGCTATTTATAGAAAAAGGCCCTGTTCTAGAGCCACCTACTGTCATGAGATAAAACTTAGCAAATAATTTCAGCAGATCATTCCTGTTCATTTTCGACAATAATTCGGAATTTTCAAAAATTCAGCTAAAGACTCCTCAAGCTTAATGCAGGAAGTGATATTCTATACTTAAGAGACTTCTGAGCCTTCCCCTGAACCGCATCTTAAGGTGGACAGAATAAACCTGCTAGCATTTTCTGTGTTTAACTACAGTTTGTGTGTTATCAGAACTTCCTAGGCTAGCTCAGCCTCAAGAGTTGGCCAACTTCTCCAGTTTTCTGTTCTATTGGGAACCAGCCTCTGTATGGTCTTGATTCACCCTTCTCAGCTCTTCTCCTTCCAAATGTCACTGGTTCTCTCTTTTAGAACTTCCCAGCAAGCACACTCAAAATTCTGGACTCGAGTTCTGCTCTTTCCTTCTTTTTTGAGATGGTGAACAGGACTAGTTAGCACATTTTTTAAAAGTAATAATTCTTCATGCAAAAAGATTTGCTCCACCCATCACGTTCAGGCATGTATTTACCCACCTCCCTCTTCTGCACGCCTGAAATCGGAGCCCGTGGAGTCAGTGAGAATGAGCGCCTGTAGCCTCCTCCATAGCACTGGTCACATGTGTCCACGCAGAACCTTTCTCAAGCCATAAATGCGTCTCAGATTCAGGGTTTGAGATGAAGTCAACTCTAAGTACGGGTTTGTACACACCAGTGCTGACTCCCCGTGACTCACAGTGGTCCATGCAGTTTACAAAATTCGGGTGACTGAGTTGTAATGCTTACCACATGTTGTGGCCTCTGCCTTTACCATGACCTGGAGTATTCCCAGGAAACATGTAATCTGAATAGATCTCAGTTGTTACAGGGACCCAAACAGAAAGTTGGCTGTGAAATTTCACAGTTAACAGCTAATTGTATTTAAAGGCATGTAAAAAATTAACATTTAATTATGGCTGACTTTAAAAATCACTGAAGTCGAATCCAATGCATAGAGTTAGCAACAGAAATACAGATAGTTGTGTTCTGGTTTTAGAAAATCAATTTATTCACAGCAGAGCCTCAGACAGTGGCAGTGACCATCTGGACCATGTCAGTCTGACTAGAGTTAGGGCAGATCCCCAGTACCTGCAAGCCTATTTATGCAATCTAGGCCTTAAAGGTGGAAGTCAGGGGGCATAATTAGCTGGGATATATGGATTCACGAGACTCCCATTGGGTGCCTTCTAAACAAGCTAACTTGCAGAGCGATTCACTTTAAACCTCGCCTAGTCCCGAAGCCGTTCCTGGCTTGGACTGGGTTAGGGCATCAGGAAATGGAGGGAAGGAAGGTGGTGACATCCACAGAGCACCAACAAAAGAGAGACTGTTCCAGACAATTGCCCCTATAGAGCACCGACCACATGCCAAGTACCTTCCTATATGCTGCAGACACATTTTCTCATTTATTCTTCAGAAAAGATCTCTGAAGTGGTTAATAGTGTTAACACATAGACTCAGAGAGGTTAAGTAAATTATCTAAAGTGATGTTGACAGTAAGAAGTAAAGGCGGGCTTCCTGTCCCAGTCAACCTCACTCCAGACCCTCACAGAGGTTGGGGCTCTCCGCTGAAACTGACAGGCGTCAGTGACCATGGCTGGGCTGAGAGGCTGGGGGAAAGCAAATGTGTTTAACTATTAGCCTAACTAAAAATAATGTCAGGAAGGAAACAGTAACAGGTATGAATGTGAGTGCGTAATGTACACCAAAGCCAAAAATAATTATTTTTGCCCTAAGTAGTCTGCCATTTTATAAGAACCATGCCCAGACCCCCTACCTTAACATGGGGTATTGAGTGTTAGAGTTGCAGGCGGATGCAGACTGTCACTTAGTGGTCATTTCCCTGAATCATTTATGGCGGTGTTACAGCTGGGTTTGGGGGTGACCAAGAGGGTTGGTTGTGGATCCCCAAATATGCTTCTTAGATGGCTAAAAGCTAAGGTTAGGGGCAGTCCTTCTTTCTCTTGGCTTTTTTCTGGGCTGATGCTTCTGCTTCTCAGCTTATCTTTTCAGAGTTCACGTGCTTACCACTGAATTAACGAGACGTCCCTTCCCTTTGCTTCCCATTGGGTCCCGATGGCTTTCGGTTGTGTCTTCAGAGGCTCCCAAATCCCTGCTCCAATTTCAGTGAGAGCACTGTCTGTGGCCATGCGGGCGGGCTGGAGTCAGTTCCTAGTCCCACATTAGGCTGATCACCTCTTTCCTGAGCGCTATCGCCGGCAGCTCTTGGGGGAGGGCGGGGGAGAAACTAGCGATCTTTTGGAGGAATAAATGCGGTTTGTTTGTACTTGTATTTGCTTCCACACTGAATTCTGATTGCATCCCGCGCCTCGACACTACAATTATTAATTTCCCCGTCTGCTCTTCCATTCTTGCTGCCTGCCATAAAGACGAAATGATGGATGATGTTAGATGTGGTAACTGGGGGGGTGGAGGAAACGGGAAGACAGATGTTTCATTGTGAGATCTTGAGTCTCGGTTTGGGCCTCCAGAGCAGAGGCCTGGAACGAAGCTGCAGGCGGAATTGGGATGAGCAGGGATCCCGTTCTGACGCACTGTGGGCTTGGCCCAGTTTTGCAACTTTGCTCCATTTATTCTCATGTCCTTTTGTGTCTTGGGCAGTTGGATTTCACACCCATTTCTGGTGCATATGGGAAAGCAAATAACCCAGAATGCAGAAAGCTGGGTCACCTTCATTTTTCAGGCTGCTGCAGCCCTGCTTTGTGGCTCAGTGGGCTGCGTGGCGTGGCTGAGTGACCACAGCCAGACTAGGTCCCGTTGGCTGGGAAGTCAGGCCGGTTCCTGCTTGCAGAAGCCCCTGTGTTTGTTTACAAGTGGGGACTTGGTAGCCCCTGCTGAGCTCCAAAACTGAGAACTGAAGAGGCTCTGAGCCCCCAACTCAGGCTTCCTTTGTCCCATCTGAGCCTGAGGGAGTGTTGAGGGGCAGAAGGGTTGGTCAGAGCTGTCTCACCCTCTTCCTGCACTGTCTGTCCCAGCAGTAACTCTGTGCCCACCCGGGCTGGTCCTCACTTGGTTTGTTGTCTCTGCCTCACAACACTAGTTTGCAGTCTGACATGGGGGGGGAGGGGGAGAAAGGATGTCTTTAGAATATGCACCTGTGCACGCGATGGGGCCCTACCTGTGCTCCAGCTGTGGCAATTCCAAGGACAGAATCTGAAAGCTGAGAGGAGAAGTGGACTCTGCCCTCTGGGGACCAGGATGACCTTCCACTTGCTGACAAGAGCCCTCCATCACATGAAAACCAGGTGAGGCCACCGAACATTGTTTCTTCTTTTGCTGTGTAGTTCTGCATCAATACAGATACAGACCATGTGGAAGAAAAGGGGATGCCTTAGGCCAGAGTGTCCCCTCCCCTATTCTCATGTGTGTTTCCCACCAAGCAAATCTCCAGTTCTCAGAGGACACGGACTGGGGTCCCACAAACTTCACTCAGTTCTGACACTATCTGCTCAGAGATGGTATCAGACACTGAAGCTTAAGACCCACAAGACTGCCCACTTCAAGGTCAGACCTAAGTCCAGGTGTGCTTCCGACTGACTGACTGACTGACTGACTGTACATTAGAGGTATGCACAGCCCCCTGCTTGGGTTCAATTAATTTGCTAGAGCAGCTCACAGAACTCAGAGAAACATTTACTTATGTTTACTGATTTATCATGAAGGATAGAGAGGGACAGCCACATGAAGAGGTACACAGGGAAGGCCTGAAAGGATCACGAGTGCAGATTCTGTCCCATGGACCGCCATGTGCCACCCTCGGATACGTTCATCACCCCAGAGCTCATCACATCTCCAGCCTGAGTTCTCATGCAACTTAATCTTCAGCTGCTCCTTTCCCTTCCCCTTCCCAGAGGTTACTGGGGCAAGGTTGGAAGTTTCAACCCTTTAATCACTTGGTCTTTCTGGTGACCAGCAGCATCCTGAGGCTATATAGGGTCACCACCTCATTAGCATAAGCTCAGAAGGGACTTCACATGAATGAGAAAAGATACTCCTATCTTTCAGGAAATTCTTAGAGTTTGAGGAGCTCTGTGCCCTGATCTGAGACAAAGTCTACATATATTTCTTATTACCCCACACCTGTCCTTCACGTGTTCCTCCCCAGGTGCAGCAGAGACACGGGGAGCCTGCCTCACAGTCAGCTCCTCCATTCAGGGCAGAGGTTTCATGTTGGTGATATCAAAGACTGATGTCAAAGCCACTGCATGTGAATGGCCTCGGACCTCAGCCACGCTGGGCCGCTGCAGAGCTGAGGCCTGGGGCCATAGTTACCTGAAGGAGTCTCACTGGGGACATCTCTTATGCCCCAGCTTCTGCTTGGGAAAAGGCTCCTGTTCACCCTCCATGAACCCTCGAAGGGATAGCAGACGGCCCACAAAGCACACATACAATAGAAGGGCAACAGCAGTGTAGCTAGCAAGAAGCCTCGGCAGACAAAGGACTGTGCTGGGTACTTCCTGGGAACGGAAGGAGGGAGAGGCTTGGGGACTGGGAACTATAAATCGCAGTCAGATTAGGTGCTTACCTTTATTTTTTTCTCATCAGCACAGGAGCTGTTGCTGGTAATGGAGCTGCCGTGCAGTAACTCATGCATGAGATTAGCAACTAGGAAGGACAGCCCAGGGGCTGCTGGGTGAGAGGAGGCTGAGGGGCCAGGTGTGGCCACTTCTCTGAGACTGGGACTGCACTTGGAATTTATAGATGTGGAGGGACCTAGGGGCCTAGTCCAGATTCCGCGTTTTACAAATGAGAACAGAGGCTCAGGTTGATGAAGGGATTTGCCCAGGGGTACACAGCAAGCTAGTGGCAAAGCCAGGGCCAGTATTTGGAACAGGAGACGTTCCATTACGGCACTTACCCCTGTGTAGTCTTTCCTACAGGGCAGTGCAGGAGGAGAGAGCCCAGGATGGATTCACAGCCAGATGGGAGCTCCAGCATCTCCCAGATCTTTCTCTCCATCTTTTCTAATCAAACCCTCTCTCCTCTCCTAATTAACTCCCCCTCTCTGTCCCTGTGGTAATTTCCATCAGCTGGCCCTTCAAACCATCACGAGTGTGTGTGCATGCGCGCTTGCATGGTACGTGCAGAATCAGTGAGGGCTCCAGGTGTGCTGGCTGGTTGTACCTGCCCCGTGAGGGACTGGGAAGTCCTAGGAAGCCCAGGTTGTCTCTGGTGTGCACTGAGTGTGGGAAAGCCTGTCCAGGCAGATGAGGCTCCATTGTCAACGCCCTCTCTTTGCCAGGTGAAAAGCTGGAGAGTCAAGGAAAGACTGCTCCTAGCTATTAACTGTTCCGTTCCAGGCACTGTCCTCAGTTTTACTCAGACTGGCACTGGATTTGGAGACCTGGAATTTGAGGTGCCCAGGAGAGCTTTAGTTAAGGTGTCAGTGACCACATGAAGGAATCTGCTTCAGAGTCACAGCTGGAGAACATAACATATTTTCTCTCCTTTCCTACAGACCTCAGAGTAGGGTGCTTTATCTTTTACAGCTGCCACCACTTACTTTGTTCCTCAAAAAAAATCTTAACAAAGACTAAGCTTCCATTTGGAAGTCTTTCCAATCTGACCTTCCCCACCACCTCCCTGTCATTGCTAATTCCTCTCAGCCTTCAGCTTTCTTTCTGCTCATGCATTGGATGGGGGAGAGAACCAGGGTTCCCATGTGGGGAGCAGGGATCCACATGGGGGGCTCCTGGGCCAGACTGGGAAGTGGGGTGTGGCTCCCATGGGTCGTATTGCCCAGAACTAGGTGGCAGCACCAGCTGCCTCACCTGGCTCTGGCCCATTCTGCCTAGAACCCTCCTCCCTTCTTCATTTGACTAATTCCCACTGTCAGTTTCCAAATCAGGGCTTGGTTTTCCCTTTCAGAAGTCTCACCTGAATTCTTACCCCGGGTGGTTGGCCCACTCGTATCCCTACCACACCCTGTCCTGGCCTCGGAGCATTCAGCACAAGTTAATTTCCTGTCGTTCTCATTGAACCATGTCCTTCTCAAGACATGGACTGGACCTTTATGCCTTTTCTTTGGGAAGGGGGTTCAGTGGTTCTTAATAAGATTATAACTTAGGATCACTTGGCTATCTTTTTAAAAAATATATCTTTATTGATCTCAGAGAGAGGAAGGGAGAGGGAGAGAGAGAGAAAAACATCAATGATGAGAGAGTCATTGATCGGCTGCCTCCTGCACACCCCGACTAGGGATAGAGCCTGCATCCCGGGCATATACCCTGACCGGGAATCGAACCCCGATCACCCGGAACCTAGGTCGACGTTCAACCGCTGAGCCACGCCCGTCTGGGCTCACTTGGCTATCTTTAAAAACATCTGGGCTTGTGCCCTACCTCCAAATAATTCAAGCGTAGTATCTGAGAATTGGGTCCTGATATTTTTACAAAAGGTCTAATATTTATTCAGGGTTGAGAACCATTATCATAGATGCCTGAGAAATGTGTGTTGAAGGATAAACCTCTCCCCAGCATGTACGATGTGAGGGAGACAGGGAGGCACTGTGGGTTCCTCCAGTGTCTGCAAACCCATTGGACAGGTTCGGCTCATTCCTTGTGGTCTCTCTATCGAAATCAGTCTATGTTAGTCATTTAAAAACATCATCCATACTTTTCCTCAATATTATAAATTGAACAGAGAAAATTCCCTTTCTCCTATTTTCAGAATTAGGGAGGAAAGGTGTCTCTGTAGATAAAGAAAAATAATTAATAAACATTTTATTATAAGCATGTATTGAATGCCAACTGTATGGAGATATAGTTGTAACCATGAAATACTATGAGAGACACAGCACAAGGACATGAGTTTTCAATCCTGGTGGTGAAAGCAAGTAGATGCACAAGCAGAGATTGATGGATGGGTGTTTCCTGGAGGCTTTTTTAAGGAACGCATTAGTTGGTACAGATAATGAGACAAGACTGTACCATCAGGAGTTAATTATGTGGTGCAGGAGCAGAAAAGGGAGAAATCACCGGGACATAGTGTTTCAGAGAAGGCTTTGCAGAGGAGAGAAGGGCAGGTTCAGGCTGGAGGGATGGGCCCCACGCAGGAGGTGTGGGCAGAGGAAAGCCAAGTCAGGCCCAAGGACTCCCATGTGCAAATTCAGAAACAGACCCGAGCATCCCCATTCCTCAACAGATAGGGCAGACTGGGAGAGAAGGCATTTTGGGGAAGGACCATGAAGTCCATGTACTTGGGGGGGGAGGAGCATAGTACAACGGGTTCTGAGGAGCAGGCAGATGAGGGGAGACCAGAACTGGAGGTGAGGAGCATCGCTGGTGTAGGATCTGGGGACACGAGGGTCACAGCATGTTAGAAAACTGACTCTGACGGCCGTGTGTGTGAAAGGTGGGTGTGAGAAGGGGTGGGCCTAGGAGTCCCAGTGGACATTTGGGTCACCTGAGAATAACATCTTTGGCTCCCACCCACAGCGCAGTGGAGGGGATGCGTGTGCGGCTGCCATGGTTGTGAATGTTGGAGAGTCTCCACATCTGTGGGACAGTGGCCAGCAAGGCCTAACACACCACCGCGTAGGCCGCTTCCGCTCACAGGGGCTTGGGTGCTGTCACCCCATTTCCTGTGCCCTTAAAATCCTTTCTTCACAGAGTCAGAGGCAATTTGGGGGCCCTGGATTTGGAGCTGGGGTAGAGCTTCACTTGGAAGGGATGGGGGAGGGGTGGCATGGTGGGCTTGATGCTAGTTTATCGCCATTAAAGGCTTTTGAATGTTTAGAGTTTTCTGAGCTTAATGGGCTGAGAAATGGAAACTCATTCATTGGCAGCAGCCCGGCCGCCCAGCCTGCTGTGTGGCTGCCCAAGCTCTCGGCAGCCTCCTAGCCTGTGGACCCCTCTGTCTCTCAGAGACCCTCCACCGCAGGGAAGCTGTTAGCCAGGCACTTTTTCTGCTAACCCCACGGTCCATCGGTGGTCTCAGGTGGTGGGGTCCCCCTTTGAAGACATTCTCCTCTGTGACAGGGAAAGACTTTTCCTTGCTGGAGCCTGGAGCCTGGAGCCTGGAGCCTGGGCAGAGGGCTATTATTTTAGTGACATGCTGAGTTTAAAGGAGCTGGTGGAAGCTGTGTGGTCCAGGGGATGCGTGTGCTCTCCTCTGTGAAAGGGGTAAACGGTACTGTAGATATTCGTTTACACCTCTGTGAAGACACTGAGGCCTGAGGGGCTGCTTGGCTTTCCCAGGCCGTCCAGGTAGGTGTGGTCCTGGGAGTGAGCTGGGCTGAGAGCCCTCATGTTTTCCCTCAGCAGAGACAGAGCTTAGGGACAGGTGACCAGGTCCCTATGGTGCCTTTGGTGGGATCTTTATCACTCAGATGACTGTGACTGCTGCTTCATGGTCCAGTGACCCCAAAGGATAAATACATACATACATACCTCCCTCTGTGGTCCAGCTCCCCATTGTGACTGTGCACTTATCAGTGTCCTGGGTTATAAGGTACACAGGACCCTGATTTCCTTTTACTCTGGGACCAGCTCTCCCAAGATCATATTTCCACCATATTTCCATATCTTAGTGGAGCTGTCTATCTAAAAAGCAGACATATTTTGGGAACATAGAAGTTTCCTGAATCTCTGAGCCTTTGTTTGTGCCCCAAGGCATCCTCTCAGGACCACTGGTCAAGGACAGAAACCCACTCATCAGCCCTGAACTCCCAGAACTCATGGCAGGGTCTCCACTTGGAAGCGCACGTGGAAAGCAGGCTTAGTTTGGGGAACTGGGAAATCTAGGGGAAAATAATGCCTTCCGCCGGAAACCCTGCCCCTGCATCTTCCCAGCAGGTGCTTTCAAAGACAGGAGGCTTCGTTGTCATCAGTGATGGGGAGTAACCACAATGCTCTCATTCTCAGAGGCTGAGGGACAGTAACTAAGTGGCACTAACGATCCTGCAGAAGATCCCGGGCTGTTTTCTACATGAAGAACACAAAGTGCTTTTTCCTAGTGGTGGGGTTGGAGGTCGCCCAGAGTGGGAGGGAGACAAGGACAGGGACAGGGGAGTTTCATTAAAACACACACACACACACACACACACACACACACACACAAAATAAGCAAACACAAGGAAAAGAGCCTATCTAGGAATTAGGAGCCCCAAAGACCAATAGCATCCCATCTCCCTGGTGCATCGGCAGCTTGTACACTGGCAGGAATGAACGCACTGAGGTGACCTGAAGGTCTAACGTTGCATAACCTTGGCCACCCAGTACACACTGAAAACATAAACTGTTTGCCACTTCTAGCATCTGCCCAACAATCGCTCCAGATACCTGCCTGATGAGGAGTGTGATTCCTGGAACATTTCTGGTAGCCAGGCTGCCCGGAGCATGAGCCATCCCTCCCTCTTGGGGGTTCGAGGAGGGCTAGAGGGCCTGGAGTCAGCGCAGGTTCCTGGGGTTCCCCACAGTGACTAGGCTAGCAGCTCCCATTCGCGGTAGTGGGCTGGGAAGAGCAAGCTGGATGAAATGCCTGTGTCCCCTCCTCCTCCCCAACCCTGGTGCTCCCTTGGTGACATCTCTTATAATTTCCACTCAGGAGCCCATCCGCATCACCTGCTACCCCATCTCTAATCAAAGATTGATTTTCTTTCACTTTTTACGAACAGACACTCCTCAGCTCACCTGTAAGAGGATAATTCTTTCTCTCTCTCTTAGAAACAAAAACTTTCCTTCTCATTCTTGTGTGTAGAAGGCCCCGTGTGGCAATGGAGCGCCCCTCCACCCCCACCATGCCATTTCCCTCTTTATGTCTGGACCACAGTCCAGGACTCATCGCTGCTTCCTGCTTCTGTTCAAGTTGGAGCCAGGGTGAGGCGTTTTGTGGGCAGAGGCGGGGGGCAGAGAGGCAGAGCACTTATAGCCATCTGAGGGAGCACAGGATTTGCAGGTGCTATAAATGTGAGGACGTCGTCTCCATGGGCAGTGTGAATGCGTGGAGTGCCGGGGAAGGAGTGGGAAGCAGAGAAGTACAAACCAGAGATTGAGAAATTAATGGCATCTGCAGCCTGCTGCCATCATCTTGATTTGGTAATAAGCTGGGGCCACAGAGAGAAGAAAAATCACCTGTATACAGCTCTTGCATTTGGCATAGTTTAAATAATTTTAAATGAAACTGTCAGCCTTAAGCTCTGATATGTGCCTCCAGCAAAAGATAAACACAGAGAAGAGGAGACAAGGGGGCTCAAGGGAGAAGCAGGACATCCCAATCTTTAATATTTTTAATCAGACTGTCTTCCAAAAACAAGATGCATTGTTGCAGATACCCTTGCAGACAATAAATTTTCTTGTTTGTGTGTGTGTGTGGTTCAATGAAAGTATGATAGTTTCCCTTCAGAGGCTCAGCGAGACTTAAAATATCTGCCTGGCAGCCGCTGGGCCGGTGAAGGCATCAGGTGCTGTTGGTGGAGGCTCAACAATGGACCTAAAATATGCAAGGGTGATGCCGCTGCTGCAGCCAGCCCCCTGGATGCTGGAGGCTTGGTCTTGGCTCCAGATTAGAAACAAGGAGGTGCTACAGACAAACAAAGCAGAGTAAGAGGTGGCCACCCAGGATGCTCTACAGCATCTAAGGGCCTGTGGGCTCTCAAGTGTCTCTGTGCTCAGGCTGCTCGGGAATTGCCTCATCGGACTCTCAGACCATTGAGTTAGACCTCTGCCTTCAAGCTAAAACCTTACTGAGATTCTTACCACAAAGGACTAGACCATGAATCAGGTTAGGGTCTAAAATTTTGTTGAAGGAAACTGGCCCTGTGCGGTAGAGAAAGAGACTGAGAAGAATGGGGGAAGAGTCTCATCAGGCTTGGGGGAGGGGGGGTTAGCAATGATGCTCAAGGTCAAATAAAACTTGCCCAAGTTCCAACTCACATGGAAAATTGAGCCCAGGGCTAGATAGAGGTGCTATAAACTAGTTCTGGACTTAACAGGCCAAGGGCCTGAAGCAGGGCGGCTCAATGCTAGTGGGTGTGTGGGCTGGGAGAGGCATTGGCTGGCTGCAGCTGCTGCATTGCTTCTGCATATTTCCAGTTGATTGCTGAGCCTCCCATTGACAGCACCTGATGCCCTCACTGGCCCAGCAACCACCCAGCAGACTTGGCAAAGAGAGACTCTCTGAGTAGGGCATCAGATACTCCTCAACTTTGTGCAACTCTTTCTTTGCTCTGGAAGCTGGGCTGGGAGTTTTCTCCCTTCAGGGTCCTCATCTGGCATGCCAAAGTCAAGCTCCCGAGATGGAGAGCCAGCGCCGATCTGTGCCTCAGGGAGGGATGCTGCAGGATAGGTAGCATGAGAAGTTGAAGGTCAACTTCAGCTCCAAGGGAAATGGAACTGAGAAGGGAAGGCAAAGCCCAAAAGCAAATCTTAATAGCATGAATAATAATAACTCAGAACCAAAGAGCACCTTTGACTGTAGGGAAAATCCTGCCTACCTGCAAGAGCTTGTGGGTGATTACATTTTGATTTGGAGCTGGAGTCAGGAAACTGAATATTTTTCCGAGGCCTACAGTTACACTTGTTTATCTTTTTGTGTGGACCTCTGCTCCAGCTAAACTGGAGTATTTGCTGGACCTTGGGTCCCTATGCTTCCTATCTCTATGTTTGTGTTCAGGCTCTTCTAAAGCTTGAAAGGTCTTCTCAGTTTACGCAAAGCAACATGCCAATACCATGTTAGACAACGGAGGTCCAGCATTGTAGAAGATGCTTCAGTTATACTTAAGGAGTCCAACATTCTTTTTTGGGAAATGGACACATAGCATATTACAAACCAAAAATTTAATGAATATTTACTGAACATTTACTGAGTTGTTCTAGGTGCTGGTGTTATAGTGGTGAAAATAGCAGTATCTGTCCCGTCCAGGATCTACATGAAGAGAGAAGGCAAAGGAAATAAATAAAAAACTGTAATAAAGAAAAATAAAGAGAGCTAAATTGAATGGAAGGTATGAGGCATATGTCTTTAGAGAGTGGCCAGGGCTAGCAACTCTGATAGGGTGACATTTGAGCATAGACTTAAAGAAAGCGGGGCCATGCAGGTGGTTTGGAAGGAAACACACAACATTTACTGGGGACTCACATGTGCAAAGACCCTGAGGTGAGCACAAGTTTGTGAGATCAGTAGGCTAAAGAGGGCTGGGGAAAGGTGGAGCAGCAGGAGATCGTGTCAGGGAGAGGAGGGGCCGTATCCTGCAGGGCCGCTAAGGTGAAGCGTTCCCACTTTCCTCTGAGTGAGAGGGAAAGCTAGTGGGTGTTGTAAACAGAGAAAGTGGTTAGTGGACAGGTGGAAGAGGTAAAGAGTGGACAGATTCTGCTATATCAAAGGTCAAACAGAATTTGCTGTGGGATTTGAAAGAGTGGTATCAAAGAGGAATCTAAATTTTTGCCTAGACTTTTGGGAAGGATACAGGTTCCTTTTACTGAAATAAGACAATTAAAGGAGGGGTCAGTATACTGGAAAAGGGAAACAATTATACCGGGCCATGTTAAATGTTAGATGCTTATTAGACAGCAAAGGGGATATGTTATGCGGGTGTTTTTATGTGAATGTGGAGTTGAGGGAAAGGCCTAGACTGGGAATTTTTTAATCATTTGGGTATGAACTCATTTATTTGAGATTGGACTCCATAGGGAATGAGTATGAGTAGAAAAGAGAGCAGGTTTGATATTGGGTCCTGAGTCACCCCAATGCCCAGGTGAGGAGGAACCACCAGGAGGTAGGGAGGAGGAGAGTATTGCTCAGCGGGCAGTGTCTGTGCAGGAGAGCGATCAGCTGGACTAGGGCTCTGGCTTGTGGGGCTGAGAACTGGGAAGAGACCCTTGGGTTCTGCTGTGTTGAGGTCCTCATGACTTACTAAGAGCTTTCCTGATAGGATGGTGGAGACATGCCGAAATATATACTTGGAGGGAAGCCCCATCGTGGGTATTTATAGGGTACCGTGTCCCACCACCCCTGGGCAGCTCCTTTTCTTACCTCTGCCAACCTGAGTCCTAGCCATCCCTCAGGGCCCTCACAACAGCCATCTGCTTCATGAATCACACTGATCTACCTTCCCTCTAGTACTGGCTCTGCCAAACTGGATGGGGTCACTTTCCCCTTTCACACACTGTACAACTTCCATGACACTTGACCTGGTCCTGTCTATACCGTCTGTCCACACTGTCAGCAACGTAAGAAGAGGGGCTTTGTGGTACCTTACTCACATCCATCTCACCTCCAATTCTGAGCTCATAGTTTTCAGTGGAAGAGCCACTCCAGAAAATGTTTGCTGGATTTAATTTTGAGAGTTGTTACAGAGCTCAGGCCGCCCTTTCCCAAGGCTGTCCACGCCGATTGTCAAATGCTGGAGAAAGGCTTCTACAACATTTTCTCTCAAATCACCTGGAGGGCTTATTAGAACACAGATTGCTGGGCCCCACCCTATAGCTTCTGCTTCATCAGGTTTGAAAAACCCCAAGAATTTGCATTTCTTACAAGTTCCCAATTGATACTGAGGCTTCTAGTAAAAAAACAAAACACTCTGAAAAACACAGCCTTAGACCTGAGATGTCATTTCTTTCCAGCATGTCCGTTACTTGGCTTTCCTGGAAAACCTGGCTCTGTGTGTATGCATGCGCATGTGTGTAAAGGCATCTGGTCTGGCTGCATGGGAGAACCTGAATGCCACCTCTTCCTGCTGTTACGTGACAGCACTGTACCATGCATCAGCCTTGCATTCTGAGTGGAGCAATGGTCACACAATACCCTGAAATCAGAGACTGGGCCAAAGAGCTCCCCTTCTGGGTCTACGAATATCAAGGGCCTCTTGCACCCACCAGCAAGGGTGCCAAAGAAACAGGTGCAGATTCTCCTGTACCCTCTTCTCAGTTTCACCACCCAGGTTCTGAAAGGTTCTGGTGGCTCCCAGGTATGCATATTTAAACTATCTTATAGATTTGTTCATATACACATCACTGAAGGCCTACATTCTCTGTCCATCTGTAAGGTTATTGAGAACAAGGAATGAGCCATATTTGTCCTGAATATTCAGAATTTTAGCTGTTACACAGTACCTACTTTTAAGAAAACAAGCTATAGAAAAAAGTATTAATAGGACAATTATGAGCAGTTAAGAGGGAAACAGCTCTCACTAGAAGCCAGCATTGAATCACTATGACACAGCTCAGGCAGTCCAACCTTACTTTGTTGTTATAAGAAGTTACTTGGGAAATTTGATAGCTATCACTTCTTAAATTTCAGCAAGGCATTTCCCAAGGGTCGTCCGGATGATCCCTGTGGTGGATTGGTACCTGATTGAATGAAGGTCTCCACAGTGCTCTGAATAATGGGTCAGTGTAAACCTGGAGGAAGGCCATAGTCCTCGACCCTGTCCTGTTTAACAATTTTAAAATCAGCATTAGATAAAAATACAGCAGGCACAGGGATCACAATTTTACCTAATTCAAAGCTGGGATGGAGAGGTAATAGCATGATAGAATTGAATTTCCAAAGATCTGGACAAACTTAGGAAGTGGACCGGTTTAATATAAAAGGAACAAGCACCTCAAAGCAGTTAAAGAAAACAAGGTTCAGTAGCAGAATGTTAAAAAAAAGTTTAGAAATTTTAGTTGCTAGAAAGCATAACGCGTCATTACTGTGATGCAACTTCCCTTTGGAGTTGATATATGGGGCTGTATTAACAGACCAACCGAGGACAGAATGAACCACATTTGCAGCATCACAAGCAGATAGGTATTCCTAGTAAACAGAATCATGTCTGAGTGGCCTACATGATGAACAGATTGGAAGACGTGCCTATGATTCTTCTGACAAGTAACAGAAGGAACCGAGGGGCTTAGCTTTCAGTCTAGAGAGGAAAAGACTGAAGGAAGACACAGTGACTTGAGTATTTTGAAATGTCTCATATGAATTCCACTTAGTTTGAATGGTCTCAAAGGCCAAACCTAAGATCAATCAATGAAGTAATAGAGTTACAAATATTGACTTAATATAAAGATAAAACTCCTACTATTCAATATTATCTACAGACTAAATAATAATGATGATCATGATGATAAAGTGAGCACAGCTTTTAGCATGTCTTGGAGGTTCATTAAGCGTGTCTTAATCCAATGAGGTTATTAGCATGGTGAGCGCTTCCCCCCCCCAATATCTTTTTATTGATTTCAGAGAGAGGAAGGGAAGGGAGAGGGAGAAAGAGAGTGAAACATCAATGATGAGAGTCATTGATTGGCTGCCTTCTACACACCCCCTACTGGGGATCAAGCCCACAGCCTGGGCAATGCCCTGACTAGGAATTGAACCATGACCTCTTGGTTCATAGGTCAATGCTCAACCACTGAGCAACACTGGCCATGCTACCATGGTGAGTTTGTTCGCACTGGGAAAGTGCAGCCGCTGGCTGAGCAACGATGTTGTAGAAGAGATTCAAGTATAGGAGCTTGAACAAAAAGACCAATGTTATGGAGAGACTGTGACTGTGCTTCTTTAAGCTTATGTACAGAAAGAACTGTCAGTACATTTCCCCCCCAAATATTTTAGATTGCTTCCTCTGGATGTTTTAAAGCATAAGGGAAATTGTGAAGATAGGGTATTGGTTGCAAAGTCTGCTCTTGCCACACATCTAAGTGAGGGAGTGCCTGTGAGCCAGAATCTATGGGTCCGTCTGCAGATGATCACTGTTTGTTTTATTGCTTATAAACAACCAAGTTCTTGGTTGTTTATAGCCAATCCTGTGCCAGTATGACATGGTTTGGCCAGTGCATTGCAGTTCCAACTTTCCACTGTGATAAAGTAGAACGCCCACCACTCAATCAGCAAGTTGGATGTTGTGTAGATGTACAAATCTTAGGAAAGCATTTCATGTATCAGTGCTGGTATAGTGCCTGACACCTACTTGTATTCAACAGTTTTTTGTTGATTGAAAGAAAATTAGAAAACAACTAAAGAAAATTTCTATGGAACTGACCTTAAGAGATGTGAGAGATCAAAAGCAGAGAAGTCCAAGTTCAGTATACCCTTACCTTACACCCCAGCAAGCCCAAGAAAAATGAGGAAAGAGGTTGAAATGTAGACCTGCATGTGAATATTTGTAGAAGCTTGATCCATAATTTCCAAAGACTGGAAAACCTGAATGTCCTTCATCTGGTGAGCAGATAAAAACCAGGTACATCCACACAATAGAATACTACTCAGCATTAAAAAAGAAGGAACTACTGATGCACACAATACTGTGCCTGAACCTCAGATGCATTATGCTGAGTCAAAGAAGCTAGACCCAAAAGGCTAAATACTGTTTGATTCCATTCACATTCTTGAAAGGGCAAAGCTGTTAGCGTAGGTAGCTAGATATTAATAGAGTAAAGGGAATCAGACATTATTAAGCATAATCAACTGGGGAACATAAGACTGCTTAACGAGGAGGCTATAGCTTCACACACTCCAGAGGATCAAAGCATGGCCCCATCAAGGGGATTAACACCTCTCCCTTCCCTGGAACAGGGGAGCAGGGGAGCAGAGGAGCAGGGAAGCAGAGGAGCAGAGGAGCAGGGGAGCAGGAGGAGGTGCTTCTATGAGGCATGCACAAGAGGAGCCAAGATATCGACCATAGAGGTCTATCAGTTTAACCTGGAAAATGACATTGGACACCTGGGATCAGCCTCCTATTGTCTCCCAAATACATCTTACCTTCAGACCTCATCTTTCCTTACGGGTTCTCAAAAATGTTCTTCTCCGACATTGCAAGGATCCCATTTCCACCCGCAACAAAACTATAGTGACAGAAAACAGGTGAGGGGCTGAGCTTGGTCGTTGGAATTGGCAAAAAGGGGAGCATGGGAAATTTATAATTGATGGAAATATCTTGTATCTTAATTAAGAAGGTTGTTACTTGACTATGTTTGTTAAAACATGTAGACCTATACACTTAAAAGTGCTAAATTTTACTGCATATAAATTACACCTCACTTTAAAAACACAAGGACAAAATAGAGGCTGGTAAGGACTGGATCAGCCTCAGAGGAGGCAGGGTAAAAACCGGGCTTTGAAGTTGGTGGATTAGGTTTAGCAGAGAAGAGGGATGGGAGATTGGCACCTGAGTGCTGCTTTCCCTTGCCCTGGGTTCTCTCTTCCTCGGTAGAGAGTTGCTACCTTTTCGGTTGAGGGACTTTTTTTTCCATTTCAGTGGTTTCCTTTTGTTCTGCATCAAGGCACACACCAGGCAGATCTCCCCTTTCAGGTAGTGAACAGCCTCTCCCATCAAGCCCTGCCAGCAGGACCACTTCTCCTGGGGGCCAGCACCTGGGAGCCTGAAGCCCCCTGCCTTTGAGCTGAGCATGGTGATATCAGAGGTTAACCTTGAATTACAAAGGGCCACTTGCCCTTTTCCCAAAGGGGAAAAGACATGGGAAAGAAGAGGCTTTAACTATTTCAAAGGTTCAAATACTATTCCTCATCGTCTTTGAATACAGTAGAGAAATTGCAACCCAGGGCCTTAGAAAACAGAATTCTGGGGCTAGGTGTGCTTTGAGGTCAAGGACCTTATCTCTCTGGGCCTCAGCTTCCTCTTCTGGAAAAAGGTTGTAAAAGGATTATAAGGTATCTGAGATCCTTTCTCAGTGTCAACATTCTATCCTTTTGTCCTACCAATACCGTTGTAATTAGCTAGTTATTAATAATAGGAGAGGACTAAAGGGACGGTCAGACATTATAAGCATGTCTATCTGGGCAGCTTCACCAGAAAGCTGCAACTTTGCACTCCCCAGGGAATCACTGGTCTATTCCCTGCAGATCACTGTGGGAAGGGACTGAACAAGGAAAGATGGAGGCATGTACAATAAAGTTTGGGTGACACAGGGAAGGTAATGGCTGCCAGTCAAACCTGGGAACAAAGATAATTGGCTGGGGGGTGGGGCACGGCCACTAAAACTTTTGAAAATGTGGTGATACGTAATCACCCAAACAAAGGAGTTTGTGCTCTTTGCTCTTGGCTCTTTCTTGGTTTCTTTGCATTTGCCTGTGGTCACTCCATAGCCATGTGGCTTTTCGGACCCCACACACAATGGACTAATGGACTGCAATAGAAACGCAAACTAAGCCTGCCTAATGCTGGATTAGACAATGTCCCAATATGGAATGGAAACTCTGGGCAATGGTTTTAATTCTAACCCTATTGAAGTCACAGCTACACTTCTTCCATGGCTGGACAGAAGGGAATGGAATCTTGGAAACTCAGGGGTTTAATTCCACAGAAATAAAGCATTCTGCAATACTGCATTCTCCCATGCAAGTCTCAGAAAATTATTCTCAGAACATCGCAAGAAGGCCACTCTCACCAGCAACTGGTAGAGATGAGGAGCATTCCCCACCAATAACACTGCCACCTGTCAGTGAAAAGCTGCTAGAGGCTGTTCAGCCTGAGCCTGAGCCCTGCTCTTGACACATAGTTCCTTGGCGTCCCTTTAAATGGTGCCACCAGGTGCATATGCCAGGATCCCTGGAGCAGGAGCACATACATCACCAGGAGGTCGTCAACCAAGGAGAAGCGGAGAAGCGGCAGAGGGCAGGATTAGGACCTCGACTCTACCCTCCATGTGTGACCTGAGGCAAAAGGCTTAACCTCAATTTTTACAGCTGAAAGATGCAAATAATAATCTACCTGGCTGAGTGGTTGGTGAGGACTACACACTGGAGATTAGTGTATTAGCCAGGCTTATAACAAGTATTTAGTAAATAACAGCTGCTAATATATATCATTATATAATAATGACTATTATTATTATTATTATCACTAACATCAAAGAGTCAGTGTCTGAAAGCGTCTAACACACCGATGTGCCGGCTATAGTGTAACTTCAAATCTGACTCTGACAAATACTCTCCTTTCTTCGTTGCTAAAACTGTCTCTGTGAAATCCATGCTGGGGGCATCAGTCTGATTCCCAGCCTCAGTTCAAAACCGACTTGGAATCCGAATCCTGGAGGCTCCGGGCTGCATACTAATCAGGCGCTGGCTCCAGGAGGACTCAGCCTGGGCAGGGGAGAGGAGAGAGCTGGAGGCAGCGGCCCTGGCAGCTTCTGGCTTCCAGAGAGTGATTTATCACCAGGTTTCTGATGAACGTAAGAGAAAGGATGCTGTGATAAAGCAGCACGAGCCACAATGGAAGGAACGGCTCTTGTTTTTGGAACGCCGTTTGCTTGGTGCTTGGCTTTCTAGGCAGTTTCCTGTGTCCCTCTTTGGGGCAGAGTGCTTCCCCCCTCTGGAGACTGTTGATGAGAGCTCTGCTGAGCCTGTGGAAGGGGCAGGGAAGAGGGCAGAGGGAGGATGCCCACTGCTCCAGGGAAGTTGGCCCCTTGGTTACTGATTGAAATGTCTGGAGAAAGCAAGCCTTGGAGATCCAAGCGCATGGAACAGCCTCCTGAGAACGGGGCTTGCAGCCCACTGCAGAGGCCAGGGACTTTAGGATACCTGAGAACTATTTGTCAAGAGGGATGTCGTCGCTTTCCAATGTCTGCGGGAAGCAGGAGGAAGGCCACATCATAAATTCTTCACTAAATCCGTTCTTTCTGGCAGCCGTCTCCAGCCTGAGCGGTATATTTCACAGAGTGTAAATAACGGGGCCCCTGCTGCCTCTAACTTGAGACCTACTCTCTCGGTTTACTCTCTCCTGCTGGCTCCCTCCCCCTCTTTTTCACTCTCCTTTTCTTTACTGCCCACTTCCCTACTCCCCATTTGGCAAATGTCCTACAGACTTAGACACTGACACCCCAAACAGGCTCACAAATCAGAGACGTCTTCTGACAGAATCCTGGGACCCAGTTCTGCCCTCTGAGGGGCCGCGCTGTTCTCTGCCAGCCGAGGCCAGATTCTGTCAAGGATGCTGGCAGGAGTTCATCTGTCAACGTCCAGCCAGGCTCCCACGGGTCAGGGGTAGCTACAAGTCATGCTTAAAAGGTTGGTCAAATAATTAGCCCGCTTTTCCTAAAAATTCCAAGCCCCTGAACATGTCGCACTGGGTTGAAATCCCCCTTGTGCAAGGCCTCCACTTGCCATTTTTACCTAATGGTTCTACATCCTTGATTCAGGGACAAATGGCATTAAAATCTAGGTGGAAATTACACATATGCACAGACAATGCTCTAGGTCTAGACATTTCCAAGTTTTTGCAATGGTGGAAATATTCCCAAGCATGCACAACCCAGCATGACTTCTTGGATTTGGTGTATGTTGGGCAATGAATGCAGGGCAGCACCACCTTCCTGATGGGGCTCTGCTCTGCTGGCTGATGACTGAGTTTGTGTTCCTTGAACATGCCCCAGCTGGATGGCGAGGCCCAGCTGCTCAGGGATGAACTGCCGACAGATGACCCCACACATGGGTGGCCTGCTGGATCGTCACCTCTCCAGGACAGGCATCACCATGCACAGTCACTGCTTCAGCCACCACCTGTTTTTCCTCTGCATCTGAGACTGGAGGAGGGAACAATAATCTCTGAATCAAACTGAAATCTGAGAAGAATCCAGCCAGTGCTGTACAAGGAACCATAGACCCACAGAAGCAGGAAGCTGCCACAGAGGGGTTTGCCCACTAAGAGAAAGTCATGCCGATGATTTCACCCACTTTGCCAGTTTATGGGACCCCGTGTCCCAGGTCCTAAATCCTTACCCTTGGGACCTGTGTACTAATCCAGGGCTAATTGGGTGCTTTAATTTCACAGAGCACAGCACAAACTATGATTTGAAAGTCAATAAAGTATTGAATCACAGTGGACACTGTCTCTTTCTCAGAATTCCAAGTTGGCCTCTCGTTAGCACAGAAGACAGGACTAGATACTCCCATCTGAATGCACCAGAGCAACTCACTAAGCACATTTCTGCAGGTCTGTCAGAGGGATTGTACCTAGGCTGGTGGGAAAGGTCTATGGTGGTCTCCTGGTTACTCCTGGAGTCACAAAGCTCTTCTCTGCCTCCAAAGCCACACAGAATGTCCTGATGGGTGCTAATAGCCAACAGACTGCTGATCGCCAGCAGGGGCATGGCCCTTTGAGCTACCATTTGGGGTAGGTGCTATCACCCAGCAGGGAGTTCAAGCAGAGCAGCAGGCGGGCAGGTACACGATCTACTTGCCCTCAGATGCCACTGGGATTCCAGGTGCCTGCTCTGAGTGGCTCTCAGACCGGACAGCTGAGGATTAAGCTCATGAAAGGAGCCTGGGGAGAGAGCAAGGAAGAAAGGGAGAGAGGAAGAGAGCAGGCAAAGAGAGTGAGAAGGCCAAGAAGGAAATGTGAGCGAGAGATGTGGGCCATGCTCCAAGGATAGTACAGCCATGACTCAGTGAGCGCTATCCAAGGGCCAGGCCTTGTGCAAAGTGCATCTCATTTAATTCTTATAGCAATAGGGATTCCTGTTATCTTCCATTAATAGCTGAGGAAACTCACTCTCTGCGAGCTTAAGGAACTTGTCCTAGAACACGTGAAAATAGACATGTGGCTGGCATAAGGCTTAAGAAATTATGAAGGTCTGAGAAAAGTGACAACTGCCTCCTAATCTTGGCTCTTGAGGACTCACCTGCCCCGGAGTCCTGCAGGCTGCGGACTGGCCCTCTCTCTGTTCCTAGAGATGACAACCATTCCTCTTGTCTCTCTGTCTCTTTCGGATGCTGTGCAGTGCAATTAGTTAATGTGTATAATGTGCTTCAACAAGGAAAGTGCCACTTGAATCCACAGCTCTGAAACTTTTGAGTGGCTTTCTCTATACACCCCGTCTTCTCCACTGAAATTGGGTGGTTGATCGTATCGTGGCTGCAGCTCACTGCAGATGCTGACAGAGCATTTGGATCAAATGTAAAACTAATATACTTAGAAGGGAGACACATTTTCTGAAAGCAAAATGACAAAGCAATAATTTCTTCTCTCCTTTTAAGTTATTTCCTTAGTGCTGGGGATTTGCAGGCTTAGTGCTCTCTCAATGCGTGTTCTAAACCGCTTTTCCTGGGCCTGCTCCCCAGCTCATCTCACACACACGCTCACACACCCACACCCACACGCACTCACACACATACATAGACACACACACTCACCTACACACACAAGCACTCACACACACACAGACATACACAGACACACACAAGCACTCACATACATACACAGACACACACACGCTTACCTACACACACACAGAAGCACTCACACACAGACACACACACAGACACTCACATACACACACACACACACTCCCCCACACACAAAGCACTCACACGCATACACAGACACACTCACACACAAGCACACACACACACACACAGACACACACACTCACACACAGACACACACATACACACTCACACACACACACACACACACACATACACACTCACCTCATACCTGGATTGAAACCCAGCTCTCAGGCTTCTGGCCTGCAGGGACTTTGAAGAATTGCTTGAGCAGATTGTTACTGATGAGTAAGATTTTAAATATATTTAAATACTTTATTTCTGTATTAATAAAAATAGGACAGGGAGTGAGCAGAAGAGGGTGCAAAAGAAAGCGAGGGAACTAAGGCTAAAGGAGGGGGAACAGAGGGGCAAAGGGGAGAAAGAAGGGAAATGAGCTGTGCCTCGGAGCAGCCTGTGACCTTGACCAGCGTGCCCTTGGAAAGCCCCGCTTCGTGGGAAATACAAACTTCTACTTCCCCCGGCACGTCGGCAGCTCGAGGGCCGGGCCCTGCCAGGAGTGTCCTTGACTCCACTGGCCCAGCCACGTTGCTTCTAGGTGCCGGTTTCACACAAGTGAGGAGCTGAGCTGCACTTAGAGCTCTGTCACGGGGTCACTTTAGAACCGGTCATCACAAAAGTTTGCCCCAGTGATTCTGTGCTGTTTCGTGGAGGTAGATGCCTACCCTCAGGACGGGTCTGCTTATTGTCATAAACCTGAGATACCGACTGTTGGACTATATCAGTACTACGCAAACTGCAGGCTGCAACCCTTTATTAAATAATTCACAGGCTTGTGTCTGTGATTTAAAAAATTAAAAGAATTATCAAAGTGCATGACACATAGTAGGGATATTTTATGAACACTTAGCTTCAGTGGTGGTGGCGTGTCTGTGTGTGTGTGTGTGTCCATGCAGTGTTGTGATATAAAATAAATTTGTTACTGTGGGTCACAGTCTAAAATGTTAAAAGCCATGAGACCAAATGACTCAGCAGCCCTCGGAAAGTCTGCAGACCCCTAACTCAGCCACTCCACAAGGCCCCTCGAATGTAGAAAACCTGGGGGGGGACGTCTTCTGATGCCATATTCTCTCCTGTTTCCTCTGCCTGTGGAATTAGATATCAGAGAAGATTCTAGCATATCACTGACATCCTAAACTTTATAGACACTCTTGAGTCAGCCCTTTGGATCTTTCGGGATGAGCACAGTTGGGGGAAGGAAAGAGCTGGGATGAGTCTAAGCTGATCTAACAGGACAGGCATTTAACACAGGGCTCCGAGGTGCAGAGCTCACTCTTGGCTGCTGCACCTCCTGCCCACCCCCACTTCACCCACCTCCCCTATTGCCCGTCTGCTCAGTCACATCTGATTGACTGGCTGACTCAGGCAACCTAATGAGAGGTAACACCCCATATGACGAAGCCAGCGCTGTGGAATGGGTTGATTGACATCCCCCAGATCTGACTGTGTGCACAGCACCTCTTGCAGATAATGTTAATGGTTGAAGAATTAAAACATTGCTCAGCGCCTAATGAATGCAGCATGCGCCTCCTATTAGCACATGCCAGCTGCATCTCTGGGTACCAGGAAGCAGCAACAGTTTCTAAATTATTTATCAATTCCCTTACCTCCACCCCAAAAGAGAGTTGGCTTACACATTTATTTATTTCATGGACTGATATGCAGAGTAATTGCTTTGGGTTTTTGTGATTTTTTTTTTTTTTCTATGGATTCTCTTTTTCTGATTCAACAGCAGGGGTAAAAAAGAGAGAAAATATCATGTCAATGTCATTTGAATCATAATAGCTACAAATTCACTCCCCTGAATAAATAGAGAAGCTTATTTATGAAACACAGACAAGATGTCTGTCGGATTGTTAACAGAGGGAGAGAGATTTGAGTAGGTAGAAGCAATTGCAAAAGTTTGCATACCTCCAGAGTTCCCTTGGGGGGAGCAAGCAAGGGGGGGCTCCTTCCCTGGCCTGGACCCTTGTGCTTTGGCAGCTGATTGGCCAGCCACACTTGGCTGTCAGAACCCATGACTGAGTGAACCAAGGAGGCTGCGAGGGGCAGGCAATACTTGAGGGGTGGGCCAGTGCTGTCTCCTGAGAAGTGAGGCAGCTCCTTGTCCATTGAAGGGAGAGGGAATGAATGAAATGCCAGAGTGAGAGAGCAGACATAAAGGGTTAGCTTGTCTGTGCTTCTCGACTTTACCTTCTATTTTAAGTTTTTATCTTTACCCTAGAGGGGCCGACTACTGCTCTCCGGTGCAAACACAGGCTTCTGATGCATCCCCGTCTCTCTTCCCACAGCTAGTCCCTCTGGGTCCCATCATGATACAGCCCCATCTCCATCCCATGAACCTCCTGCAAGAAGTAGCATGATGTGAACTAATGGCTACTATCTGTTGAGCAGCCATATCCAGGGGTTCTTCCTTGTGCTTTACATATGTGGTCTCATTTAATTCTTACAATAAACAGTGAGGAAGAGACTATTTTATTATAATTTTATATAGATAAGAAACCAAATAGGAGTAGGCTAATGACTTGCCCAAGGTTATTCCCACCTCTATATGTCCAGCCAGGATTTGATCCCTAATTGCTGAGTTGTCTTGGGCAAGTTATCCGCACATCTCTGGACCTCAGTTTCTAGGCAGCAATTAACTGTAATAGTGGAAAGAGTGTACTGAGGACTAGATTTCTTGGGTTTAAACCCTAGAACGACCACAACTATTCTCAGGGGAGTTATTTGACCTTAGCTTTCTCGTAAATAAATGGAAATGATAACTAGTGCCTCCCACATGGGGATGGTTTTGATGATTAAATGAGTTACTGCATGTGGAGGAGTTAGAGCTGAGCTGGGTACATAGCAAACAACTAGTATATATGAGCATATTATTTAGCTTTTGTCTGTGTCCAAATTCATGACATGAGATGCAATGGTCTTTGAGGTCTACTTTGGTTTGGAACTTCTATGAATCAGGTTTGTTTACCCTTCCCTAACGCTCTTGGCTGTGCATGGTGTGATGCCAGTGAGAACAAAATTAGAGGGTGGAAACTGGAAAGATTGTGAGCAATATGACCACCTTGCCAGTGTATGTCTCTTTTATTATTGGCAGCACCTGTTGGTGTCTACATCTCACTTCATGTGAACATGTAAACCTCAGGGCAAGGTTACTTACCCTATTTTGAAGAATCATTCAGTGATTGGCTCAAGGTCAGAGAATTAGTGAACAGCAGGATGCCAGTCCCATGTCCTGCTTCCAAGACAGTTCTCTGTTGTCCCCAAGGCAAAGGGACTTGAGATTCTGAGTTAAACCCGAGCAAGGAGGCGCCTCAGAAAATGAGCTTTTGTCTAACTGTATTAGGCATTTTCTACTCCAACATAAAAGACTGGGCACAGTGTCCTGGCTGTATTTCACTAGCTCATATTTCTCTAAACATAAAATTTACTACCTCTCCTTTTTCTAACTGGAAAGCAATTAATCTTGCCTCCTCTGGACCCTCACATTGGCACACATTATAACTATCTTGAAAGCAGATGGTTCCCTGGGAGAAGAGAGAAGTGAAATAACCCAGAGCTACAAGGCAGATCGGAAAGTTCAAAGCCTGGGCAAAGGGACCTAGTGAAAGTTGCCCTGAAAGGCTCCCCCAGTCCTCCGGCTGCCACCCTGGAGCCAGGTCTGCTCCCTGTGGCTCCCTGGCAGGAGCGCAGGGGTCAGAGCACCAGGGGAAAGCTGGTGGGTCATTTGCATGCAGCAAGGCTGTGCCAGGTCCTGAGGGAAAGGGAAAGGGAAAGGTTGGGGATCTGTGAACTTAAAAGAGAAAGCAGCTGGTATTCTAGGAGCTTCTGTTGGGTGAGAAGCAGAAAAGCAATGCCTATTTCCACTTGCATTTCCGGACTCCCACAGCCTGTGTTATCTGTACCATGTAACCCATTTCTGAGCTACAATGTGCTGCCTGAGTGGAAATCGCATGTCCCTCAGGAAATCATAGCTCAGAGATGACAGGAGACCTGCCACACACTTTTACATCCACTGCAGCCAAGCATCAGGCTGGGGACATCGTAGATACTCAGTGAACTTGGAAAAATCAAAAAGTGTTGTCAGCCCATAACCAGTCGTGTGGGGAGGGCAGCTGTGACCCAGTAATCCATCCGGAATGGCTAACCCACAAAATGACTCCCTGCTTCCTCTAACACGGCATACAGTTTCATGTATCTATTTCCCTTGCCAGAGAGGTTTTCCTCGCTTAATTCATTCCCCATCCAACTGATCTTTACAGAGTGCATGCCATATGCCCAGAACACTCCTGGGACTAGGAAATACAAGGCTCAAAGACAGCCACCGTCCCTGCCCTGCAGAATTGATCATATATGGGGATTGATATTACGCCATAATTGCATGAATTGTATAATTGTGATAATGGCACATGGTACTGAGAATTAGTGAGTGTTTTCAGAGTACATAACAGGGAGTCATACCCGTAGCTGCCAGGAGGGTGGGTAGGGGAGAGGGAAGAACACTGAGGACCTGATGTTTATCATGACATTTGGAGAAAGAGTTCCAGATGCCACATTACCTCACACGTATTTTGAGGCACCACCGTTGAAATCAACTAGCCTTTCTTAAGGCCTCCGGAACTGGTTGCTGGTCAGTTGGTTAGAAGGATGCCGTAAATCCACTCAATCCTCAACGGCAAAGGTGTGCTCCGGGGTCTCCAGGGAGCCTGCCTTTGCTCACATGTTAAAGGGGAGGAAGTTGCTCTCGGAAGTTCTGTCTGCATCTGGGATGGCAGGATCCACACCGATCCCTGGCGTCTGTCTGTCCACCTGCGTGCTCAGTGGCCTCAGCTTTTCCCACCAGTGACTCCAAGGGAGACAATCAGCATGTGCTTATTCAGAGATTTCCCTGGGAACCTGCTTGTGCTTCCCAGAGATGTGGTGGCTGGACATTCCAACTCGCTTCCTGAAACCAAGACTTTTTGATTAATGGCAGCATTTCACAGGGGTGTCTCTCTCTTCCCTGGTTTCCCAGTCAGAATGTTGTGTATTATAAATAACAATACGCCGGCCTCATCAGAGGCTGTAATTGAGTCTCTTCTCTCTGCTGCCATCAGCAGGGTTCCCTTGAGTGAATTACTATGTGGATATTTAATTGGGTGACACATGGGAAGCTGGCCGCTTTGTTTAACTGCATTGGGCATGCCCCAGAGATGGCAGTGCCCACCCCTTGCAAGGGCTCTTGGACATCACTCAGGTTCCAGGAAACTATTATAAAGGTGTCAGGGAAGACCAGGGACAAAAGGAAACAGCTCAGAGCTTTGGAAAATGATGGGAATGTGGACAGAAAAGAGGACTGATCCCGTGAACAACAACAGTTGCTGTGGTTTACTGATTTAACTTGTTCAGGGACCTAACAGTTATTGATTGATGTGTGTGTGCGGGGGCGCCCGTGCTTTGGGGAGTGGTTGATAGAGAAGGGAGAGGACCCTGGAGAGATCCATAATCACAAAACACAAGAGATCAAATGTTAGGTATCGAAAGAATGGCATAGTCGTTTATTAAAACAATTCCAGCCCCTCTTCACCCAGGAAAAAGGAAAAAGGGAGAATTTAAATTTTTCTTTTAAAACTGATGGGTGTTTGGCAATGGATACATGTAATTTTACTCCTTTCAATAGCCTCTGAAGTAGTGTGTAACATGCCCATTTGACAGATAAAGAAGCTGAGGCCAAGAAAGCACAGCTAACGAATGGTAGAGTCTTGATTCAGACCCATGTCTGCATGACTCCAGATCCCATATGAATTCCACTGCGCACCAGGGTGCCCGCCAGTCCTCAGTCCTTTCTCGGGCTTCTTGTGTATCACACTGATTAATTAATGTGTGAGATATTTGCATTTCCACTGCCTGCGTGGAATAGATTCTGGTCCCTACCAGGGGCTCAGATTTTCTCCACAGCACCTGGGGTGCCATGATAAAGACGTCATTTATCCTCTGAGCAAAGAGGCTGGGGCGGGCACGCCTCAAATCATATCAGGAACACTAGAGATTAAACATTACTTAGAATGTCCTGGCTGCAAGGTTTTTGAGAAGCTCGGGAGCGTCACTGCCTAGGGGAGCGCAAGTAGGGGCTGACGCCGATGGCCACTCTCATGCATCGTACGCGGGGCTATATCCAGGGTGTGACGGGGTGTCTTCGGCTCCCTTTCCCACGATCGCTGTGGTTATTACAGACCAAACCATTCTCCCAGCTTAGCATCAAGTACAGCTTCAGCTGGCTGGTTCCTTCTCGCCTCAGAGGGTGTGTCCCTTGCCCTGCTAAGGGCTGCTCTTGCCACTTCTGCCATCGATTCTACTGGTCCCATCTCATCAGGAACTTCGGTCCATTCATCTCTCTCCCTCTTTCGAGCATTTTCAGTCTCTCTTTCTCTTGACCTCTGTTTCCCATTCCACTTTTTCCAACTTGTCAAGTTTCTTAAACATTTAGTCTAAGCATAGATCTTAAAGATGAGTCCCCTTGTAATAATATTGCCTTATCGGTCTCCTTCCATGTTCACCCTGACTGCTTAACAGGACAGTCCACACCCCCACTGTCTAATGACCTAATATTCGCTTCTCCATAAAGTGTAAGCTGGCCTCTCGCCCCCTCTTTCACCGAAACTACTTCTGTTACAGTGAGAATCCCTGACCTCCTACTTGACAAAAACTGAAGGACTTGCGGAGTTACTCCGACATTTCTCTGAGTATGTGTGTAGCTCACACCTTCGCACGTCTAGATGCAGCTCACCACGCGCCCTGCCCGAGCTCTTCCCCCCCAGCTTCCACGCAGCCTGCCTTCCTTTGCCAGCTGTCATCCTCAACGGTTGGTTTCTTCGCCTTTCACTCTTAGCTCCCTCCTTAACCAACACGCTCTCTTTGCCAGTATAGTTGCACTCATAGTATTTTAAAGCTCCGGTTATATACTAATAATTTCCAGATCTTTATCTCTAGTCCATGAATCCCATCCATTCAGATCCACCGTCTGCTGTCAGTCACCTGCTTGTTCCCCAGGCACCAGATGCTTCTCATTCTTTATTTCCACCATTAAATCCATCATCTTTATCTCCTACCCTGTTTTCTTCTGAATTCTTTTTTTCTTAATTTATAGCATCTTCATCTGCTCAGTTGCCCATCTAGGAGCCTAAACTTTTCAATATTCATCTTTCTCCAGAGCTCCATTGACACGAATCATCAGCCCTGAAGTTTTTATTTCAAAGATATCTCCTGTTTTGTCATCCCTGATGCCTCCGTCTTAGTTTAGCTTCTCTTTATATCATTCTTGGACTATTACAATCACCTTCTATCTGTTACCCTCACCTCCACTCTGCCCATCCCCTGCCCCACTCAAACAAATTCTTCATATTGCCCCAGAGCAATGTTCCCAAAACATGGAGCTGACTGTGTGAGTATCCACAGACAACGAGACAAAGTCTGAGCATTTCTGTGTTTCTAGAAGGGCTTACTTTATGTGTTCCTCACCTCCTTCTCTAGCCTGTGGCTTACCTTTCCTCTGTAGGTTTATTGATATCATGGTACTTTCAATTATCCCAACCTGTCACGGTTAAATCCTCGAGCCCTCCGTTCAGAGTGCTCCTTCTGCCTGCAACACCCTGCCCTCCTTCTTCCTCATCGTGGCTTTGGCTCCATTAGCTTTTTATGTTGTACCCTTTGTTGGCTGAGCACAGTTCTTCACAGGCACAGGGAATAGGTTTGGCAAGCCCAGCCCACTCTTTATCAGTATACAGAGTAGGTAGCCCCCCACATGGTTTGAATGGTGGAGCTTAGGGAAACTCACAACTAGTTATCTTGTATTGTTTAAAATTATTTGGTTATTGGGTCATTCCTTTGATTGCCTTTGTCTTTCTGTTTTGGGAGTCTTCTCTACATTTCTCTGGGAGCAGTTAAATCACTTAAATGGTTATCAGTTTCTACATATCATGGGAAGGGTGTCATGGTGTTGGCTGAAGATGAGGCCCTTGGAGAAGTGGGACATGGGATCATGAAAAATGGCAAAGAGGAAAGGGAGGAGTGTTCCTATGCAGAGAGCTGAGAAAATGCCAAATACAACAGTCACATCACAGATCTAACTGGGTCAAATCATGTGGATGGGGCCAGTAAGTTAGAATTCAAGTAATGCCCAGGTCTCCAAAAATAAAATAAAAAAATTAAAATAACAATGATTTCCCTAACAATACAGAATCATCACCCATGTAGACTTATGTTCATTTCAAAAAATAATCTGCCAAATATAGATTATTTGTTTAATGGGATCTTATGATATGAGCCAAGGTATGCCTAAAATTTAGAAATGAGAGATAAAATAATGAACTCAGTACCCTACAGGTTGTTGTAAATAGAGTGTCAAAGAAATCATGTTACCACCAAAAGACAGGAGAGAGAGGAAGAGAGGCAGGAAGAGAAAGGCATGTTGAATAAACATGTGTTGAGCATCTACTACCCAGACACTGCTGTGCCACTGGGACTGTATTGGTGATCAGTGTGGACATGATCCTTGCTTGAGGATCTACTTGGCACATGGTTGGTACTCAGTATAAATCTTGTGGAAAAAAGGAAGAAAAGAATAAATTGAGGAAAGAAAAAAAGAGAGAAAGAGGAAGGGAGGGAGGGACGGAGGAAGGAAGGGAAAGGGTGCTCTATTGTTAGTTGGTCTAGGGCAGTTTAAATTAACTGAATCTTTATTAACAGTTTACTGTTTATCTTTTCACCCTATAGTATGTTCTTGCCCATGGCATATTCTTCTAGAAAATTCATGCTAAATTCGTTTCCCATTAAGATTAGAGAGAGCTTTATCAGGCCTACCTGTAGACTATTTATGAATTGGCCTATTAAATTCAATGAGTTATTAAAACAGAGAGCAAGTGAGTAGTAGAATTCAAATTCTGAAACTAGGCACCAGTGCAACCCCAGCTGGTCCTGTGCTGGGTTCTGCAGCCATGCTGGGAATTAGATCATGCCTTTCTGATCTAGAGCACTTGGTGGGCCCGCCACCTGGCTCAGGCCCAGAAGGGGAGAATGAAGGTGGTACAGTGCTCATGGCTGTGGCAAGTTCAGTCTTTATTTTCTAATAATTCTCAGTTATTTACAAGCCTCTGGGCAATGTGCAGAGGACAAGCTTGTAAGTGTTGATCAGAGAGGTTTATGTGTGTTCTGGGCCAGTTTTGTAAGACAGCTGCCCCAATAAAGAATTTATCAAGACAATAAAAAAGAGAGACAAGAGCCTAAAGATACTCTAGTGAAAACAGCTTTTTATATTATGAGCGTCTAACAGGGAGCACTTTGAACAAATGCCAGGCTTTGCACATGCCCATCCCACCCACCCTTTCTCCTACCCAGCCCAGCACATAGGCAGAGCATCTCGCCAATCTTCATCTCAAGGCCTAAATACTGTAGGTAATTGATACTTTTTTATGTCTTATGATGTTCAGCTCCAATCCCTTTACCCCAGATGGGTTTTTCTTTCATTAGAAATGGCCTTTGAGTTTGGGCTGTTTTGGGGGATTTCAAAGATGGCTAGTTCTGGCCAATGGAATAGTTTTTAATTGAAATTGGTCATCCAAACTCTGTGAAGGTCACAGAGTGCTCCTCCGCTTAACCCGGCACCTATATTTCAACTCAACTGAGCTCTTTATGGGGCGACTACTCTGCCCCTTGCATGTGTTGGGTGGGAGATATATAGGGCAGATTCCAGACAGCTTCTAAACCTGTGGAGTTCACCAAGAACACTCATTTGCTGAGGCCATCAGTGATTATTAGTGCCTTGCACACTACCTGGCAAAACAGGGAGCTTAATAAAGGCATATTTATGAGCATTCTGACCATGATAATTTAACTCCTCAGTACTCATAATTCATTTGTATAACCATAAAACTTGTTTTGAGCACCTGCTGTATGCCTTTTATATAGAGATGAATAAGAGGGAGTCTCCTTGCCCTCGAGAAGTACTTTAGAGTTTGGTGGAGGAGACAGATGCACCAACAGATCATTACAATGAAATGGGAAGTGTGTTCTTACAGAAGTCTACAGACAGGGCAAGTTTCCCAGACAGAAAGAAGCAACAAGCGGTCTAGGCAGAGAGAATATCTTGAATAATATGTAAGAAGGGTAGGAGGGAGTGTGAAAAGCTCAGAGGACTGTGAGACATTAAGTGCAATGCGTCATAAGGTGAGTGTTGGTGGGTTATTTGAGGAGCTTGGCTGAGAAAATGGTAAGAAATGAGACTGTGGCCACTAATGGTATGAATTCCGTACTGTAGGCCCTGGAAGCCCTGTCCAGTTTGTAAACAGCGGGAAAAGTGGGATTGTACCTGGAAAGGGGTAGTTATGGAAATTAGGGGACCAAATAGAAGACTATTATATTGATGCAAGACAGAGGCTGAGGAAATGACCTGGGCCTGGGGCAGCAGGTCTGGAGGGAAAGGAGGGATTCAACAGAGAATTGATGAAGAGAGGGGAAGGCTGTGGTAACTGGTTGTGTGTGTGAACAGGGCAGGGCTTGGAGCAGGGCGAAACAAGTGAAGCCTTCACCATGGCACAGAATTTAACAGGTGCCAAAACAGTCAGAAAGATGAATGATGCTTCAATGCAATACTTAAAACAGTAAAATCAATGCTAAAAATAAAAACCTCATGATTAATAAAATATCAAAATTTTAGTAGGAAAAGATCAATCAGTATTACTGATTTTTCCTTTTGCCCCTGGCTCCAATAGGACTCAACGTGGTAATGTACTGGTCCTGACTTTATTCAAAAATTTGATAGTTCATTATGTTTTCTGTATAGTTTTAATTTTTAAAAAAATATTGCATTTAAATTTTGTTTATCACATTTATCGTTTTTTAAAGGCACTCTCTTAAATTTTGCACTAAGGCAAGTGCCCCATTTATCTTCCCCTAGTTCAGGAACGGGGTAAGAGAGAGGGATGTTGTCAGGAATGACAGGAAGGGTATTGTCAATAGGATACATTGATGCTCACCCTGGTGCCTACCTCCATTGAAGGACCACTCAGTCTGCTTCTAAAAGGGACTGTCTTCCCTGGTTACCTTTCCTCTGTCCACTGAAGGTTGTCATTTTATACTTGGAGTTTTCACCAAATGCAGACCCCGCCTATTGCCCTCCCTCTGAGCAAACTGAGCGTGGGCCTCACAAGAAACTCACATACAGTTTGTGTACAACTTGCCTAGATGCACAAATGCTATGGAATAAGCATGGAAATTGGTTTCTAAGCTCCAGCAGTTTCTAAAATAAGAGCAGTTTAAACTAAAGCTGTACTATCAGAGAGATTCCTACAGAGCAGATTGTGGGAAATAGCAGTGAGCCTCCAAAACGGAAAACCTGGGGAAGGAGTCATAAAAGGCATCCAGCCATTCCTGGGAAAGGGCTGTACAGGAGGGAGCCAGGGTGGCCAGGGAGAGCAGTCAGCTCTGTCTCCGTCTCAGGGCAGTGAAACTCATTTCTCTCCATCCCCTGAAGCTTCTTTTCACTTTATATCCTGGCTCGGTGAGGTGTAATATATTCCATCAGTGCAAAATTTGGGCTGAAAAATATCGTGGCCTTTGGAACGCTAGGAGGAAACTGGGTAGGGTTTTTCCAAATTACTCGCAACATGCAGATGGAGTACGTTGGGGATGGAGATGCCAGAGGGGAGGGTGCTGGCTATATCAGAAGGCTGTTTATAAGACAATGAAAAAGCATAAGGGAAGTAAGGGAAAGTGGAATTTTAAGACGTCAGCTTGATAGTGATCAAGATAGTTACCCTAAGAAAATGATAGAGGGGATGGAATGGGCATTGATATAGAGAATTTGGTAATGAAGGAAGGTAGATAAAAATTTGACTAGAACTTGCCTGACAATTTCAATTTCCTTAGAGAAGTTGGAGAAAAGATTGTTTTCTGAGAGTATGGGGTTGGGGTGAATATTTAGCAGGATAGTGAAGGTTAAGAGAAGTGGAGAGATCATTGACCAAAGATAATGAGTGGATTTGGACGCTTCCTTGCAGATCTTCTGTGCTTGGAGACCATGAATTGCATGTGAGTCCAGCCTACACTGTTACATGCTTTTTATCTCCAGCTGTGCTCAGCTTTCTGGGCATAGGATTGAAGAAGATGGGCCTTTGGGCTGATCCCAGGTTGGAAATATGTAAGGCGTATGAAAGGTGAGGGAGCTGGGTAGTAGAAGAAGAGGGAGAATTTGGGAAGCAGCCAGCATTGGGCAGTGACTGATGGGACCAATGATGAAGTGATGAAAACCATGAATCCTGTCTCAACAGAATCAGCCCTGGGTCAGCATAGCAGCCTACAGCCTGAGCTTTCTGGCGACTGTGGCCCCTTTTGTTATCGTGACTACAATCAATATGAACCCTGCATCATTAGCAATACTTTCTCCTCTCCTGAATGCAGCCATGCAGTCTCCTCTCAGGTAGAAGATGTCCTATCTGCCTCTCTGGAACATCATTTAGGAAGGAGGTGTGTGAAGAAGACTTATTTTCTTAGTAGCACTGCAAGTTCCCCCAGCCCCTCCTGCTCATAATGAAATTGCTGAAATGTGAGAGTAAGTAATGAAGGCAACATCCTCAGGTTGACAATGAAGATGGATGCCATTAACATTTCTTACAACCACACTGAATACAGCTGTCAGGGCAAGAGGGAATTTGAGAAGGTGGTATGCAATTAACCTAGTTGGACCTGGACCAAGGAACCCAGGGTTAATGGCCCTGGGAATGGGAGCATTAATGACCACTGATGGTCAAGACCCTTTGCATGTCTTACTCATTAGAGCTACCTTTTATAATCTATAAGATCATGGCCTTTGGCCCTGGAACCAAGGGTAATGGAGAGTTGCCACTCCCCCAGACGATGTGTGATGCATCCTGACAGCTTCTGTCCAGCTCTTGATCTCCCATCACAACATTAGGTATAGTGCGCAGTGGATCTCAAAACATAGCAGCCATCCTCTGAGCACTGCTGATGATAGCTAAGACACACACGTGATGCATATTCACGGGCCAGGCTGCTTCAGGTTTTCATCCAACACGCTGGCAGAAGCGTGCCACCCTCCGCGTTCACCTGTTCGGCTCCCGTGTTCCATTTTCTACACACTTCCGGGGGAGCCGCAGCTGTGGAATCTTTAAGCACTCTGGAATGGGTCCTCAGTCACATTGGACGGTGACAAGGGTAATCAACATGTGAATCTTCACAGTCTTCGCCCTGACTTGATTGACAAAAAGAGTGCTATTTCTGTCCACTCTGACCTCCTTTTTTCTTGTTTCCTTTACCCTCCAAAAGAGAAGTCCACCTTTGTCATAAGCTAATCTTATGGGATAAGCTTTTGTGATGCAAATTGGGGACACAGGTTAGAGAAAGAGACAGAACTGGAGTAGGGGAGATGAGGGTTATCTACTCAGGGAGGGAAGAAAGAGCAGAGACAAAGCGAAGGAGAAAGGGAGAGGAGTACATTCAGTACAGGTGCGATTTGTTGGGAAAGTTCAGCATTGGGGTTGGAAACAAAGGCGCTTCAAAGGCAGCTGTGTTTTATGTATGAGAGAAAAAGCGTAAGGGAAGTAGGGGAAAGTGGAATTTTAAGAAGCCTGCTTGATAGTTATCAATCGGATCTCTTTTAGCATCCTTAGAGATATACACATAAACACTGGTGTTAATTTTAGCTATGCCTGGTTGTTGGACTGTTTCGCCTCGTGCAGAAGCCCACAGGTCATGCGCAGTTCTGGGATTATCTGAGTTCACATGTTTAAATGGAAGGCTGAAGTTGACACTCCGAAAGAAGCTCAAACAGGGACAGCGACTGCTTCTTCCTTCTCTTGACCTTGGAGTCAGAAACATTTTGTGATGCTACCTTCCCTAAATTAATATTATAAAGCAGAGTGTGTTAAAAATTACTAAATATCAAGAAGCTCTGTTATCTGTGCCAACATATACCTCCACCAGACTTCATGGTTACATATGGCTTTACACATCCTTACTTAAGCCTTGCATAAACTCCCGGGAGTGGCTAGTATATTCCCATTTTGTAAATATGAAAACTGAGGTCTAGAACCAGAGATTCACTGGTCCATGGTTATAAAGACCATGAGAAGCACCTCAACGCTGGGTAAAAGTTTGAAATTTTATAAAAGGGAGAGATGAAGAAGGAGAGATGTTAAAAGTAAAAATTAAGTTCTTAAATAGAGGCAGGAATCCAGGGGAAATGCTGAGTTTCACAAACCCAGCTCTGCACCCACTGTTACTTTGAGCCTTTGTTGAGAGAGAAACCAGCAGAGAAGCAGCTGCACCTCTTCCTGCTGCATTTCCTCCTGCACAATAGCCTCCGAGGGCCCGGGGCCTCCTCCACATACTCTGCCTTTTTCTCTGGACCCCACAAAAGGGCAGTGGGGGGAGCACAGTCTCTCTTCTGCCCTTGGCAATTAAGGACGGGCTGGAGGCAGGACAAGGAGAAGATGTCCGCGTGGCGCTGCCAGCCTTGGCATTTTCTCAACGAACCTGCAAGATAATTCAAGCCATTAAATCATCCAAAAATCATATGCAGCAACTGTCCTTTTTGTGTGTGAACATCTCCCTGGCTGAACAGAAGCACCTCAATAGCCACAGTGCCCTAATTTTCTTTGTCGGAGACAACAAAACCAAAGGTAATGATCGGAGTTGGGACTGAGTGCCAGGGGCGCACTCGCTGGCAAGTCTCTTGGGCTTAAATGCATCTTAAGCAGACCCAGAAGAAAGCTGTGATTACAGGCTAATTTTCTGCCTGCATTATGTTAAGTGTCCTGTCGTCCACACAGATAGCAATTGCTTTATGCCAGAAATATTTTTAGTGAGTTCCTCTTATTGGTAAATTTGGCATTAAAAGCAAAAGGAGACTAAACGAAGATTTTTCAATTTAAAGGTGAGACTATCAGGATACCAGTAAAAGATACAGGACTGGCACATGCCCAGGAGTTGATTTTCCTTTTCAAATGCAAGTCTTGGAGGATGAGAAATGTCCCAGTTCTTTAATTTTGCCACTTAGGGGTCTGGGCGGTCCAAGCCTTTAGCTCCTCTTGCAAACACACTTGATTTTCTGGCAAGAAAGCTGAAGTTGGGCTGAGGTGGGAGCCTGGGCAAGGAGAGGTCATTCCTGAGTCATCCAAGGTGGATCATCCACAGGGGAAGTGAGAGGGACGTGTGGGGCCCTTCTGTCCCCCTGTGTGAACTCTGCCCCTTCCCCAGGAGCAATGAGAGCCGGCTCAACTTCACTCTCACTCCTCCAGTGTGAGTCTCAAGCCCTACAGGCATTTGTATAATATTCACCTATTTACTGGTCAGCCTTCCTGTGAACATTGACAAGGCATCTTCTATGTTTCAGACTGTGGGCCACACCCATGGAGTTGAAAACCAGTTATAAACAGGAAGCAGAAAACAGGCTAGTCAAACAGAAATAGAATGGAGGCATTGGAGTCAGAGATCTGAATGGGAAATTTCACCACAACCCTTCTTGTGTTGGATAAATAGCATGATCCCATACTTGTGAGTTGGGGGAGTAGGGCGAGGACCACTATACCTACCTCAGAGAGTTGTTGAAAGGATTAAACAGTATATGCAAAGCCACTAGCATGGAGCCTGTTACCAAACCGGTGTTGTTATTCCACCTTCTTCTGAATTTTCATCTGGTACCCAAAACTCTCTTCCCAGGAATGCTTCTCATTTATACTTACTAGGGCATCAGGTCCCCAGGCCACATCAAGAGACACTTACTTGTGCTTGTTAAGATCCAGTGATTTAACACAAGGGGCCGAAAGGAGGGAGGACTGTGAAATGGATAGTGAGGCGGGGAGAATCTGGGACCAGGACCAAGGAAAGCTACAAGGAACAGTGAGAGGCCCTACTGTGCTGGGTGCCATGTTGGGCATTTGGTTTAGATTATTTTGCAGGCCTGTGCATGGGGTGGAATCCCTATCCCACCCAATCTCAACAACTCTAGGGGCATGTCCCCGGTGGGGTTGGAAAAAGAACAACAAAGAACATCAACTTCCCAGAACCGCAGAAGTGTCCTGAGCCTTGGTCTTTGACCACCAAGGCATGTCCGTTTCTGAAGATGTGTGGCAGGACCATCAGTTCCTGAAAGGAGTGAGGATTTGTGTTGCAGTTGAGACTAGGCTGTAAATTAGCAATTAGTCCACTTTCTGCCCAGTGTCTCCTGCAGACAGGGTTTTGATACCAGGGAAGATCAGCTTACCTTCCAACCAGGCCCAGTGGGAACCTGGGACTTAATTTAAACTTGTCTCCATGTGTCCTGTATCAGTGCTGAGGTGTGTGTTTTACTTTTATTGAACATGCTGAACCCAAACTGCTGCGGTGCACATATTATTATGGAATCTTATAAATGACTAATAACTTTCAAGGTCAAATGTAGCCTCAAGGGTATGGCTGTGAAAGAGAGAGGGAAGGTGTTGATCTCTGTTTCTCAGAGAGCCTTAGGGAATAGATTGTAATCCACACTTTGCCTACAATGAACTATGTGACCTTGGGCAAATTACTTTATTTCTTTGTGCATGTTATATTCTCTGGAAGATGGAGATTGTGATATTTGATGGGGTTGTTGTAGGCTTAATTTAGATAACGTAATTTAAACACCAAGCAGAGCAGCCACCATTTACTGGAGGCTCAGTTAATATTAGTTCCCTAATACAGAATGCAGAATGAAGGGTGCTTGGCAAGGACTTAGTATTTGATGTTGATGGTAATGATATTAGGAACATCACTGTGTGTGTTCAGAAAGGAAAAAAACAACATGGGACTTTATTCCCTCCGGAACTTGGCTGTGAGTCAGATGATGGGAGTGGAAATGGGAGTGGGTATAGCTTTGCTGATTCAAGCTACCAGCAGGGCCCTGAAGTCCCGAGTCCAGGCAGAAGGGCCATCTGTGGCCCACACAATAGCAAGTCAACAAAGACACTGATGTGTTGCTTGATCTCTTGGCTCAGTTTTCTACATCTCAGGTTTCAGGTCCAACAACCAGTTCACCTCCTTTTCTAACAACAGTGAGGACACTCTCCGGTGGGGGGGGTCTCTTAGCTCACTTATGTGCAGCAACTCGTTCTGCCTCTGCTAATCCTTTGGAGCCTGGCAGAAATGGATTTCCAAGATGGAGTTTCGCTAGTCTGGAATTGGCAGGGACTTAAATAACTAAACCCCACGCCATCCCTTCTTCCAGATCCACTGGAACTTGGAGGTAGTTTCCTAAGGCATTAGGTTCTCTCTCAAGGTCAAGCTGAGCAACACCAATCACCCACAGCCAACTGTCACCTTCTTTCTTTTTCTGTCTATCCACAGTCTCCTCCAGCTTCTCCTTCTCATTTAGTCTTGCTCAGAATTGCTGAGTCAAAGATTCCTTTTCCCGAAGCCCCTCTCAGAAAGCAGACAAATAGCGAGATGCCAGCACCGGATGGGCCATAAATAATGCATAGTGCATGGAAACAGCTGGAGAGGCCCTCTGATTGCCAAGAGGAGATCTTTCAAAAACATATTATCTTCTTTATTCTTCTTAATGCCACCAGTTCTTCATTCAGCAGAGACACACACCTGTTTGTTCATCAGTGTGAGGCCCCAGCAAAGGGCCACTGTTTCTCCTGCTCTCAGATCCCAGCTCCACCACCGGGAAGGCCTGTCTGACACCCTCTCCTCCTAATGCCTGAGCCACCATTTCCCGGGCCGATGGAAACCTGCCCTACCGGGAGCCACGCTAATTTCAGTTCAAGGCTTATGTTTCATTATTTTCCACTCTTGCTGTGGACTTGATGTCTTGATACCTGCTGAACTCTGGAAAGGACAAGGAGCTTTACCTCAGCCCCCTGATGCATTTAAATACAGAGCCTAATAAGTTGTATATTCAAGACTAAGGACTTGGTAAATACCGATCGCCACAAACACAAACCTATGAAGTTGATTGTTATTATTTCCAAGTTTCAGTTGAGGAAATGATGGCTCACATCAGTTAATTGATTAGTTCTAGGTCACTGAGCTAAGAAATTATAAACCTAAGATTGAAATCCAGTATCTATGACTTCATGTTCCGTTCTTATTTTTCTTTCTGCTGATTAAGATTCAGAATATGGTGACTAATGTAGAGGAGCATATCAGTCAGGGTAGCAGCAGAAAACAGGATCCTACTTGGCTTCAAATGGAGATGCAGTAATGACGTGATAAGTACAGAGTTTGTGCACGGGGTAAAGAAACCCAACAGCAGTGCTGAGGCAGCCGGGGAGTCGCGATCTGGGGAAGCCATTACCACCTCCAGACCTGAGGGGAAAAGGGAATAGCTGATGGAATTGGACCCAAGAGCTGGAGCCATGCAAAAGGGTCTGCCTGCTGGGGTCTGTGACTTGGAAGGCTTAGCACTGTCAGGACAGCCTCCAGGAAGGGAACAGGAGAAAGGCCACTTTCTTTGTGAGGCATTAGCCAAACACAGATGGAACCAGGCAGCAAGGCAGAAAGTGAAGCAGTTGGTGGGGTCAAGTTCCTTGGTATGGAGCAGAGCAGAGAACGGTCTATAGGTGGCTGGACGTGGATGGGGTTCACATGTGGTCCATCATCATATAGCTGACATGCAGAAAGTCCCCATTTTCCTCCCCAGGCTCTCACCGAGAGGTGGGTATTCCATGAGATTGATAACATTTAACCTTTAAGGTCTATTCCACGAAGTCTTGCTGCATAACAGACTACCCAGAAACTTGGTGACTTAAACAAAAATAATTTATTATGCATAATGTTTCTGTGGGTTGGCTGGAAGTTCAGCTTGTCATGGTGTCAGCTGGACTCGCTCATATAGCTGTGTTCAGCTGGGAGCTTAGCTGAGTTGAAACATGCAAGATAGTTCCACTCGCATACCTTGGGTCCTCAGTGTCCTGAGCCCTCCCCACCAGTGGCTGCTGTTCAGGGCTCTTGGGTGAGCACTTCTGCCTGCCTCGCCTCCCAGGGCCTCCCAGGGCCCCAGCACCAGCCCTTCCACAGGCTGCTTCCCACTTGCCCTCACCACAGCCATGGCCTCAGCCCCCTCTCCCTGCTCTGGGCCTTGGAGCCTCAGAAGTGATGGTACTTGCTGTCTGTCAGACACCCCAGGCCCCTGCTTGCCCACCACGGTCTCAGCTCCTTCCAGGAAGGTGGTGAGGCAATGGGAGACCACAGAGAAGTACAACTGAACAATGCCTAGGAAGCAAGAAGGGCACTGCTTGTGGGTCTCTTTAAAGGTGGGGGTAGCTACACTGCATGTGGTCTCCCTCCCTCCCTCCCTCCCTCCCTCCCTCCCTCCCTCCCTCCCTCCCTCCCTCCCTCCCTCCCTCCTTCCCTCCCTCCCTCCCTCCCTCCCTTTCTCTCTCTCTCTCTCTCTCTCTCTCTCTCTTTCTCTTCCCATCATCATTCAATATCCTAGCCTGAACTTCCTTGCAGAGAAATTGGCTTCCAGAAGAGCAAAAGTAGAAGCTGTCAGGCCGCATAATCCCAGGTCAACAACTGACACAACATCACCTCTGCCTCATTCTATTGGTCAATGTAAGTGGTGGGTTCACCCATAATCAAGAGGAGGGAGTACAGACTCCAGGATGGGAAAAGAAGCATACACCTGCAGGGTGGGAAGACTTGTTGGGGACCCTTTGCAGACAATCCAGCACAATCAGCCTTCGCACTATGGCAATTTATATCCCTTTTATGTGGAAAATATATTCACTGCTTCCCAAGACATCCCAAATTTTTATCCCATCATGACATCAAGTTCAAGTCCAGTATCTCATGATCTGTCATGGAGGGAGATGTGCATGAAGCTCTCTGAGTTTGGCTCTTGTTGAGCTTAAGAACTGTGGACTGAAAAATACAAATTAAATTCCCCCACACTCAACAGACAGCTGTAATCTAAGGGAGATACAGGAACAGGGTAATTGTAACAAACACTCCCATTCAAAACTAGAGTGTTGGGAAGTGTGCAGCCATTACTGGTCCATAGCAACTCTAAAATCTAAAGAGGCATTTGCTATCCATTTGCCCTTCCCGGGGGCAAAAACTTTCTTTGATTAGGGCCAAGTTCTGTCTCTGTGCGGGTTTCCTAATTCACTGCTCTTGGTTCCACCATCTGGACTCTTGGTTTTGCCCTCCAATTCTTTCTTCTTTTTTCATAAGAAATAAGCCACACTTGCAGCTGAAAAGCTTCCTCAGCCTGGTTCCTTCCTACAGGAAGTTGGGAGCTCCAGTGCCTCTCGTCACTTGGAACTTTCCTATTCTTCTTTCCAGCCTGGCAGTTCTCTCATCGGAACAAAACTCTTAAAAACATTGTGTGTTGCCTATTCATCTTATTGGGTTTACTCCATGCTCTATGCCCCAGCATAATTCTTTCTGAGATTAACATCTTTCCACTTTGGACAGCACTCTTATGATTCCTAGGAGTTTTCTTGTCTCAGAGAGTCCAGGGAATAGTGCCATAAATCTTCTAGGGAGTCCTCCAGACATAACCTTGGTCTGATTTTTCATCTAAGGCACCTACTTTGAGAATTCTTTGCCACCCGGAGAATCTGTTCGGGGGCCCCTGTGTTTCCTCTAAATCTTGCTTGAAGACGATCAGTTCATTTTTGGCTCCCCTCTCTTTTGCTGTACCCTAGCATACACAACCAAGATAAGCCAGTTGGCATCTTCAGCATTTTGCCTGGAAATCTCCTTGGCCAAGTTTGTAATGTACTTGCTCACTGCACTGCTTTTCAAGTCTCTACTAACACTCTCCCCTTCCAGCTTTGCCTGACACATCAACCCAGACCCAGTGCCACATGTCTGGGTGCAACTTAGTTGTCTGTTGCTATTTTAGGTCTTTATGACTGAGCAGAAAACGTTTCCAAAACTTAAGGGCTTAAAACAACAACTGCTTACTTGCTTGTGATTTTGCAATTAGTGCAGGGCTCAACGAGAATGACTCAACAGTGCTGCACGCAGTGATGTGGGCCGTGCTTGTGGCTGTGTTCAGCTGGCTGATCCCTTGGAACTGGTCATCTAAGGACTCAACCCATTATGCTTTAAGACACTCTGTTCTTCAGCAGTAGATATCAGAAACTGGGTCTTGTTGGGCTGAAGCCTTTCAGAACCCTGGAAGAGGCACTAAGGAAAGAGTCATCTGGTCAAATATATTTTTCAATATGTATACAGAAAAATAAGACTGCAATTAATCAGAACTTCTGTTACTGCTATTCTGATAAAATGTTCATCAGTTCCCTTGTGTCAAGTGGCGTTCAAATGGCCACAGCATTTTGGGGATCCAGCTAAGAGACTGGGTTGGGGATACATTTAATTTAGCTTAGTCAGATGTACTTTATGTCCCTTACAGTAACATTCACACATGTTAAATTCTTGCTGGCTGTTGCTATGTAGAGATGGCTTCCAGAAATATCCCTACTGTCTACCACGAGACACTCCGGGGTTACCAGGAAGTAACACTGCAATGTGGATGTGTCCTCTGGGGCCTAGCACTGGAAATATGTGGGGGGTGCAGGAGAACAGGCTTGGATGGTAAGGAGCTAAGGCAAATCTGTGGAAAATTCTTCCACCATCATAGCACACAGATAAAAAAAACCCTGATAGATATTTTTTTCAGATTTGGCTGAAATCCTAAGAATCTACATGACATTTTCAACCATGATTAGGGAAGCTGAAAGAAACTATTCTGAACTATCAATTGAAAAGAATCAACCATGCTACAAGACATATTGATTTAGCTTTCCATTCTTTCAATAGAAAAAATTATAAAATCGTGTAACAAAGTGATAAAAATTGTATCGCTAAGAATGTAGGGAAAAGATTACTGAAATATATTGGGGAGACATTTAATATCAATGTTAGTTTTCTAGGGTTTCTGATGTTGTGGGTTATTTCCAGCTTTTAAAAATTTATAACTTATGATTTCTCATTTTAAATAAATACATTCGCACCTGTTTTTATATCTGTAATTCCATGTTCTTTTTCTTAGAGGACCTCAAAACTGTATAAGATTCAGACCCCACTGAATCTGGGCCCTGTCTGTGCTTAGACCAGAGATCTCTTCCTCAAAGGCAATGGGAGGATATTAACTAATAAACTCATGGTGTTCGTGCCACCTCCCAGCGTGGAGGAAACACGCTCTGTGTAAAATGACTTATCTGCGTTGTATTCCTGGAGAGATACGGAATCAGAGGCTTGCAGAGCAAGATAAGACGAGGTGAGGGGTGAGAAAATTGAAGCAGGAAGTTGCCCCACCTGGTTGGTGGCTGCAGAGACAGAGGCGGAAACAGTGCCCTGTGGCCACGGGACATGCTCAAGCCTCGTCAAGATCTGGGAGCACAAGAGGAAGAATAATGCAGCTGATAATAACCCACAATAATAGCTTAGGCCACTTATTTAATTCTTGTTTCAGACATTGTTTTGAACATTTTGTATGTATTAAGTTATCTGACCCTCTTAACAACCCTAGAAGACAGTGTCCACTGTCCCATCCTTTTTGTAACCAGGGAGAGCAGCCGAGGGGCAGGGACCTGCTCCGGTCCCACGGCCTGTGTGTGGTGGGGCTGGGCTGCTTCCTCCACCACTCACAACACTGCCTCTCTTTGGTAGAGCCACGCGCAGTTTATCAAGCAAGTGCACGGGAGCATCTCGCTAGCGATCCTAATGGCCCTGAAAAGGTGGCAGGACAATTGCCGCTGCTCTCATTTTATGGGTGATTAATTGAAATCTATAGTTGCGAAGTCACTTATTCATGCCCACCCAGCTAGTGAGGAGGTGTTGGAAGTGAAAGCCAGCTCGTGTCTGGTTTCCATGATGTCACACTGGGTTAATGCATTCCCAGTTTCTGAGACACCTCCGTGCTTACTGATAACACTGTAATGCCTACGGATTTATAAAAGGGTGTTGTTATTACCTTAACGTTACCAAAGAGGCACATCTAAGTCAGAGGGCCCAAGCACAGACTGCACTCAGGTCCTGGCTTTCTCACCCTAGATTCACAAGCAACACTCACTCCTTTGCAAGGGTCAGTTTCCACATCCACTCGCTGAATTCCGGCGACAACTTGGCCCTTCAGACACGGGGGAAACAGAAAATAGAACCGATTCCCCAGAACTCGGAAGTGCACGGTGGGCTCATGAAGCTAAGTGGATCGATGTGGCTGGAGAATTAGGTAGATGGAGATCGAGTTGGAGACATTGGGACCGAATGGCGAGGGCTTGGGGTAACATGATGTGAACATATTTTGCAGGGAGTAGGCACTGAGAATACAGAGATCTGTACAGGGGATAAACTGAAGAAATAAAAGCGTTTTCTTCAGCTGTCAACTGCCATCTAGACTGAAAGTAACAAAGATATAACGAAAGGAGATAAGAGCAACAAAGCGAGACCTTAAAAGTATTTATAAAGGAATAAATAAATGACTTAATAGAAAATTATATTGTGTCTCTTGAGTCTCAGGATCACATAAAAGGGCATTATAATAACTGTAATATTTTAAATGGCCCAGGCATCTATGGGGAAAGAGCTCTGTTCACTAAATGTTTTCTGTTTAAAGTTGGTCCAGAGGGTGGCCCGGACCGTAGCTTTGTCGGTGGCCATTTGTAAGCGGGAGGTTTCTCTTCGCCTGCAGTTCATTGGACTAGTTTTCCTTCAGCTCCTCAATGGTGATACTAATAAGGCCACTGCTGATGGCTGCCCAGATGACCACTTGCTATGTGGGTCACTCACACACATTGCCTCTGATCCGAAGCCGCTCTGCAAGTTAGCTGTCCGCACTCCCATTCCCCAGATGAGGCAGTGAGGCCCAGAAACATTAAGAGATTTTCCAGTAGCCTCCTACTTCAGCTTTATTTTTTAAGAAACTTATAATCATTTGTCCTCAAATACCTTTTATTCCTGTACCCTTAAGTGTCTACCATTCAACAGATTCTATTTGCCTGGTTTATATCAAGTATGGTACTCAACATGCACACAATCTCCCCTTCTAGAATGTGCTCTCCCAACTCCACCTCCCAAAATCTTATGTGTCATTTAAGGTTAGACACATAGGAAAGTGTCAGACACATAGGAAATCGTCAATGATTACTATCAGTATTGTTACTCTTGTCATCATTATCATTTGTCATCCAGTAAATATTTGAGTGCCTACAATGTGTCCAAGCACTATGAGGTGTTAGAAATACAATTACACCTAAGACACAAGTCCTCAGGAACCATGGGGAGTGTGAGAGGGAGAGCATGTGTGGAAGGAAAGTGTGGTGATACACACAGTACGGTAGACCTGCTGACAGTGCTGTGGACGATGAAATCCCTTTGGCATTGTTCTGGAAAGCTTTCCAGAGAAGGAACCGGCAGGGCCTCATAAACATACTGCAGTCAGCCAAGCAAATGCAGCTTCGTTCTGGACAACCAGTCGTCCAGTGTGCCTGGGACTGGGGCGTTTTCTGGGCCTCAGATTGTTGAGTGCTAAAACTGGGGACTTATGTGTCCACATAAGATGGACAGGCACTCAGGGACTGTCCATCACTCTACCACCTGTGCAAAACCTCAGGTAGCAGAGCCTGGCAGATATGTTTGAATGAATGAATGAATGAATGAATGAATGAATGAATGAATGAAGAGTAAATCTTGCATAAATACACGAAAGGGATCACTACTACAAACTGACTGCTCTCTGAATAATTGCAAACCGAGATCTGACCTGAGAGTTTTCAGCTGCCTCCTGCAGGATCCTCTCCACAGTGAATGTTCATTCTGGAGTTTGTGTGGATGGCAGGATTTTAATAATGAAGCAGACGGAGCTTTCGCCAGAGGTGGGTGAAGGCAGCACTGGGAAATCTCTTCCTCCCTCCCTCCCTCCCAAGCCTATGTATTTCATTAAAGCATGTACGACAACATTTCTCCTCATACTATTGTATTACACAATCCTTAACTGCGTAACTCAACATTTTCAAGAGTATTTGGAGGAAATTTGGATGGTTCATTGACTGGTATTTGAAGGAAGCCTTGAATTAAAATTAAAAAACATGAGGAGAAATTAAGTAGTAAAAGAGACTGATTGAGGGCTGACATGGACCAACTCTGAGCCCCAGCCCTGATGCCCAATGCAGGAGCTTCTTTGGGTCCTTGGCCCTCCATAGGTGGCCCATTATTCCCAGCCTGGTCACCAGGGGACAGCCAGGACAGTGGCCACTGCAAGAAGCTGGCTGCAGGTGCTCTTTCCTCCCATGCTCCCTCCCTGTTGTTTATGTTGGTGGTGGGTTTTGCATGTCTTTGCTGCTCTGTTGAAGCACTGGCTCTCAGGCTGACTGCAATCACGCTGATTGGAAGGAGGTGCCCGCAGCCCAGGCCTGCTCCTTCCCTGCCTGGGCCCAGGTCTGTAGGGCTTCTGGGTCCAGCTCTCTGACCTGCAAACTCCCCTCTCCCAGGATGCTTCCCTGGAACTTCTTCCCACCCAGCATCGCTACCTTACCCTCCCTTATCCGGGGTCTGAGATCATGTACAGAGCCTGGGCGAGCAGCCAGAAGGAGCTGGCGTGGAAATGAGGCTGTGCAGAGCAGCCTGACAAGCCCCTGGCCAACACTCCAGCCCCAAAGCAGTGTTCCTGCCATAGGAACAGCCTCCCCTGGGCTCAGCAACGGCCCCAGGTTCAGGTCCACTTCACATTTGTGCTCCCGGCTGGCTGCACATCCCCAAATGCCCCAGCAGCCCAAGTGCAAAATGATGCCTTCTCCTTCACTGGGGGGATAGTATTGCTCCCCAGAGAGAATGCTGAGGGTGGAGAGCTATCGTTTTATCAAAATGGATGCTAAGAATTTGGAAAGTGATTGAAAGAAATCTGACTGGTCTTTCAACCCCAGTGAGAGGTGAATGTGTGATGTTTGGCTGAATTTAAAATGAACTCCTTAGGATTCAGGGCAGGCAAAAAGTCTGTGGTGGCAAGTGAGTGGTCTTTGACCAGACGTCCAGAATGAAACAGATCCCTTCGTTCCCAGATCTCGACTCTGGGGTTGCCTGGGCACCGCCTGTATCATCAGGCTAAGGAACAGGGGGCTTCCTGGGGTCCTGTTGTTTTCTAAGATTTAGGGTTCATGGCTGAAAAACCTTACCCTCTTGCCCCAATGAACAATGCTTTTCAGGTCCTGCTGACAGCCAGCGGGACTCAGCCTCTGTTTGAGGAAGGAAGGCCTCCTGGCTCCTCGCTGTGCTCCTGTCATGCCCCTCAGCTGCCCCTGGTCTCTGGGCAGTTGTGTTCTGCTTGCAAAGAGCCTCCCCCAAAAGAATGGGCCATGTCTCTGCCTGCAGACAAAGCGGGGGAATGAACCCCAGGCAGGCCATGGGCCAGTGCAGCCAAGGGCAAGGGATGCTGGGGCCTGAGCCACAGGCTCGGCTCAGGGCCTGCTTGGCTCCCCGGAGGGGTCAGTCCCAAGAACTCCTGGGAGCTGCGTGCTGAGTGGTGAAGACAGCAGAGCCCTCGTCACCGAGTGAACATCTTGACCCAGCATCTTCCTCAGAGTATTTGGAGCATTTAGCTGTTTCCAGTTCAGTAATCTATTCAATAAAACCGCTAGTCCTGACAGGAATCCCAAATAGGTGTGTGGCCGCAGGCGTGCTGGCCGTCCTGCCTGACAGAGTGGCCACCTCCTCCGCCTGTCAGTGATAATCAGGTGACGTTAGTGTCATTAGCACAGATAATAGGAACAATGACAGCAGCTCCACACAGGCTGGGGGTCTCTGTGAGGGCTACGCAGACACAGCCAGCAGACCCTGGGCCCGTCACACCCCACGCCTCTCCCTCCAGCTCTCCCTGCACAGAGAGGGGATTTGCTGCTACTGAATTCCCTCCAGCAGGTGACTGATAGCTGAGACGAGGCTTCCTGCACAGCAAGGCTCTCAGGGTTTGGAAGAGAACCATGGTCCTGTGTGTTGCTCTCAGGGACCAGAGCTTCCACTTCCCTCTCCTCCCACACCAGCCCCTGGCGATGGGGCCTCTGTCTCCCACCTTACACCTCGGAGTTCACCGGAGGCTGCGCAGGACCTCCTTCCTGAGCCCTTGGACGGCTGGGTGCTGAGGATGGCGCATGCACTTTAAACCTGCCTGTGGTCAGAGGCATCTTCGACTGGATGTTAGGAGTAGGGACTGTGCAGTCAGACAGACCTAAGGTCAGATCCTGACTCAACTGACTCCTGGGACTGTGACTTCCGCCAGACTGGGCTTCAGTGGCCACAAACCATCAAACAGGGGCAATGACAGTGCCCACCTTTGGGGTGCTTGTGCTTGGGAGGATGGGTGTCCCTGTTGCTTGTCATGTAGCTAACATTCACTGAGTGTTTACTAACAGATACTAACAAAAATATGAAACATATTATGATTTTATTGATTCTGTTGTTATTTTTATTAGGATTAAGATAAGGTTGTTCTCAGTCCTGCAGATGACTGTGACCTCTGCCCCCAGACTGGGCCCTTTCCCTCCTTTCCCCTGGAAAGAACCACAGCCAGCTCTTTCCCGTTGCTTCTGCTCTCTCCCTGTGGCCTTGTTGCATTACCAATGCTAATTCCCAGCCTGCCTCCCACCCAGCCCTCTGCATATACATGAGCAGCTCCTTCCCGTGCAGGAGTGGGCTGCGCTGGCCTGAAGGGAGCTCTGTGGAGAGGGCGGCTGGGAAGCCAGGGCCCAGCTGCCAGGCCGGCCACTTGCTCAGCTCCCCTTTGATCTCCCTTCTCTTGCCCTCTTCTGGAGGCACCTGCTGGGAAGCAGGAGGATGCCAGTTCCTGCCAGGAGCACTTCTCAGTGGCATTGTCTTGCCCGTGTCAGTTCCTGGCAGGAGGTTTGACCTGTGTGCCGTGCAGGGCAGGAGGCTGGTCCTGGCACTGGAGTCCTGGGAGTGTCATCACTGGGCCAAGTGGCCCCAGGGACATTCCGTTCCAGCACTTGGAGGCCACTCCGGTGCCCAGTGAAGCTAAACAAGACAGCAAAGCGTTTATTGCAGCTCAGGAAGCACTGGTTAGCTCCTGAAATTCCGCAGGATGATGCCAGTGAGCATTGTATCAACAGTTCTGCATGTTCTGTTTAGATGAGTGATGCTATTGACAGGAAAACGTTCTTGGGGTCTCCAGATATGGCCTCAAATATGATCTTGTCCAGTAACACCTTGGTTGCCTACTCTGAGCCTCAGTGTCCTCGTCTTTAAAATGGGTTAGTGGTAACTGCTTCATAGAGCTCAGACGGTACTGAAACAGGTCAAGGGCCTTGCTTACTTACACCTGTTCGATCCCCTCCATCTCCACTCTCACCTTCCTGGTCCAGGCCACTCCCCTCCCCACTGGGACCACTTTGACCACTTACGGAGTCTCTCTGCACCTCACTGTGCTTCTCTAGTTCCTTTCCCACACCGTGCCAGGTGTCCTCTTCAAGCATAAACTGGATCTCATCAGTCCCTTGTTTTAAACTCTAAATCAGCGTCCCTTTTTTAGGAAAAAAGTTCACAAATCTCTAGCTTATCCTCTGTGCCATCCAGTCCCATCTCTCAAGTGCTCCCTCCTGCTCCCGATCCTCCAACCAAGCTGCTGTTCTAATGTTATAAAATATACTAAGTTCCTCCTGCATCAGGAGAAAATGTCTCCAGAGTCCCTGAACTGGATTAGGTTCCTCTCCACCCCATTAATATGCTCAGGGAGTACCCTGTGCTTTTCACGTGTAGCAGCATGCCAGCTGTGTACATGTTTCTACTAATTTGCTTACGTTTTATTATTTTGTGAATCACCTGCCCTCTCTGAGATGCTACCTCACTGCAGATGAAACCCCTGGGTGATGGTGTTTCAGCACTGAACACAGGACGGAAGAAATGCAGTGTGTCCCTGGCGGTGGGTCACCGCGGAATTCACTGGAAAGGCCACAGGTTCTGTGCTGTGCTTGCAGCCCTGCTCCACCTTGCAGGAGAGCCACCTGGGTCTCGTTTCCAGCACACCCTGCAGCAGCTCTGCCCCAAGACTGCAGTGGACCCTAAGAGATAACCTCCCAAGCTCTGGGCTGTGAAGACTCAGGCTCAGACTCCACACTTCCTCCTGCTTTCTTGGCCAGGTTGTGCCTTTTGCTGGCCAGGCAGCAGTAGCAGAAAGGAATTTTTCACTCTGTTTTAGATCTCCATCCCTGAGGGAATCGTTAGGATATAGGTTTATGTATTCCACGAGTAGTCAGTGAGTAAATATTCCCCAGGAAGCTCTGGTCCACATGCTTTACATTAATCTATTTATCATCTTCTTTAAGTCTCACAAGCCCCCCGCCAAAGTAGGCACTGTTATTACTCCCTTATTTTATAGCTTAGGTACCTGAGGCACAGAGAGGCGAAGGAATTTGCCTGAGACCCCACAGTTAGTAAGTGATGCAAGTTGAAAGCAAATTCAGGCAGTCTGACCCCAGGCCTGGTTATCCAGCCAGACAGGCGGCACCCTGCCCTCATGGAGCCTGCATCCCCTGGTTATCCAGCCAGACAGGCGGCACCCTGCCCTCATGGAGCCTGCATCCCCTGGTTATCCAGCCAGACAGGCGGCATCCTGCCCTCATGGAGCCTGCATCCCCTGGTTATCCAGCCAGACAGGCGGCATCCTGCCCTCATGGAGCCTGCATCCTGGTTATCCAGCCAGACAGGCGGCATCCTGCCCTCATGGAGCCTGCATCCTGGTTATCCAGCCAGACAGGCGGCATCCTGCCCTCATCGACCCTGCATCCCCTGGTTATCCAGCCAGACAGGCGGTATCCTGCCCTCATGGAGCCTGCATCCCCTGGTTATCCAGCCAGACAGGCGGCATCCTGCCCTCATGGAGCCTGCATCCCCTGGTTATCCAGCCAGACAGGCGGCATCCTGCCCTCATCGACCCTGCATCCCCTGGTTATCCAGCCAGACAGGCGGCATCCTGCCCTCATGGAGCCTGCATCCCCTGGTTATCCAGCCAGACAGGCGGCATCCTGCCCTCATGGAGCCTGCATCCCCTGGTTATCCAGCCAGACAGGCGGCATCCTGCCCTCATCGACCCTGCATCCCCTGGTTATCCAGACAGACAGGTGGCATCCTGCCCTCATCGACCCTGCATCCCCTGGTTATCCAGCCAGACAGGCGGCATCCTGCCCTCATCGACCCTGCATCTTGGTGGGATGAACAGACAGCAGACAATAGAGGCAAGCAGCAGATCACGTTTGTGGGAGAGCAGGGAGCGCCCAGCAGTCTGAAGGAGGGACAGAGTCACTTGGTAGGGACATGGCAATTGATGATGGGTGGTCAGCAAAGGCCTGTCGTAGGAGGTGATTGTGGACAATGAAAAAGAGCTGGGTGTGTAAATATCTGCAGGAAGAACGTTCTAGGCAGAGGACAGGGCTGAAGACTTGTCATGTTTGGGAACGACTCTGTGCTGGAGCCTAGGGAGTGAGGAGGGAAATGGCAAGAGATGAAGTTCAGGGAGGAGGCAGGGCCCTCACAAGAGGACCCCGCAGGCCAGGCAAGGAGTTTGATTCTGTTGAAGTGTACGGATTGGGGAGGCCACGGGGGGTCACGGGGAGACAATTGGTCAGAGACAGAAGCTAAAATCTGATGCTGCGGATGCTGGGAAGGTCGTTCTGGTTGGCTTTTGAAGAGTGAAATCAGGGGGACCAACTACAGGTTTTTGCCAGTGCGGGTAAGAGGTAATGTGGAAGTGGAGAGGTTGCACGATGGGTGGATTCAGACTCTCAGAGGAGCAGTTACGACAGCGTTGGCTGTGGGTCTGAACGTGGGGCAGAGGGTAAGGGAAAGCAGAACTGATGATCAGCAGGGTCTCGGCCTGAGTGACTGCTTGGAGGGGACGTTATTTATGAAAATGGCGAGACTAGAAAGGGCCCAGGTGCATGCGGAGGCTTCCTGTTAGGCTTCCAATGGTGATGCCAGGCAGTAGGGGACCTGTGGGTCTGGAGTTCAAGGGAGAGTTGCAGGCTGGAGACATCAGCATTTTGATGGCCTTAAAGCCCTGGCCCGGTGAGAGCACACAGAGGGAGTGTGTAGGTGCAGGCCAGAGGAGAGGTGGCTCCGGGGTCCTGCTGCACCGGGGCTCAGGGAGAAGAGGCGAAGCCAGCCGCTGAGCTGAGAGGAGATCCGGAGACTATGCTGTCCCAGAATCGCAAGGGTGAAAGGCATGGCCAGAGGAGTGAGCATTGGCTGCTCCAGGTCTGACTCAAGTCCTGGCAGTCCTTGCTCCCCCTGCTTGTTTTTCTCAGGGTCATGCACCCCCTCTGCCCAGTCAAAGGTGTGTGTGTGTGTGTGTGTGTGTTCATGTGAGTCTCCCCACCAGCACACAGCCTCGGTGGCAGGCGCTTGCCCCTCTTTTGTCTATTTAGAGATGTGTCCCCAGCACCCAGGACAGGGCCTGACACTTCATAGGTGCTTAATAAATACTCGTTGAGTGAATTTGTGGTGTGTGAGAGAGACTGAGTGAGACGAACAGTGAGAACGAGCCACTGGCCTCCATAGGACAGAAGTCATTGGTATTCGTGACAAGATGCTTCCACGGCTTAACTGAATTCTGTTCAAGGGAAAATGAGAGATGGGAGGCACAGAGGGAGAAAACAGAACTTGCCCAGCAGTTCGGGGAGACCTTTGGTTGATGTTGTTTGTCTGTTTTCACTGGAGACGAGAGAGCACTAGCCGGCCCAGTTTGCACACTGCTGGGGATTATGCAGCATGGCAGGTCGGGGGAGGCAGCTGCTGTGAACACGGAGACACCGCGAAAAGCAGGAGCGGAGTCCTGAGTGGGGAGAGCAGAGGGGATGCGCGTGGACTCCTGAGCACGGACGGGGGATCCCGAGGCGGGGGCAGGAAGGGCTTGCTCAGGGGAAGGGGGAGGGAAGGTAGAAGGTTTACACATGGGGTAGGTTTGGGGAGGAAAGATTAAGTGCCACAGTTTTCTTCTGATTGTTCCCAGCTCCTCAGAGATATGAGAAGTGAGCTCTCTACCTGGGAGACAAAAAGAGGAGGTTTGGAGGCCTGAAGAGGAAGCAGGGGACAGAAGGCGGTCGCCTATGGAGGGAGAGGACACCTTTACTACGAAAATGTACTAGACTCGCGGGCAACTCCAGGCCCAGTTGATATGAGGTCGTGAGTTTACACTTAGGCCAGGTGGCCTGGTCACGTAGTTTCCTCCAACCCACTCAGCTGTTCTGTTGGAGGGGAAGGTAACTGGAGTGGATTAAATCAGGTGCCGTCAACAAGCCCTGCACTGACCACAAAGGGGCGGTTAGTGCTTCCAGAACAGGCAGGTCTGTGCAGGAGGGCCTGAGCCACGCTTGCTTCGACCCACGCTCCTGAAAACCACTCACAGCAGGTCCATCTGGCCAGGCAGCTCCCTCCAGGACCTGTTTCTCATTCCACCACGGTAGACACAGTTTGTCCCTCCACACCAGGCCTGCCTCGTGCCCAGCCCCACCAGCTGCCCTGGGCTCGCCTTCCTTTCTGTCCTGCACAGTCACCCGCCTTTGGCAGCCTGTGCCCATTTCTGACTTCAGAATGTGGACCCGCTGGGCACAGGTTCCCAGGGGCAAACACTGATGCCTCTCTTCTCCTGACAGGGGCAGGGTGCCCTCAAACCAGGTGGCGCTTCAGCACCCAGCTCAGCCCTGGCTAACTCCTTGGGGCTTGGCAGAGTGGCTTTCTCAGGTTAAGTTTCTTGGCAGAGAACTGGGAGGGATTTGAACTGACAGCATCGCCATACTGCCCAGTCCCAGCTCCAAATGGAATTTGGAGTCCACTTCACAGGACACAAGGGTTCCCTCACTCACAGATGGCGTTGTCAGGACCATGTGTGCCGTTTCCCTGTCTGTCTCCGCCTTTACCTAGATTTGCAGCTTTTCCAAATTCTCCCTGGTCCGTGTGCTCTCAGCCATCTGGGTGTGGGCGCACGTCTGTCAGCTGTCAGCCTCCCTGGATATCTGTCTATGCACCGATCTGTGGGTCCCCTGCCATTGGGTGTCCTGCCAGCCTGCCCACCCCCCACCACATCCACTGCCTGCACACGAGCCTGCACACACTGCACCCCTAATGCAGCCTGCTCCCTTCTTCTGGCGCACGTCTCAGAATCAACATACACATGTGGAGATCAACCCACCCCGTCCTAGCAACATCACCCTGGCCAGCAACAGGCAACGGGGGTTGACCCAAAGGCAGGGGCTGCTCTCTGCCCACAATGGGTGGAATGACATCTAGTCTTAGGGTCATTAAACCTACCTCCCACTTTACTGTGGGGAAGCCCTCATCCCTCTGGGCCTCAGTCACCCTATCTAAGAAATGGGGGCACTGAACTGTCACTCAGAAGTAGGTCAATTTCAGAAGATGAGATGTCTCTGTCTATCTAGGTTAGTTACAGAATTTAGCAGGTCTTTAAAAATGTTCTTGAATCTGTGGAGCATGCTCTAAATCTCATAAATGAAACATTAACAATTACCATTCATTGAAGAATTATTCTAACTGTGTTAAGGATTTTACATGCTTTATTGTATTTAATTTTTACAAAACCAAAGACCTTGATCACCAATGTGTGGTCCGATATGTGGGACATTTGTAAATGCAGAATTTCAGGCTACATCCCCAAACATTTTAATCACAATCGGCATTTTGACAAGATCTCCAGGATGCTGAAAATGACATAATGTTGTTATTTACCCTCATTTTACAGAGAACACACTGAGATGTAAACTGGGTGAATAATTTGTCTGAGGTTGCACAGCTAACACATGGTAAGCCTGGACTCTGAAACTGCCTCCTTGGACTTCAGTGCTCACCACCACAGGCTCTGTGTTGTGAGGATGCAACACAGACTCACACACATACACACACTCCGCACACGCACACGGGGAGCAGAGGGGCGGCCACCCAGTCCACTAGCGCTCATGATCTGAAATGCTCAGACCAGAGGCCAAACAAGCTGGGAGCCATCTTTCCCCTCCCTGGAAAGGAGTATAGTAGCAGGAACGCTGGACTGGGTTGAGGAGACTTCAGCTTAACTAGCTGTGTGATCTTGGGCGTGGGACCTCACCTCTCTGAGCCTCTGGCTAATCATGGATAAAGTGGGATGACTGGACCAGATGTTACAGCAACACAGCTCTGTTGCTGTTCTTCTGCTTTGCAGGCAATTCTGTTTTGACAATCCACATGCGTGAGAAGTTTGTCAGTGTTTCCATTTGCTGTCAATTACCGCTCTGGGGGTGGAGTGTGCGTGGGGAGAGAAGGGATGTAAGTGGTTGCTGGAGAATGGCTGAATTCTGAAATCCAAACCTGGATTCCCCTGAAAGGACCCGTTCTCAAGCACAGGCAAATCGGCTGGCCCGTGCCAGTGACTGCGGGGGATTATTCTGGAGCTTGTTTGTGGGACTAGAGGCCCTTTCACACATCACTCCTAGGACTTTCTCCAGGGGTTTATGGACCAAGGACATCTGGTGCCTGAGGCTTTATGTCAGTCGGTGTGATCCTCCAAACGGGGGAAGGCCTATAACACTCCAAAGGCTGGTGCCGGAATATATTCAATTCCTTCTGAAGGGTCGGGGCTATTTCTCCATCGGGAGTACTAATGGGATTCTAATACCCTGGCAAATGGGATTTTTTACAACTGCCATTCTGCAGTTACTGAGACGGCGTGTCACTGGGACAGCCCTATAAATCCTGCCAAGTCGCTGTGAGGAGGGGGAGGAGGGGAGGGGACCACAGGGCAGGAGGGCTCACCCATGGTGTTGGCCACGTGGTGGCCCACTGAGGGGGTGGCTCTAGACCAGTCCTCAGGGTGAATTACTAACTCTACTGGGGAGCGGAGATAAACCCTGGGAATATGGCAGCGTCCACAGCTCCAGGGCCTAAAAGAAACCAGGGGAATTTGGTGGAGAGAATGGGCCTGTCGGAAATCGGCTTTACTCTTTGTCTCTTTCTTCTTATATTTGGTTTTCTAAGGCCTCTGTTTCTGGGGCTTGTGAGCAGAGGGCTTAAGGATATTAGTCAAAAGTAAGTAACTGTTTTTTGAGCCCAGTGGAGCAGGACCCACTGCAGGCTTACGCTGCTTACTATGCACCAGGAACATGCAGCAGGGCTCGTTCTGGTGTTGGGGTTACAAAAGACGCTTCAGAGTCCAATCATTGCTGACAAATGGTAGATATTTTGATGGACAGATAGTTAATGTTCAGATCAGTTAGTGATCCTTAGGCACAAGGTCCCTGGGAACCTGGGTCATATGTCAGTGCCCTGTTTACGGACAGCCTTTAGATCCCCACAATATAAAGGGACAACAGGCAGATTGTGTGCTTTCCATTTCAGAGAAGAACAGTAGCACCCCAAACCTTAAATAAGGTGTTCCAGAACACACCCGTTTTACTGAGTTAGGAATGAAACCCAGATTTTGTGATTTAAATCCGACCTGCCCTGTGCCCGCCACACCAGGTTGCATTCCCTAAGAAGGTATTAGGCACAATCCCTTTCCCCTGCCGGGCCAGGCTGTCTCAGGAGAGCTGCACTAAGGGGACATCTCAAATTGGAGGCTTGAGGTTGCTTATGCATTAGAGGTTTGCCCTAGGACCACGTGATATTAGTGTCACTGTCCAAGGGCACACCCCAAGTTCTCTAATTCAAGCTCCTGTTTACTTGGTCTTGGTAGCACCTCTGTACATTCTCTCTGGTTTTGCATTTCTTTTCCTAAGTTGTCTGCTGCCCCTCTCACCCAGGTAAAGACCGATCACTCAGGGCACTGCATTGTATCGGGAGCATGTTTTTGTCCAAACTAAAATGTAAGCTTCTCTAGGCCGAGGCTTCGGCAAGCATTTACTGAGCCAGTGAGGTTCGCATAACCGGGCCCTATGGAAGGGATGAAGAGACATAAGACCCAGTTCCAGTTTTCAGGGAACTTACACATTTCCTCGGGAGACAGGACACATCCATACGTTAAAAATGAAGTGACTCGTTGCCCTTGCATCGCTCTTTATAATATGCAACACTTTCACTGCAGTATCTCATCCATCATCCCATTACTGAGAGGAGGTCAGGATTCTAATTCCTTCTTGAAAGAAGAGGAAATGGAGGATCCAAGGGGTAAACTGAAGCTTGTCCAAATTTATGGAGCTAGGAAGCTTTAAAACTAAAGCTCCATCTTGGGCCTGGGGCTTCAGGTAGCCTGCGGGCCTGTGAAAAAGATGATGCGGGTCAAACACCACAGGGCATCAAAGGAAGAGCAGAACCGTTGAGCAAGAGGGTTGGGAAGACTTCATGAAGGAGGTGGTGTGTGGGGCGCAGTGTTATCCGTCTCTGTAGAATTTCTCCTCTTTGGCTCAGGGCTGAGCGTCCACCAATGCCTGTGGAGAGAAGACTGTGGGCCTGGGGGCCACATGGCCATCACAGCGCTCGAACTTTACAAGTTGTGGGAAGCAATCAAGGCTTTTCCCTATGGGGAAAGCTGTGTGATTCCAGTGCTGGGAATGAGCCCCGTCTCCGTGGCTTTGCTCATCCCTTCTCCCAAGTGTCTCACTCCCACCCTCCCTCACTCCCCTCCAGCCTCTGCAGGCTGGCACCCTGACCCTGGCTCAGCATCCCTCAGCTCCAGCCCAGAGAAGCAGAGCCTATCGAAGTGGCATTTTTCCATGTCAAAGCGAAACCTGCTCCATGCCCATTCAGTGCTTCTGTCTGTGTCATTGTCCGGATACAGAGGTCCAGGGAATAGATGGATGGGCCTGGGTACCAGCTATCCTTTCCAGTTTTGTCCCATTGGAAGTATGGGGATTGGAGCTGGACAACCCTCTGTTCAAATCCGGCTCCAGCCCTCACTAGTTGTAAATTGTGGTCAATGTACTAACTTCTAAGTATTTAATAACTTCAGCCTCAACTTTTTCCCCAATTTGAATAATAACCCCTACCTGCTTCATCACCATTGATATCATTTGGCTATTATTGCTTTTATTTTATTATCACTAGTACTTTCTAAAAGTCTCAGGGCCTATAACTGGAAGAGCTATGGTTCTAGAGGGATAGCTGGAGCTGGGCTCTACCTTCTGCGTGGCCTTGGCTGGTCAGGTCTGCACTGACCAGTCTTGGTGAGGAGAGCTCTGTGCAGCGGTGTGCTTCCTGACCCTCGGGGAAACTGGCGTGTTGTATCCTATTCTGTCCCGAGCTTAGTGTGTGGTTTGGGGAAGTTACTTAACTTCTTGGACACTCTAGTCCTTTAGGTTGAAACAGTTCGAAGGGAACAGAGCTCTCCAAGGCTGTGGGTAGGATCAGAGATGATGGACTTGGGACACTTTATAAATTGTTGGCCCTGTGCTCCAGGCCATGAGAACTTCTGAGTGATGTCTTTAGGAGCTCATCACTATATGTTCCCCTGACACCCACAACCCATGTAGATGCATCTGAGCAGAGAGGCCAGGTGGTTGGTGGACATGGGCTCCTGGGACCAGCAGGAGAAGTTCAGAAGGAGCCAAGTCACCCATCAGGACCCAAGCCAGGTGACTGAGCCCAGTAGGCGAGGCTGGAAAAGCATCAGTGGAAACAGCACAGTGGTCCCAGCCCTACCTGGATCAAAGTGAGATGGAGAGATGGAGGCTGTCTGGTTGCCAGCGACCCTCCGTCTTGGCCTGCCTCTGGCCAGGGGTCTCACAATAGTCATGCAATTACCCTGCAAACCCTAAAACACCCCTCAGCTCCCTCCCTGTTTAAGAATGGTTTCAATAGAGCGATGTCAGTGTTGCCCGACTTTATTCTACAGCCTAAGGCCTAATGGAAGCTTGATGTCAGGCTTGCACTTTAAAAATATCATCCAAAAAAACAAAAAGAAATCAGCAAAAACTCAGAGGTTATACATATTACATGACTGTGTCCAATCTCTGTTCTGGATTGATTTTTCTTCATCCCCGGTTGCAGGAAGCTGAAAAGATGGGATTGTTGTCTTGTGTAACCAGGAGCTGAGGCACCTGGCAGCTGAGCCCTCCACCTCCTCTTTCTATGTGTAAATGGTCAGCAGCTCGCTCCGTTCTGTCCCTAGCATCCTCAGCTCTACAGCACAAACAGAGGCATTTACTAAATCCCATTATAACTGGAAGCGTTTTGCAAAGCCAGGCTCTGTGTCACTGGGTGACCTTTCAAAGCACAAATGCAGAAGAGCCTGTCCCACACCTGAGGTGACAGACAAGGGGCCCCACCCTGCGGCCCAGGACCCAGTCAGAGCAAAGCCAGAGCCCCCTGCCATCCAAACAGATTCCTCTGACATGTGGAGGGAAAGGAAGCTGAGCAGAGGGGCTAGAGAGGTGGCCAAGGCTCAGGTACAGAGAACACAGTTCCGCATTGCAAACCCCACTGGCAAAGGCCAGGCTCGATCACCACATCTCTCCTTAGGGAGGAGCCAAGTGGCCGAGAGCCCTGGGGACATGCGTGGGTCCATCTCCTGGCTGCTTCCTTCCTTCGAGTGCCACTTGGTGCGTGCACGCTGGAGCGTGTGCTGAATCGATTACATAAGTGATTTGTTCTGTGTTTGGTCATTTGTCTCTTTGTTCTCTAAGTGTATTTAAAATTTCTGTCTGTGTTGTTGCTGCCGGGCTCCAGTCTCCAGGTCTCAGTGGCTCCTTCCTGCTACTAGCTCCACGTGGCCCTGGCTCGTCTGGCCCAGGCAGTGGCTCCAAAGGACGGAACCCTGTGGAGACAGCCTGGACTCCAATCCCACCTGCGGGGAAAGCCGCCAGCCAACCCCGCCGCTGCGCTCCCGCAGGCTCCTTCGCATGCGGCCCTGAGCCAGGGTGGGACGGCCAGGGTGTGCTCCCCCTCTGCCAGTTTGAGTTTCAGCTAGACCTGCTCCGAGTTCCTGGGCTGATGACAACGCAGAAGAATGGAGTTAACAGGGTGGATGTGATAAGGCTCTCCAGGCCCAGCGGGTGCTGGCCATCCCCAGACCCTCTGCTTTGTTCTTCACGTCCTCCCAGTCCTCTTGTCACCTACCAGACCAGGATCCGCAGCTGGGGTGGAGGTGGGAGAAGATCCTGTCCCTTGTGTAGTCCCTGGAAGGACAGCCCTGCACTCTTCTCTCTCTCTATGTGGGCCCTGCTTTGCCTTCAAGAATGATCCCCTTTCTTTATTCTTGACAAATCTCCACTTAGCTTTCTATTGCTCAGCCCTCCACTTGGCACCACTGAGATTTGGAACCTGGTTCTGAGCCCAGACTAGAGGCTGGCTTGTCCTGATATCCTGTCTGGTCCTCTCCAGCCTTTCTCCAGCTGCATCCAGGCCCCGGTTCTGTTCTGTGAGAGCATCTTCCTGCCCACGGTGCCGCATCCTCTTAGAGCGTTCAGGGAATGCTCTCCGGCCTCTCACTCCCCGGACATCACCGACTGTGCTGAGTTAGCACAGAAGCAGGGTCCTGCCCACTGCTGAGGGTGTGCACCCAAAGCCCAAAGTGAGGTCAACACTTGGCACTAGCGGCACCTCCTTTCTAGAAAGAACCAACCTCGCCTGTCAGTGCTGCCACCAGACAGCCCCCCTTCACCGCTGTGTTGGGGGGACATTGTGCTGAGCCCACAGGCCTCTGCACCCAACCTCTATGGCCTCCATAGCAAATGACAGGGATGGCAATGGACCATGGAGAAGGCCAAACCAGCAGACCAGAAATACTGAAAAAATAAAATGGAGAAAGACAAAGATCTTTGCACACAAGTCCAGGGCCAGCTCCTCCGTGAGCCTGTGGCGTGAGGGGCGTGGGCAGCGGCTCCAGGTCTGCGGGAGACGGGGTTGAGGACCGGTAGCTTCCTTCCTTGCGGCCTCCTTCCACTGAGGTGAGGCAAAGACAGAATGAAAGAGCCAATATCAAAGTGCTTTGAACTTTTTTAGGCTCAAAGGAGCTTTAAGGATCTAAAGGATTATGAGTATCTTTTAACCATGTGATAGTATTGATTACCTGGGGAGGACAGTGGGGTGTTTCTGGCGGCCTGGGCAGAGTCCTTGAAAGCTGACAGTGTCTATAGGTGTTGTTGTGTGAAGGTCCTTGGCACAGTGCGGTGCAGGGGGAGATTTATAAAGGTGCCGGAGGGCCAGAGGTTACGTTTTAGCTTAATTATGTCTAGGGAAGTGGCTTTCTGCCAAGTCTCAGCCCAGGGCAAAGAGAATCAGATCACCCTTCACTGCAGCACCATCACCCTCCTAATAGACACCATGACTTTGTACCATTTTTACCAAGGCTCGTGCGTCAGGCGCCCACGCATCAGCTTCACCAGGAAAAGTTATTGTTGATGATGGTCATAATAATAAAGGCCACCTGAGTCCATCACTGACATTCCAGGTGAGAGAGCATAAGAAAATTGTCCCCAACATAAACACTTGATTTAATTTCCTGAGTTGGGATCTGCTGCAGCTGATGAAGTAGAAAGACCAGCGATTTTGGCGTCAGAGAAATGGGGCGCTAATCTCCACCTGATGCAGACTGGCCTTGGAGTCCTTGGAAGCCCCTGGACTTTAACTGTAGACAATGTTAATATCTCCCTCAACGTTGCTGTAATTCATGTGGGGCATTCACCGACTGCTCAGCACATAATGACTCCCAAGTAGTCTCTGTGATTATTAACATGGGCGTCATTTTCCCCCTATGAGCAGCCTCGGAACCACCGCTCCATGGTCCTAAAATGCAGGTCCTAGAGGCCGATGAATTAAAATCTCTTTTATACAAATCTCTTTATACCGATCCCTTTTTATGCCAAAAGTCAGAATCTCTGCCCTAACTCACAGTTTTTTAAGATTAATTTAGATGATGCCTATCAAGTACCCAATACAGTGCCCAGTGCACAGCAGGGTCTCAATACATGTTCATACTCAGGCTGGGAGAAAGGCCATGACGTAAGAAAATATTTCAAAAACAGGCTCTTTGCCTATGACATGAGGCACTTCCTGCCTCCCTGTCAACATTTACTCACCTACTCAAAAATGTGGTGCTCTGTGGCCTTCTCTGCCACCAACAGGAACCCACAGTGTGGGGGATAATTAAAGGCAAAGTGACAGAGCTGGGTAGTCACCTGCCCAAAGGGCAGGTAACCGATGAGGTAGGAGTCCTCCTGAGTTCAAGGTGAGAAGTGTGAAGACCATTTTCTGCTGGCGTCAGGCATATTATTTTAGGGATTTGCGATTCAGGCCTTGGAAGCCCAGGCTGGTTCAAAACAGTAATTCACAGCTAATGAACTTGCAGAGTTATGGCCCAGGACCAGAGCTTTCCTCTCGCTCATTGGGGCAGTTTGGCTGGATCAGGCGTTTAGGTCTAGAAATGAGAAACGTTTCAGAGCAATGGTTCACATAAAACTCCCTGTAAACGCCCAGGCTAATGCGCAGGCATCTTTGGTTAATGGTACTAGGTGCTACCCTGACAGGGCTGAGCAAATGAGTCTGTTCTGGCCTTCCCCCCTCAGGTTCTAGGTGGGAAAGAGTGACAAACAGAAAACTGTACCTTTTGCAACGAGCTTAAAAGAACTTATTGGTCCCATGGATAACTATGCATGTTTGTGTGCTGAAAAAATAAGTACAGGACATATAGAGAAGGCGCCGCTGGATTGACTAGCACTAGCTTTCCTTTAATCAGTGTTTTCCTTGTAGAGCGTGCTTTTAATTTCTCAGAGTGCTTTTCCATATATTACCTCACTTGACTCACGCAAGGGTCCTATGAGGCAAGAAGCAGGTAGGATTTATGTCCTGTAACAGATGGAGAAACCGAGGCTTCAGCTCCCTAGGCGGTTAGTCCAGGGGAGATAGTGGCATCACTGGAGCGAGAACCTTAGGCGTCTGAATGTCCACCTGTGCCCTTTCCACAGGATGGCCCATGCCTCTTGGAAAGTTATACTCGCATTATGAGAAAATGTTGTCTTGTCTGGATTTCACACTGGGGGAACTCGAAAGTGGCAGAGGAGGATTTCTTGTGTGACTGCTCAGAAACAAGGTCGCCACTTTCTCTTTCTCTCTCAGTCTTTCTCCCTCTCTTCTGTAATGTAAAAGAGAATCTTTATGCCTCCTCCTGGGATCTTTTAAGTGGTTGCCACAGAAGTGGATACAGAGCCGCTGTAGATTGCATTTCAGGGTTGGTTGCTGGAGCAGGAAGGTGACCATGCAGACCAGGTGGCTGTCGATCTTGATTTGGCAGAGTGGGGGCGGGAGAAGGGTCACCATCCGGAGTAGCTCTGTCCTGGCTCCAGGGGTTACGCAGGCTGATGGGAAGCCTTTGCCAGTTTGGGCACAGACTCAAATCTTTTAAGCAGAGATCAGAAAACCTGATTTCTTGTTGCTGGTGCTGTGGGCCCGGTCTGTGCTGCTGATTGGTTTCAATTTATAGATATCCCAATCATGCCCTGCAAACGATGCCTGATTGCATCTGTGCCCAAGACACTTGTGAAAAGTTCTGAATAATGTGTAGGGAACCAGACTCTGGCTGTCTGAGTCACCTGCCAAACAAAGACCCCAGGGTCGCTGCGATGGGCACCCTTCCCTTTTCGAGTCAGCCCTGCCCTCTCTCTCTGGTGGGGTATGAATATTAGTAGCAGGTGCACCGTGACAGCTCAGTCACAAGTGTTGTTATTAACAGGAAACAATGGTACAAATGCTGGCAAGTGGGGTGCAGAGATCTGACTGCGTCCTGCTGCATTCTGCTCGCATGTTAAATCCTGTGTCTGACATACGTCCTTTCTATATGCTTCTTAATTGCTTGCCCAAGCATCAGTCATTTTGTTTAGCTGCCTGGTGCAGAATCCAATCTCTTTGGCATCGCTCTGCTTTGTTTCTTCTCGGACTCAGGCAGAGTGGCCTTATAATCCTGGGCATGGTCCTTGAAGAGACTTTGTAAGACCCATGTACCTGTACTCACCTGCCTTAAGACCTTGGGTCAAATTAGCCCATTTTCGAGCCAAAGTCCCCATTCATTTAACTTCTCTTACTTGCTTTCCCATTCTCGGCCCTTCCCTCCAGCCCCTGCCCCTGTGCCATCCGAGGTTGCGCGCCCATCTGTAGCATTAGGTATTCTGGATGCCCGCTCCGCCGTTGGAATTAGCACCAGCACAAACAACCTCATTTACATGGAGCGCACAGAAGGTGACATTCTGCCGGTAACAATAGGTTCTAATTATCATGGCCCTCATTTGTATTCCGTTTTACAGCTTCTCGAATTGTTTTCTGGTGCGTTTCCCTGTCTGACTCTGCTTACAATGCTGGAGGGTGGGCAATCGTTTATTCATTCCTTCACCCGCCCAGCAGTTACTGAGGTGATGAAGACAGGCATAGGTCTGCCCTGGTGCAGCTTACATTCTAGGCCGAATCGTTGCTGCTTTTCCCACTTTACAGCTGACCTGAGGGCCAGAGAAGTGCAAAGACTCAAATCGCTTCCATAATACGTGCAAGAGTGAGAGCCAGCACCCAGATCTAAGCCCATTTTCCCAGGGATTCCCTCGCTTCACCTGGCTGTTTCTCTGAGGGTATGGGGAGTCCGCACCACACACAGGCTGTGTTTCAGGAGTTGAGTACTTGGGATTCAGAAAGCATGCTCCCATAGAAATTGTTATAAATGGTTACTATGCTACAAGGCCATTCAGCAAAAGCCCAGTTAACTCATTTAACCCATAATGTGGCTGAAGCATGCTATTAATAGGGCAATTTCTTCCACTGCTGCACCGTTGGGGAGGCATTTCATTGGGCTCATTCAAAATTGACGCTATGTGAAAGAAATCAACTTCTGGCCTTTAGGGTTCCTTAGTTACTCATTATAGGCAGGGCACCCTTCCACTGTAACAGACCCCCTTTCTTCCATTTCTTTATTTTCCTCAGATTTTCCGCTTTCTCTTTTATTTTATGTTTTGCAAGGAGCTAATGTGGATAAGCACCCAGCTTAGTTTGTGTGAATTACATGCTATTAAATGAGTAAGTGATTGTCTGGCTTAAGGACAACTATATGGCTGTTTCCATAGATACCTGATCATAACAACTAATTAGACCAACATGTTTCCCAAAGCCTATTTCAAGGGCATTTCAGATGTAACCGACTCCAAATGTCCTATATTGCAGGAATATATATTTTTATTTCTCTTTAGGAGCATCAGTAAATAACTCTGACACCTTTAATGAATAGCAATTAGGAGTTTTGCCATTGGATGTGTTGAAGCAGTGCTAGGTAAATATCAGCCCTCACTTGCATTTCGAACAGTCATCAGATGAGCTCCTTCCAGGGTTGCTTTACAGGGAAAAGCCCTGAGTCCAGATGAAGAACCAAGGGTTTTAATTTAATCAATCTTTCCTTTCCTTCCCCTGCTCCCGTCTCCCAGTTGAGGCTCCACTGGGACCCGAGACCTGCTTGGCGGGGGGAGGCATGGATTTATTTTTACCAACCCAACACTTCTTTGCCTCTGGCTTCATGGGAGGCAGCAAATTTTGTTTAGTTTCTACATTAGTACCTAAGAGGTGAATCGTCTTGAACCTCTGATCTCATCCACAGTTGCATCATAGAATTACCAGTTAACAAAACATCAAGTTTCTGAGTGATCCCATAATTCCTCTAGTGTTACTAAAGTAGGAGCTGCCAATAATAATAGTAGTGATAGCGATAATAATATATATATTTTAAAAATATATACCTTTACTGATTTCAGAGAGAGGAAGGGAGAGGGAGAGAGAGAGAGAAACATCAGTGATAAGAGAGTCGTCATTGATCGGCTGCCCCCTACTGGGGATCGAGCCTGAAACTCAGGCATGTGCCCTGACCGGGAATCGAACAGCGATCTCCTGGATCCCAGGTCGATGCTCAACTGCTGAGCCATGGCATGATAATAATATTTATTGAGCATCCAGTGTGTAAGACACTGCTCTGGGTGGGTTCTTTATAAAGATTGGTTTGAGTCCTCCTGGTGATCACATACTGTCCACAGTTTTAAGATAAACAAACTCAGCTCTAAAAGTTTCCATGATTTGCCTTAGAATGGAAAGCTCATAAATGGGAAAGAAGCAACCTGAAACCAGAAGTTTGTTGACTCCACTACACCAAGAAGTTCAAAGGACTCTGGGGAAAATCAAAAGTCTACTATCTTTAATATCTGTCCACCACCCTGAGGTGGCATCCGAGATGGCAGTTTGATTTACAAATGTCTTTAGATCTTGAATCTTTCTTAGAAACCCAAGGAGCAAGAGAGCTTTTAAAAAATTCTTCCAAATACACTTGATCTCTGATGAATTGCTTGGATTCAGTCCTCTGTGTTTTGTGACAGCTGCCAGTCATTATTGCCATGCCATCGATCTTTCCTTTATCTTGATGATTTAATGAGTTAAAAGCTTTGTATGCACACTACCCTTAAGGGTAAAAGTTCCCTGAAGACTTCCATTCAGCACCCCTCCACCCAAGTACCTACTAAAAGGAATCTGCATATGTGAGTTGAAACACGCTTACTTCTCCAAATGTTACTAAGTCCCCCATATCCATACCTCTCTACCTTCTGCTTCCCTTTTCTAACCTCTGAAGGCCTTCATGCCTCGAGTTTTCATAAATCATGTCACTCTCATGGAGAGTGGCTCCGGGTCCCTGGATTAAAGAATTAGTAATGTTTTGACTAATAATAGAAGCTCATGTGTGTGTGTGCATTGATTAATGTCCGAGGTCATCCAGGATCCCCTCTCTTTCCAGATTCATGTCTATAGGTTCACTTTTGAGCAAATATTATTTGTCTTGCGACCATTGATAACTGCAGAAGGAGAGGCGATTTAGGAGAACGAAATACACTCTCAGCGGAACAATAACTTAGGTGACCAAATGCCGTGCTAACAACGTTTGCAAGACAACAAAGAAAAGTGCCCTTGTTATAGGCACGGTGTTTCACTTTTAGCTAATGCAAGTGCAGAGATAAAACAAAATGATCTGCTGAAATCATTACTGATATGCATCTTATAACAACCACTGTGTGATTCGCAGTTAAACTGATGAGCTGTTCGGGGTTATGTGCTTCTGTAAAACAGAGGCATCTCACTTGGAAAAGCTTTCTCCAGGGAAACAGACCTATTTGAGCTAAATCAAAACAAGATTAAAGAGTGATTAAAGTGCTGCTAATAAGACCTATGTAGAAAGGTTGGAGGAACTGGGATTATTTAACCTGGGACAGGAAAGCTGTACAGAGATTTCAGGAAAACTTTGTGTCGAAAACATTCTCCAAATAGTGCTTTCCTCTGTCTCCACAGAGTGGAGAACCCAGGGGATGATCTTAAGCTGTATTATTAGGGATTTAGGTCAGTCAGTGGCTCTCAAGTGCCAGCTGCATGTTAAAATAACTTAGCAACCATCTAAAACATACTGATGCCTGAGTCTTACCCTAGACTAATGAATCTGCAGAGGTGAGACTCAAGCATTAGGATTTTTAAAGAGCTCTGCTAGTGATTCTAATACATAGCCTGAGTTGAGAACTACTGATTTGACTAAAGGGATGGGTTTCCTGAAAACATGTGTCCCAGAAACTGGTCATGAAAACATCTGAAGATGTTTTTAAAGTTTAGGTGAGTCATATTTAGCTGGATTGGTTTTGGCTATGCCAGTTGACTTGATAGCTCCACGTCTGACTTGGCCATTTCTTCTACTACTAAGTAGCCTGGGAGCCTCAAGTCACAGAGAGTATCTCAGCATAGGTTCTCAATAGTTGTTGAATGAATGAATGAATGCTAAAAGACCTCAAAGGAGGGCTGCTGGCAGTTTGTAATGCTGGTCTCAGCAGTGAATGTTAGGAATGGCTTCCCTAGGTAAGTGATGCTTATACTAAGAAAATGCCACTAGGTTGTGTGATTCAAACGTATCTGCTAGACTTCGACGTTCACAGCAGGGGGTGGTAGAGGTAGAAGTCGGAATTCAGAGGCGAGCAAGGAAGTGGCCAGGTTAGAAGTTGAGGTAGCCTCTGTGGATCACTCACTTGGAAAGAGTGGAAATAAAATGAAGAAGAGACAGTAAGGTCCATCTGGAAAATTCTCTGTGTAAGTTTGGACATAGAGAGGGATTGTCAGGGGCGTGGGAGGCTTAAGATGCTGGGCAGGGTAGCAGAGCTGAAGAAGAAGGCTCCAGAGGAGAGAAGAGTGGGCACACAGGGAGGAGACCCTCGCAGGAGTTCGGGTGCGCCACTGGCCCAGTTAGCGAATGCTGTGAAACAAACTACCCCGAAACCCCCCTGATCTGTGGACCAGCGATTTGGACAGAGCTTGGCTGGGTAATTCTTCTGCTACATGAGGTATCAACTTGGGTCAGTTGGTGGTATTTGGCTGCCGACTGTGTTGGTCCAGAGGGTCCAGGAAGGCTTGGCTCACATGCCCTGTTGCCTTGGGAGGCCGCACTCACGATGGCTGCTTCTCCTTTCCATGTAGACTGGGGACTTTTTTACATGGTCTCTCCAGGATGTTTGCTGGGCTCTCGTGTGGTAGCACTGAACCCCGAGGGACGGAGATGAGGCTGCCCACCCTCTCAGGCTGGCCTGCGCTGGCATCAGGCCACTTCTTCTGTGCTCTGTTGGTCTAGCAAGGCAATGAGGCTGGCCCAGGTTCAGAGAGAGGGGGCTGCAACCCACTTCTCAGTGGTAGGGCTATGAAATCATGTGTGACCATCTTTAATTTGCCACAGTTACTCTCTAGAAGGGACCGATGAACAAAGAAAGAACAATTTTGAGGTAGAAAATTATGAAAATTCAGTAGCACGTACATTGAATTGCCTGTACATGTCAGTAAAACAGGGACTGAGCCGAAAGAGCCTAGACGGGCTCTCTTATATCAGACCAACCTGGTTTCTGACCTTAGCCTTTACTAACCAGTCAACGTTGGACTCTTTCCTCCTCCATAAAGTGTGGTTAACAGTAAGACCTACCTGAACCTGAAACTGGGTTCTTCAGAAAGCAGAACCTGAGACAAAATTTAGCAAAAGTTCTTGGCTGCGGAGTGCCCTTAATGTCAACATTTGTGGAATGGTGGAGACTGAAGTAGGATCGAACAGAGGGACAACTCCAGCTGTGAGGCAGGCCAATAATCACCTGTCCGACCCCACAGGGAGGAGCTTTGCAGTGAGAATGGCCCTTCAGAGCAATTCACCTAGGCTGAGAAGGCCAGGTCTCCATTTAGTCCTTGGATGTGGCCGCCTGGGGAAGGAACAAGCCCTTGAGCGTGAGGACTCTCTCCAGCTGATTGGCTTGCTAAGGGGCTGGTGGCTAAGGGCATCTGATGGTAGCACACCTGGCAGCTGGGCAGCAATGCCTCATTGGAGGGGGTTGGGTGTGAGTAACCCTCGTAGGCACCAGTACAGCTCTAGTACGCCGCGAGCGCTATTTAAATGCCAGCTTCTGTTTGCCAGTCATGGTTGTGATAAGGGGTTTATAGGCCAGAAATGAATGGCAGTTTGCTGACTGATGAGAGGAACCAGAAGATGTCTAGTGAGCATGCGCCAGGGCTGCATGAGCATTTCAGAGTCTGGGTTGGCAAGGTCAAAGGTAGCCAGCAAAATCCCAGCTAGTGGAATGGGCAGATTTGGAAAATTTCTGATACTTTCCCAGACCGGTGCCAATAGGTAGCCTCCTTCTTCATTATGTGCATGAATGAGACAGTCAGGAGACCACACGTCTCCTCCCCATGATCACTCAGCATCTCTGGGCAGGAGGTCATGGGAAGACAGTGGGCTCTGAGTTCAGATCCCAACTCCACCATCACCAGATGGGCGAACCTTAGCAAGTTTATTGATCTCGCTGATCCTCAGCTTCCTGGTTTTAAAAGAGAGATCACAGGGCAAACGTACAGGGGTGCTTAGTGGTCATGTATATATAAATTGCTTGGAATAAAGGCACGGGGTCAACAAGTGGGGTTTTTTAGGATCGACGGGGTCACTGTGTACTGCTTCTTTCTCTGTGCAGAAATTACCTCTAGGATAAATCTCGGAGCATCAGGCTGCACTTAGGCATTGGCGAAGCCTCCTGTGTCAGGCTCCACGGTGTGCCCTTGCACGAATGTGCGCTTGCTCCAGCCTCACAGTGGTTCTGTGTGCGGGGCAGCAAGTTGCTGCCTCTCTCAGATAAGGCAACTGAGGCTCAGAGAAGCTAAGGGCCCAAGGGGTTAAGTAGTGCATTAAGCAGCATTGAACCCGTGATTTTGACTCCAAGCCTAGTCTTTCTACTGCGCCACAGTGACCTGCCCTAAGTGGAGGTGCAGATGAGTGCTTCTCTGCACTCCAGCGTTCAGCAGGGGTCCCCAGCCCACAGCAGCACGCACAGGATGGGTCTCGGGTTCCCGGGTGGCTCATCAGCCCAGGCTGGAGTGTGCGTCTCCACCAACAGCCTGGACTGTCAGCTTTCTCCATAACGATTAAAAGAAGGTAAAGGCAGCTGAAAAGATCTAAAGAAATCATCTTTGTACATTTTAATCTGCGTCCTTTATGAGCAGTGCGATAAGGCAAGTTGTGGAAATGTCAGCCTCTCCTTATCTCTAATTGACTTAGGCGGAGGCAGCTCTAATCCTTGTGTGCACAGGGGCCTGCAATGGAGAGATGAGGCCAATTGATTCCTACTTTGTAATCAACAGAGAAGCTGCTTAAAAACAATAGTATATTGGGGGCACTTTGGGAGCAGGAGAGAATGTGTGAGAGGGCCCCCTGCATGGTAGTGACATTTAGAGCAATATTGACAAGTGTCAGCATTTGATTTGAACCGGAGCAGGGCTAAGAGGTGTATCTCCTCACGGGCGTGGTCACAGAAGGCTGCTGCCAGGGTGACAAAGGAGCTTGTGTTTGTCTCTGTGCTCTGGTGGGCAGATTGTAATTTCCTAGGCACTGTGTGCGTTGAGGGTGGTGGACTTCAAGGTGCGCACTTATGAGGTTGTCCCTCACCCCGCCCTCCACACGGTGCTTGTCCAGGGCAGCTAGTGAAAGTAGTGGCTTCTGTCCTATGCAGTCCCAAGCAGTGGAAACTCCATCTGGCTGTGTGAGAAGTCTCCTTCATACGACTGAACAGGGCCTGGAGTCGCTTCTCCCACCCCATGGCTGCCGTGCCCACATGTCTCCCCGCCCTACCTTCTGCACCTAGAACTTCTCACCTAGGTGCCTGCTTTAGATGGTTGGATTTGTCCTGCTCCTAGAAAGTCTCTTTATTCTGGACTCCAGACTCATTGGCTGCTGCCCCTATTTTCTGCAAAATAACTTATACTCTCCCACCCAGGGAGCGGGGTTTCATGCTCGGCACCATCGCCCCTTCCTTCATCACGAGTCTTACATCATCTTGATCAAAACTATGATAGGAGTTTATCTTCCACATTCAATGAGCATCATCTCTACTTGGATATTTTCCTCACCAGACCTATTTTATTCCCAAAATTAGTTTCTTGGCACCTATCTGGGTAAAAACTACAATTTGCTTTCTCTCTGGACATTGATGCTGGAACCCTGCTCTGCCCCAGCTGGCGGTGGAAGGAGGAAGCAGCCTCGTTGCTCAATGAGCTTCCCAAGGCCCATCCCCACAAGAGCCATTTCTATTATTTTCCTCTTCCCTGGCTATTTTCAAGATCCCAGCTCTCCAGAGTGCTTCAGGCCAAACTGCCAGGGGTCATGATACTTACAGACTTATTGGAGCGTGCACTAGAGTATAATGGGCTTTTAATTAGTGCTGTTAATTTATTAATAGACGGGAGAGAGGGGAATGGACTAGATGGCCTCTGGATGTGCTCCTTTCCAGGACCTAAAGATCTGACTGTTCTATAGATTTTTGAATGCAATAAATAAAATAGCCGTTCACAACATGCTGCCCATTCCGCCTGCTCACTTTACACCAGTTCTTATTTGTTGATTTTACTTTTAATTTCTTCAGGAGGATGCATTACTCTGGGATATGTCTTTATTCCCCATTAGAATTAATATAAGTTCCTTAAGGACAGGAACAGTGCTCCATCCGTCGAGGTCGCTCCATGATGATAACGGAAGCCCACATTTATACTTTGTGTCGGTGATGGAGCCACACCCTCTCCGTTTTTACTTCAGTTAATGCGGCATCCATTCTTTGAGGGACACTGTCGCTATCCACACTTTATAACTGAGGGACAGAGAATTGGGAGATGCTAGGAAACCTGCACAGGTTCCCCCAGCTAGTAAAGTGTCAGAGATGCTTAATCCGGATGCAGTGCAGGCTTTTTGCATCTCTCGAAGTGCTGGCGCATAATAGATTCTCATTTAGTATTAGCTGAATGAATGAATGAATGAGTTCAGGCCTGGATGCTGTGTCCAGCTCTGCTACTAACTTGAACATCCCCTAAATAACTGAGCTTTATTCTCTTTATCCACTGCCTTCCACAGGTCCCAGTGCATAGCGAGGGTTCAGTTTGCCTTTAGTAAGTGAATGCTAACTGAATGGATGAGTGATGTTGACCCTGAAGTCTTTTCTAGGTGGAGCAGACTAAACTGTAGCTTACTTTGTCATCCATCTCTTCTCTGATCTCTCGTACCCACGCTATGTTTAAATATTTGATTATATTCTATCCTTTGTTGGTTCTAATTGTACAGTGTGCATGTTTTGTATTTCCCAATAAATTCTATTATATTTCCCTTGTGTTTCCCATGGTGCCTGGCCCGGTGCACAGAATATAACAAGTGCCCAGTAAATACAGGGTGAAATGGAATTGAGCGTTGACACCCAGCAAGCTTTAAGTCAGAAAGAACACTGGAAAAGCAGTAACCTCTGGGCTGTTGTTTCAGTCTTCAGAGGAACTGCCATGTGGCGTCTGCTAAACAGCTGCTTTTGACAGGTCAGGGAGCAACATCCAGGCTGCTGGCTGAGCTACAGTTTGGCATAACACCGCGATGTGCTTGCTGTCTATGAGTGTGAGTCTCCAGAGGGAAAGGGTGCTATTCGGATTTTAGGAAATCTAGACTACCACGGTCTGAGAGAGACCCCAAGGTAACTGTTAAAATTCCTCTAATTGAGTGAAAGGTGCCCTGCGGGGGTTGCACGTGCACATTTAAGGGTCTTTCTGACCCTTAAATAGTATGGACAGATAGGCTTTCAGTACCCGAGGGAACCCAGAGGAGCTGTGTAGTCAGTGTGGAGAGCAGCCCAGGAAATGATGGCTCCTTCAGCATGTAGGACTCCAGAGCGCAGCGAGCACTGATTCGAAATCAAGGCTGACTGAAGCCTGTGCTAGCTTCATGGCATGGATATGTATCCAAAGGTTGTCTAGGAGGTAATTAAAAGTCAAGAAAAAAAATGAGGCCCAGCCAGTGTGGCTCAGTGGTTGAGCATTGATATAGGATCCAGGAGATCGTAGTTTGATTCCTGGTCAGGGCACATGCCTGGGTTTCGGGTTCTATCCCCAGCAGGGGGTGTGCAGGAGGCCGCCAATCAATGATGACTCTCATCAGTGATGTTTCTACCTCTCTCTCTCCCTTCCTCTCTCTGAAATCAATAAAAACATTAAAAAAAGAAAAAGAAGGGGAAGTCTGGGCCTAGAGTGACGATTCACTACCCTAAAAAGGCATAGCCATTCCTGTTTTAGAATTCCATGAATAATTTATCCTTGGAAGGAATGAACTCTTCTACCCTAGTCAGCCCGCCTCCTCAGCCACTCCCTCCCTCGCCTGCACTCCCAGGAATCTCCCTCACCCCACACACCTACGTGGAGTTCATCTGAGGTGTGAGCAGATGCCTTCGAGAAAGGAGCAGACTAGGTATGTGTCCCTGTATGTGCATCCACCTCATGCCACTGAACCCAACTGATAAAACAGGATCACGTGGTGCTGCCCCAGAACCTCGAAACCCCTTCGTGCCTCAGACATCATCACCTGGCAGTGATGTATCCATCAGATGCTTCTTTGGGGCAGGGCCATGTCCCATTGACCTGTGCCTTCCAGTGCCCAGCACAGTGCCTGGCGCATAGTAGGCATTCAATAAACCTTTGCTGAATGCACAATCGGAAGAAATTCTAGATGCGTTGAGATGTACCTAGACTACGGTGATGAATGCTGTATATCTTTTTAAAATCTATATTTTCCCTTCAAGAAGGCTGAATGTATGAGAATTCAAGGGCAAAAAGGAAAGAAAGGAATACATTTACAATGGAAATCATCCACTAAAGTTTGGTGCTTTTTAAAAGAAAAAAAAAACTTACCAGTTATTTAACTGGGGGAGTTGAAATCTCACAAAGGAGAAAGGAGGGTGGGAAAATGGGAGGGAAGGGAAAAGCACTTTCCCCACTGTCGGGAGGGCTGGGACATGAACAAAAGCCCTGTGATTCACACAAGAATAGAAGCTTGAAGGACTGCACCACGCGCCAAGGCGCAGAGGCCCTGCCAACCTCAGCTCGTATGGGGCTTTGCCCTTTGATGCAGCCAAGGAAAGGGATTTGAGCAGGCAAATGGTGACCTTCGACCAGCTGTGCTGGAAGGCCGTGTGGAGAGAAGACGACCGTGACCCTCACCCTGACCCTCGCTCCCTCCCTTCTGACTGCTGCAGGAAGCGAAAGGAAGGCCTAATTATTAGACTACAAAAGCCAAGACTGTGTTGCTGATGGAATAACTTATGCAGAAAAAATATGGAGGCAATGAAGGAATAAATCTGAACCAGGGGTCGGAGAAGAAAGAAGAAAAGTAGTGGGAGGCAGGGCAGGTGAGTGAGCAAAGCTGCAGTGGGAGGCCTGCCTCAGGCAGCACAGCGGGCCCTGGGCAGTGGCCCCGAGCAGGGGCTTCCCGTGTCATCTCACTGAATGCTCACCACCCGTGTCTCACGTGCACCTGCTGTCTCCCCACATGCTGGCGGAGGCAGCCAGGCCTCAGCCAGGGGAGGTAAGAGGGCCCGGACTCCACCGTCAGGCCCACGTGCCAGGCGCCACAGCCTTGCCACTGAAGCAGCAGCTTTGGAGGGGAGGCACCCCTGTCATCCTTCACGATCATCTTCGGGGGTTGCAATTCCAACAGCTTCTCCTGAGCAGCCGGGGCTTCCTGTTCCCCCACTGCAAAAAAACAAACACAAAACAAAAAGCAGTTCTCAGACCGACCAGTGCAATCAAATATTTATCGAGCTCCTGCTAGGAGTTAGGAATGCTGCTCGGTGCTGGGGATGCGGACATGAGTAACACATTGCCCCTGACATAGGAAACTCCCAGTCCACCTCAAGGAATCATTGTAAAACAAGGCAGAGCGACCGCATAAGGCAGGTGCAAAGGCCTGAAGAGAACGAGTCAGGGAGCATTAAGCCCCCGGGTGTGAGGGAAATGACTGAAGGCTCCTGTGATCAGCTGATATTTTTAGGGCCAGGTGGGCGAGACATCCCAGGCAGCGGGAAGGGTGTGCACACAAACCCAGAGAATGACAGGGACCAGTGTGATTGGGTGTAGGGATGTTTCATGAGGAGAAAGTGAAGATCACAGTCAGCCTCCAAGATCTGCTGCCTTAAGTTTCTTTTTAGCGGAGGGAGTTAATGGGGTAAAATATACATAACATAAAACTTACCATCTTAACCATTTTTAATGTACAATTTATTGACATTAACTATATTCACAGTGTTGTGCCAACATCACCACCATCAATCTGCAGAACTTTTTCATCCCAAACAGAAGCTCTGTACCCATTAATCAGTAACACCCCTTCCCCTTTTCCTCCAGCCCCTGGTGATCTATATTCTACTTAGTGTCTCTATGCATTTGTCAATCGAAGTATTTCATACATGTGGAGTCACACAATAATTGTCCGTTTGTGACTGGCTTATTTCACCTATAATCTTTACAAGGTTCATTCATGTCGTAACGGGTATCAGAATTTTATTCCTTTTTGTAGCTGGATAACAGTCCACTGTGCGTCTGTACCGCGCTGTGTCCATCCTTTCATCTGTTGGTGGTCAGCGGGGTTGTTTCTGTCTTTTGACTATCTTGAGCAGTGCTGCTATGAACATGTGTGTGCAAGTACCTGTCTGAGTCCCTGGGAGCGGAATCGCTGCACCGTATGGCAGTTCCATATTTAAATTTCTGAGAAAACGCTAAGCTGTTGACCACAGTGGCTGCGCCGTTTGGCGTTCTCATTGGCAACACACAAAGGTTCCGGTTTCACCACATCCTAACCAACATTTTTTGTTTTCTGTTTTTTGAATTATATATAATTATCGATCTTAACGAGTGTGAGGTGGGATCTTACTGGGGTTTTATTTGCATTTCTCTAAAGATTAGTGGTACTGAGCACATTTCCATGTGCTCATTGACCATTGACTTCTATGTGCACAAATACACATCCACAGAACGAATCGATCATAGATTAAATCAATTACAGATACAACTGAACTCAGATTGGAAAAAAAATGCTGTGTTGTCGTTGATGTCTATTACGTAGTCAGGCCTATGATGGTTGTGTCTATACTGAACAAGTACAGGCTTCTTCTGGCTCTTCCCTCAATAATGCAGTGTAACAACTATTTCCATAGCATTAGGTGTTAAAAGTAATCTAGGGGTGACTGGAAGTGTACGTGACGATGTTCATAGGTTATATGTATATCCTACGCCATTTATATAGGAGGCTTGAGCATCCACAGATTTTGGTATCTGGGGGGGGGTGTCTTAGAACCAATCTCCTGTGGATACCAAGGGAGGACTGTATCTTCTCTGGAAAATATGTCTATTCAAGTTCTTTGCTATTTTTGAATTGGATCATTTTCTTTATTTGGTTGGTACATTTATAAGTTTTGAGTACCAGGGGCTATGGAATTGGAACTAAATGTATCCAACACAGTTTTAAGCTTGTTTGTTTTTATGTTTAGTAAAACACAGCTCTGCCTTGCTGGGGTGTAAGACTGAGAAGCATTTAAAATGTCTTGTTGTCATTGCTGTATATTGTCTTGTATTTCTTGAATAAATAACTTCTCCACAGTCCCCCATGGCCAAAAGTAATAAAACTCAGAGAAGATGTGGGAATGCCAAGCTAAATAAAAACCCAGAAAACCACCGGGAAACAATCTGAGAGTATAAATCATACATCGTGAAAGCCATCAGATGAGAAACGCAAGACCCTGTCTGACTCGCTATCACCTACATGTCCCAAGTGAGCTTCCAGTGTGATCTACATCCCAGAATTTAAGGAAATGGGACAGGGTGCTTCAGCTTGACCTTGATGGATGCCTTTCTCTGTGTCTGTTACTCTGGAACCAGAGAGCAATGGGGGAAAAGTCTCTGACCATGTAAGTGGGGGACCTGGGACAAGGAGGACCAGTGTCCACCAGTTTAAGGGCTTCTCTGCCTGGCCCTGACTTGACCCTGGATGGTCAGGTAAATTAACATAGCTGCTCATTCTAACAGGCTCAGTCCAAGATGAAAGATTAGAAACTTTGCCTTCAAGTCCTAGCTCTGCCCATGTTCCTTGGATGACCTTGGAGCTGCCCGAACCTTACGTTTCCCTTCTGTAAAATAGGAAAAAGAGTTGTCATAGAAAAAGGATTGTGATAGGATTCATACGAAACAAAGCAGGTTCTATACACAGTCAGCCTAACAGAAAATAGAGTTTGAAAGATGCTAGAGAAAAAGAAAAAACAGTGCAGAAGGCAAAAAAAAAAAAAAAAGGTGATAGCAGCAGAGCCCATCTACATAGAAAGCAAAGGGCAGGTCTGTCCAGAGCCCGAAGCAGGTGTTCTCTAACAGCTGGAAATGTCATCTGCTGTGTTCTTCTGTGACAGCCCCTCCCTGCCCACGCCCTCGGAAGGCGCTCTCCCCACCCAGGTTCTCCTTCCCTAGGGCCCCTGGGTTACCAGGCAGCCCTGCTCTCTGAGCACTAATCCCCTCGGTGCCTCTCAGGGAGGTTTAGCTGCATTCATGAATCCCAATTTAAATCCGTCATATCCCCAATGCCAGGGAGCAGCTGGCAGCGGATACTGATAGCAGGGAAAGAAGCCATCACTTGGTTGGGCGTTTCCTTGAATAATAAGTGAATTGCTTATGACATTTCCGAGAGCATCTGAAATTGCTGTCACCGAGCCCACGCCAGTGCCTCGGTGTCAGGCAGCGTGGGCGGCTCTCTCTAGTTAGAAACGTGGGTGATTTAGAACGTCGCCTATGCTCATAGGGAATTGTCATGAATGATGACATCGCACCAGAGCCAGGGGCCTGGGGACACACACACGTGCAAAGGCTTTAGAATCCAGTTTTCATTATTAGCTGGTGACCTGGGGCAAGGTATAAGGCATTTCTGAACCTTGGTTCCCTCCTCTGAAATGGGGCTGATCTCACCAAAGTTCTCCTGTTGGGATTAAATAGGACAGCACACGAGGTCTCTGGCACATTACAAGTGCTCAATAAATCTTAGTTCTTTAGTTCCCAAGACAACACAAAAGGATATCATGTGTATTTCTTGGCCCAAATAAAAACCGTATTGTGATAATTTGGGGAGAGAACAGTGGTAGGAGGGAGAAAAGAAACTTTCCCAACGTTCACCCTGGTATCCTTCTTGGGCACAGAGCCATTACTGAAAAGCCATGTGCAGAGTGGTGGCACCGAGGCCTTGGCAGGCAGAGGGCCGGCTTAGCTGAGCCAGGCTGCGAGTGTCTGGGCAAAGCCCTTCCGACCCTGCCGAGCCCGGATTTCTGCTGTGAACTCGGCCCGCCCATGGCTGTGCCATCACGCCGCACCGATCCCTGTCTTCTCGATGGAGGAGCCGCTCCAGTGGTGCTGAAGGGACAGGACAAAGGCCTCTCCTCACAAGCAGGTTTGCTCTGCAGCCACCACTGAATGTGTTTTTAAAACTCACGTTAGCTTTTCCTCGCAGGATGCTGCTCACAGAGGGAAGGTAGACCAGGCTCATTTGTTTGTGTGCCCCTGCGGCCGAGGGTGGTCCAGGGGACAGCTGGTAGCTGTGACACCTGCCAGACCCCAGGCGGAAGGAGAGCTTAATTAATCAACGCCCGACCGTGTCCTTACTGCAAGCCGGGCATTGTGCTGGGCGCAGCGGGGCATGAAAACAAGCCACAGTCTTGCCTTCCGGTGTCTTCAATTCGAACAAGGGGGAAAGCAGAGCAGTGTGTGCGAAGGTAAACAGCAAGAGAAGAAATACACACCCACTCGGTTCAATACTATCGAAGATGCCACACAGTACTCCAGTCCATGATTAATCACCAATTGAGCGGCGCAGATATTAGTGCTATGGGAAGAGATCCATCAATGTGTATTTATTGACTGCCTCCTACAGGCCCACGGCCCCGAAACAAACAAGATACTTCTCACGACCCCGCCCTCCCCTCTTCGCCTGATGATATTTTGATGTTCTTGGCAGCCCGCTAAGTGTTAGGCAAATGGCATAAAGGTCCTTATCAGAACCTCTACCCCACCCCATTCCAGACGCACAGGCTTGGGCCTACGTCCTGAAAAGGAAGGCGGCGAAGGATGGGATCACCCCGTTAGAGGTTAGCGCCCTGTCCTCTGGTGGGTCTCTCCCTTGGAACTGTGATCACAGAATCATGAAACTGTTCAGGTACCTGCCTCCCTCTCGAGAGCACAGACCAGCCCCAAACAGGGCCTCATCTTATTTTCTTTGTAGCTTCTGCTTCGCCACTGTTCGCTTGGACTGACACACGGCAACCACTCCCAAAACATGCTCGAAGGAATGTTTATGGAGTGCTACTGACTTAATGAATCACTCCCGCCAAGCATCTCCAGGGGCCACAGCAGGACTTCTGGGAGTGGACAGTGCTTTACCGGGAGGAACAAGCCTTCCCTTGTCCAAAAGCCGACGCCATAATAGGGACCGAAGCTGGGTGGCTGGGTGGCAGTGCGCACCGTATTGACTCTTTTTCTTCTCGATAGAGAACTTTGCGGGGAGGCTCTTGGTCTGTTATGTCATCCCTGAGAGTCCCAGGAGCAAATAGGTCACTTGCATCCCACCGGCCTTGGGAGCTTGCTGGTTCTCCTCGGGGGTGAGGCAAGAGAGACAGGCACTATCTAAGGGGGTAGGGCGCAGTGTGGCCTGGTACCACTAGAGTCCCCAGGCCTGCTGTGTGAATGGTGTCCAGCCCTGATGGCAAATCCCAAAGGCAGGTGCAGAGTGGAAGGTCAACCAGTGGCACACAAGTGGGCGGGACCAGCCCTGGCAATTACGTACTGAGCACCACTAAGATTCCTCAACATCACCCTGGTTACTAGAGGGTCATGCACATATAGAGACCAGAATACCATATTTTGTCTTTTCACTTCATAAACATTTACTACATAAATAGATTCATAAATGAAGCAGTGGATAAGAAGCTTACTTTTTTTCTACATTTTTATAGGAAGGTTATCAAACATACAAAAATTTAAAATAATTTTATAGTGACTGCCTAGTAACCCATCACTAGATCTTACAATTAATATTTTACTCAGTTTTCCTTATCAGAAATTCACCTACTTATTGGCTATCTATCCATCAATCTGACAGTTTTGATTTTACAAAGGATATATTCCCCTTTAGGAAATAGGCAATACAGGTAAAAGGATTGCTCAGTGTTTAACAGGACAGGGCTGAGTAGTGAGACAGTGGACCATCTGGGTGGAGCTAATAGGTGATCTCCCAGAAGGAATAAAATATTCAGGGACCCTTTAGAGGGAGAGAGCTTGGTCCCTAGGGGGTTGGGGTCCAGGGGAAAGGTGAGAGCATTGTTCTGACCAGCACCACACTGTCCCTTCCCTCACGCCCGATGCTGCTCTGGCACCATCCTCACCCTGAGCATCAGTGCTGAGAATGAAGCTCCATGTGACCACCTAGCGCTGTCAGACCCTGAGGGGGCTGCATATCCGTTCTTATTCAGTGCAGTTCAAGACATTAGATCAAAGAAAAAATGGCCTTGGATATTCATGGGACTTGGGAACTTGAGGAAGCAGTTAGGACGTAGGTGGGGATTTAAAAAAAAAATTAAAAAATTACTGATTTTTAGAGAGAGAGGAAGGGAGAGGCAGAGAGAGATAGAAACATCAATGATGAGTGAGTCATTGATTGGCTGCCTCCTGCACACCCCCTACTGAGGATCCAGCCCAAAATCTGAGCATGTGCCCTGACAGGGAATCTAACCTGCAACCGTTTCTGTGCATGGAACGAAGCTCAACCAGCTGAGCCATACCGGCCAGGGCAAGGTAGGGTGTCTTGAGATCCATCCCGAAGGTACCTGTGAGGACCAGAGAGCTTGTCTGCCTGCCTCCTGAGCAGGGACAGTAACACACACCGGACAAGCACCTCAGCCCCAGGAAAAGCTACCGCCTGTGGTGGAGCAAACGGAGCAGGTCCGCTGTAGAGAGGAAGCAGCTCATGGAGGGAGCAGGCACTGACACGCCAGCCCACTAAATGCCAGCCTTCCACTCTTGGTAAGAGGCTGCTGAAGATCAACTTTAAAAGGCTCTTATTACTTAGGTCTTTCTTGGGACATTTGCTGGAAATGAAAGTCAGATAGAATCCAGGTTTGTGCTTAAAAGGCAGGCCGAGGAGGTGCAGAGCAATTACTGAGCATGCCTGCACAATTGTGGGAACCAGGCGCCTGTCCCCTGGCAGGACAGGGTTCGGTTGCCGACAGCTGGCCTTTGTTTTTTCTCTTTCCCTCCACTGTCTCCCAGAATCACCCTCCCCTTTCGCCTGCATTGCGCCTCCCCCTTTGAATGGTTTTCTGAGCGTGGGCTCTGTCCATGTAGGGCTCCCTGGTGAAGGAGCCCATGCCTTCGCTGGCAGGGGCTGCCCTGTGCCGTGCTGGCTGGAGTAGGGCCAGGGCCTCGTGTTTGCAGAACAAAGGATACCTGCCGTGTCCTGTGAGTGGCTCAGCCAAGCTCAGCCAGGATTCATGCCAGTGCAGAGGAGGGATGAGCCCATTCTTTTTGTGATGCAACCTCTGAGCACATTGTCAGCGGGATGGAGAACGCTCACTATTTTCTGCAGCTTTAGGATTTCCATATTTATTGCTTGTTTGCTGCCACTAGGGAGAGGAGAAAAGGTGGAAAAAAAAACTTCCTCCATTGGAAAGTTTAAACTTGAACATGTGAGCTTTCCCCCCGCTCCTGCGTCCCCCACAGTTCCAGCCACACGTAGAGCCTGGAATGTCAGGCTGGGAGCAGGCGAGCAACCCAAACAGCTTCCTTCACTTTACTCGCAGGAAGCTGTAGGCGGGGAGTGGAGGTAACTGCTCAATGCCACACACCTAGGCAGCGGCAGCCCAGAGACTGGCATTTGCGGCTCCAGAACCCGAAGGTAATTTGATAGCACTGCACTATGCAGCTTCTATTTCTATTCCAGGCAGAACATGCTTTGTGTGAAAGATCCTACTCTGTGTAAGGCCCTGAGCAAGAGCCCTGCACGTTACCTGCTCTCCTCTCCAAGAGGCCTCAGTGGTGCAGGGATTTGTCCGCATCTGTTCAGTTATTGAAGTGTCAGGATCACAAAACACACAGTGCAGAGATGGTGCCTAGGGAGAGGTGGTCACCGCCCTTAGGGCCACACCATTCAGCAGAGGCAATGACACAAAACCCATGTGATCCAACAAGGAATGGCATATGTTGGAAGCCAACATACTTCGTGCCTGGCATGCAGGACACGTTAGGAGTTCGTTAAAGCACGAGGAGGGCTCTCCCCCAGCAGGGGAAGGGTTTCAAGGGAGCAGCACTAAAGTTCCCTTCTGGAAGAATTTCGACCGACAGCATGTGGGAAGGCGTTTCTAGCAGAAGGAAGCACATGAAATAGGATGTGTTCAGGGAGCAGCATGTAGGCAAGTGTGCATGGGCAATGAGTGTATGTGCAGAGTTGTGGACAGAGGGACCAGAAAGTGGGTTCAGGTCTTGGCCCTTGTGGCTTAGTTGACTGAGTGTTGTCTCCTGCGTGAGCGGTCGCTGGTTGGGTTCCTGGTCAGGGCACATGTCCAGGTTGCTGGCTCAATCCCCAGTAAGGAGTGTGCAGGAGGTAACCGACTGATGTTCCTCTCTCTAACCTCCATCCCTTCCTCTCTCTTTAAAAAAAGATAAAAATTAAAAAAATCAATAGAAACATTATTTTAAAAAGAAAGTGGGTGCAGCCACTCATAGGACAGGTATGTACTGAGGGTCTGCCATGAGCTAGGCACTCCTGCAGCCTGTGACACGGAGGGTGGGACGAGAGGCACACACCCGCACAAAGATGCTGTGACAGAGTGCCTGGGAGCCTAACTTTACTGGGGCCATTTGAGGTGAGGCTTGAATGATGAGGAGATGCCAGCCATGGGGAAATCAGGTTCAGGGAGCTCTCCAAGTGGGAGCTTTGAAGCAAGAGCAAACTTGGCAAATTTGGGAAAGAAAGTGAAAGGCTCGCGTGAGATGAATGTTGGTGGAGTCTACCAGTAGGAGATGAGTTAGGCAGCTGAGCAGGGGTTGGATTTTACAGAACCTTCTAGTCCATGGCCTGGAGATGAAGTTTCACTCTAAGTGCAGTGAGCATAAAGTCTAACCTCCTGGCCTGCAGAATGGCCTGGGCCTCTGTCTCGGTGGGAACATCTCAGCTGGGTTTGCACAGACTTTCTTGGTTTGAGCCCTGATGGTCCTTCAGGCCATGAAAAACCCCAGTTTCACCAGCAGGGGTCAGTCACCTCACCTCCCACCCTCATCCTTGCTTAATACAATCCTGCCACAGTTGTTTGAGGCCATGTTGTGGAGCTCCTCACAAATTCCTGGCTGATTTATTAGAAAATAGATGGCCATTCATAATTCCTGAGAATGGAGCTCACATAATTTGGGCCATTTAAGTGTTTTTAAGATACTGACAACCTCTGGGGTTATTCAATTTACATAAAGATGCCTTTCTGTTGAAATGTAGGGATTCATTTGGATGTGGAAAGGATAGTGGGCCAATAGACAAGGCTTCCTTGGGAATAAGAAATGCCATCTCTATCCAGATGTTTCTGTCAACACCCTCTCTTGCAGATTGATTGGACTCTTTAGCCCCCATTCTTCAAGACTTGAAGTTATAAACTCAGAATATCTCTATATAAGTAAAACTTAAAGGAACAGCCTACACATGACGACCGCAGCTGAGTTCACAGGTCTCCAGGACTCTCTAAAGCTGTGGGAGGGATACAGTAGCCCCTGAGCTCATGGCCTCTGGGGTTGTGTTTTTTAGCTTCTTTTTTAGTTAGGTGTGAAATCTTAATACGACCTTGCTCCTTTAAGAGTCTTTACCCAGATAATGGAATTCGTGATCTCACAATCACATAAATCACTGCCAGCCCCCTCAAAGTCAATTCATATTTCTGCAGTTCGTTAGTGGCTCGGGAGGAAATTGCATTTATTATAATTGCCTCTAATTGCACCAGATTAGTGATTACAATTATTTATGGCAGCTGATTATTCATTAGGCATCAAATCAATCCCCATGCTTCCTCATTACTCCGAACAGTAGCTCTGATGAGGAGAGGTCTAAGGGAAGCCTCGTCCACCCTCTTCCCGGCATGGCAGGCAACCTCCCAGTTCTGTCTCCAAACAAGCACCTGAAAACAATTTAGGACTTAAAATGAACAAGTGGCATTCCTCTCCTTCCCCATCCAGTGCCTAATGCCAAACCCAGCACTGACTTATGAAATTGTGGAATGAGTTAAACATCACCAAAGGCTATTTGGAGGCCCCAGAATGCTCCAGAATCAATTTCTCTTCCAGGATGTCCTTCTCGGTTACATAATAAAAACTTGAGTGTTCCATGGCCCGGCTCTTCTGGAATATATGCTTCCTAGAATGTGGAAAGAGAATAGACCTTAGAGCCATACAGACCAGACTTATGTAAACCAGCAAGATGCTTACCTGTTTGAGCTGTAGAAGCACCTATAGGTTACAAGTAAACAAGTGTGAGATCTTCTCTCATGTTCCCTATTGGACAGTAAGTGCCCATTAAACATCTGAGGAGCAAATTCATGAGACTCACAATACCTACCTGGAAGAGCTGTGGTTTGGGCTGAATTAAGTAACATATGTAAAGATGTTGTCTTGCCCCAGAAAGTCTCCATTGCTCAATATAGGTCACATCCTGCCCACTCTACTTCTTCCACACTACAGAGGGATTGAGAAATAAATAAAACACAGATATTGATCTTGAGCATATCCCAACCAAATGGGAAACACTGTCCATTCTGTTTCCATGCTTTGTTTTCATTCAAGGAATATACAGGGTCTAATAAGCCCATGGAGAATGGAGAAGCCCAGCTCACCTTGGAGGGCCAGGAAGGCCTCACAGAAGTGGCATTGAGATGGGCCTTGAAACTGCATGGAGTTCTTCAAACACCTAAAGGAGTGTCTAAGTTTCTGAGAGAGCCAGTAGAACCTGGAAGGACAGGGAGGCAGAAGTGAGCACATCTTCAGAGCCCCCTCGCATTTCCAGGTGTTGATACATGACCATGTGATAATGATAGGCATCTTCCCTAGATGCTCCTGTGGGCAAAACCTCCATGACTAAGGGGCCTTTCCTCTTTGTAGCTGAGATCTCAGAAAAGTGGGGTTGATCTGGGACCATATGATGTCTTTGATGATACAGAATCCTAATGCAACCTTTCCCCATATTTCCAGGTCACCCAGATCTCCCTTTCTATTTCAGTGTCTGTATCCATCAGCTCTCCTGCTTTCCACAACCCCCTATTTCCACCTATGATTCAGTTCAAAGAGCGTAAGGTCTGCAAGAAGCAGAGGTATTCAGACATGCCTGTGCAGACACAGCACCCTCTACCCCAAAGGGTTGGGGTGACGAGGCACACAGCCAGCTCCTTGTCCTCATCGGAGCTGGCACTATGTCCCTGGCTGCTCAAACTTGAGCCATGTAATGGGGTTCTGACCAATACCTAGACCTCTAGGGAAATAGACATCGATCCCTCCAAACAATCCAAAATATGGGACCGAGAGCCTGGAGGACATGTCCTTGGTGCTCTACTCTCTTTCAGGCCTTAACCACCCAGTGGCCAATCCCTCTTTCTCTTTCGGGCAGCTGAGGGGAATATGCCCCTTCTCTGGGCAGAATGAATTTACCTTCTGCCTGAGCCCCTGAGCGTCCTACTTCTGAGCCAGTTGGAACTTCACTATTTTGTGTTGATGCATCCTGTTCCCACGTGCCAGGTTGCTGATCCAGGCAGGAGGAAACTGACCCTCTTCTGTAGCTGACGGGTTCCTCTACCACCAGTCTTCAAATGTCCCATAGGTGGCAGTCTCCTTTCTGAAGGCTGGTCACTCAGTGGGAGGAAATACTTCTACTCCAAACACCACTTCCAGAGAAACAAGAGAATATCAGTATCACATGTCAGGTCAAAACCCCAAATGATACCTTCTCTTTCTTGGCAACTGCAACCCCCAACCACTTTTTTGGACCCCCCCCCCGGAACACTTGGCCACTGACTCAGAAAGGAAGTTGCGTTCGGTGATCTTCTGAAGGCTGAGAAAAGCTGCTGTGGGAAGACCTAGAGGGAAGTTCTCCCTGGGACCAGAAACAGGCGGGTTGGCCTGGGCTGCTTTGGGAAGCTACCTGGTGCCTGCAGGCAGCTCTGACCTGAGACAGAGAGTCTCTGCTCTGCTCCCTTCTGCTTGGCAGAGCTCCTTTTAACTTTAAACTTCTAGAGAAATATGCCCCCCCCTGCCCTGCCCAGCCCTCCACCAGCCAGTGCCTGTGTCTGCCTCGTCCCGGAGACAGCTGGTAAATGAGTCCCAGTCTAGCTGCTTGTGCAGGATGGTTGTGCAGTAAGAGCCTTCATCCTTATGGCAGGCACATTAATGCCAAGTTTGTTCATTCTAATTAATAACAGTCAGTAAACACCAAAGAGAGCTAATGATGATTGCAGGCCGCAGCTCCTGCGTGTTGGCAAACACGCCAGGCAGGTGGCCTCTCCTCCCTTCCCAGGAAGGAGGCCGGGTCTGTTTCTCGCAGAGATGCTGGCCCTCCTCAAAGCCCCTACCCCCAAGCTTAGTAAATCTGGGCTTCCTTCTCACCCTGGCTTCTGCCAAACAAGATGAAAACCAGATCCATGCTGCCTGGTGACATGGGGAGGGTGGGGCTTCAAGAACTGAGAGCTGGGAGGCAGGCCCTGGGGTCCTTTAGGGTCCCGAGGTAGCTTTCCCTGGCACTTGGGATTAAACAATTTTTTTCTCTATTTTAAAAATACTTTTTCAGCTTTCAAAGTAATGCAATTTGCCTTGAAAAATTAAAACACTACAGAAGTATGTAAAGAAGAAAGGGAGAGCCTCCCTTAGTCCTACTGCAGACGTGGGACTGAGACACCGGCTCCGTCGCATTGCCGGCTCCTCCGCCTCCTCTTCTTTCACCAGTTCCCACTGGTTTGACCCTCTTGCTTTCCTGGGTGCACACAGTTTCCTTCGACCACTCAGTGACCCCCGGTATGAACCCTTCCCTCACCGTTCTGCAGGCTTTTACCCACCCTCCATTCCTGGCCTCTCTCCCTTGATTCAAGGACCCCTCCTGTGACCACATTCCTAGGTCCAGGAAGGTGGCAGGAGGAGGTGCTCACCATGGTGACTTGGGGGACCTCCTCCTGGAATGCGTTTTCTTTTTCGGGTTCCAGGGAGGAGGTGATGAAACACAATTATACAAACATCCTCCCGTCCAGTTTACATCTATATGTGGGGAATGTTTTCCCTCTGGGAATGGCCCTGGAGATGCAGGCAGCTGTGAAGGCAGAGCTGGTGTGATTAGAAGGTCCCTCTTGTGGGGGGCCATCAATTCCATGTTGCGAGCCCCCAGAGCCGTCCCAGAGCCGGACTGTCAGACTGGATGTCTGGTCACTTAATAAGGCAACAGCATGGCGGTGGGCAGAGGGCCTCCGAGGAGGAGAGCGGGCCACTGTGGGGTCAAAATCTAGTCCACCCTTGGGCCTTTGGCTGCAGGACCTCAAGAGCCTCTCCGTCTCTCAGTTTTTCTTTGTTAACCTTCTTACAGAAATCACTTCCTTTGGCCACAAGAATAATGCCTCTTCATCACCGTCACTGTAATTCCGACTGTCCATGCTCGTTGGATGGGCTGCTCTGAGTTTTCCACTCAGAACTGACTCCCTCTGTCTTTTCCACGCAGAACTGATTAAGAATAAAGAGCATATAAAGAACTCGAGAGTGGCCACGTAGGACTTCTAAGGATGCTAATGAATAGGCCTGAGTAAATAATAGGGTGAGAGCAGAATGGCTTATCTTATTGTCTTTTAAAGTGTACAAGGCCCTCTCCCCCTGTTTCCTTCCTTCCTTTTTTCTGAGCCAGGCCTCCCTTTCTGTGGCTATAGTCTTTCCTCCGTCTTCGCCACTCTGCCACTTTTTCTCTCTTACCCCTCTCATCTCGCTCCTAGCCTTCTGATTACAATGAGGAATCGAAGGGCATCCTAGCTTTGGCGTGATACATTTAATGTGTGCGTTTAGCCGTCCATTCATTCACTCCACTGGTGCTCACGGTGCTCTCGCTCGGCGTCGGGGGCTTTGCTAGGCTCTCAGAGCAGAGAGCTGCAGAGACAATTTCCACTCGCAAGCGATACTGAATCAGCAAGAGGCGAGAGATGTGAGATCAGAGAAACTATTGAGTACGTGCAGGGTGTGATGGGCGTTGAAAGAAGGTGAGGAGCATGTCTAGGGGGTCGTATCAGGGAAGGCTTCATAGAGACAGTGACATTTGGGCTGACCACTCAACCGTGTTGAAGGTGTCACCAAGCGGAGGGTGAGAGGCGGGGCTGGTGGGAGGATGGGTTTGTAGGTAGAGGGAGCTGCCTGAGCAAAGGCCTGGAGGCGTGAAGCAGCCCGGATACTGGAATATCCGAAAGCAATCCAGCCTGATCGGGGAGTTGTGGTCATGAGAAATGCCAGGGCATGGATGCTGAGAGGGATCGCCAGGAACTGGCCAGCTCCTAGAAAATGTAGGCGGCAGCTCTGCGTGGGTCATTAGCTGACAGAGTCAGGGGGGCGTTTACACTCTACCTAACACCTTGCTGTGCTATGTGAATTCTCATACCTTGAGCGGGTCCTACTTTTATGAAAAAGTAACCCTGATCATGCCTAGCATCGTGTGGCCTGCGAGGGCACTGGGTCTCTTCCGTTTTGGGGTCAGCGAGACAGGAAGGGTTTTAAGCAGGGCAGCGGTCTGGTTAGGGTTCAGTGACTAATGCTCCATGTGTCCTATTCCTTCACTTCGAAATATGCTGTTTATAAATTTCTTTAGCAAAGTAAACCAAGTGGTTTTTCACCTGTAAGTAAGTCACCCTTGGTCGGTTTTATTTTTCTGTAGGTCAGTGGCTCTGGATAGAAACAAGGTTTCCCGTTGCTCCATTGGCAGTTTCATTCTACCCTGAATATTGTCCCCATCATCCCATTTCTCGAAGCCTGCATTTCCTTTTGCATTCTGCACAGCAGGGATTTCTGCTAAGGCTGAAAAATTGCCCATCAGCCCCTGGCCGGCGTGAACTGTGTCATGTTTTCCAGTCTCAACAGCCAGCCCGGCACTGGCCGATGCACCGAGTTGCCCCGCTCCTCTCATTCGGAGCCTTTCCATCTGGTGTCTCCGTGCTCCACAGTAGCAAGAGAGACCCAGCAGCCTCTGCAGCTGCCTCAGCCCCTGGGGGGATGTAAATGGAGCCACCATGCAAACCAGGAGTGACAAGCACCATGCTGATCTGTGTGCAGAGCTGCCCAGTGACCCGAGGAACAGGGAGAAACCAGCTGGTCTCGGGGTTTGTGAGGACAGGGGAGGGTCCAGGTGACGAACCCTTCCTTTCTTTTTTCTACTTCTCACGCCGTACCTTCTCCTCTGGGCCCCTCTCCCCAGGTCTCAAGACCCTCTGCGCGGCCCCCACCCCACCTGCACTGCCCTTGGCCAGCCTGTTCTTCCAGGCGGGGCAGGGCTGCCCTTTCCTTGTCCCTAAAACCTTCGTCCTGTCTCCTGGCCCTGTGCCAGGCTACTGCCCTCCTGCAGGGCCTGCCCCCCCCCCCCCCCATGTTGCTGTTCTGCGGGGCCCTGCTCCCGCCCTCTCCTCCACCGCTTCCCTCGGACCTCAGTTCTAGTTTGTCTCCTTGCCCCACCCGTGACTCACACCTAACTCACATCTCCTGGGTTGGCTGCTCTTGGGTCCCGTGGGTCAGTTCTATCTCCCTTCAGAGCATCCCTGGAAGTGGGAGTCGGGATCGACGTCATCGATCTCCCTCAAACCTCATAGCGTAGTAGCTACGAGGCATCAGATTAAGGGCACAAACTTGTTCAAGATCTTACCAGAAAGAGCAGGAAGTTTGGGAAGGGACAGAGTGGTTCAGACTCAGCCTGAACCGTGTTAATTAAGTGACCTTGGGCAAGATCCAGAATTTAAAGGAGCTTCTGTTTCCATAAGTGTACAATGGGGACACTGATACTTCCTGGGAATTTCAGTAACTCTTACGTTAGATATGTAAAGCAAGTTACTTCTGGCTTGGGTTTTCCCAGATAGTTAATAAATAGTAGTTTCCTTCCTTCTTAAATCACTATAAGATTCTCCCCCCGCCCCTTTGGCCACAAGCATGTTTTGCCTTCACCACCACCCTCCCCTTCTGCATTTTTCTAAGTCAATCTGGCCCAGGAAAAAAAAAAATAGCCCCCAGGCAGTACATCCAGGTGGTGCCTCAGGGAAGGCAGAGAACGAATTGGAGAATCTACTGGTGTAAGCACCTATCTCTCTAGGAGGGAGGGGCAAAGCCTGGTCGTCTTTTATATCCACGGTATTTTTTTCTCCCCAGAGACTCACTGCTGTATAAATGTAAAGCTATAATAATTATGATAACGTTCAGATTAAAAGTGATACTGAAAAGGCTTCGGGAGATACAAAAATTTGCCGATTCCCACTGGAATGGGTAGAGCAGTCGGCGTTCCCAGCTTGACTTCTACTTTCCGATCCAGCGGGACTGCCTGGGGGGTGAGATGCTGACTCCTTGGTGCTTTATTTATTTATATGATATATATCAAATGCACCCATTGCCTCTAGGCCTCTTAGGATATCTAAATCCAGCAGTTAGCATGTACAGCAAATGAAAAGAAACAAGCCAACAGCAACTTTCCACTGTGGGCCAATAATTCAAAGTGGGTAGTCAGATAGCTGGGAATTTGGAGCACTGACTCAGGAAGGGTAGCCGTAAAAGTGCTACAGCAGTAAAGGCCTTCACAGCTAATGACCTGATTGCCCTCACAATTGGGGGTCCTGGAAGGCAGAATTCATGTCTTGTCCATCTTTGTGTCCTGTGTGGTACCTGTGACTCTATGATGGGTAACAAAAGTGTGAAGGAATGAATGAATGAGTGAATGATCAGAGACAGAAAAGCCCCTCGCCTACATCATTCACCACTCTTCTTAGTGCCCAAAAAGTCACATTAAGAAAATACGGTGACAATTCGGAGGCAGATTGGGCCTGGGAGCTTTCTCCCTTTCTGGAATGTTCTCAGATCCCGTTTGAGAGTCTGACAGCAGAAGCATGGCAAAGTGGAGTTTGGGGGCATTTAATTAAGAGAGAACCTTGTGTTTATTTGGGATGGTCCATCGGAGAACTCTGTTCGACATGTTGCAGTCACATGAACAAGGAAATGTATGTCTAGGGTCACACCTGACACAGAAGAAACTCCAGGCAGGAAAGGACAGGAGAGGACAGGAGAGGACAGGAGAGTCGGATGTTTCTTGACTGTCTGCAGGATGTGAGGCTCTAAGCTCAGCTTCTCGTGTGTACTGTCCCATAGTAGCCATAGAGCAGTGATTATACCCCTGAATTCCCAGTGCCTTGGACACTGAGAAAGGCTTTTCAGTCAAGGAAGAATTCTACTGAGGATTATCCAAGTTAATCCGCACAGTCTTTCAAAAATCATCATTCCTGAAGGGTCGGGAAGTGGGGCGGGGGGATGAGGGGCTGTGTGGATAAAATATTTACAGGAGGAAATTAAATTCTGCCCCTAAGATGAGTAACAGCTCCTGACACTAACGATGAGACTTCCACACACAATTTCAAATGATCACACACTATTTAAGGTATGCCATGCCCTTGTGTGCATGTAGTGAATTATGTTAGTGTAGCTAAAGGTGCGAGGATATGGGCTTCATGCCCTGCGGGGCAGACCCACGAGCACACGCCAAGCCCTTGCGCTGCTGCAGGGGAAGCATGTGGCTCTAATCTAGGGGCTCGGGGTCCACCCTGGGCCCCGAATAATAACAGGATCACAACAAGAACAATAGGTAACTTACATTAACTACTACTATACGCCAAGCACTGTGCTGAACACATCACATGAAATGTATTCATTAAGCCTCGAAAGAATGGAAGTAAAAAAAGGAGGGAAGGCAGAAGGGAAGGAAGGAAGGAAGGAAGGAAGGAAGGAAGGAAGGAAGGAAGGAAGGAAGGAAGGGAGGGAGGGAGGGAGGGAGGGAGGGAGGGAGGGAGGGAGGGAGGGAGGAAGGAAGGGAGGAAGGAAGGGAGGGGGGTGGGGAGGGAGGGAGGGAGGGAGGGAGGGGGGGAGGGAGGGGGGGAGGGAGGAAAGGAAGCCTTATTAAATGAACTCTGTTCTGTCTCTTTTTTAGATGAAGGGACTGAGGCTTCCGTACGTGAAGTAGTCTGTTAATGATAGCCAGTTGGTAATGGCAGAGCCTGTGTTTCACACCCAAGCCTTTTACTCTATAGAGCCCTCACTGTACTCCACACTATTTCACGGAGAGGAAGGATTCGGGGTGACCTTCAGAGAGCACAGTGATAGCCTTAGAGAGAAGATAAGGACTCGTAAAGGAAAGACTTCTCAGGCAGCCCGGAGAGTAAGTGAATCTTTCAGAACTATGCAAACAACAGATGGTCTTTGAAGGCAAAGGGGACACACCAAGGGTGTGGGAATAGTGTGAGCCGTTCCACAGAAATTAATAAATAAAAATAAAATCAATGGTCACAGAAGTTTGAGAACATGGTATCTACTATTATCCCTCTCTTGGCAATTCGGTCCTTAATATGCACAAAGCCTCCAGAAAGTCCTGCAGCTGAGAAACCAATTTAACTTTGTCAAAACCAATATGTTTTGAAGACATGGAGCCATGAACCAACTTGTCCACCATTTTTTATTTATATCTGCTGTTAATATTCTTGTAGATGTTCAAGAATCCTCTGTCCACAAGATTACTCTGTTGGCAAAATGTTTATCCCCACAAGCTCTTTTCTGCTTGCTTTGACCTCGAGAGGACCCACAGATGTCCTTGTGGAGACATTGCCTAGGTGACGAGAGAAGCTATGGCTGCAGCAGCAAACCCTGGGTCCTCACATGAGGGGAAAAAGTCAGGGAGCTACAGCCAGCCAGTGGAAAGGCATAGCAAACAATTAGTCCATTTTTGGAGGTCAAACCCTCACCTCCCCTATCAAGACTACTAAACACTCAATACGGCAGAAGAGAGGGGCTGGACCCCCTTGGCCGTCCATGGCCCTCACACAACAGTCGGGGAACTGGAGCTTTCTGTTGGCTAGCATTGCCACGGATACCTCCAAAGCAAGTGTCCCACTATTCACGTGTTAATCAAAAGTAGACTCCAGTGAGCAAAAGCCTTAAAGAGGCTTTTTACAAAAAAAAGGTTCCAAAGGGCCAATTTAACATCATGAGGTATGAGGGAGAGGAAACTTAAGACACACTCACCAGAAGGAGGAGAGGAGGGAGGGAAGAATAAACAGGGACTGAGAAAGGGGAAAGAGGAAAGGAGGGAGAGATGGAAGAGAGAGAACAGAAAAGAAACCTGCAGTGCCCCGTGTTGGTGAGATAGTGATGTATGTCTCATACACAGCTACTGGCAGTATAAATTGGAGCAGTCACTTTGGAAAATCGTTTTTCTTTGTTTACCAAAGTTTAAGATATGCTTACCATATGACCAGGAATTGCACTTGTAGTTATGAGAAATGTGTGCCCATGTGCATTAGGGAATGTTCCTGAAATGTTGTTTAAAACAGCCTCAAGATGGAAACAATGAAAATGTCTATCACCATAGAATGAAGACATACGTTGTGGCGCAGTCACTCCCTGGAATGTCAAACAGCATCGAAAATGAGTCGGTTCTGACTAACACATAACAAGGGTGACTCAGGCAGCTCAAGCTGAGCTGCAGGAGCCAGGCAGAGGAGAACCCACTGTATGACATTTCAACACAGACACAATTAAAGTCTTCTGTTTAAATCTGCATACTTAGATGTTAAACTAACAAAACAAAAACAAAGCAAAAAATATAATAATAAAGAAAACCCCAAGGAAGTAGTTATGATAAATTTAGGATGGGGTTGCCCTTAGTCGAGGAAGGGCACATGAGTTCTGGAGTGCAGGCAAGGATCTTTTTCTTGTCTGGGTGGTGTGCACAAGGGTACTGTTTGCAGTAATTAATCAAGCTGCACATCTATGTTTTATGCACTTTACGTATTTTATATTCTATATGTATTTTTTTAAAAAACTGAATGTGAACACAGACCAATTACACTCTCTTGAGCACTAGATGAACACTTACAATGGCCTGGCAGACAGCTTTGCCTGGTGTCCAATAGATGCCCTAAACGCTGAGGATTATAACTGAACTCTTCACTTCTGGCCTCCAAGTCAGTTCCTTCTATTGTGTTTTCTAATTTTATAAATGGCAGCACCATCCCATTTGAGGAACCTGGGAGTCATCCTGTCTCCTTTTCCCGTGTAGTATATTACCAGCTAGTTCCTAAACCCAATTTGTTTCTACCCTCCACACATTTAAAAATTATCTCTACCCTTCAGGCCACTACCACAATTCTCTCCAAACCACACAGCCCCTGATCTCTATAACAGTAACACTTCCCAATGCATTTTGTTTCTCTCTCCTCTTCATATAACTTCCTTTGCCTCACTAGTCCCAAGGGACCTTCTTCCAATGCAAATCTCATTAGGTTACATCAGAATTTTAAGGTTTCGCCATTTCTCTATGGCCTGTAAAATCAAGTTTCAACCTCTCCACCGACATACAGTTATCTAAAGCCTGGCACCTACATATAGTTTCACTCCCGGTTTCCGATGAACTTGACTATGAGCTAGTTCCGATCTTCTTAACCCACGTAACTGTATCGCCTCTGCAGCCAATGACTTTATTCCCACTCTTTGCTTTGTTCAAGGCACAAATCAAATGGCACCTCCTCTACGGTTGCTTCTCTTCTGGCCTTTAGATCTTGTCAGAGTTGGCTTTCCCCTCCTTTTCACTGCTTCAGTAGCTTGGATTCAGTTTTATTCTGTTACTTAGCATGCTCTTTGGCCTTATATGTCTCCCACTCAGATCATGTGATCCTCTAAATGGCTTTGTCATATTTACATCTACAGTTCCTAAGACAATGTTTGGCACAAAGTATGATATGAATGAAAGTTACTGACCAAATACTGGAACAATAAATGACTCACAAGATGACCCTGTGGTAGACTGAGTCTGAAGCGATGCCTTGAGAAGCTACGTTCCTCCAATATTTACCGGCGTATCCGCTGTTGATCAAACACAACATTTAGTTACATGACTTTTGGCAGGGAAAATCGAGATCCTCAGCAAAATAACAATTAATAAATAAGTATTGCTAAAATAGTCTTTCTTTACATAACATAGGTGACCTGGGTTACTTCAAACACACACGAACACACACACATCTACAAAGGAATAGCTCGTGAGTACAAAAGAAGATGGGATGCTACATCTTAACACTCCCTCCTACTAATTTCTCCTGGTTTCCCATTGCCTGGGACTGCTAGCTTAGATCATTCACAAGTGAGAAGCAAAAGGATCTCCAGGATTAAGTTTTATATTAACACCACTCTGCTATTATATCAAGAGCAATTGGATTTCAATACGTTTTTTGAAATCATGGGGATGTTTTCCCCCCTTGTTTCTTGGAGAGGCACAACCTCTGCTTCATGTGCTTTGCGTGCGTTGCCTTCTGAAGCCACTGTTTCCAGCTCTCTTCCTGACTGGGGACTGGGGACTGGGGACTGGGGACTGGGGACTGGGGACTGTTGATGGCATGACATTTGCCCCCACTGTGTTTTTTAATTAAACCACTCAGGGTGTCTCTGGGTGACCAGCTTGGCAAGACATAAGAACCTGGGTCTTTCAAAGAAGTTAGACATGTTCTAAGTCGCCAGTATGTATTAAAGACAGTTAATTTTACACATCATAAATATAAGATAAATGCAAACACTGTTCTCAACCAGTGCTCAGAGTCAACTTATAGGTCCTGCCATTTGTTGGTTTGTTTGTTTGTTTGTTTTTTTGGGGGGGGGTTAGTTCTTAGGGGAAATATGGGATAAACTGAACAAATTCCATTAGATGAGGTGATCATTTTGTCATTATGATTAAATCTATACTGGAGACAGTCTTGGAAAGGTGAAAACCTTCGAAACCCATTAGTAGTTCCTCAAGTCTTTTCTTGGTGATGGAATAGATGGTAGAACAGGGCCCTCCAGGAGCATTAACTAATGGCCCAGCACTGCCCATATATCCCCAAAGTTCCAGCCCATGACATGCCAGGTACAGGCAGATTAGGCGTGGGTGAAGCATTGAAGCTCAGGAGCATTTTCAGGGCTCTTTCCTCACTTCCATCAATTGATCCCAGCCCAAGTGTCAGCTTGGGTTTTCAGACGGTGTCTGGGGAGAGGAATGCTTCTAGCTCTTGCCCAGGCAGGAAAGGCCCAAGATGCTGCCTTCCCTTTCCTTCATCCGCGTGTCCTCTAGGAAGACAACCTCATGGGGCACAGAACACATTTTCTCTGGTAACACCTCTTCCCCAGAGCAGCCACTCTCTAGGGAACTAACTTAATAGAACATTGTGACAATGCACTTCACGCCCCCAGCCCCAGCCCCCATGGTAGCAAATAAGGAAGAATTACACGGCAAAGGGGTAGAGAAGATGCCTTTGTGGATGACTGGTGGCCTCCAGAGGAAGTTAACCAGCCTCCAAGGGAACAGGGTCAAAGGGAAGCCTCTTGCTTCTCTCAGGAAATGATGGTTTATCATCTCGTAGATGAAAGTTTGTGTCCTGGGAGCTGTCGTGATGGGCAATGTGCCCTTGCTGCTGAAGACAGAGGGCAAACACATATGGAAGACTGGAAACAGGAGTGAAAGCCAACACACATGGTGAGATTAGAAACCAGGAAAGAGATAAACGTGACTTGATGTCCAATCCCAAATCTCCTTCCCACATCGAGAATTAGGTCATTAAAACCAAAAGTCACTACCAACTCCCTCCTCGCCCCCAAACAGAATGAGGCAGGTAGACAGAATATCATCAATCACTGTAAGTTTGGGAAAAGGATCTTTTTTTGCATTAAAGGCAATGTATTATCATTCAATACTTTGGATTACACTGTTACTAGAAACGTGTTTAATAATAGATAAGTCAGAGTGCCTGATTTTAAAGCCTGGTTTGGCTACTTACAAGTTGTGAATCCTTAGACAAATTAGTCCAACTCTGTGTCCTGAGCACCCTCCTTTGTAAAAAAGGCTATAGGGATTTTCCAGAATGAAGTGGAAGACATGCACCCTTCTATGTCTCCATATGTCTGTCTGTATGTTTTTCACTTAATAGTGAATAGATAGGTACATATTTTATACTTAATTCTCAAAAAACCCTATAACCTTTTGTACAGAGGAGGATGCTCATGGCACAGAGTTAGACTAATTTGTTGAAGGATTCACAACTTGTCTACATACGCAGACATATGTATATATATGACAGGTAGATGATAGATAGATGATAGATAAATAGATAGATAGATAGATAGATAGATAGATAGATAGATAGATAGATAGATGATAGATAGATAGATAAATAGATAGATAGATGATAGTTGATAGATAGATGATAGTTGATAAATAGATGATAGATAGATGATATAGATAGATAGATAGATAGATAGATAGATAGATAGATAGATAGATAGATAGATGATAGATAGATAAGAGACAGACAGACAGACAGACAGACAGACAGACAGACATATCTGAAAAGACCATGCTGTTAACCTTGGCTGTTATTGTTACTTATAATGATACTATTCTGGACCACAACACTAGTGATGAGAAAACATATTCCCTGTCTTGGTGTGTGCATGTTTGTGTGCATGTGTGTGTGACTGCAAAGGAGAATTTCAGGGGATTTGTAACTTATTTTTTTAAAATCGGCCTGTCATTCTAGTTAGGGGCAGCTCATTCTAGTATTGTGGAGCAAATGATTGATTGATTGATTGATTGATTGATTGATTGATTTTCTGGGATTTCCCAGCAAGGGAAGAGGGCATGGCTGGAGCACTCCTCATGTGCTTTGGACTCAGGATGTGTATGGGGGGATACGTCCAGAGGGAGGGGCAGGATGAGGCTGGGCTGGGATGTGTGGAGCCTCAGGAGAGGCTTCAGAAGAGGGTAGAATCAGGCTCGAGATACTACGCCCTCACCACCTTTCTTGAAGCAAATGTTTCAGCGAATCTTATCTCTCTAGCTAAGCCACTTATCTTGGGGAGGAAGGAAGAAGCTGTGCTTGAAGTCGAGTACTTGGGCTGCTGCATTTGTCTCTGTGGCTGGGGCACACTACAGCTAGTGAGATGTGCTGCGAATTAGGTAACTTGGCTCAGAGGGATGAAGGAGAGCAAGATTCAGAGAGCTCTGGCCTTCGCCTCCGTCTTATTGACCTCTGACTCTGTGAAAACTGCTCCACCTGGCTGTGCTTAAGCCCCTCCTTTGAAAGCACAGCGAAGACAAGAGTCCTTTTTTGCAGATGTGAGAGCTGGTTCTTAAGACACAGTTTTAAATGAACTTGATCATGTTCTATCAGCTCTACTGCGTGATACATAGGAATGGGTGCGTCCCTGCTTTATACGGTCACCTCCCTGAATTTAGAGGATCTGTTATTGATCCAATTGTGCCTGACCAATTAGATGCATTTTGGATGTTATTTATGGGGCTAGGTGGGGTGAGGTAGGGGGATAGGCCGGTGAAGGTTGGGATGGTGGAGGGGCAATAAGTGGTGGTCTATCAAGCCTGAATCTGTGAGCAAATATTAAATGTCAGCTGAAGACTAAAATACCAAAACTGCTACACCCCAGAGCCCAACACAACTCACTGTGCAGCATGGCTTTTGGCATTTAGGGCTCTACCACTGCTCCCACCTAGAGATTCTGCCTCAAGGCCACTGAAAATAAAAAAATGTTATCGTTATCTACCTATAAAGCCCCATTCTCTTCTGCTCTCCACTGACAGGCTCTGTTTAGATTAGAAAGACACAAACAAGAATCCCCTGCAGAACTCGCTGAGCCTTTATCCACTGAGACTTCACCCTCTGGGTCCCGCTCCTTAGAAACAGAAACCATTCTATGTACAGGGCCTGGACTGGGTCCACATTTGCCCTCTGTCTTAGGTTGGTTCCTCCACTGAGACCCCGTGGCCATCCCTGGTGCTCACCCATCTAGCCCCTGACTCTTTGCATTGCCACCTGTACACGTGACAGACCCAATCTGGTGGGCTTAAGACTCAGGCTGGAAATATTTGTAACTGTCCTACTAAGCCCATGCTTATTCCGGTTGTCAGGGAGTCAAAAGACAGAGAGGCCTGTTCCCTTATCCTCAGAGTTTTATATAAAATGCTGTTGGTTGTACTGGTCGGAATGTCTCAGCTGCCTCTTTTTTTTTTTTTTTTTTTTAAATCCTCACCTGAGGATATGTTTTTATTGATATTTTCAGAGAGAGAGAGAGACATAAATTGGTTGCCTCTCATATGCACCCCGACCTGGATCAAACCCAAAACCTAGGTATGTGCCTTGACCGGGAATTGAACCTGTAACTTATTTGGTGTACAGGACAACACCCCCTGGGACTCAGCTAACTACCTCTTTTTTCCCCCTAGAACTACAAGTTAGTTCTGTTCTCAAGTTGTCAGGAATTCACTTTGTGCATATGTCCATCTCATTATTGAAACAGTTCCAAGAAAATCCCTTGAGATTTTTAGAATATCATTTGACAATGGGGTTGGCAATATACTAATATCCAAGCTGTTCCTTCCTTGGCCTACGGAGTGTGGTGTTGGAAATCAGCTAAGTGCCATCAGGATCACTGGACACAGTTTTCATGTCTTCATGGCAACAGTGGTCCACCTGAGAAGGGACATGGCCCCTCCCCTCCTTGGATCCTATGAGCGCCTGGGCAAACATTGAATGTAACTTAAGCCTCTAAGAGAGAAAATTCAGGTTTCTGATGTACCATCTCACTTGTATGGACTCATGATCAGAGAATGAAAAAGAAATAAAGCTGAAAGAAAACAAAAAAAAATAAATGAGCAAATGCAGCAAAATCAGGATAATTGTTAAATTTGAGTGATGAATGTATGAGGTTCATTTTATCATTTCTTTTGAGTGGTTGAACATTATTTAATAAAAAATAAATTCAAAATATAATTGAAGCTATTATTATAAAATACATATGAGGGTATGTAAAAATATAGCAAGACTAAAGATGGCTTTCGTTTGTTCGTTTCATTTCACATACCCAGCATTTCTTCTGGCTGACTCGGATTTCCCTTGATAAGCCAATCTATGTTTTTGTAAACTTACAGCCATATACCCAAAGGCCTGATTTAGAACTTTCCTTTGTATTGTCTTTAGTGAAGCACGTGGCTGTTATAAACAGTATTCCTCATGTTACACCAAAAAGGCCTATTGATGATTCTTGGTATTTCCATCTGGTGTCTCTTGATAGTTCTCTGGTAAAGTCATAAACTAGACTTCTTTTTTCTATTTAAGGACACTGCTTGGATAGGCTTCCCCTATCCTTTCCTCTTAGCCTTCTCCTTAATATCTATGGGAAGATATGTGATATGTTTGCTCCACAGGCTCGAATTTATTAGATATAGTCCTGACCCGTAAGAAGTTGGTGTTTAAAAACAGAGATGCCCAGCCAGTGTGGCTCAGTGGTTGAGCTTTGACCTATGAATCAGGAGGTCACGGTTCGATTCCCGGTCAGGGCACAAGCCTGGGTTGAGGGCTTGATCCCCCATAGGGGGAGTGTAGAAGGCAGCCGATCAATGACTCTCTCTCATCATCAATGTTTCTGTCTCTCTCTCCCTCTCCCTTCCTCTCTCTGAAATCAATGTACAGGGCCTGGACTTTAAAGAAACATATTTTAAAACAGAGGCAAAATGTATAAAATAATGTCTTAGTTTCAAAGGCTATTATAATTGAGTTCTGTATGAGTCAAGATACAAGCTAAGCTGCTTCAACAAGGCAACTCAAAATACAGTGACTTCATCAAGGTATAAATGCATTTCTCTTTTGAGTAGGTAGATGACCTAGGACTGACAGAGTGATCCTGATAGCTACTCCTTTTAATTCTGGTTCCAAAGTGGCTGCTTTAGCACCTACCATCACATCTGTAACCCAAACAGCGGGGGGAAGTAAGGGAACAAGGAAATCGTACCCAGTCCTTCCAAAGGCATGACCTGAAAGCAGCACACATCACCTCTCTTCTCATCTCAGTGGTCAGAACAGTGTCCTGTGCAGACAAAACTGCAAAAGTGGGTGGGAAATGTAGCCCGGCTATTAAAACAGGAAGAGGAGATATTGGTGGACACGAGACCTTGCTGCCACAGCGAGCTAGTGGACTCAAATGCACGTGTTTCAGCTCTGCGCAGGGCGCTATCGAAGACATTAGACAGCACGTTAAATAGTGACTTGCCCTTCAAATAAGCACAGTTGCTACCTCACCTGTCTTTAAGAAATCCTGCAGGTAAGAGTCTCAGGCAAGTCCTGTGATTCAGCTGATCCTTGCAAATCATAGACAGAAGCGACTTTGCTGTTTCGTCACACGTCACACGTTTTGTCCTGTCTTAACTTTCACCGGAGGCTAGGAGTTCTCCAGTTTTCCACATGGAGAGCCCCAGGTTTTCTTTACTTAAACATTACAGAGATAGCTGCAGCTAACATATATCCCCCTAGTCGCAAGCACGGTTGCAGAAATTTTGATTAAAAAATCCATTATGCAGGGTAAGGGCCAGAATATATGTTCCAACATGCCATAAATTCTCTAGTAATCATATACTTTTTTTTTTTTTTAAATCAATACTGTGGAGTCAGCTTGTGGTATAACTTCCAAGGAAGAGGTCCTTTTGTGGAATTTATTTCCCATTAAATTTGTGTCTGGTGCCCTATATTCCAGAAGTCATCAGCTCCCTACCTTTTCTGTTCCTTCTGCTGCTTCTTCCCTCCCCCCTTTCCTCAAGTCTCAGCTTTTGAATTTGAAAAGCTACATTCAAAGCTAAATTTATTCTTCCTGAAAAGCCTTTGAGGCCCGTCTTCATAATCACAACCATTTCTTATTTAATAAACAATCGCTGTCTCATTAAATGTAAATTAGTTCTTTATCCTTAGCGGTGTTTGTTGAATCTATTACTTACTGTGTTTACCTATTTTGTTTCCTATGGCAGGGAAGCTTTCTGTAAACTACTCATAAATATAAAGTTAAAATGAAGGCACTTTCTCAATGCTAAGACACCTGCATTAGCAGCTCTGAACAGCCTCCCCTAAGGTATACTGATAGTTCCAGGAGCCCTGGCCACAAGCAATTGGACCCTGGGCCCCTGTCTCTCAGAATGTCAGTGTGGGCCCCCCAGGTACAGCACTGGAGGAAGCAGAGGACTTGCTGCAGGGGGGAATTGTGAGATCTTCAACAGGAACGAGCACAGTCGGTCTTTGCCGAGTAGAAAATGAGTTCTTCGTGGTACCAGACCATTTGGCACTTTGATTCCCTCGTTTCTACATGTCCAAGTCTCCTGGCTGACAGGGCACGGCGCAAGGCCCATCTGTTCCAGCAGGCTCTCCCTGATTAGATAGGATGCTTGGCAAACAGAGGCTCAGATAATGGATATTTGAATATTTCTGTAATTTCCAAGCTTGTGCCTAACAGCTTAGCAGTTGGCCCTATGTTTAAAGAAAATGGGTAATAATCATGACTAATGTGGCAATTTCCATTCAAAAATTTCGAATGGTGCTTAATTAAATCTTCCAATAACATTTGGAAGCAAAGGTTCACCCTGCCCATGCTATCCATGAATTAAAGAGAGTAATAGGAGAGTGGGTAGGAGCTTCAGGGACTCGCTGTGTGACACCAAATCAAGCACAGAAGCTGTGGCCACTCGCTTGGTTGAAGACCCTGGAGTATCTTCCAGAGCTCAGCCCTTTCAATGGGCTGATCAATGGCAGCCTGGCTGTTAGGGGCTCCTTAGAATTTGTCACTATTCCCACAGTGTCTGTGAGAAGGGACGGACCTCCTGACCAAGCTGCCTGAGGGTTAGGTGACAGTCCAGAAGGCTGTCCGCCTCATCCCGTCCTGGTAAAGAGAAGACTCGCTGCTGTCCTGGTCGTACAACAGCTGCTAGCTGACCAGCTGGGCTCATTCAGAGCTTGTCCTAGATTATAAAGAATTCCTCATTTAAGTATTCCCCAAATGGATGCTTACATGGATCTTAAAGTCCTTTGATATCACAGCTTTCCTTAGCTCATCTTGGTAAATTTTTTTTCAGTTTATTTTATTTGTTGTTTTATTTTGTTTATTTTTAAAATTTATTTTTAATTTATGCTTTCTTCCTCGTGCATGTTAATGTTAAAAACCCCAGAGGGGCCTGGGACCTAGGTCTGCTGACTCGCAGTGCCTTTTCCATCAGCATCACAAATGACTTTTCCTCTGTTAAAATCCGAATCTATTTTTATTCCTTCATTTCCCATCGGGGGACAGGCGGGAGGCGGGGTGACAGACAATTTGTCAGTATCCTGCTTGTGTTCATTCCTCCTGTCAGGCCAGGGCCGTGGCTGCACTGCCCCCCACTGCCCCCCACTGCCCCTCTCCTAATTCCTCTGGCCTTCCATTACAACCTTTCTTCCTCAACTCCTTTTGTCTCATTTTCTCAACGTGCAAAATCAGGCAAATCAGATTTACCCCTTACCCTCTAGGGATGTCTGAAGATTGATAACATGTCAGGAAAAAGACTGGATTTATTAGAATTTCACAATATCCTATTTAAAGAGAGACTAGTCCACTGAGAAAAAGAATTGGAAATAACTTTCTCTTATTTTTAAAACTCCTTTTCCTCCCGCTTGTTGTTATTATTTTTTTAAAAAAATTTTGGTCTGGAGCTACTATAATTTTAAGTCTTTTATAAAGGCGCTGACTGTTCCCAAGAAAGCAGGCCGCTCACTGAAGCAGGACAGAGAGAAAGATGGGGCAGGGAGCCTGGCCGGGGGGTGACAGCCTGTCACCCCGACTTATGATAGATGAGGGAAAAGTCTATTTCTCATTCGCAGTGGGGTGTGTGTGTGTAAAGAGAGGTACCCCGACGATCTCTGGCCGACTCATCTTGCAGCAGATAGACTCTTAGAAGCTGCAGAGTTTTGAGGGGCAGAGAGAAAGAATTGAACAATCAGGTTCATTATGTGAAGTATAATGTCACAAGGAAATATCAAAATATGTCAGCAGCGTCGGAGATGGGAGGGGGCAGGGGGGATCTGCTCATGGTATTTGCCAGCTGCTAACCCGGGCGTGCAGGCAGCCAGGCAGCCGGCCGCTGCTCTCTGGGCAAACAGCCTTCCCACCAAATCCTGGGGGCCAGGCAGAGCCCAGGGCGTGGCATGGTGCAGACACGCGGGAGACCCCTTCGAAGGCCCCCCTTTCCCCCGTCCCCAATGCACCTTCGCCACCCCTTGCCTTTGTTTCTCACTTTTATTGTCTGCACAGAGGTCAGGTATAAACAATCCCATGAAAAGTTACAAGGAGCTTTCTCTCTAGAAGGGCTTGTAGTCATGTCTCCCTCCCCACTCCCTGTTCATTGCCACATTTTAGCAGCGCTCTACCTGGCCCCGCGCAGCTGAATCTTGCAAATGAAAATAGATAGCTTGGGGAGCCTCTCCCTGTCACTTGCTCGGTGCTTAGTGGACTGGAATTCCCTCACTTCTGCATGTGCATTAGACACCAGGCAGCTCTTTCTCACACCTCTGCAGCCCCGGCCCCTCCAGCACCCCAGGGAGAAGCTGCAGGCAGCTCCTCCAACTCTGGGCACGGGGCAGGTTTTTCAATTTCAATCTCGGTCCCGCTTCTCATTCCCAGGTGACCTTGGGCGAATCACTTTCACCTCCCTGAGACTCAGTTTCCACATCTGGAAAGCTGAGATAATAGCTCCCCGGCCCCTGGAGGGATCCACAAGGCTTAATTAATTAATGTTGGGCAAAGCTTCTGAGACCTTTGCTTGAGAGAACCATGTGCGTGCAGGTTATTATTATCTCACTGCCGCTTGAACTCCAATTCTGCTGCTGAAGCTGATGATTTTTTCTTTTCTGAAGAAAATAATCTTAATTTTGACCCCAAGTAATTTATCGGGTAGTGGGGGGGAAATTACAATTTGTTGGGGACAACACTGTCTAAATAGAGGCCCCAGCTGCCCTCTCGGGAAGATTACAAGGAAATATTTTGCCGCCTTCCCTGGGCATCCTCTCTCTGCACCCCTTCTCCTATCCCTGTCCCCGTGTTTTGCTCTCTTCCTACATGGTGTGAGCCTGGGTGGGCCAGGGTGACACCTCCGCTGAACATGCTTTTGATCGCCCTGTGCTGTGGAGTGTTCGCCCAGCGCTGCGTCCCACCCACTGCCCTTTACAGCAGCCATCCCTCCAGTTCCCGACACTTCCTTTGGCTCAGCATGGAAGCCAAGTGCCAAGTATTTTTAAGGAACATGACTTCATACAATAACCCTGGATTGATTTCAAATAACTGGGCACCCTCTCTATTAAAAGCATCAAACTAATTTACTGTGTCAGATGCACCTCTTCCCCCAAGACAATGGCCCATGTTTCCACAGGAATAAAAATAGTGAGAGGCATTGGCAGGCCTCTTCTCCCTTTCTCTTCTCTGTCCATGAGGCTTAATGGATTGCCCGGCTCCCCAAGCTCAGCTTCTCATCAGCCCGTCAGCATCACTCTGTTCTAGCCAAACTGTACACATGTTTTAGTGACTCTCTATCAGTCAATAGTCTCAGAGGGCATCTTGGTCCTTAAGCCAACCAACCTACTCACTCGGCAAGTCCTACCAACCCTCACACTCAGGAAGGCCTACCAACTTTCACACTCAAGGCCTACCAACCCTCACACTCAGGAAAGCCTACCTTTTTCCTACTTTCCAGCCTACCATCCTATAAGTCCCCAGCTAGAAAACACTCTATTTTAGAAGAAAATGAGTAATCTGTGTCTACCCACCAAGACTGAAGTGGTTAGGAATGAGGCTGCAAGGCCGATATAACATGATATTATTAGAAACCTGTTCAATGGGTTCCTGGTGTGTGCTTTTAATGCCTCTCCCTTCATCGAAACCACTCACACCATGTCTCATTCTGTGCAGTCAATGCGATCACGATAAGACCTATCACAGCACTTAAGGCGCAGGAAGAAATTAAACATTTAGGGACTCCTCCAGCACCACGCTGATTGAGCTCAAATGATGTGCTAACCTGACAGATGCATCTGTCTGCTCTTGCAAGCCAGTCGGTCTTCCTTGTAGAATGTATTACAAATTTCTTAACAGCAAGCAGATAAAAACAAACCAGGAAATTTTTGATTTCACCTTTATGCTGCTTTTGGGGGGCGTGGGGTTGTCTTGGTGTACCTGCCTGTGGTGCGAGTGCTGGTGAGCGCATGCACACGTGTGTGTGTGTGTGTGTGTGTGTGTGTGTGTGCTGCATGCCCAGGGGATGCCGCAGGAGAGCCAAGTGCTGCTCCACTCATCACAGACGCAGTGTGAGTCTTGAGCTTCCCAAGGCTGACCCTTTCTTCCTGGCCATTCTGTTAATTGAACCAACCGTGCCAACTCCTGAAATGCGGGGACAGTCTTTTCAGCGAGGAAGCACCTTGCACCCCTTAGCCGAATGCGGCCAAATTTAAACCGCTTAATAAAACTCTTAGAAGGATGGTATTGTGGGCAAAGTGCTAAGGGTTCCTGCTTTCACTCAGTCTGTATTTTTACTAAGCTTAGAGCTGTGTTGTTATTATTATTATTATTTTTTTAGAGAGAGAGGGGGAGGGAGAAGAGCAGGGGATAAAGACAGATGTTTGTAGCCTGCAGACTCTTGTTTGCAAATAATTCCTCCAAGGTGCTCAGTAGAATATCAATAGCCCGTGATTAGAAGTCCACCCAGGTACTGCCTTGAATGGAAGCAGCTTTAGACACGACAGCGGCTCCTCAGCGAAGTCATACATTGTAGATTTGGAAAAATGGCTCCTGTGAAATTTTCCCTTCATAGTGGGCAGAGCTGAGCAGGGCTTGGGAAGCTGGGGCTAGGCCAGGGCGATGGGCCAGGCTTGGAAGAAAGGTTCTGTGCCCCACTCCTATCTACCTTTATAAAAGCAGCCTGTGTCCTCATTACCAGAGAGGTGGTCTGGGGGCCGGGGAAAGGACAGGCTGGGGTCAGGGGCAGAAAAACTTGGAGCCTGGTCAGAGACGCCTGAAAAAACTGGCTCCAAACGCCTGGAAAACTCTCACTGGATGTGCTGTTGTTTAGGGCCTGCTCTCTAAGTCCTTTCATTTCATGTGTAATCACATTTACCCCAAACATGTTTTAATGTTCTTTTTTAAAAATTATGATCATTCTAAATGGGACTGTGATATATATGCTGATGTTTCTGTCCCAAGTAACTTCACAAAGATGCCTCCTGGGTTCCCCCGGCTTGTCCATCACAGCTGGTGGCCTTATTGCCTCAGGCTCTGCACTCACACGCCCCAGCCTTGGACACCCTCCGCCTTGGAAGTAACTGAGTGACTAACCAGCCATGGTTCCCCAGCAGGGCACCGGGCTTCCGAGCTCAGCTTCCCATCTTGGCTTCTTTCATCCGTTCTTCTTCCCGGACGTCACTGAGTCTGTCTAACTCTTCCTTTTTCTCTGATCTTTGCTCTCAAGGCCCCTAACTCTGTGTTCCTATAACTGTGAAATGCAGAGTCACCCAAAGCTTATTCGAGATGCAGATTCTTGACCCTAACCCTCAGAGGCTTTCTTTCTGTCCCTCAAAATGAGCATTTTGAACAAGATCTCCAAGTTCTGCAGTGGGTGGCTTGCGACCTTACCTTAGAAAACGCTCACTTCCTTATAGGACACTCGTCCCTCAGTTTATGGAAGTCCCTTTCTTCCTTGGTTTCATCTCTGGTCAACGACTCCTTTCAGGGACCAGCATGGTCATTTTCCATCCAGCTCGCCATTGCTTTCCCTCCCACCTTCCCTGTCAAAAAGCTCAAAGTCTCAGTTATTCGTTCACTCCTTTCCTGAAGCATTTTCTGAACTTGAGGCATGCTAGGCACAAAGGTGACAGAGATGACGTGCCCAGGACCCCGATCGCCAGGAGTGCCCCTCCTGGGACCGATCCAGGCATGGAACTAACCACTGCACGCATTCTTCCACCATTTATCACATGCCTATTAAATCAGGTGCATATCTGGAGCACAAGGCCACAGCATTGGACACAGCCTGGCCAGGCTTGAACGCACAGACACAGAAACAAGGTTCCCTCAGTGGTAAGTGCAGGAGAGCAAACAGAGAGGGGTGGGGGATCAAGGGGGACCAGGAAGAGAGGGCTTCCTCTGGACAGGATGTCAGGAAAGGCCCCTCAGAAGGGGTGACCTGGGGACGGAGCAGCAAGAGCATCTTTGTGAGAGGGATCGGGCCAGTGCTGGACCCAGAATGAACTGACCTGACCAGGACTAAGTTACAGTTCCAAGGGCACAAAGAGAGGAAGCCCCTCGACCTGCCTGGCCCTCCTTAATGAGCCATGTCCCTCTGAAGCTGAGCCCCTGTATCACCTGGCCTCCTATGAGCACACCTCAGTGAAAACAGGGTCTCCCTGAGCACGCCAAGGTTAAGTAGCCAAAACGATTGATGGGCACACGGATGCTGACCTAAGCTCATTCAAACCCTTCAGGGTGGCATATGGACACTGAGCAGGCAGGCAGCGAAAGCCTGTTACTCCTGAAGGGTGGCGTGGGCTGGACTTGTTCACAAACTCTGAAAAATTCTAAAACCCAGAAGAACTGTGTAAACCTAGAAGAAAATGATTTTAGGACAAATTTAAGGGAGTGACTTAGTAGATCTTGAATTTGTAGGTTCTTTACCCACAGGAAACAGTGCAGGCTAAAATAATCATTTCCAAATAATAACCATTCAATGAATAGAATAGCTTGTCATGTGCCTGCACTGCAGAGTCATCAATCAACAAAAGCCATCCAATGCTTGCGCCCCAAGAATGGCCAGGGGGGCAGAGAAGACAGCCACTGGAGAAGTGACTAGGGCCACCCAGCAGTGCAGCATGGAGAGAAAGGGCAATGGCTTTCAAATCACATGGGGCCAGTCCCAGTTCTGCTGTGTGGCCTTGGGCAAGTCACTTAGGTGCTCTGTGCTTCTAATTATTGATGTTTAAAATGGGGGTAATAGTAGTGCCTCACTGGGTTGTTGTAAAAAGTAAAGTGTTTTGAACAATGCCTGTCACACATTAAGTACTCGATTAAGTAATAGCTATTAGGCAACTAACTAACCATATTTGTAATAAATCTGGGAAGGGCAAGCAGCATCCATAGTGCAACAGGAGCCCCTTTCTGGTCTGGAATAGCCTCCCTGGTGAGGTAACATTGCAGTGGCACCAAGAACTGAACCTGCTGATTTACATGTGTTAATATGAATCCCAACATGTCCCGCAGAACAGGTGTTATCCCTGTTTTAATGTACCCGGGAGAATACTGAGGCTTTTCAGGAAGTTTGAGCACCTTTCTCAAGGTCATCATCTACATGCAGATGGGCCCAGGCCCCACTCCAAAGTTCACGCCTGTTCTTAGCGCTTCCCTCCAGTGAACACACAATTCTGGGAGGAAAGCTTCACAGTCAGTCACTGACAGGAACCAAGGTGTTTGGGGTAGCCGTGCCCCCCTACATGGTGAGCCTGGGGACCACAGTCAGAAGAACTGTGCAGGGCGGGAAAAACCATGCTGCCTTCCAGGGAGGCAATCCTGCACCTCTGTTTGTGTTCTCTGTTAAAGGAAGCAGTGCGGAAGGACGGGGGTCTGGCTCCCTGCTCTGGGGCCGATCCCACAGCGCAGGAGGCTGCCCTCTGAATCCTGCACCATTTAATTAAGGAAGGTGGACTCAGTAGCACAGAACTAGGTCACAGACAGGCCTCGGCGCAGAGGGACTCCTTTTTGGTAATATGGGCTTTGGGAGGAAGCGAGTGCATATGAAAAAAGTACGTCTCCTTATGCAACGTGTCGTTCCACAATGCAGCTTCCTGCCCTGGGTGGGGCACAGCAGGCTCTGTGAACAACCTTAGGAAAACAGTCTGAAGCCCCGGTTGGGCCCATTTGAGATGAATTTGGCCGAGGCCAACTGATTTCACAAACACAAGTCAGTATCCACAGGCACACATCTGAGCCCAGCCCAATATGCTTGGCTTGCAGGTAAATGTCTGGTTGTGCCCACGGGTGGGCAGATATCTGGGGGCACAAGAGAGCAGCCCCATCTCTCAGCAAGGACACTCTGGCCTCAGGGTTTCCCCAGGAGGCAGACAAGCCAGAGGTGCCCTCATGCGTGGGGCAGCCTAGGTCTCAGGCTCAAAGTGGACACATCCCAGGAGCCCTTCCCCAGAGCCAAGGAAGCTCCTGGCACACTGAGCAACTGAACACACTTCACCCCCACGGAGCTACCCACTGTGGTTCTCCAGGGGGATAAAAGCCAAACCTGAGCTTCACCACTCCCATCCCAACCCTTCCATCCAGCCTGGGTGTTCCTGCTTCCCCATCCCTGCGTTTCTCCCTTTGTCTTCCTTTACCTGGCTGTGCTTTTTGATCTCCGGTGTGACAAATTTCAGCTGCCACTAATGCTCATGTAGAGCATGTTTCTCTTTCCCTTTGGATGACGGTGCGCTCAATGAAAGACTTCTCGGAGACGGCTCCCTGAATAGAAATGTGCGGGAGACAAACAAAGCCAGCAGCTCAGACATCCCCACCAAGGCTCGGGGAGTTTAAAAAGCCCCTGTCGCCCTAGCAATGAGGCTATTAAGGTGTGACAGGATTCTCGCTTTCAGGCAGAGGCTTTTTAAACTGCTGTAGAGCCCAATCAAGAGGAGATGAAAACTTCAGAGTTTCAAGATACCCAACTCTTCCGCTGATGGAGAAAGTGCCCAGACGCAGGTGGAATGAGAAACAGGTCCCTGGCACACAGGGAGCAACCTGGCTGAGAGCACAGCTCCACTGCCACCTCCTGTCTGTCTATGTGTTACCTCCCTACAGCCTCCGGAGTCAGCCTGGAGGGGAGGACGGGGAGCTGAGGACCCAGGAAAGATCTCAGCTTGCACTGAGTGGGGTAACACCACCCCACCTTTAAACTCTCTCTTCCTCCCGGGAGCACCGAGAATCCTAAACAGAAACTGGGGTCAACAATCAACCCGGTGATCTGCTGGCGGAGGGTCTGAGAACATGGTAAATCCCAACCTTCTGGAGGGAGTCCAGGTGTGTGTGCGTTTTTTTTTTAAATCATTCCTTGAAATAAAAATTGACCCACGGGAGAGAGGAACTATGGAACCAGGAAAACCAGGGTTTACATCCCGGGTCTGCTAATTTATCATTGTATCCCTGAGCCTCGGTTTGCTCATTTGCAAAATCCCTGCCTTTCAGAGCTGTGGAAAGGAATCAGGGAGATGTTTTTTATAAAGTGCTCACAGCGGGAAGCCAATATAAATTAGCCTGTGTGGTATTTTCAAATGGCAGGACAAGGAAGGCAGGGACTCCCAGCCAGCAGGTTAGGCTCAATTCAGTCGAAAATAAATCCCTCCAGTTGTTGAGGAAGCAGAATTTCTGCTGTTTTTCAAAGTCTCGCCAGTAGATGAATACAAAATGCCTCTCCCAGGCAGGTCCAGCTCCACCAAGACCCCTTCCTCCAGTACAGGCCCCTCTGCTGAGCTCTCGGGAGGGGCCGGGAGGAAGCTGGGTGGAGATTGTCTCAGCCAGTAGAAAGCACCCTCTGCCCCCCAGGATTCTCCTGCTGCTTGTGCTCCCCTGGATCCAGGCAGTACCCCATAGTGCTTCTTTATGAAAGAGGGGACTTGTTTCTCAAATAATCAGAGCCTGGTGACACGATGCTCCGTCCCCTTGGGGGCTTGGTGAGGAGAATGAGCTTGCCGCTTCCTGTGGGTTTTTTCTAGAGGGTTAGAAGTGTTTCCCACCTGGAACATTTCAATCCCAGGGGCTTCCTCCGAGCCGGGAAACGGTCTGGTCAGGGGAGCCCACCGCAGGCCATGCTCACCGAGGTGATGAAGGTCTATGTGTTCTCTCTCTATTGCCTCTCATGAGTCCAGCGTCTGGGTGTTAAACTGAGTTCAGATTCCAGGGTGTGGGAAGCTAAATGTCCAGTGTATGTTTCTGGGCTATGCAAAGGCTCTATAAAGTGATTGAAGAGACAGTTCTATCTCAGCCTTTTGAAATTCAAATAGTCTTGAAATGCCCACTTTATTCTGTATAGTTGCAGGTGAACCATTCAGCAGTGGCCGCAATTTGGGAAATGACATCACTCCCTTCCTCACTCTGTTTAGTTAGACATGAGCCAAAAGCAACCCCAGGTGTCCGTACAACTTAGAGCCTCCTCATGGCCACCACTCCCTGAATCCTTTCAACATCCTAGGAGGAAAAGGGTTGTTCTTACTCTATTTTATATAAACTGAGACCTGGGTAGTGTGATGTATTGTGTCTGAGGTTATGCACTGAGTGAGGGGGCATCAGAGCCCACGCCTGCAGGGCATCCCCTGGACCACACCCACTGACCACACCCACTGGACTACACCCACTGGACCACACCCACTGACCACACTCACTGGACCACACCCAGGGGACCACACTGATACCCCAAGAAACACACTAGCACGTCTGTGTGTGAGCAGGCATGCATGTCTGCATGTGTACGCATATGTGCATGCCTACACTCAGTGAGTGAGTGCATCTTACATTTGCATCAGGAGCAGCCCAGTCTGGTCACTCAGCCTGGGTCTCTCAGGAGAGAGGAAGGAAGGCTCTCCCCACTCCCTAGTAAAAGGGCCTGTGAGCTGGAGCCCTCTGAATAGCAGCAGGCCTCTAGGGCCATCCACCTCTCTCCAAAGAGATCACTGCCCGGCCGGTAGCCTGAGTCCTCGCAGGCGTGGAGGACCTTAGTCAGGATCTGTTTCAATCGGTACCTGATGCAACAACACCTATTCAGCAGGGTTTCCCCAGTTTCCTGTAAAAATAGTCCCTGTGGATGGTTCTTGAAATAAAAGGGGGAAGAGTGCTCTACACTTCACCAGTTTATGAAATTGTTGGACACTTACCTTCCTCTGAAAGATTCACAATGGACTGTGGAATATAAAGCCTCTGAGAAGGCCTGCAACAAGGAAAACATTGTTAAATTATCGTGAGACTGATGGGCTTTTATAGGGACATAGTGTAAACAACTTCAGTAACAGGAAGCCCACTATTACATTAACCCTTTTCCCTAAAGTGTTCTTACACTGTATGTCTTTTTGTTCTTACACTGTATGTTCTTACACTGTATGTCTTACACTGTATTTTATTTCTAGTTGAGGTGTTTCTAGAACACAAGAATTACATACCTATTATTTATATCATAGTACACAGCATATAGAGATGCTTGGAACTGTTCTTTCTAATAGAGCATGCAAGAAAATTGAAATAATATAAAGTCGCACAGTCTAATGAGTAAGATATTTAATGACATAATCTGCCTCACCTTCAGATCACTACGACTTTTAGAGTTCAAGGATTCAACTGGAACCTACCCTTCTGTAGCTCCCAGCCTCTTCCTCCCACTTTCACCCCATTTCCTCCCATGATTTGGCTGAGTGCCTTCAAGAAAATAGTTGAATGGTGTCCAAAAGCAATCACTGAGGGGCCAGGGTCTGGCCACAATAACAACGATGCTCAACCTTCCCCAGTGCCCAAAGAGTGCAAGGGGCAGGGCCATTTGCCATCCCTTGGGTCACATTTTCTTCCTTCTAGCCAGTCTCTCTGGGCCCTTTACGCTCTTGCTCTGCCCCGGCTGGCAGGGTACTCTGTGGATTCCAGCTGAATTATCTCAAGTGGCAAATATACTCTAGGAGGAGAAGTGCAATACACCTTACATTACCGGGGTTAAAAATTCATTTCGTTCCTTGTCTGATGCCATTCAGGACCGTTATGTTCCTCCGTGCCCAACAGGCAATAGGAATATATATGACGGCAGAAAGCCAGCCTCAGACACGGTATCTGGGAGATGGCTGGGAGGAGGGAGGCACTGGGATTCACGCTGCCTTCCTTCCACTCGGCTCCTGCCAATTAGAGAGGGGAGGGAGCCAGCCCAGACTGTAAATAACAGCGTCCTCTGAAATGCCCCTGCTTCAGAGCCTGGCTCCGTGCACACTGGCTTCAGTCTACAGGCCTGCATCCCTTTCAACTATCCTCCAACACAGTTGGAAAAAGATGAAAGGAAACAGCAGGATGTCAATATATGAGGGGTCTTCCTTCAAAAGAAGCAGGATCAGTCCGGGGCTAAATGTGCCAAAGGTAGAGCCTGCCTTAGCACCCTCTCCCCGTCATTCCGGGGCCCTGCCCCACGCCTCCTAGGACAGTGGCTCAGACCTGCCCCCACCCATGGCTTGAGCTTTTGCCTCATTGCCTCGCCCTAAGATCATCAAAGGTTACCTGCCTTTCTGCCCTTCTCATTCAATGTTTCCCTCTCAACTAAACACGTGGGAGAGGCTCTGCTTCACACCAAGCCTTTAACAGCTGAAGAAGACCGCTTTCATTTAAACAAAAGGCAATGCCTCACTCAAAAGGAAAGATAATCTCTAACAGTGGATTCACATAAGAGCTCATGGGAACAGATACAGCTTCCAAGATACCTGCAGGAATGGCCAATGGGCGCCTGCCTGTGTCAAGTTTGATAGTAAGATGAGCCCTGATCTGAATAATAGTCTGATTGCAAACAGCAGAGCCTCTGGAGTCGGGTTATGGGGATTAGAGCCTTAGCTCTGCCAATTTGATTTCTCTCTGTGTGACCCTGGGGGAGGCGCTGCATCTTCACCTACAAAATTGGGCATAATGATATCACCAGCAGTATGGCTACTGTGAAAGCAAATGCGATCAGCTCTGTAAATGCTTAGCACAGTGCCTAGCTCTTTGTAAACACTCAAAAATATTAGGTCCCCATACACTGGTAGCATTATAAAGCCATGAGATATAAAGGCACATTTCAAGGACTTTTGGGTCAATCAAACCTTAGTTTGAATTTTGGTTCTTGATTACAGGCTGTGTAATTATAACCATTTATTCTACCTCTTTTTAAGCATCAGCGTCCTCTTTGGTAAACAGAGACAATCGTATTTCCCCCATTAAGATTGTTGTAAAGGTTGGAAAATCATGTGTTTCAATGTCCGTTGTAACTAGGAGGCACTCCATACATGTTTGGGGATGGAAATGTCCTCGGAGCAGATTGCTGGGAACCAGTGGCAAGGGTTCTTTGGGGTACTTAGGAGTGTGCATTTCAATAATGGACTTGCTAAGTTGCTCTGTCCTCAGGCTATCTATCAACTCTTAGGGCCCTTCTGTGAGACACAGAGTGAGTGTGAATAATGGCATCTCGGTTTTATTAACAAGGCGAGTGTCCCAAGCACCAGTCAATACAGCACAATCAAGCACAACTCTAGACAGACCAATTTCTCTCTTCCTTTAAAGCAACAGTCTTCACACTGTATTTTGCATCCCACTTTTTCAAGAAGGATGTAAAGTGGAACATTATTATAATATCAAGGGGCTGGGTTGTGGCTGCTCCATGTCCCTCAGCTCCTGCAGTGGCCTGGGAGCCCCTCTAGGGAAATCTGGGACTCCGCAGGTGCAGGTCTAGAAATCGATGCACTGTGAGCGTGGGGTTTTCTTTAGTCTCTTACAATGCACAATGTGATCGATCGTGATTTCCTACTGTCTCACAGTTATTAATATCAGGTCGCGTCAGGCAAACCTCAGTTCCTAGAACTTGCTGTTTGCCGGGGAGATGTTGTAGGCATGGTGAGCCGGCATCTCAGGCAGGCATCCTACAAGGCCTTTTGTAATAGGTTTATCGGAATGATGAAGAAATTCATGCTGAATACTAGTAAAATTAGGTGCATTAGTAAGTGGATGAAGAACTATGGCCAACAGGAGCTGCAAAACCAATTGATCAATGTCATGCAGTGGGCTGCCAAGAGACACGGGACATAAACGTTTCCATCAGCAACTTGGATGAAGACATAGAGATGACACTTATCAAATTTGTGGATGACATGAAATTGGGAGGAAAACCAAATTTATCAGGTGATTGAATCCAGAAAGATCTTGTCAGGCTGGAGGAATGGGCCAAATCTCCGATGATGAAATTTAACAGGGGGAAATGCAATATCTTATAATTAGGTGCAAAAAGTAAATTATTCACATATGGGTTTATGTCACATCTCATGTTAGATTCAGGCATGGCCTAGCTAACTGGGGGAGATAAGGGCTCTTTCTGAGGGTCCTTCAGGTAGACCTGGCCCTGGAGAATGGGGCTGGGAGAAAGGCCAGCACGTCAGGAAGGATGTGCGTTCTGAAGAAGACAGCAGCAGGAAAGGGTGTTGGGTCAGCGCTGGCAGCCACTTCAGGCTGGGAGAAGTGACAGAGTCCATGGTGCATACACTAACCACTAGCCCTGTCACTTGCTCTCTCTTAATATATTCATCACTAGGCCACCGTGTCTGATCTTCCAGGGCCCAGGCTCCAGACTCAGACTATGTAGGATTAAAAACTGGCTTTGCCACTTACTGGTTGCATACCTTTAGGCAAGTTAACTCTTCTGTGCCTCAATTTCTGCATCTGTAAAATGGAGGTATACTGTAGCTACGTACCTGGGAGGGTTTTTGCGCAGATCCAGACTAGTAATACCTGTGAAATATTTCTTATATTGACTGCTCTTCCCTTCATGCACAGCTCAATGAAGGAAGGATTGACAAGGCATGTTGTTTTTTTGGAAGAAAGGTTAGCAGCATTAGAACAGAACACTCTATGCTGGACATCCCAAAGCCCGGGAAGCTTAGTAAGAGATTCCCAGGAAATAAGACAGGGAGCCAGTTACCAGGAACTGCATAACCAAGAGGAAACTGGATTTGGAGACTAAAATTTAAGTGATAAAAAAAGTCAAATCCAAGTCAAGCTACAATGGATGGAGAGCCCGGTTTTTTGGGCTAGCGCACTTCACATCTCTCGCTTTTGGGAGCAGGATTGACTGCAGAGACAGACACAGCCTGGAAACTGTTGTAGTCAGTCTCTGGTGTGGACCCTGCTCTGAGGAGCAATGGGGCAAGAGACTGGAAATTAAGAAGAGACTAATGGATTGAAGACGAGTTTGGTTTTAGCAGGGTGGAAAGGAAGAGGGGGAAAGGTACTGGTTTTGCTGATCATCAGTTTCCTGCAAGTTACAAGAGTGAGGTATCTCCCTCTTTCATGTGACATAAAGTGAAAACATCCACATGAGCTGCATTGCTGTGAACCAGTCAGACAATACCTAGAGCTTCACGCTAACCATTGCACACACTTTCAAAGATGAAATGGCCCAAACAGGCCAAGATGGAAGAGCAATGAGTGCATGTGTAAACAAAGAGCAGTAGAGCTCTCAGTGTGCCTTAGAGGAGACCAGAGCCATATCCACACATGGACAGGAGACCTCTTCTCATATTTGCAGGGCTGTCTCGTGAAGGAAGTGTGGCACACCCTGGCTCAATACACCGCCAAGGACCAGAGGGGGGGACCTCCAGGAAATGAACTTTAATTCCAAAATTCAAAGTCAATAAAGTGCCAAAGATGGAAGCCTCCACCCGGCAAAGGTCGCACTTGCCATGGGCTGGGCACAGATAGGGGGCATTTCAGCACTGCTTGAAGAGTTCAGCTAGATGGGGGCCTTTAATATCTTTTCCCCAAGCCGAGATCTTACATTTTTATGACAACGTTTATGAAACAGTTAAGTAAACCCCAGGATCTTGGCTGCAGTGCCAGCACTTCAATGCCACCTTCGGAATGGCTGTGCTGGGCCACATCCTTCTTGCTGTGGGGAGCAGGAGTCCTTCCTGAGCGAACTGTAGTTCTGGGCTGAGCCAGGAGGTGGAGCCGGCCTGTAGGTCTATAGCACCTGAGGGCCCCTGGGAGGCTGGTGGGATGGAGTTGAACCCTGGAGCTCTCTGCGTGGATTGGCAGCCATAAAGGAATGTGAGAGCTAATCGGCTGCCATCTGTCTTCATTTTGCTAACCCCCTCTATTGGCAGCTCACTTCCTATATTTATAAACATCCCCAATCAGTCATTTCTCTGCCCGCTGTCACATATTTGTGGCGTTAATGCCGGCTGCTTTATCACAGATTGGACTTCATTTCAGGCATAACTCTCACATACTGTGGCTCTGAGATCTTTATGGCCGCATTATGGTACATGGCTGAGCTGTGATTACACATCAGCACTGTACGGCCACAGACAGTGATTTGGCCCACACCCACCCACCTGCCACCCTGCCCTCTGTGGGCAGCTATAGACACAGAAAAAAATGAGATCTAAGAGAGAGAGAGAGGGAGGGAGGGAGGGAGGGAGGGAGGGAGGGAGGGAGGGGGGAGGGAGGGAGGGAGGGAGAGGGAGAGGGAGAGGGAAAGGGGGAGAGAGACAGGACAAAGGGTCAGGCCCATCCACTAGGTCTCAGGGTTTACCAGGGCTGCTCCACAGGCCTGAGAACTCACAGGACGCTCTTCTTTTGGCAAAGTGATCTGACAGATGGAGAGTTAATGGAAGGAGCAGAGAGGTGGAGGGAGAAAGCTACAACTGAACTGACCTTTCTCAGGATCCCTGGATGGGGCCATGTGTTTTCTTTATCTTATATCTGAAATCAGGAATGTAAGTTGGCATTTCTTCTTACTCTCTGTATCATGCTTGTCACAGTCATAAAACGGGTTCTTTTTCAGAAACAAACAAAAAAAACCTTCTTGTCTCATTGCATTTGGGTTCTTGTAGTTCCGGAAAGGGCCCAGGGAGCCACACTCACAGGGGAAGTAGCAACAGTTCCCTCTTCTGGAGTCACGGTGGCCATTAGAGGTGAGAAATAAAGAGTTATACTGGTCAGTAGATAAACACTTTGGGGGGGTAAGATTTGAGAGAGTTATGGGCCCCCCCTGTAGAAGAGTGTAAAATATGGGGCATACAACATGCATATTCAAAGAAAATGCTTTTTCATTCTGGAAAACCCCGATATCCAGCCCATACATTCTCCTTACTATTCACAGCACCCCAAGAAGAGCTCTCTTCCCTTTGGTGGTGGAGTCTGCTCCCCCATTCAGTGTCCAGTTTCAGAGGCTCTCCTCGCACCTGCACAGGTGTCCTCCAACTGCCTGCAGCTGCTCAGGGCTCCATCACCTCTGGCAGTCCCGTAGCCTCTTTACTATGTCTGCCCACCTCTCTCTTCCTCCGTACCCCTAAATGTAGACACTGTTCTTTCCCTTGTTCCCACAGAGGCATGACCACATGGTGGCAGGGGAGGAAGTTAGCTCAGGGAATGGAGAAAACGAATTAGACATCGGACATCACACTTCTGAAGTCCATCGCTCAGGACCGGTCACCGGTACCCTCCCTCTCCTGCCACCTTAGTCTGTCTCAAATTCCAGGTCCCCAACCTGTCCCCTACCCCCCAGCCTCTTCTCAAGGGAGACACATGTAGCTACCTCAGCCATCCTGACTCCCCAGAGATGCTGCTCTGCCCACAAAGAACACAGGCCTTGACGTTTTATGCAGAACATTTCCATCTCGTTGGTCCCCAAATCTCTTCTGGACTGGGCTCTGATACTAAACTGTCCAAATCAAAAAACACGAAAGTATTCCTCACCCCCCCCCCCGACTCCCACCCTCCACATTCTGCAAAAGGAAAGCTTCATGGGGATGAATCCTGCCCCCAGCCCCTAGAGTGCAGAAGGGGCTCAGCGTGTCTGTGGTAAATGAACCCCAGGGGCAGCCCGGGGGGGAGCTGGACTAAGTCTTTGCGCCTGGCACGGAGCAGTTCATGAGATGCTGAGAGAAGGAAAGGCGTCCGGCTCGGGGCTGTCACGGCTGCATGTAAACGCAAACGCATCCTGTCTTTTTTTAGAACCTTAGCAGTAGCTGCACTTCTAAATTTACGTGATACGCTGCTAAAGTTAACTTAGCGGTGAATTTACGCTTTGAGCGAGCTGCCTGCAGTGTGAATTTTAGCTTCACGGCTTTCTTGTTTTGTTTTGTTTTTACTACGGAGGAGCCTCCGTTTTCTCATCTGGGAAAGGGAATAATACTTACCTCGGAGTTGGTGGAGGGCCAGTCAATCAATGCCTTCAGAGCACCTAGGACAGCAGTTACTGGTACAGAGTTAACAGTTGGTGCATTGATGTTATCCATAATAATCAGCATCACATTCCCCACTGGCCACCACTTCTCTGTTGGGCAGATGCCTCAACAATTAGAAAGCAGCCCCTTCTCAGCCTTCCCAGCTTGGGGGTGAGGCCTCGGCCTCAGAACCGGGCCCTGGGAGCCCCACTGCCTCCAGCTCTGTCTGCCTATTGCTTCCTCTCCAGTCCATGGATCACGGCCCAGGCTTCCTTTTCACTGACCTTCTAAGGAAATCTACCGGAAGGGCCTTCCGTGGACAATGGCTCCAATGCTGCTCCGCTGTCATAGCTGTCCCTGCTTCAGTGTGGGTACCTGTCCCTCCTGCTCTCGATCCGCCCAGGCGCCTTGCTCACCTGTTTCCCCAGTGCTGGGGAAGCCCATGGAAGCTGCTCTCACAGTGCCCAGGTCCCATAGAACAGATAGTTCTGCAGTTTTCCAATTGGATTCCGGTCCCTGAGCTGAATACCATGCTGCTGGCCCTGGAGAGCAGAAAAGATGGTCTCTCTGGGCCTTGAATTTAACTTGTTTCAGAGAAATCTGATGCCTCATAATAGTGCCTCCTCCACCCAACCACCCCCAACACACAATAGATATACTTCCCATTATCTAATTCTTGAGCCCTTGTGGCAAATAGATATTATAATTAAATCTTAGGTATCCTGTTCATAAAATATTAATAGAAATGTCTGTGTTAACAATGTTTTAACATGAAATAATAAACAAACTGCAGTAACTGGATATTTTTCTTCTGAAGGTCATTTGCCTCCATAAAACCACCCTGGCAAATGTGTGATTTAGAAGAGCAATCGCACCTCACACTCAGACACTGTGCTTCTTCCTGTCCAAAGAACATTCTTGAAACATTACTTAGCTATCCACCAAATACCCGGGAGGCGTGGATTAATATCTGCTTAACACAGATAGAAACTCACAGAGAGAAAAGCACTGAGCCCCTCCTCACGCAGCAAGTCTGAGGCAGGAAGTCTGAGCTGAATCCTCATGAATGGACCAGAAATAAGTCACAAGTGGGGCTAAGAGAGCAAAGACTATTTATCCTAATTTCTTAGGAATGAATTCTATTTTTCACGTATGTGGCTCCCATGGATGAACCCCTGAGAAATGCTTTCATCTCTCCCCTTAAAGCAGAGTCATTTTTCCCTGCCTAATAGAGGGGGCCTGCTTGGTCTTGAGGACCCCTTTCAGCCACAGCGATTTTTCCTCGATGCGAGTAAAACACAAACCCCAGAGGTCCCCAGCATCATCCAGGAATTCTATCGCACTATGACAGGTACAGGCCAAAGCTCAGAGATGAGCTGGCTGCAACGTCTCTGCCGACACCCGCCAGAGTCATTGCTGTACGTCCCCAGGTCCCTGCTCCATGCTTTTCTTAAGGATTCACGATGTACCTTTCACGTAAAACCATGTGTAACCATTCCCGACAATTGCAGCATGAAGAGTGAGCTGATCGGCACCTGATTTTCATGGCCTGCTATGAACCCAGCCAGCATTTTCTAATAACACATCCCAGCATCGCCAAGCAATTTCTGAAGATTAATTAGAAGCGCTTCAAACTCTAGTCCTTGGTGGAGGCAGGGATGGTGGCCACGGGAAGGGAGTAACAATAGCCTCCCCCGAGAGTTGGGAGTGAAGGTTCTGAGCGGGGGTTTGTCTGGTTCCAGCCAGGGTTGTATCTGAGGATAAAATTGTGTCCCTTTAGTAGGCAACCCAGGAACAATGTGTCAGCTGATATTCCAAAAGGATTCAATTGGGAGGAAGTAGGGAGGCTGTGTGTGTCTATTTTTTATTTGAAAAATGATGCAGGCCGGCCAGCGTGGCTCAGCGGTTGAGCATCGGCCTATGATCCAGGAGATCAAGGTTCGAATCCAGGTCAGGGCACATGCCTGGGTTGAGGTCTCAATCCCAAGCAGGGGGTGGGCAGGAGGCAGCTGATCAATGACTCTCTCATCATTGATGTTTCTACCTCTCTCTCCCTTCCTCTTTCTGAAATCAATAAAGACATACGTCTGTTTTTTTAAATGACACAAATGCCCAAATTTATTACTATCCCTGGGGGCCTGGTAATGTGCCTAAAATAGCTGTAATTTTTCAAGATTACAGGTTCAGGTCACCCTAGACTGGCCCAAATGGCTCTTTCCTTGGCCGGAGACTTCAGTCCCTGGTCCCCTGAGAGGTCAAAGGTAACTCTTGTGTACTGTGACCCTTCGACCCATGGCAGCATGGAGGCTGCCTTCTCAGGTCCTGCTCCCAGTGCACCAGGGGCCTGGAGATGGGGAGATGCAGGATGGGATGGGAAAGAATGGGAGTGATGGTGCAAAAAGGCCTCTCTCAGGCCATTGAGGAAGCGCAGCTGCGGAGGGCCGGGCGGGAGCGGGGGCGGGGGCTGGGGAAGCTGCAGTGATGTCCTGTTTTGTTCTCACAACCAAGGCACAAATTAAGGAAAAATTAGAGACTTTCTTTGGGAGATTGGACTGACGGGGGGAGGAGGAAGACGGGAAGCAGAGCTTTTAGGGACAGCAATTTGGGAACAGCTGAGACAAATCTGTGGCTGATTCTTTTTTTTTTTTTTTTTTTCTGGTGGATTCGTTAGTGACTTTCTTTTTGGATTCCGGATCTGGAGGGTTCCCTCCCCCTTCCTTTCCCGTTTTGCTCCATGCACATGTAAATGTGATTGAGAATTCTCTCCTCAGATCTGCTGTCTTGGCAGCCTTCCTGCCAGCTGGCCTGGCTGGGGGACCCACGCCGGTGGCTGACTGTGCCTGACAAGTTCTCCCAGCTTCACGGGAGGAAGTCTGGCTTAGGAGCCACTGCCAGACCCTTGTCTGGGCTCAGTGCCTGGAGGAAAGCAGGGCAGAGGGACCCCCAGCAGGACTAGACTACTCTCTGCCCAGGGCAGGTGCCCAGTCCACTCTCTACACGCAGAAAACCAGCAGCCAACGGACATTTCTACCATCATCAGTGCTTCGCCTTGTGCAGAATTCCTGATGCCCAAAGTCCAAATCCATCTCAAGGGCCAAGGACTCCACACCCCTTCCTGCCTCTGAACTAGGGCCTTTCAGCAAACTCCAAGAGGTACAAAATCCTGCCCACTCAGAATGACTGTAGTTACAGCCAGTCTTGCCCTTTGCTTCTCTGTTTCGGTTTATTTTCTGTTTGCTGCCCCCTCTTTTCCCTACCCTGGCTTCAGGCCATATTTGTTTGCTAGAACATTGCATTCCTTCTTTCCTTCCTTCCCCCTGACCAGGCACATTCTCACCGATTTGCCAGGGCCTGACTCGAGGCTCCTATCCCCCAGAGCTCTCTCTGGTGCCTACATCATGTAGGGATCATATTTACAAACTGTTGAGCGTGGAGCCTGGCATGTAATAGCTGCTCTCTAAAAGGTCAATGAAATGACAGCCTATCCTAGGTAACCTCACTTGCGTGTGTGTGTATTTTAGTTCTCCTTGGTTATCTCGGGCTCCTAAAGCTACACGTGTGCAGTCTCTTTCGAGATCACCTCTTGTAGGATGGTGTGGCGGTGGGCCACTGAGATGGCTCCCAGGATTCTTGCCGCCTGGTGTTCCTGACCTTGTGTAATTGCCTCCCCTTAGTGTAGGCTCGATTATTGACTGGATCCTAACAAAAAATATGGTGGAAGTGATGGGATGTTGCTGCCAAGATTAAGTTCTAACAAGACTCTGGCTTTCATCTTGATCAAGTTCTTTCACTCTCCCTTGGTTGTCTCCCCCTGGGGAAGCCAGGTGCCGGGCTGTGTGGCAGCCCCAGGAAAGCTTGCTTGGCCAGGGACCTAAATCTCCAATAACCCTGTGCATGAGCTTGGGGCAGACCACCCCCTTCCCAGCGCATCCTCCAGCCAAGACCACGGCCCAGGCCAACAGCTTGACTGTAGCCGCATGAGAGGCCTTGAACTGGAGTCCTGGCCGCAGAAACTGTGACATAATAAATGTCTTCTGTTCATAACTGCTTCCTTTGTTACATCACAATAGATAACTTACACTGCCCCTTCTTAGGTCACTGTATACTCCATTCTCTTCTTCAGGGGCTTTAAATAGAGATAATTTAGTTTCTCAAAACAAATTTATGAAACTAGCTTCAACATGAAGAAGCTATTTTTTTCAGTGTTTATAACTCTTCAGAAGTAGCAATCTATATTCTGATCTTACACTGTTTGCATCTAAAACTAGAGCAACTTTAATTATTGAAAAAGATATCACGCAATACTACATATTAAATTAATTTTAGTTGTCTTAAAAAATAAGTCAATGCTCGGTTAGGATACTGTGGAGGAGCGGAAGTATTCAGAACAGAGAGGGACACAATGGTACTGACTGTGTGCAGGTGGTATTCCATGTGCTACATTATAAGATCTCATTTAAGCCTCACATATCTCCTGTGGAGTAACTTCTATCACCAGCTCCATTTCACAGATGAGACAGCTAAGGCACAAAGTTTAAATGCCTGTCTCAATGTAATGTAGCGAATGAAAGTCAGACCTCAGAGCTCATGTTCTTGGCCACAAACCCAAGTTATTAAATACAGTCAGGTTTTAAGAGTCACAAATGTTGGTTGACTAAAAAGTTGATAAATCGTCTGGATGTAATATGAATTTGATACTATAATGTATATTTTAAAATCCCATCCCATGTAGGTAAGCCTCATTTTGCCAATCGCAACACACCCGCATGGGTAGAACTGTGTCTCACATGCTCCGCAGCATCCAGTACAGGACTCTGTTCTTTCGTGACCATGCAGCGGAAACAATGGGAGAAAGTAGGTCAGACAGAGACCAGCGCAGAGAGAAGCATGGTCCTTGTGTGTACTAAGGGAGAGGTGACCAGAGGTGAAAACAAGTTTGGGGTTGGTAAAATAAATTATGAGAAAGAGCAAAACCAAATAGCTATCTTTAGGAGGTTGTGAGGGGTAAGAGTATGAGTGACTCAAGTTGAGGGTAAAGTTAGACAGGGGCTCAGAAAGGCAGCGCTGATGGAGTGAGTGCTTGTTCTGCGCCAGGCACAGCTCCAAGTGATTAAAATGTGCTGTCTCATTTGATCGACATCTCACCGTATCATGCGCTTACTGCAATTATCCCCATTTCACAGATGAAGAGACCCAGGCAGAGAGAGATCATGGCTAATCCCAAGCCAAGGTCTGGAAACAGAAGGGCCAGAACTCAAATCCGGTACGGCCTGAATCCAAACCTCGCCCTTTCTGCCACTACACAAAAATTTCTTAGCAGTTTAGTCTGAGGCAGTGGTACCGGAAAACCAAGACCACAAAGCGATTTGATTTGAACTGAACTGAAGGATACACATGTTTATCTTTTGGTGTATTATAGATCTTGGACCTGAGTAGCGCATGGGCCACAAAACCCAACTGTAGCCAGAGGGATCTTTTTCTTGGCAACTCGATTCCACCTAGAACGAGGGCAGGCAATGAAAGGGACTAGAAAAGGTCAGAAATAAATGTTCAGTTCTAGTAGAATTTTCCCAAACATCAAATATTAATACTTTTTATGTATCTATTATAGGCAAGGGCACCGGGTAGGTGCTGTGGGTATACAAAGCGATATAAGACAAGGTCCCTATCCTGTTTAGGAAGACAATGCACATAAATCTGTGACTCAGCAGAGTGTGCAGTCATTGTTGCACGAGGTAAGGATATTAACTGCTGATGCATTGAGAAACCCGGCTCTCTGTGGAGGTTTGAGCAAGAGATCCTGTTGAGTGGGCGAGAGAGGAGGAGAGAAGACATCAACAGAGCTGTGGCGTGGGGGCACCATGCAGGGGTCTCAGAGTCTGAGCACGTCAGGGACAGAGGCTGGTCTCTGTCCTGCAGGTCGTGGGTCGCTGCTGAAGGTTTTCAGGAGACATAACATGATGTGAACAGAATTTAAGGGAGTCTGAGAAAGCAAATTTATACAGGTGAGCTCGCCTTGGTGAGCCTGAAAAAATGCATCTAGACTCTGGGTGCTGGGAAGGCACTGGGTAGAAGTGAGGACGCCCGTTTCTAGGGGGTATCCTGACGTTAACAATCTGCATGAGAGAGACCAGGTATTTCTCAGATCTGGGATACACGCTTTTCATCCTGGAGCGATGATGGGGGGAAGTTATCTTGAAGTTCTTTCCAGCTCTGGCGCTCTGGGTTGTTCACCCCCTGCTCATGGGACATGCGTAGAGATCAAAAGCCCACCACCTGTTCCCTGTGCTGCAGACCCGGCTGCACACAGCAGGTCCGCAGAGGCCCCACAGCCTCACCCTCTCCCTTCTCACGTGATGATGAAGCCAAGGTGGTTTTCTCCCCTCTGAGTGTTTAACCCCAAATTATGGTTGTTGCTTTCTGTTTGGCATCTGCATGTACAAGGTTTTGAATATGACGTATACACGACAGGGAAGCCCAATCCCACCCCTTTCTCACCACCTTTCACACACACACACACACACACACACACACTCTTCATGCACACACCTCACACACATACCTCACAGATCCCTCTCACACACATCTCACATCACACACATACCTCACCACACACTTTATGCACACACACCTCACACACTTCAGCACACACCGCTCGCTCACACACTTGATGCCAGTTGAGTGCCTGGTGTTATGTCCTGCTCTCACTGCTGAGGAGAAACAATTGAAGGTTTCAGGGGACTCACTGGCCCTTCCCCAGTGTTCCTTAGCTTGGGGTGTAAGATTTGAGGTCAGGAAAGGTAGGGTGACAGGTATAATCCCACATAGTTGCACATTTCTCACCTCAGAAAGTAGGGAAGCTTTTCCACACTGAAATCCAACAAATAATAAAGAAACACCCCTCTCCATAGTCGTGCACCAGGGCCCTAATAAATGGATACATTCACTAAGGAACCAGCAGGTTCTAACACCAGTACTAGAAACATTGCTTCCGATGCTCCGTGCAATCTTGCATATGATTTTGCTCAGCCACCACCTGCTCTCGCCTCCATTGGCCAAGTTCATTGCCATAAAGCAGCAGCCTTTTTTCCCTCCCCAGTGGACAGTCGCTCCTGTCCATTCTGTTTTCCGAGCTAGGGTGGTCCCACAGCGATGCTGGCACTAGGGCTGGTATCAGCAGTAAACTTTCGGGTCTGAGCTGGGGCCAGTGGGAGCAGAGCTCCCTGTAGTGATCAGAGCAGGGTTGACCAAGAACTGAGTGCTCATTAGACCTGAAAACAGCAACCAGGTTGATGCCAGAGGGGAAGGGCCAAATGTTGGACTGGAAGACCAAGTGTGAGCTGCAAGCAAGGGAAGGAAGTCAGAACCTTGGAGGGACAGCACAGGGGCAAAAAGAGTGCGAAGCACATCCTAAATTCAGACTCCCGGAGAACTCCATGGAACCTGTCTCTGGTGCCCACATGGAGCTCTGAGTCAGGTGTCCTTTACTCTGAATGAGGACATGGGATGGCCTTTTAATGTCCCAAGATCAGGCCCCCGGCAGCATGTACAGCTGTTATGAGAGTGATTTTCCTTCTTTGAATGCTTACCGTGGGCCAGACACTGAGCAAGAGCTTTGCAGCACCGTCAGAATTGATCCACGTGATGATGTTAAAGCAAAGGCCGTTTCCCCATTTCATAGATGAGGAAACAACTGGCCATGGGGTACTGCAGTGCATGGCAGACCCAGGAAGGCCTGACCCCAAATCCAACTGTCTCACTGCTAATTTTTGTGACCTCCACTCTCCTCCAAGGAGGTGAGAAAGCAAGCTGATGGCCAGAAGCATCGGACAGTGTTCAGCCGCCCTGGAGGGTGGCAAGTTGGAGAGCAGGGCTGTGCTCTTTCTGTGAGCACTGGAGGCTGCTAGGAAAAAGCGAAAGTAACAGGAGGAGACAAGAGCAGCGAGCAGGCCAAACAAACCCAGAGAAGCTTGAGCGTGATTCCGGCGTACTCATTCTGGAAATCGACAACATGGATCCAGCCAGGACTTCAGCTTTTAGGGAAATTTCTCACCAGCTCAGCCTTTCAGTCTCAAACCCCCCACGCCCCCACCCCAGCTTCCAGCTGCACTGTTCCCAGCTCCCATCTTCTCAACACCATTCTCTCGTCTCAGAGCCAGAAGGTTTGCAGAAGGCTTGCAGAGCGCTGGAAGGTCCCCGGGGAGGAGCAGCCCTCCTGTGGGAGGCCAGATCTGTAACAAATGACTTCCCACGGAGACAGGCTGTGCTCAGAGGCCCTGCTGAGGATTGCTGAGGTCTCCCGTGGGCCTGCTGGGCCTATCTGCTGCTGACAGGCTGTGGAGCTGAGCCTGCAACGGGGGGAGCACACTCTGCCACCCACCAGGCTTCGGACCCAGCCTGCTAGGTCCAATCCGACCTGACAGACCTTCCTGGAGATGTATGCAGTCCCTGCCCAGCGGTGTTGTCTGCTGATGAGCAGAGCCTGGAGTTCCCAGTGTGAATCAGGCAAAGGCAGGGATTTGGATCCCTTAAAGACCACTGATAAGGAATATCACCAGGTAAACACATGCCCTCAGTCACCTGGGGGAACCAGGGGAATGTGGGTGGCTGGGCCCTATTCATCTCAGCCAGGGGACACACACCTTGAGGACACGTGTGACTGGCAGGTGGGGCACCAGCCCGGAATGGAGAGGGCATCTTACAGCTAAAATATGCTCACACGTGTCCAATGTAGCTTCCTCCAGCTGCAGCTGAAGCCTGCTTTCCGCCTGGTCTCTGTGGACGGGCCCCTGAGCTACGCTCTGGGAAGGCCGGGCCCCGCTCACCCGCACTTTTCCCACTGTACACCCAAGGCCGTCCTCTCTCGCTCCACTTGGCAGGCAGCATCTGGGCTCAGGTTTCATCATGATGCTCCTCCTGAGAGGAGCGTGTATTGGTCAATCTGATGAGGAGAAAAAGAACATTATTTTTTATTGAGCATCTACAATGAACTCATCAGATTTTATCTTACTTAATTTAATATGTGACAAAACCAGAAGACTTCCTGGGGCTCCCATAAAACATGTTGTAGAGCCTGCTGAGTTCTGGTTTCAGACCTGCCCTAGAGTCTTCACACCACCATTACTAGCGGAGAAAACTTGGGAAAGTTATTTCACCTCCCTGAGACTCAGCTCTCGCATCTGTAAAATGAGGCTACACTATCACCTTTCAAGGGCAGCTACTATATCCTTTTAATCTAGGATTCATGATACTGACTTGGGGCCCAGAAGTCATAGATCACAATAATTACTCATTTTGCAGCACATCAGTGCTCGAATGGTTATGGTACACATCATTTAAGTCACACATTTAAAATGCCTTATAAAACTTAGTGCGCAGCCCAGCCGGTGTGGTTCAGTTGGTTGAGCTTTGCCTGATGCACCAAGAGGTCTCTGGTTTGACTCTGGTCAGGGCACATGCCCAGGTTGCAAGGCTCAATCCCCAGCAGGGGGCATGCAGGAGGCAATGTTTCTCTCTCTCTCTCCCTCTCACTCCCTCTCCCTCTAAAAAATCCATAAAAACATGTTTTTTAAAAAAATTGGCACATAGTAGATTCTCAAAAAAAACCCCCAAACAGCTAGTTTCTTCTGCCCTGCAGTGGTGGGGGGAGTCATGCAACTAGGTTCTGAAGTTTTCTGTCTCCTATTCTCCCCACAACACACATGCTTACACATGTGCATGCATGTGCACACACTCACGCTCACACACACACACACACACACACACACACACACACACACACACACACACTCTTCCTCTGTACAGTGTTGACTTGCCAGTGCTCTCTGCCTCCTCTTCAGCATCCCTTGCTCTGTGGCTCTTCCTGGTCTCCTCGCCAGCCCTGATTGCCCTGGTTCCCATGCCCTGGTCCCTAGGTCCTCTCTCCCTGTCCCCATCTGCCACCATCCTGGACTCAAAGCGGATGCGCAGCCAGGGGAGAAACCCTGCCACCTTCTCAGACGGTGTGCAGTCCCTGTCAATCTCCGGCCATGCCTGGCAGCTGCAATTGCAATTCTTCTTGTTTACAATGCATTGTAATTGCAGACACAGGCTATGCTGTCACTTGTAATTTTATCTTGTCCTGTTCTTTCCACACGCTCCCTTCCCTAAGTGTCAAATAGTTGCCCTTGTGAGAGGTACATTTGGCAGGAAATGTGCTCCAACATCCAGGAAAAAACAAACTATTAGTTCTCTTTTTCTCCCTCTCCACTCAAGAGATAAATTAGGCCAAGAGCAGACCTGCCCCTCCTGCAGCACCCACCTGCCCCACACCTCCCTTCCCTGGTCTTCTCCAGTCCCTCCAGCCACTGGACACTTGGCTCAGCCGTGACATGGCTTCAGGAAGTCTAGAGACTAGGAGGGACGATTGAGAAAGCCACTTCTTTGCTACCTTCTCAGCAGAAGGGGGTCTGGAATCTCCTGCAGACAGATCTCCCTCCCTGAGGGCAGGGAACTGAGCTGCTCCAGAGGGCATGGGCTCAAGGTGACCTGATCAGTGTATCTAAACAAGGCCAAGGAGAGACCCACCCACCCATGCCAGGCACTGTTCTAAGAAGTTTACCCATGTTACCCTGTTCAGCCTCTATTACAGCTCTGCAAAAAAAGCATGATAATCCTTGATTCACAGATGAGAAAACCAAGTGCCCGATCAAGGTCACCCAGCCAGGAGTATGTGGAGAAAGCTGGGATTTAGAACTGATTCCATCTGTTGCAAAAGCCCTGTGCTTTCTTGTATTTTGTTTGTTTGTTTTGCAGGTTTATCTGTGTTTCTGGACACTCGGTCCTTCACTTACTTACAATCTTGTTTATGATCATCAGTTGGTTTGCCTGCTGCTAGATTGCATGTGCCTTGTGGGCAGGACCTATGTCTTATCTCATCAGTCCGTTCAGCACATAGCACATTCTCAAGGTTGCTATTTCTTTGCTCCGGTTGCTGTCTGGCAATTGCTAAATCTCTGCTCCAGCTTCAGGTGCTCTGGTTTCTGGTGAACATGGAGAATTCTTTGCCTCTAGATGCTGAGGTTTATCGTTTTAGACAAAATTAGAAGGCAGGGCAATTCAGAGTACATACCTCATGACAATTAGATTTAAGAAAATAACCCCCAGCAGTAGTCTCATTTAGTTTAATTTGGCACTTGGGAGGGCTTTAGAGAAGTCAGATATGCTCTGTAGATATTTTGGAATCTACATAATGTTCCTATATGTCCGGGTACTAACAGTCTTTGTCTTAGGGTAGTGAATGAATGGACGCTTTTTAGCCCACCTATCTTATGTAATGCTCTCACATTATATCTACAACAAAAATAAGGTTTACTAATTCAAGAAAGATCAGTAGCCATCTTTCCAAGAAGCATGTTGCAGCATTTTGAAGGGAGGTAGAAGGATTAATATAAGCTCTGTCTTGCTTAAGACCTAGAGAAGCTGATAGGAAGATAGAGGATCATGACACACTCTCACAGCAATCCTTGCTCCCCTCTTCCCCTGCCTGGTGTTCTGCCTTTACTCAGTCACTCACAAGCTGTGTGTCTTTGAACTACTTACTCAACCTCTCTGTGCTCCCATTCCTGTATTTGTAGAACTGTTCTAATGATGCCTCTGACCTACAGGATTTTGTTGGGTTACATCAATCATAATGTGTATGCAGAATGCCCCACACAGCGCCTAACACACAGTAAGCCTTCAGTTAAAGGAGCTCTTAGACCACTGCTGTTGTGACACTGTGACTTGGAGGAGGTTGGGTGGCTGCAGCTGAGCCGCAGCATGAAGCTTGAGGCTGCTCAGCCTCTCCGTGGGACAGCGGGGGCTCACACTGTCACTGCCCAGGTGCAGCCCACCTGCTGATCACCTGCTGGTGTGTGTCCCCTCCCTCCACATCTAGATACGCTCAACCAGCTGAAGGCAACGAGAAAGCTTTGATGAGATCCAATTAGGAATACAGATTCCACATTCAAGGGGGCTGAGCAGTTCATACAGTGAGAAGAAAAGACCCTGAAATTAGTCTAAGTGCCCTGCTCATGTGTCCTCACAAGCTAAACTGTGGAGAAAGACATACCATTTAGCAGGACTGACCCTGGGATGTTTTCCTCTCATCAGCTGGACCACTAGTATTATTCTGCGAATGACATCTCCATCTCAAGTGACTGTGCCCCCCTCACTCTAAAGCACACATGAATAAATGATATTTAGTGAGCTGCTGGCTGGGGAGAGGCTTGGCTGAGATCAAAGAACCGAGGCCTGCATTCCTGTGACACCCCCTTCATGAGCCCCTAGGACGGGCCGTACATGCACGGAGGTTTTGGGGTGACGAAGAAGGCACATCAAACCTCTCTGCCTCCTGTTTGAAATTAGTAGGGACACTGTCTGGAACGAGGGGGTGGGGAAGGCAGGTGTAGCTTGGGAGAACCTCAGAGTTAAACTCAGCACTTCAGAGCAGCCAGCCAGGGGGTTATATGCTGATCAACAAGCAGAGAAAGTGGCCGGGGTCCTGTCCATCGGGGAGAATGGAAATCAACGGCACACAGCGCCCTGGAGACCTCGCCTAGACGGACATGACTCTTTCAGAAGCTGAGTCCCCTTGCCCTCACCATCCGTGTGGTGGGGTGAAAGAGCAGGCCCCCCTCTTTGTGAGAAGAGGGTAATGCCCACCTGGGGACTCTACCTGCCCATGAATTGAACAGTAGAACTTGGTGTTAACCTCAGAAGTGCTCTTGACCTGACTTTTTGTTTTCCTAGACAAGAGGAAGCCTTGGTCTAGATGCCTCCAAGGATTCTCAGTTCAGCCTGAGGCTTGCCTCCCTCTTTCAGACAAATTCAAGATTATTATATAAGGGAGCAGGTCTAGGGATAGCCCAACATTTTTTTTAAAGAACCAGATAGGGAATATTCTAGGCTTCGAAGGTCATTGGTTTCTACTGCAAATACTCAACTATACCATTATGGCAACACAGGTAAATGGATGGCAGTGGCTGTTTCAATAAAACTTTATTTACAAAAGAGGCAGCAAGCAGAATTTTGCCCGAGGGCCATACTATGCTGAGCAGTGACCTACTCCATCTACTATTCCTTCTCTGCTTGCTCCCTCATGCCCTCCCTCCCTCCCCTTCCCCCAACTCTGCTACCCAGGACTCAGTTGGGGTTTCTGTAAGCCCATGGGGACAGGAGGGTTGCCTGAGGACACCATGGAGGCCCAGGCCATCTCCCCCAAGCCCTCACAGATCTTCTACCTGCAGCCCTGCACTTCATCACGCTTCCTCTTGGGGCCAGAACCTGGATTTACCCTCCCGACCAATTTGAGGCTCATCTTGAACCCTCAGGAAATGCAGGGGTCCCTCTAATGCTACATGGGAGGTTTCATCTGTCTATTGCTTTCTCTCTCTTTTCCTCTTTCTATCCCCCTCACACTCTGCCCTTCCTCCTGTCCCTGGTCTTACCTCTCCCCCCTCCCTGTCCCCACCTGCCCTGCTCCCCACAAGGGTTGGTGAAGCATCTGCAGAGCTGGCCACCCACACAGCTGGCAAACACCGTCGGACTTCCCAGCCACCCAGCCACCCGAGCTCCTCCATTCTCCAGGCAGGGAGCCTCTTGTACCCCCCTGGTCATTCTAGTGCTGAGGTCAGTGGGTCCTTGCTCCACTCTTTGTGGCCCACATGTACCTTTACCCCCAGGCAGGAGTGGGCCGGGAGGTAATGAGCCAGTGTCCTGAGCTTTGCACTCGCCGGCCCCCACAGTAATTACTCCACTTTTCATGCTTCCTCCAGACAGGGAATGCGACAGGCAGGTGGCAGGGAAACAGTCCATGAGAATGTCGCTCCGAGTTTGGTGGCCGGACGCAGTGAGTGCCTGTGAAAGAAGCCACTTCCTTACCGCCTCCTTTGCTATTAGCTTTAGAGAAACTTCACTCAGAAGGATTCAGGAGTGAAGGGTGAAGAAAAAAATTCCACAGCCTATCATGAAGTCCTCAAGAAAGACAGTCACAGAAGCCTCTCCACGGCCAGCCCCGGCGCTCAGGACCCAGAGCCTGGCTCACCCTTGGGGTGAGATCCATTCTGATGCCTGGGGCTCTGCGGATGGGCCTTGTGCAGGACCCGCCAGGCGCCGATCTCAGACCCGGCTCCAGGCTGGAATTGAAGGAAGCCAAGTATATTTGAGGCACACAGCTCACTAGTTGTTGGAGGCTGAAGAATTGCCTTAACAACTATTTTTTACAGCGGATTCTTTAAGGGAATAGTAAAGGCAGGTCAGATTTCCAGAGTTCTAGAGGCTTTTCAGGAACTGCGCTCTCTTTTCACTGCTGTGCCAGATGGTAATTCTCTGATAAATTCCCATGTTCCAGGGTGGAAGGGTTCAAAAATGAGAAAGGAAACAAACTAATAACAAACCCCTGCACCACACTGCCTCTCTCGCACTAGTCTGCTCACGTAGATTGTCAGCCAGGACTGGGCCGCAGTAACGCGTTGGCCTCGAGGTCTCAGCGGCTTAACTAGACAAAGGTTTACTCCTTACACACAGCACACATAACACAGGCCGGTGCGTGTGTGTGTGCATGTGTGCGTGTGGTGTGAGGAAGCTCTCCTCGACATCAGTCACTCAGCGACCCAGGCTGGCCAAGGTTCCATCTTCCCGAAGCCACGCCATCTGGACCACGTGGCCTTCACTATCACCACAGCAGCAGAGGAGAAGACAGGAGAGCCACAGCCCGCCCACTAGGGTGCCACACATCACCTGCACCAGGACCAAAAGGAGTCACGTGGCCCTGTCTGACCTCAAGGGGGCTGGGAAGCACGTGAGTGGCCCAGCCACAAAAATCTTTAGACATTCTTAACAGCCACTTTTAAGGAGGAGCATTTGGTTGGCCATATTATTTATATCCATTCAATCATTCTAAATAATCATCGAACACGTACTTTCTGCTAAATATATTTCTGGGCATTGAGGTTAGAATGGAGAGCAGAGGAGACCCTGTCCCTCCCTCAGATGGCTCACAGTTAAAACACTGTGACAAGTGCTATAAGAGGAAGACACGGGGCACCATGGAAGCACCTGGCAGGGGCAGTTCATATGCTCAGGGAGTTCGAGTTCTCCAGGCAAGGAAAATACTGGTGGTGGTGGCATCATGAGAAGCTGAGGTTTCGCCTATCAGACCCTGTACCTGTCTGCAGCAGAGCATGAAGCCCTGATCGCACCTCCCTGGTCAGAGCTAACCCCCAGGTGGCCTTCATTCTGGAAGAGAGAACATAGTCCAATTGCTATAAGCAGGGACTGTCTTAGGCTAATTTTCTCTTCTCCCAAGCAGTCCCGTCACCTCTCGGAGCCAGCACTCCTGTGGTGATCAGGGCTGACTGCACGGAGGAAGCCGCTCAGTGGGCATCTCTTATAGATATGAAGTTGTTCATACCCCAGGGTGCAGCTGGGCACGTTTGGCCCCTTTTTGTAAGCAGCCCTCTCTGGGGGATGAGGGTGAGGGTTGTGGGGAGACACCTTGCTGTTTAATAAATAATAGAAGAGATTCATAAAGTGTTGGGGAAGCACATTCCTCATGCAGAAATGTTACGGAATAACACAGGATTAATAATAGAAAAGGTTACTGAAAAATTCATAATTTCCAAGTGCCAGTGAAGGGCAGCTCCTGTGCAGTCCATTTGCCTGTAGAAAAGTGATTAAAATATATATTATTGTCCTGTCTATAGGAAAATGTATTATTAAGTGGATACTAGCGTGACATTTGAAAAATCCATTTCATTCCATTTAGCAGCAAAGGGGTTTTGGCGGCTCCTTTGTGTAGTGGTTTCACAAGCATTTTAATAAGTCATTTAAAAAACAAAAAAGGATTTTAATTACGGCCCCCTGCCTCCCAGCCATACTACTGCTTTGCATTTACAGTACTTTTGCCAAAGAAATCTTAAACATATAATAGGGAATGTAAATATCCTGCTTACATTTATTATGCCAGTTGCCAAGGAAGCAACCTGACCACTGACCAGCACCTTTGAGGTGAAAGAAGGGAGGGTGGGAAGTGGATTTGCTGATCCAGGCACCACAGGAGACAAAGCCTCAATGGGAAAAGCCTGTGGTCCCTGCCAACCTGAAGTGCCACTACTCTTCTGGGCAGACATGTACATTATTTCTCCCGTGAGACCAGGCATTACTTTTGAGGTAAACTAAGAAATGCTTCATCTTTCTGCAGAGTAACTGGAGCTAGGACCAGGGCTCATCTGATTTATCCATGTGCCTCTGGACAGGATATAGCTCCTCGGCTTGAAGACCCCCATGCACAGTAAATTTAAAAGTAGGTTCTGAATAGATTGGGGCTTGGGATGAGGCATCTCTTGGCTCTTTGCTCAGTATTAATTTTCTCCTATAAGTCAGGTAAGGGTCAGGGCTCAGGATGGGATCTGAGAAGGATGGGCCACATCCTACCAACCCAAGTCCTGACTTAGCTTGGACAGCCAGTCGTTGTAGCTCAGTGGTCTCCAGAGAGTGTAAAGATGAGTGGTGGTGGCCAAGAGGTCATTGGGCAATTGGTGAAGGAATTAGATAGAAAGCACATGGTGTTACAAATAACACATTCATAGTCCCTCCCTCTTACCACTAACTGCAAAATTGCCAGAATCGCCTAACCTCAATGGGTCTCAGTTTAATGATGAAAAATAGAGCAATTTGCATCAGATCATGATTTCCAACATTTTTATTTAAAACCCTTTTTTTTTTTTTTTAATTTAGAAAATTAAACCATTTGTTCTAATAAAATCTCACTTGGGAGCCAATAAAATATCTTCTCCAACAAAAAATGGTGAGAGGATCAAATCTCCTACCTCAAACAAATCTCCCTCTCCTTTTGCCAGGCAGCCCTGGAAGCCCAGAGCTCCGACTCCACGGGGATTCCTGGCAGGCAGTTTGCAAACCAGCGTCTTTGCTGACACACAAGTCTCTTCCATCTACAACTTTCTGATGTTTAATTGTGGCCCGTGTATGACGAGTAGAAATGGCAGAGTGGCTTCTTCTAGCCTTAGTTTTACTTCTCATTTATTTAAGTCCTCATATACTTATCCATTTATCCAACGAACATTTATTGGGAATTGTCCATGAGTTGCACGTAGAATACTGGGCTATGTGCTTCTCGAATCCAGAACACGTATAAAACATGGTCCTTGCCCTAAAGGACCAGCAGGAACCTAAACAACTTGCTATCATTCAAACCACAGGAAATAAGAGTGATATTGGCGGTACAACTGATTTTTTTTACTTGAAAAAACTACAAATTAAGTTTTAAAAGAAATTAACTAAATATCTCTATAATTTGTTTTTTTTAGGCCACTTTACTTATTAAAGTACCTCTTATCCTCTCTGTCCCTTGTATTGAGGGAGGGTTGACATTCACCCAGGCCCCATGGGGATGGCTGTCCCAGTCATTGGATATTGAAATACTTCCATGGGTGTTGGTGAAGAGACTTTGCTCGGGTTCCCTGAGTGTCCTCTGCTACTCTGTTAGCTTGTATCCATTCATCCCTGACTTTTCTTTGATCCATCTAGTCTTCTAAACAGTAGAAGTGGGGAAGAGAGTTCTAGGACCATAAAATGCTATGGCCAGAACCTGGCCTGAGGGGTCAGTATCTTACCAATTATTAATTATGTTGAATAGTGCCCTTCCCCAAAAGTCAGTCTATGTCATTGCTCCTTAGATTCTAAGTTTGTGACCAGGTGTTCCACTTAATATTTACTCCCTATAGAGTTCCTAGTGTTTTTTATGCCTTGACAATCAGGTAGTGAAACTAACATCCCTCTTTGTCATTTTAAGTTGTCTTCATTCTCTACATTCTCCCGGGTGATACCATTTAGGTAGTGTCTTTGAGTTAATGACTCAAATTTATATCTCCAGAGCAAATATCTTGAGTTCTAGATTCACACATCCAACTGTCTACTCGATATTTCTACTTGGACGCCTTCCAGAAAGCACAGAATTAACATTCTCCAAGCCGACTTTCTTTTTCATACTGTTTTGTTTACCTATTTCCCATCCAGTTCTCACTATAGTCAGTAAATTGTACCACCATTCACTGAGGTGCTCCTGACAAACATTGAGGAGTCCTTTTTGTTTCCATCCATGATTAATCATGAGCAATGTTTGTCAGTTCTACCTCCAGAACATATCTTGTAATCAGCCTCTCCTTTCCAGCTGTACTACTCCCATCTTAGTTTAAGGCATAAATATCTCTCTGCACAGAAACCAACTAGTCTCTCAATTTCTATTTTTGCTCTCTCCTAATTAATATTTCACATATCAGCAAGTGTGGTGATGTTCCTCCTTTGCTTAAACCTTTCTGATTACTGATAAATCCAAATTCATACCCTAGACTATAAGACCCTGCAAAATGTGCCCCCTGCTTATTTCTTCCCATTAAATCCATGCCATCTCTCCCTCTCTTCCATGATGGGCCACATTGGCTTCTCTCAGAAACTCCAAAATGACAGTATGTTGGTCTATCTTTCCCACTTCAGAACCTTGGCCCTCACTTCCCCTTTATCTAGCCCAGTGCTTCTCAAACTATGATATGCAAATAAATAACTTATTAATATGCAGGATATGATTCCATAGATCTTGGGTAGGACCCAAAATTTGTGTTTCTAACTAGCTCCCAAGTGCTGCTGACCATTAGTCAGTGGACTATAATTTGGGTACCTTACCAAGACAGGCGTGGACTACTTCGGTCTCAGCTTATTGCTTGGCTAGCTTTTCCTCAATTGTTTTTAAACAGCTGATCAAGGAATAATTCTCAGGTCTTACTATTCACCAAATTTAAAATTTATAATTCATTGACAGGGTTGGTTGTAGAGCCATCATCACAGTCAATTCTAAAACATTTCATCACCCCCTAAAAAATCCCTGCACCTATGAAGTCACTCTTGATATCACCCCCCCATTCTCAGCATTAGGAAACCACTAGTCTATCTCTGTCTCTACAAATGTGCCTATTCCTGGCACTGCATATAAATAAAATCATGCAACATGTGGTGTTTTGTGACTGACTTAATTGGCATAATTTTTTCAAAGTTTATACATGTTGTAGAGTATATCAACGCTTCATTCATTTTTATGGGCAAATAGTATTTTATTATATAGACAGACATACCACACTTCGTCTATTAATTCACCAGCTGATGGACAGTTGGATTATTTTCATTTTTTAGCTATAATGAATAATACTGCTATGAGCATTGCATGCACAGGTTTTAGAGTGGAAGTATTTTCATTTCTCTTGTGTATATATCTAGGAGTGGATTTGCTGGGTCAGATGGCAATTCCATGTTTAAAATTTTTAGGAACTGCCCTGGCCATGTTGCTCAGTTGTTTGGAGCTTCGTCCCCAGTACGAAAAGATTGTGGGTTCAATTTGCAGTCAGGGCGTGTACAGGAGGAAACAGATCAATGTGTCTTTCTCATCTCTCTCTCTCTCCTTTCCTTTCTCTCTAAAAATCAGTAAAATCATATCCTTGAGTGAGGATTCAAAAAAATTTGGAGCCACCAAACTGTTTTGAAAAGTGGTGACACCATTTTACAGCCCCATCATCAATGCACGAAGGTTCCAATTTCTCAGGTCCTCCCCACCATTTGTTTTTATTTGTAATTTTGTTATAACTTTCCTAGTGAGTGTGAACTGGTATCCCATTGTGGTTTTAATTTGCATTTTTTCTGAATGCTGAACATACTTTCTATTGGTATATCTTCGTTGGAGAAATGTCTATTCAGATCATTTGGCCATTTGTTGGATTAGATTTTTGTCATTTTGTTATTAAGATTTTATATATTCTGGACACCAGGCCCTTATGAGGTATGATTTACAAATATTTTCTTCCATTCTCTGACTTCTCGTCTCACTTCCTTAATGGTGTCACTTGAGTCATTTTACCTTTAATGTTCCATTTATCTGATTTTCTTTAGTTAATAGTGTTGTGTTGTTATATATAAGGAGCCATTCCCTGACTCAAGCTTTCAAAGATTTACCCTTATGTTTAGCTATTATGTTTAGGTCCGTGATTAATTTTGACTTAACTTTTATACATAACATGAGATAGGAGTTCAAATTAATTATTTTGCATCTGCCTATCCAGTTGCCCAGCATCATTTATTGAAAAGACTGTTCTTTTCCCATTGAATATTTTTGGCAAAGAAATCAGTTGATCATATCTGTGAGGGTTTTATTTCTAGACTTTTTATTCTATTCCATTGGTCCACATGTCTGTCCTCATGACAGTATCACACTGTTTTGATTACTATAGCCTTGCAGTGAGTTTTGAAATCAGGCCATGTGAGTCCCCCAACTTCGGTTTTTTATTTCAAGATTATTGTGGCTATTTTGGGTCTCTTGGATTTTCATTATAATTTTAGGAGTAGCTTGTTAATTTGTACAAATCATTTTAACAATGTTCAGTCTTTCAACCCATTAGCATGAAGTGACTTTCCATTTACTTAGGTTTTAAAATTTTCTTTCAGCAATGTTTTGTAGTATTTAGAGTACAAGTTTTGCGCATCTTTTGTTAAAATTATTTCTGAGCATTTTTTTCTTTGATGTTATTGTAAATGAGATTTCTTTTTTAATTTTACTTTTGGATTGTTCATTGCTAAGATGTAGAAGTACAATTCATTTTTGTATGTTTAACTTGTGCCCTACAACTTAGCTGAACTCATCTCTTAGCTTTAATAGTTTCTTTGTGGTTTCCGTAGGATTTTCTCTGTATGAGATCATATCATCTGCAAGTAGACATAGTGTTAATCCTCTCTTTTCAGTCTGAATGACTTGTATTTATTTTTCTTGCCTAATTGCTCTGGCTAGAATCTCCAGTGCAGTGCTGAATGCAAGTGGCAAGAGTGGACATCCTTGCCTTGTTCTGCATCTTAAGGGGAAAGCTTTCAGTCTTTCCCCAGTAGGTATGAAGTTAACTATGGGTGTTTTGTAGATGCCCTTTATCAGTGTGAGGACATTCTCTTCTATTTCTAGTTTGTTGTTTTGTTTTGGTTTTGTTTTTTAATGTTTATGTCATGTAAATGTGTCTTCTTCAATTTTAAGTCAGCTTAAATCCTCACTCCTTAGGGAGCCCTAATCCCATGTTGCTGGATGACCTAATCCAGGTCAGCTTTCCCCTCCCACCCCCACTTTATTAATTATTGTTTTAGTCCTGCACTACTTCTTCCATATTACTTACTAAAAATTATAAGCATTTTTTCAACTTCTTTTCTCCCCCTTCCCCTACCCATACCACATCAATGAAACTCTCCCTGGGAAGACAGGAACCACGTTTATCTGGTTCCTGCAATATTTTCTGCTTTTTCCAGTCCCTGGCAGATAGCAGTTAATCAACCAATAAATATTTGCTGAATAATTGAATAGATGAACGAACGATGGGTGTCCTATATAGATAGGTGTCAGGTGGTCACTCATTAGATAGAAACAGAGGAGACTGACGGCCAGTAATTGGACTTGAGAGAGAACAGTAAGGAGCCTGGGAAGCAGTTGCGGGGAGAAGCATGTGGGACCCGACGCCTGAAAGGACTCTGTCAAGGGGGGACATCCTGCTTCCCCACCCCCAAACTAAGATATACCGTGTTCAACAGTCTGTGTTGTTAAAAGGGCGGTCTGTTTCTTTCCAGGGTAACAGAGAGCAAGGACAGCTATGAAAGTTGTCCCCAGAGGGCTCGCGTCCTAGGCACTAGGCCAGCCTGGGTGGGGGGTGTTTCGGACTCAGCCTGCTGCTAGCTAAACAAACCTCCAGATGTGACTTTATCAGCAGTTTCATCTCATTCCTTTCGCCGCCCGGGAGTTAAATCTGTCCATTCGTCAGGCTCCTCCTCTGGAGCCCCCATCATGACCATCTAAATTAAAATCTGCTATCGGCTTCTGGGTAATCCCGCCGACGCCCCGAGTACCGCAGGATCTGTCTTGCTCAGGCCGAGCATGTAAGTGCTGATAGCTTTCGAGCAGCTGAAATGACTTTGTATATCTCCCGGGAACGGCTGCATTGCTCACAAACAGCTGGGGGCCAGCAACAAAGACACATCCGTGGCTGGAAGTTTATGAAACTCCAAGTGGAACCGCTCTGAGGGCAGCCGGGGGGCTCCAGGCCATTGTCCGCTCGCCTCCTCAGAGAGCAGGAGTGGGGTCCCATGCTTCTCAGCTATTGTGCTGACATGCTTCCCCCTGTCATTTATTTTATTTGTGGGTTGTTGTTGTTTTTAATCTCTATTGTTGAAAATATTACAGGTGCCCCATTTTTTTCTCCCCATTGCAGCTCCAATATTGCTCTAGTAGGTTATCGCTGTTATGTCAGTGGCCAAATTAAAAATCCGCAATTTTCTCCTGGGCCAGTCAGCCCAATCACGGCATGACTCATAATTTCAAGTTTGTGGTTTCCTCATTTCTTCTTTCCCTTGCTAATGATTTTTCTCTCCTGGAGTGAGAGGTGGTTACTGTGTGCAGTAGCAAGAGTATATGTTTGGGGTTGTCAGGTCTCAGTTTAAATCCTCTCTAAAAATCACTACCTGCCGAATGCTGAACAAGGTATCTGAGCTCTCTAAAACTCAGTTGCATCAGCTGTAAAGCGCAGACTCTAATACTCAAGTAACATTTATCTCAAAATATATAACCGGTGATTGCTGTTTTTATTTATCGTCACTTTCCCAAGCTATACTCTAAACTAAGTCGTCAGCTCCATGAGGGCAGGGAATGAGTCTGTTGTAGTTCTTGGACTGGCGAAACCTAGTGCACGTCATTTGCTCAATAAACGTTCCTGAGTGAGAGATGAGCTGATAGGAGAGCGCTAGAGGCTCATTGTGAAACAGTAGGTGTTTGTAAAAGTAGCTATTCCTGTCACTGGCTCGGATGCTTCTCAGGCTCTGCCTTCTCCATGCGACAGTGTCATACCATTTCCCCTGAGTGGCAGGCCCCGATGGCCTAATACCTCCTGCCCTGGCATGGGTGCCTTGATCAGACCAGATGAATACTTTGTCCGTTTCCAGGCCGCCTTCCTGGGAACATCTGCAGGGGTTTTGTGTATACCACTCTCTCATCCTTTCCAACCTGCAAACTATTCTTCCTTCCCTCTTCCTTTTTGTGTTTCTTTCTCTCTCCTTTCCTCCCTCCCTCCCTCTGATGCCACCTGGTGAAGTTGCTTCATTTATTAGACAGGAAACTGTTTTTGGAGACGTCGTGACTCTGGCGGCCCACAAAGTTGGTGGCAAAGTCACAACTAGATATCAATCCTGGTCTTTTTGGCTTTCCTGTGTTTATGCACCTGTAGTAGCTGGAAATAATAGTTAAAATAATAATTTAGAACATTAAAACAACAACAACAAGGGGACGTTTTTATGATAAAAGTTCTAAGTACATGCCCAATAGTGAACATGAGTAATAGTGGAGATGCCCAGTCATGGTGTGGGCAGGAAACACATTCAGATTCCTGCTGAAACCTAGGGGCTTGGAGTCTGAAGGCTGCTCTCCTGTAAATGCTGGGTTTGGGTTTCAATCTCCGAGCCATGCAGGTACCACCTTGATGACTTTGGTGTATCCCAGCCACATTTTACGCTTGGGCTGTTGGGTGAGGTGGGTTATTTCTCCTTTATTATGCCTGGCTTAACGGCAGGGTGTTGAGGTGTGGGCAAAGCTGGATTATTAAAGTCACTTAAGCACAGGCAAGGCCAAGTCTGAGCAGACGCTGCAGGGAAGCACCTCGCCCACACCTGGCAATGGAAGCTGTGGCCCGAGCCTTCTCCATCTCCTATTTCAGTCTCCTCCAGATCTGCCATCGTGCTCTGTGGTTCCCTGACCGTGACCCAGCCTGGGTTTCCATCGACAGGCTTGGCTTAGTCCAGACAAGATTGAGGAGTCCTTGGTGGGAGCGAGGCACTGAAAAGCAGGCTGTTGGTTTGCATTCAAGCTGGATTTATTTCTTGTTTTATTTTTATTTTTTTTATAAATAACCATGCCAGTCCCTGAATTGGACACTTAATAGATCCTTATTTTCTGGACAAGTAAATAATTACTCTCCTTTCTTCACTCCTCCCTAAGAGACAAAACCTGCTTCAGATGTCTGCCCTCAACCCTTTTACCCAGTCCCCAGTTCATTTCATATAAACGTTAATTAGGATTCGGGTTTGAGGCCATTGTTCTCAGGGGGAAGACACCCAGGTGGGCGTTCCTCTTCCAGAAGATGGCAGATCTCAGGATGCCTGTCTTTTAATTGCCTCCATCTCCCCATCTAGCAACGGAGGCGAGAGTCTCTGGCCTGGGCAACAGGAGAAACACATTTCTTTGTTTCAGGCACTTTGCAGTCCTGGCATTGTCACCCTAGAAGCATACTGTGGAAGTCAGAAATGTTCAGGCACAAATCCTTCCAGCTTTCCACATTGGGTAGCCCTAAACAGGACGCTTGCCAATAGCACCAAAAACAATTGTTAAATCATCAGACAATAAGGGTAAACTGAGAGAGACCAAACCTGGGGATGAACAGCACTGGGGATCTCGGAGGAGCAGGGTACTGCATGCCCTTTGCTGGTGCAGAGTCTAATGCTTTGGGTTTAAACCCTGAGAGGAAACCCAGCTCTTTCTACCCGAAGTAGCTGTTGGGCCAGAAAAGTAAGAATGAGATCTATTTTTAAAACCTTGCTCCTGGGGCTATTATTGGACTTTTTGCCCCACAGAACTCATTAGTAAGTAAGTATTGAATTCTTATACGTAGAGCAGTGTGCTCAACCCAGCTGGGCGGAGAAGACCCCCAGTCTCGTCCACATGAAGACACTTGTTTAAGGAGATCTGCATTCGGTCAAGGAGAGCTTGATTTTAATACTGAAGTTTAATATAAAGCACTGGGGGAGTGAGCAGAGCGGAGGATGGCTAGAGTTGGGGTTTCGGGGAGGCAGGTTCAGGAGGAGCCAGAGCCCTCAGGAGGTGTGCGGAGGGTGGGGAGTGGGATGGAGCTAAGGCGGGTGGGCGAGGCCACGCGGGGAAAGAAGAGCAGCCTGGGGAGAAAGGCAGCGAGAGGTCTCGGGTTGGGGAGAAGTAAAAGAAGTAGAGATATTTTTTGGAATAAATTTTTGAAGGCTTTAATATGCCAAGCCAAGGAGTTTAGACTTTACTTTGACTCCTTTGCTAGAAGGGTTTTTGAGCAGAAGAACAAGATGATGAAAGTGGAATTAAAGAGACATTCGTGGGGTCAAAGCATGCAGAATCCATTGGCTTGGAGGCATTACCGGCAGCTGGACGATTTGGGGTGCAGATGCAAATAGTGTGTTGAGGGGCTGGAATGAGGCGGTTATAAGGAAATATATGGATGGAGAAGTGGAACATGTCAGCCCTAGCCACCGTGGGAACGTGCAGGGCAGAGGGGACCATGGCCAGCCAAGGAGACCCTGGTGGGTTTAGCCTTTGCACCTTTTTAGGCAGAAAGTGGACAGAAGATGGTCAGGACGGGGGGGCCTACTTGAGCAGGCTGATGACTTCTACTCTACTTTCATATGTTCAGTATGAGATACTGGGACATCCTAGCACCGGGAGGTCCAGGAGCTCATTAAGAACTTTAACTCAAATGACGCCTTGGATCTGTGTCCTGGTCCCTGTGCGTGTGAGAGCATTTTATAATCACGCTACACTTTGCGTATGTACCTGTTTTGGTAATTACACGGTAAATTCTCTGGCTCTTTGCCTGTCTGGCCCCTCTGTGTCGAGTCATATTGCTCTGGGACCAAGAAAGCAACACATCAAAGGGGAATCTCCGTGTACGTAAAGAAAGATGAGAGCAAGAAGGAAGACAAAGGTTTTTAATTCAAACGGAGCTGGGGACCTAAATGCACACACTGGTCCTACTGCCGGGACCAAGGAACTAAGGAGAAAATAGGCGTCAGGAAGGAAGACATAGCAATGGAACAGAATTGCCAGAACCAAGGAAACACATTAAAATGTGTCAACTGGGGCTGGCAAAGCTAGACTTTCCCCACTTGGAGCTACAATCGTCTCCTTGCATGTCTGCGTGTGTGAACATCTGGTTCAGCAGATAGTTCAAAAGTAGAGTCCAAAGATTAATTGCTCGTTGTGGTAGCCAGCCTTTGAGATGACCCGCAATGACTCTCACCTCCTGATGTACAAGCCTTGTGTGGTCCCTTTCCACAGTGAATCAGAGCTGGCCTTGTGCGACTAAGAGCACGTGGAGGAAGTGGTAGCATGTGATTTCAGAGGCTTATTCATAAAAACCTTTACCATTTTTGCCTGGATCTCTTGTATCACTTGCTTGGAGGAAAGCCGGCCTGCATCCCGAAGCATGCTCGACCTGCCCCCAGTCAACAAGTAGCAACAACTTGGCAGTCATGAGAGGGAGCTGCCTTGGAAGGGGATCCTCCAGCCCCGGCCAAACCTGTAGAAAACGTCAGCCCCAGCCTGCATCATACTTTGACCTTGTAATTGACCCTGAACCAGAATGGCCTGGCCAAGTTGCTCCTGAATTCCTGACCCACAGAAACTGTGAGAGACAAAGTATTATTGCAGTTTAAGTCACTGGTATTCGGGCTGATTTGTTATGCAGCAATACATACTAATACACTAGAGTCATACACAATGTACTGGAACTCTTTAGAGTGCTTGTTTCCATTTTTAACGTGAAAAATATTTTGGTTGCTGTGGTGCGTCACCAAGCTATTGGAATTTATGAATAAAATGTTTTCAGCCCAAAGTCTATGCAAAAGTGTGGAAAGGTTCATGGATGGAAGCAGAGCTCAGGGAAAGAAGTGGATGCATATTAGATGTCAAACATGTGCTTATTTGAATTAAATTGCACTGGAACTGCAGACAGTTACAGATGAAGCACTTTACATTGTCACCGCACGTGTTTATCAAATGCTGAGCTACTGACAACGGTGTACTACATGGAACGCTTCCATGGCTAAGTTTAACGTGGCAGAACACAAGTTTACCCAGCCACGCCGTGGAAGGTGTGCGGCAGAGCTCCGCTAACGGGAACAGCTGCTCCTGTCTGGCTCAGGACCCCGCACAGAGCGTCAGGATGCTCAGCCCGAGCCCCGCCGTGCTCATCCGCACCTGGACCTGGCCCTCTCCGGGGCCGTGGCCTCTGCGGCAGGGCTCTGTTTCTGTGACACACACGATTCAGCTTCACCTCAGGTAAAGCAGGTGAAATTACTCAAATCTGATGCCACCAGGCCCATGTGAGGACATGTAGCTTCAGCTTCCCTCAAGAAAGCCTCCTGGTCTGTCCCTCCCCACGTGGTCTTCATTCAAGTTTCTAGTCTTCAATGCCCATTTCGTTTATGGGACTTCTTGCTTTTCCATCTGGCCTAGTTCTTGAATGAAAGAGTCTGGTTGGGGGTTTTTACCTGAGGGCTAGCCCTCAGCCCGCATGTCTGGGCACTGTCCTTGCCCTTGAAACTCCAAAGTCACTCCCACAAGCAGACCCCCAATGGCCTCACTTACCGCCCTGCTGAGCAGGGGCACAAGCGAGGTCTTAGCTTGCCCATGCCCGGCTCTCACCCTGAGCTCTCCGAGACAGGGTTTTCAGCTATTCCCCGTTCCCATGGCCCCTGTGAAGAGCACATTTCTCCTCCAGTAGGTGCCGTTAGCTTCTCGTGGACCCTTAAGGCTGCCCCTCTGGGGCATGCTGGCCCCTCCTTTCTAGCATTAATCCCCAAATGTCAAACTGAGGAGGAAACCCATAATCTAATGGGCATTTCATTCAAATGTAGTAAAACTTACTGTGATTCAAGGTCAATAGTCTAATCATAAAATATAAATAAGTAAATCTGCTTGCTGGGCACTGATGAAGAGGCCAGCACTGTGCCAAGAAGATTACACACGAGACCACATTCCACTCTCACCACACCACCAGGGAGAAGTTATCGTTCCCAGTTCACAGAGGAGACTGAGACTCAAAGCAATTAAGCATTTAGCCCGAAGCCACAAAGACTGAAGCCTGAGGTGCTTTTCATTTCAGTAGCATCCTGCTCTGAGGGGTCTGGGCTGACCCGCTATCCTGACTCCGAGGGAACCTGGGAGAGTGCCACACAGCTGCCTGGATTTGGAAGCTGAGGAGGTAGAGGACTCTGGTCCTCAGTGCTCCAAACCCTGCTCCCTCTAGCACTTGGAGGCCTCCATTCGTGAAACTCCATCTCTGCCGTACAGACACGCGTGGTGAATGTCTCCCCTGCTTTGCAGGAAACCTCACGTGTTGGTATCCTCAAGGGACTTAGAGTGGCCTCAACACTGGATGCAAAACAGTGTGGAGATGCTCACTACTTGCAAGGTGTCACCGGGTGAGGAGCTGCCACCAGCCTGAAACTAGCAGGATGCACTCTGAGGAGAGACCTTTCTCATTGGGAACTTCTTGCCATGCAGAGAACATGCATTTGAGAGGCTGTGGGCACAGTGGGAGGAGTTGTCCCTGGAATGATCTGACCAGAGAGAGCAGTTCCTGCAAGAGCCCTGAGCTCGAGAGCCCTGGAGCAGCTCCTGAGCCCACATTCACTGGGGGCCTGCTCCCTGCTCCTGCTCTATTATTAGCAATTACAGGCCTACTAGGGAAAATAAACACTTTTCCCAAAATGGATCAGTTGTTTTTCCTTTAATTTCTTATTTTTCCCAAGGGAGACAAAACTGCTGATGTTCTCATGGGAAGCAAGGAGCCGTGTGGAGGCGAGGTTGGCCGGGAGCACAGATGGGAGGGCCTGCTGCCAGCACCTGCCTAGGGAAGGGCGAGACCAGGGCAAGGCCCTGAGTCCTGGCCCAGGGAGCTGCGGACTTACCCCTTGAGGCTGCAAGCTCCTCCGTGGGGCTTGGCCCAATTTTCCAAGGCTCGCTCAGGGTGACTTTTTCCACTAAGACTGTCACTGCTTTGTCAGTTCTTGTTTGAAGGTCTCCTGGGTTATAAAACTGTCATTGTCTGCCCAGGTCTCAGAACATGAAAAGCTGTTGCAGCTTCATATTGTCACCAAGACTATGAAACTGGACAACACTTGCATCAGAAATGGGCTTTGTGGAAAAGTGAGATGCTGGAGAGCCGTTTATCAAGCGACCAGAATGCTGTGACCCAGCCCAGCTCCTTTCCAGCCCTAGCTCCACACCCAGCCCCTCATCTGCCTTTCCACCCCCCTATCTCTCAACTCCCTGCCCCTAACCTCTGGAAGGGGTACAAGTGGGAGGCCTTGCAGCCAGGTAGCTTGTGTTCATCCAAAGTGGGGGTGAGCAGATAGCTTTCTTGTAACAGCAATAACCCAACTCCCCTGAGGCAGCACAGGATGCTCAAGCATCTGCATTGAGAACTAAGACTCTGAGCAACCTGGGTTCAAGTCCTGCTCTTCCAAATCTGCTCACTGTGGGAACTGGGTCAAGTTATTAAGCCTCTCCCAGCCTCAGTTTCCTCCTTCAAATGTGGGGATGGCAACCGTATCTGCTTCACAGGGTGGGGATGGAGTTTAAAGCTCAGTCCCAGGCTGCTCTCAGCAAGCTCTTCATAAACAGTAGCCCGAGAGCATCTGGGATACCCCACAGCTCACAGCTCCTGAAAGCAGGGATTTTTGTCTCGTGCTCTTTTGTAAATGCTGTAGAACCTCACGGGGTGCTGAGAGTGTGCACATGGGAGCTGAGGAAAGGTTTAGTCAGCTGATGAACAGACAGCTGAGAGTCGGGCCAAGTGAACTGGTTGGGTCTCTGCTGGCCTGAGGCCTTGACCCAGGGGACTGCACGTGTGCTCCCACCCCTGCCTTGCAAGGACCAAGGCTGAGGGTGTCTGCACTCAGCCAGGAGGGGTAAAGAGCGGGTTACACTTAGGCAAAAATATTCTGCAAACTGGCCTTTTCCTCATTTTTTTCCTTGACTTTCAAGAGAATCCTTATTAAAAGATGTCCCGTGCTCTTGGCTGCTCTCAACTGGGTCCTTGGCTTCCCTCACTCACAGAGCCCATTTCTTCAGGGGGCAGCAAACCCTCTCTAGATAACGGGGGCTGCTTCTGCTCAGGGGCAAAAGGCAAAGGGCAGATTACATCACACGGGCTGGTGAGATGCACAGGACACGGTGAGGCCTGTTTTCACTCTCCTCTCCTCTCCTGTGCACATTCCGAGTCCACTTCTCCTGTTTGATCAAGGCAGCTTCTGGGCACAGGCCCCCGTCACCCAGGAACATGGTTTGGGAGATCAAGGACAGAAGAAATAGTATTTCTCAAAACTGCTGATGATAGAGGACACAGGGCAGGAAAGAGCCAGGCCTTCACCAAACAGAGGGTGCAATCTGACGGCCAGGTGAAATTGCCACTGCCAGTTCTCCCTGACACCCTGAGCTCTGCTCACGGCTCAGGGAAATCTGTCACTGGCTCATGGAAACATCTTCCAGAACTGGCCATGATGTAGTAATGACCTGGTGACTCGGAATGAGACGGAAGATGGCATCTGTGCCGGGGGAGATCACTCTTGCTTTTACCCCAGGATGATGGGTAATGGAAACCATTCTCTTCCCAGCCCACCCCTTGGACAAACCAGAGGGACACAGAATGTGGACAGAAACTCAGATCAAGACAGGGTATTAAAAATACACAGATGGTGAGTGTGTGTGTATGTGTGTGTGGTGTTGGCTTTCCTACAGCTGTTTTAATGAATGTGCCTTCCCTCCTTGAGGCCCTCCTCCCTCTCTAGCATATCTCTACTTTATGGCAAATGGATTTTGATTCTGAAGCAAATTGACCTTGAAATAAGCTCCAGGATCTGAGTTTCTATACCCCAGATGCCGGGTTTGGAAGGCAGACTGCTCGTTCAGCAGATAGCAGCTCCATCATGTGAATCTGGAGGGGAGTGCTGCGTCGCGTCAGTCCAGCAGGCGAAGTCAGAGCTGGGCCGGCTGCTGCAGGCTGGGCTCGAATATCCGCGGGGTGTGGCAGACAGTGGTGGTGCCTGGGTTCTCCTTCCTAAGTGTGTGTGCCTGTGAGTGTGTGTGTGTGTGTGTGTAATCAAGGCCACTCTTGTATTTGGGAATTGTGCAGTGAGCGGTGGGGGTGGGGGACTGCAAGAATCTAAGGTATCACAGCTGCAAAAACTCTGATTGTTACAGGGAAACTGAATATACTCTACAGTAAAAAAAAAAAAAAGTGTCTGTCATGTCCATGCATGTGTGTACACGTGGAAGCCAACATTTACACCATGCTTAAGTTTAAGATGGTTATCTTAGTCTCAGTTTTGCTGAGCTCCTGACCCTCTGTGTCCTAACCTGTCTTTTGCATCAGTAGGATTACTCTACTGAGATTGTAATTTATAGATTTTGATGCAACAGGGCAAGAGACAGCAAATATGTATCTAGCATCTGCCATGTGCCTAGCAATGGAGCAACTGCCTTAAGGTGAGAGCCTGAGCAGAGCACAGTTGCATGGATCTAACTGCTGGTGCTCAGCATGCGTGTTACATCATTCATGAACTGAACAGCCATGATAGAGCTCCTGTCAACAGAACTAAAATGCTCTCTTCCCATTTTCAGCTTCTACAACACAAACTATTGTTGAAACTAAGCCTTTTGCCCAGAGTTTCTGTTGTAGTTGAGGCTGAAGCAATGAAACAGATCACCCTAAAGGCAATTAGATGCCTTTTAGACATTATAGGGGTCAATCTAGACCAGAAGGTATATAGGCAGTGAGGGGAGTCACAAAGCCGTTCAGTGTGCCATCGGACCCTGGGACAAAGAGTGATGGAGCCATCATAGAGGAAGTCAACTCAGCCCCTCTGGGCCAGAGCTGGCTGGCTTTGATGTGGCCTGGGACCAAGCTTTTGGGATGAGAGCTGGGCAGAGAAATAGGTAATCGGTTAGTGCCAAAACAGAAATCCCAGAAAGGTTTGCCCCTGCTCATTTGCATGCTGCTCATTTCTCTTCCAGTAAGGGAAGCCTTTGGGGGTGATTTTTATAGAAGGAGCAGTTAGGTATAACTGGTTACAGTAGAAATTCAGCAGATCCAAGACTTTAAATTCCCCCCGGGGTTTCCTTAGTACAGCTCCTACCCCTGAGCAGGTCTGTGCCCACACCATTCCAGAACAAGGGTTTTTCATTTTAAATGTTTCTCAGAAAGGCTATTTCATATACTCTGTAATGCACTAGTTCCAAAACAAAGTTTAGCAGAAAAACAACCAGGTTTCCTCTGGACAGTGGCCAAGTGCAATCCAAGATGGATACAGATGTTCAAGAACAGTCAATTAGTCAGCGAATGTGCCAGCACACCTCTTCTCTGTGCTGTCTGGTGACAGGCTTTCCAAACCAAATCAGCTTGATTTTGTACAGGATCCTATCTAACTCTGATTCATTCTGGTGGGAGCAGCGTTTTCAGTTCAAAGGAGACAGTAGACAGAAGTCTTTGCTCCTGGTAACATGAGAATGTGGACCCTGCTTTAGCCTTCCCAGTGTTCAAATGAGACAAGGAAACTGAAATTTGTTAGTTGCTAGCATTCCATAGTTGACTTGCATTTTATCAAGTTCAGGTATAAATGAATATAAAAAATAACATGTATTCTGGAAACAGAAGGCTTAGCATACGTTCCATTCATGGATACAAAGGAACTTGTTCTAATGAGCTAGAAGGTATGTTCTATATACGGTAGGTAGCCCATATGTATTAGCCACCAATTCTTTATGCTACCAAAACAAGATGGCATTCCTAGGATGTGACTGTGAAGAAACAGGAGAAATGACTACCTGGAATGTTTTCAGGGCATATGAGGAGTGATTAGATAGGACAAAAATCCGGTGGGTAAAAATATGCTGAGAATGGAAGAATTGATGGTAGGCACAGAGGTATGCAAGAAAAAAGAAAAAAAGAAAGATCTAAAAATGTTGCGTTTTGCCCTTGGAGAGGGTAGGTGGAGCTCCTGTGGTGCAGTAGCTCTCTGTGTTAAGTGAGCTCAGAAGAGACTGCACAGGCTCCCACGCACCTCTGACGTCAGGGAGTGTTGGGCAGTGGTTAGTAATACCCCAATAAAAAGTGGAGGCGGTTGAAAGGAAACTTGTCTTGGCTATTGAAGGAATGTTCTTTTTTCTTCTTTTAAAATTTAATTTAATTTTATCTTATTATTTTTATCACCAGCTTTCTTTTTTCCTCAATCATTAAAATAATATGGAAAGGTAGCCCAAACTGACCAATCCCACAACTGCTCCCGACCTGGGTTTATATGGAAACGCTTGACACAGGCAGGGGAATCTGAAAGGTGCGCATCTCTAGTGACATCGAAGGCTGGGACTGGAAAGCACAGCAGGAGGACAGGTGATGCTTGCCTCCTTTCTAGCACTTGAAAGTCAGGAATCAAATGCAGAAAGGGGAACATAAAAAGTGGCTATTCATTTAGTATTGCAACATAGGATTTTATCTCTGAAGCCACAGTTTATCAGACTAAAATGGTAGGCACTGGGCAGTAGACAGAATGAACCCATAAAGAAGATGGTCAAGTGCATCATAAAGCAAAATTTGTTAAAAAAAAAAAAAAAGAAAGTAAAATGGGCAGATGAAACTGTAACATTAGCTCTTATGAAGAACAACAGGTATGATATAGAAAGAAATGTGGCAGATAGGTGTCCAGGGAAATGACAAGGAAGGATACAGAATATTTCTACCTCAAATACCTGTATACGAAAGCACAGACTATAGGTAGTAAATAAAGGTAATAAGAGATTTTACCCAAGGAGGTAAATTCCGACTCTAAGTTTAGCCCCATCAGGACTAGCTGAAATAAAGTTTTCTTTGCATATATTTTCTCTGATTTCTTAGTCCCTTCTATTGCATCAAGGGTCTCCTCATAACTATTGCTAAAACCCTTTCGAAGTCATCGTCTTCTATAAAAATCTTTACTGATATTCCTGTTTCTACTCTTTTGCTCATCTCTCTCTGTTATTCACACTTACCAAGCAGAGCTTTCCTTTAAAACATACATCAGATCATGTCTCTCCTTGTTTATAACCTTCCAGTGGCTTCTCATCTCATCTCATCTCATCTCACGTAGAATACAATTCACATGCCCCAGCCTAACTCACAAGGCTTTTATGATCTAGCCACTGCCTACTCCACAACCTCCTGCCCTGTCACCCTGCTTGCTCATGTAGCCCCAGCTACAGGGGCTACCTGCTGTGCCTCAAACCCACCAGGTGTGCATCTACTCCAAGGCCTTAGCACATGAAGTCCTCTCTGCCTGAAGTGCTGTTGTCCTAAATATCATGTAGTTGCTCAATAACTTCACTCTAGTCTACACTCATACACTACCTCCTGACATAGCATTTCCTTTACCAAGGCCCTGCTGCACCCTCACATTTATGGACTGACTTTAGGTCACGGATTTATACATTTATAATATATAATCTGTCTCCTAGACATGATTTCTGTGATAGCAGCAATTTTGTCTGTTGGTTCACTAATGTCACTGGAAAGGGACTGGGCCCAGAACAAGTCTGCCTCTGGCTGATGGTAGTGTGTGGGTTCTTGACTTTGTGCTGAAAAGATTTCACAATAAGAATCCAGGTGATTTTGAGAGTACATTTATCATGGCTGGGGACAATGAAACAAAGGAAGGGCTTAGGATAGAAGCAGCAATAGGAGAGAGCCTAGGCAATGCTCTGCTTTGGCTCCCTAGAGACGTTATATAAAAGAAGTGAGCCACACTGGGCTGTGGGGACTCACTGGGAAGGTAAAGTCACAGTGAAAGAAGTGAGCCAAGGTGAGGCTGCTTTTAGCTTACTGAAAAATCTAGGATAGGAGAAGTAACAGGAGAGAGACTAGGCAGGGCTGCTTTGGCTCCCTAGAAATGTTACAGGAAAGAAGTGAGCCATGGTGGGGCTGTTGTTAGCTCACTAAGGAATCAGAGCAAAGGGTCTTGGAGAGAGATTCAGGGGTTAAGCTTGGGATGAGCTGCCACTACCAATTGCTGACCTTGGTTGCAAGTTTTGTGGAGACCCTTAGAGTTCAGGAGAGAAAAGTAAAGATGTACACGTGAGAGGGAAGAAAGATGTGGGCATGCTCCAGAGAGAGCCCACACTGGGTATTTGTCTTGAGGGTTCCTATCTGTTTTCTAAAGGAAGGAATTTTAGGGGAGGTCTTAGGGAAGGATCTCAATAGAATATTCCTCAGCTTTGTGCTGATGCACCAAAATAAGATTTATTCCCCTGACCTCATCTGTCCTCGGGTATGGTTGGCACAGATGTCACTAAAGGGATTTCTGTTATCTATCTCACTGAGTAGGCTGATTTAAGCTATTTATTCCATGGTTAGGGAAAAGTGTAAACCATTTACTCTTAAGTATCCTTGGTTAGGGAAGATAGGATTTTGTGATTTATTAGGTGGCTGTAAACTGCTTGGCCACTTACCTATCTGCCTCAGTTTCTCTATTCCATTTGTCCCACACTCACTAACCTGTCTCATTATATATCCTCAGTGCCTAAACAAGTACTTGAGACATAGTAGCTATTCATTAACTATTTGTGAAATGAATGAACTAATAATGAATCATAACCAGAAATGATGTTAACGAATGACACCAGTCACTAACAGTAATTGAATCTTACCAGACCACACAACTGTATGATACAAGAAACCAAAAGACCTAAATGATATAACATATGAGAGTACAAAGGGAATTAAGAGCTAATTAAACTGACTTTCTGTTAAGATAATGAAACCCAAAAATGTCTCATTTATTAATGTTCACATAACTAGTATGAGGTAGTCCAGACAACAACTTAGGTGTCTATACTGACTGGCCAGAGTTTTGCTATTTACAGTATTTAGCAATCTATTTATCTTTTAAAGTGATGTAATTCTAACTGGGAAGACCAGATGTATTTTGACAACAACTTAAGAAAACCTAGAATAAACAGTGATTAGGAGATGAAGAGGGGAGGGGGGAGGTGTTCACCAGACACCACCAAGCAGAGCTTTGTGGGTGCAAATCTAAAAGACAGTCACACCACAGATGAAGAGGCACCCTGTAGAAAAGGGAGCTACAGACAAGAACTAAAAGGACTCTTTCCATGGAGGATTTAGTGAGACATGCAGCCCACACTTAGGGACCTAAATAGCAGAGAACAATACAGAGTCAGGGACAAATCTCTCATGGGATGTGTGGAAACAGCACATTAGCAAGGAAAGTTGAATTCTGAGGTAGGCATCCATAGCCGTGGGCATGGTAGGTGCTGTGTTCAAGCCATGTGATGATAGTAGACACTAGCAAAAGGCCAGGGGTAAGGACAGGAGGGGACCCTTTATAGGGATCCAAACCAATCAATGGGGGAGACAAGGCCAGAGAGTAAGCCCCTGTGGTTACGTAAGAAGGGTGCAAAGCCAGCAAATTTTATCTATTAAGTGTGACCTCATGGGTTCTCACACACTGATGCACCCTGGGGAAAGATGATAGAAATAAAATACGTGAATGTGTATTTTATTTACTTCATAGTTTGCATAATCTCACATAAACGGCATGAAAGCTGAGACTCTGATCTCTAATGCGTGTCCAGCTCTGTCACCGACTGCAGTGCACAGGGACAGCCATTCATTTGTATGCCTAACGGAGCCTAGTGTTCTAAAGCAGTTTAGAAAGAATGAACAAATAATTTATCTCTTGCTTGAAAAGCTAATTTATTTATATTAATATTTTGTTGATTATCTCTAAGTTGACCAGATTATTAAATTAACCATTATTTGGTAGCCAAAATTTTGCTGCACAAACAGAATACAAATTGATTGTATCTCTACTGCAACAGCACAGTCAGGGAAGCACTGGAGATGAAAGGAGGGAAAACGGAGCACAAAGCGGCTTCAGTTCTGCCTCTGGGCCCCTACTCTCAGGCAGGATGGGAATGTAGGGAGGTGTTCTGACTTCCCCCCAGCACGTCCATACCCACTAACTCCCCAGGGATCGTCCGCGTTGGGCCCTTTAGTTACTAAGAGAAGAAATCACATTGGCTCTGTGGCCTGTCAGTCAGTTGAACTCATCTATTAAAATTCCTATTTTGTGTTTGTCACTCAGACAGTGGTTGCCTTCCATCCGGATGGTCTTATGGGTACACTGGCCTCCTGACTGGAGTTCTCTAGATCAGAAGGAGGAAAAACTGGGAAATGGCTCTGAAGAAAGAGCCTATCTCAGATGACCTCAGAAAACTCCCCCACTCAGGCAGGATCCACACAGCACTGGGAGGCAGGGCCCATGGCTACCCAGGCATCACTCTAACTGGAATTTTACTTTGTAAGTTCCTTCAAAACAAGCCCACCACTTAGCAGAGAGACCCGTTAAGTGCGTAGCGTGGGCACAGTGCAAAAAGTCCCCAATAAGAAGATGGAATTGGCATCTCAGCTCTGCCTTGGGAAAGTCACTTCACCTCTCAGAGCCCCAGCTCCAGCTCCATCGCCACCAGTCCAGACGGCAATAGTCCCTCCCAGGACTATTTTGACAATCAAATGAAAATATATGTGAGAAGGCTTTGCACTTGGTAAAGCCATATACAAATACTGGCTATCATTAAAATGAGATCCTTTTGGTGGTTCACCAACTAAAAGCCCTTGGCTAAAGTCTAAGAGAAGCCATGCTGCACACCAAATTCCATTCTATAACAATTCATGTTAGAGAGTCCAACTGCTTCCATGTCCTTGAGATTTTTTTTAGAATAGTTTATTGATTTTTAGAAAGAGAGAGAAATGGGGGAGAGAGAGAGACAGCAGTGGGAGAATGCAATATCCATTGGCTGCCTCCTGCATGCCCTCCACCGAGGATCGAGCCGGCCACCCCGGCATGTGCCCCTCATAGGGAGTCAAACAAACCAGCACCCTCCTGGTGCACAGGACGACGCCCAGCCAGCTGAGCCACACAGGCCAGGGCAACTGTCTCCATTTTTTAATTCCATCTTCCACTGCTTACATATTTAAATGAAAATTCATTTGGAGGCAGCATGCTTGGAGCAAGACAGCAGTAACTAAATAAACAAGTAATCAGCCGTGGATTAGGCCCCGATGCAGAGGAGAATGCAGAGCACCTGCAGTGTCACCAGCCTGGGGAAGAGCAGAGCTGATGGTCCCCAGGCTTCAGCCGGTTGCCCTCCGGGCCAGCACCCGCTGTCTCTCTCGTGGACAATAACACACTGCACAATTAAGCATCTAATGTGCATGTAGATGGTGGGAAGGAGTTGATGATGTTTGTTTGTTCAGCTTATTTTTGGGTATGTTCTGTTTTTCCTCAGTCAAGGAAGGGCCTCATGGCTGTCCTGCCCTTGGACAGGGTAAAATGGAGGGGGCATCCCCAGCAGTTCGGAATCTGAGTCCCCACATCAACTCTCATCCAACAAGGGCAGTTACTTTGACAAAGGGAGCTGAAGTCTCAGTTCTTTCTGGGGAGAGAGTTGACGGGACCAAGTTGGTTATTTTTGCTTCAGTCTTTTCTTGGGGCATCGCGTGCTGGGCTCAGATGTGCTTGAAGAGGCAGGCGAGTGCAAGACTCAGATCCCATTTTCTAGCTCACAAGGGTGACTCCCTGGGGAGGACTGGTCAGGGCACCCTATCCACCGGGGCCCTGCCTGTTTTCCAAGGACTGGCTCACCCCACGCATCTTCCAGAGGCACACTTAGAACCTGCTGATCAGCTCTGTGATCTACAGAGTTGCTTTAGTGCCCTATCAAGAGAATGACCCAGTGCTGACTCACCTCACAGAGTACCTGAGAACAAAATGTGGGGATCCAAACACAGAGCCAAGACGGTGTCTGCCACCGGGTCAGCCATGGGCGTCCCAGAAACTCTCCCCTGGCAGCTCCCCGGCCCTTGGCTGCGCCTCCCCGAATCGCCCCAGGGCCTGCCGTATATCTGCACCGCTGTGAGCTCTTCGGGTAACGTGGGATTTCAGCAGTGCCTGCCTTTGAGGGAGGAACCTGCCCACACACACTTTTCTAGCTCTGTAGCACTTAGCAGTTTCCTGAGTGTGGGGTAGACATTTAACAAATGATTGAATTGCTAACAGGAGTCAATTTTGCCTCATGACAGTGAAACAGTGAAGTCAGAACACCGTCCATGCTAATCATGGAGTAGTCCCTGGCCTATGCAGAGGGCAAGCCTCTCTCTCTGGCTTCTGCTTCAGCGGCTAAATGCCTCCATTCTTCCACTGGTCATGTTCCATGTGCTGACTGAGGCGGGGAATCTGGGAGGTGGGGACAGGAGTGAGGCAAACGGGGCCCCCACCTCCGCAGAGCATGCAGTTAGTGGGCGGCAGTCCCTGATCTGCTCTAAGCATGTTTTCTCCTTCAAAAAAGAACCTATGAGTGATCCAAAGCACTTAGAGATCCCCAAACCCTGGTATGTAGCTAATAGCCTGCGCCTTCCGATATTCACCTACTAGTGAATTAGAAACAGAGCTAGCAAATCCCACTCCTCTTGCACAGAGAGCAGCTGCGTGGAGAAAGCACCCCATTTAGAAAAGTCCCCCTCTTCTGCGTTAAGTCTGGTAAATTAAATCATGTTTTGTGGAGATGAATATGTTCCTTCCAAAGCCTGCGGCTACTCAGAGGCCTAGAGGCAGATGCGGCTGGTTCACCCTGATGGGGTCCTCCCAGGGGTGCACAGGGAGCCCCCTGCGTGCAGTAGGGGGACTTTTTGTTCAATTCCTGCAACTGGCAGCGGAAGAAATGGGAACCTTCAAGATTCAGAGTTGACCAAAAGCATAGAGGGCAATTCTGTCACGTCTTGGGATTCATAGAAATTAGTCCTATGGAGACTTTTCCTGGAGAAAGAGAGGGAGACCTGGGGTAAAGGGGAGGGAGAAAGGAAGGCAGGGAAAGGATGGTTTCATAGACATTTTAAGAAATTGTCTTTCGTCTAACATACATACAGCCAGGTTCACAGAATGCTGCTCAGTGAAGTGTCATGAACGGAACCTACCCAGATAGCCAGCACTCAGATTAAGGACCAGGACACCACACTCCCCAACCCCCCACCATCTGCAGGAACGGCTCCCCCATCACAGGCTCCCTCCAGCTCACCCCAGCACCTGGTTCACACCCAGCTCATCTCCAGCACCTGAGTGAGTGGTGAGCTCAGAGAGGGTGTTCTCCTGCCCAGCAAGCGCTGGGAGCGTCCTTCAGGCTGTGGCTGGATTTTCCGTTCACTCTCAGAGTAGTATTTCCAATTCCAATATGTGAAATCAAACACATTGTGGGAATTATTATAGCCAAGGTTCGTGGAAAGGGAAAGTTTTAAAAGTTTGAATACATGTTGAGCACATGCTTGCTAAGCAGTAGTGAGAAAGGAACGTAATTGTACCAAGGCGTTTATGCTTCTTCAAATAGTTCTTTGTAGTAATTGGTAATTATTACTGTACTTATCACTAGTAATACTCAAAAATGGATGTAAATTATTAATCATTGTAAATTAGAATGTTTGATTGTTTAGGTAAAGAATTCTAACCTGTCACAAAAAGGAGTGGGGAAGTGTGTGAAAAACATACAGGTCATCGATGGCTTAGCTGTTCACCTCAGCGGCAGGCAGAGGGTTACTCAACAAGAAACGGTCAGTCTCGCCCTGGCCCATTGGCTCCGTTGGTTGAGTATCATCCTATGTACCCAAAGGTCACCAGTGTGATTCCCGGTCAGGGCACATGCCCAAGTTGCTGGTTCAATCACCACGGGAGGCAACCGATCAATGTTTCTCACATTGATGTTTCTCTCCCCCTCTCCCTTTCACTCTCTCTAAAACAAAAACACATTTTTTTTAATATCTTTTTTTTTGGTATGTCTTTATTGATTTCAGAGAGAGGGAAAGAGAGATAGAAACACCAATGATAAGAGAGTCATTGATCAGCTGCCTCTTGCACCCCCCTGCTGGGGATGGAGCCCGCAACCCGGGCATGTGCCTCACCGGGAATGGAACCTCGATCTCCTGGATCCTAAGTCGAAGTTCAACTGCTGAGCCACGCCTGGCCAGGCAAAAAGATCAATCTTTAAAATACCAATCTTGAAACTCCCTATATGCTGAGGGACAGCAAACATTGAAAATCATAAGGTGACAGGCAGAGGGAAAAGGCAGGGAGAATTGGAATATGCCTCTTACTCACTTAAATGAATCAGCACATCCGAAAAGAGGGAAGGGCTCAGACGGCCTGCATTTATCCCCCACCTGGGACCTTTGAACAGCCTCTTACAGGGCCCACTTCTCCTGGTGAGGCAGTTTCCATCTTCTGCTTCTTCCCTTGCTGAGAAAGCATAAACAAACAAACAGACAAACAGCAGAAAAGGAGCCCAGCTCTCCTTCCTGATTGCGTCCTCCGCCTGCCTCTGACCAGGAGCCCACCTCTGAATGACAGCTGCTTGGGCAAAGCTCTGAGGACTCCGGTGCTTATCTCCCTCCCCGGCACCCAGTGATAGGCTAATGAAATGCAAGGCTCGGGCCTGTTGATGGGCTGTCTCTCCAGCAGGAGAGCCGAGAGGCTCAGGGGCTGGGATTGGAGATTAATTAATGCTAAAAGACACAGTTTGATGTGGCAGTGAAATTTCGATTATAATAATCTCTAATTATCCTGTACCACGAGCACCCTGCCTCTCCCAGGTGCTTCCTTGTGGTTGGAGGGTGCTATTTGTGCATGAAATGAAGCTGACTGCACTTTGGAGGGGGAGGGAGACAGGGTGCCGGTGGGAGTGGGAAGGGAGCATGCACTGCCCCCTGCTGGTGAGCAAGGGTGTGTCTGCAGTGCCTCAGGAAAGTGTAACGTCTGAGGAAAGTGAACTTGGCATTAGTTTACAGCAAGTGTAACTGAGGCAAGGTGAGCCTTTCTCACCGGAGACACAAAATTGAAAGTAGGCTGATGCACTGCTGAAGGTTTATAAAAAATCATCTCAGGACCCTGAGAAATTGCTAGATCCTTGGGGTAGAGGTGGGTGTCCAGATGGGGCGATGAGCAGTGTACCCAGGAGCCAGGGATGTGGGACAAAGGCAACAAGAAGAAAAGGAGACAGACACAGGCCCTGCAAAGAGGCAGCTGGCTGCCTCTTTTGCAGGGGGATCTGGTGCATGAGAGGGGCAGGGATCAGGTTGAAGGGAGAAGCCATAGGGAGAGCACCTCGGCCTGCTGCCTAGCTCTCTGCTAGGCTCTGGGATCAGAGTGGAGAGGCTCAGACAGTGCCCTTGTGAGGCTTCTAACAGGGAGTTTGGGGAATTTTTAAAATTATGCCTTTAAATGAAGGTGGCAGTGGTCTTTCCAGGGACTTAATAACAGATCCAATGAAGAGTAAAGCTGTGCTGTGTGGCTGCAAATACATTAAAGATATTTTGTTAAACCTTTAGAACCAGTGCCTAAGTCATTTACTACACGGCTCTCTTAGTCTGATCATTTCCAGTCCTGCTAGGAGGGAGCCCAGTTCCAGCCTGAGCCCAAGGAAGCTCTGTCACCCCTCACCCTCCACCACCCCGGCTGCACGGCTGCCCAGCCTCGGAAACGGTCATATATTTGGAAAAGTTTTACATCTTCACCTGAGGGACACCTCCCCTCTGAGCAGAGCTCTGAGCAGGGGCAGCTCTATGTGAGGAAATGTGCCAACATGGGCATCCACACTGAATAATTGGCTGGCTGGGGAGAATGGGACCCTGTTGCCTCCTGCTCACACTGATCTGCTTAAAAATCGCTTCCACTGATGGGAACCCCAGGAAGAAAGCAGCCTGCTTACAAGAACCGCCCTGGAGAATGCAGGGACACATGCACACAATTTCACAATGGGGTATTTACATGTGGTTGATTTGACTGAACAGGGGACAGAATCCCATTTGTTTTCCATTAGACCCACATCCGTGTGCAAGAGTATGGGGTGCAGAGTTGTGTTTGCTATAGGAGATGTATCAGTTAGCATTAGGCTGATTGCAAGTAATAGAAACCTGAAAAATAACGGCTTACGTAATAGAGAAATCCAGTTTCTAATATAAAATTCCGAAGGCAGGCCGTGCAGGGCTGGCTTGGTGACTGTGGTCATTCAGACAAGCCTCCTCGGCACCATTTGCAGTGCGACGCTTGGCCTCGTGGTCTGGGCTGGAGCCCCAGCAAGGGCCCCGTTCACCCTCCAGGCACCACCCAGGAAAGAGGGGCGTCAAAGGGCATGAGCCAATTATGTTTTAGGACAATTTGTGGGAGCTTCCCCCCACCCTGCTGCCGGCAAGGACTTAATCACAGGGTGAAGGCGATGGGGCCACATGTTCCACTAAAAATCGACAATTCTATGAAGGTGGGGATGGATATTGCGATAGACAGTTAGCAATACCCACCTTAGATCAGGAGAAATCTATTACATTTAATATCAAAAGCCTCTATTCCCGGGAGGAGATGCTTCTCAAATATTTTTATCTCTTCCAAGTCCCAACTCAACCTCCCACGATTAATCTTAGCTTCAAAGATAAGCCCTTTGAAGGTAAGCCCCTTAAATTGAACCGAGGGACGATTCTGGAAATGCTCAGGTTTGCCTGACCCTTTCAAGTTTCCATACCCTGCCTGGGCTGAGCAGAAATCCCCGCACCGACCCGCGGCTCCTCGGTCGCTGTCATTTCTCAGCGAGGGGAAGGAGATCCACTGGCTGAGAGCGAGTCGGGAGTCAAGGACTCTCAATAAATGATCCGATCGGGATGCGGTGGCTGCTCCGAGACGCGGGCTTCTCTTGGTTATCTCTCTCCCGGGTGAGATCGAGATAATCGCCTTCTGTGCTGGGATCTCCTGGAGGTTAATTAGGCAGCTGTACCGTGGGCCGAGCCTTTTATTGAATAGAGTTCTCTCTTTATCTCCGGTATATTACATGAAATTTTAACTAGCGTTTGTTAGGGATTTAGAATCTTTTTTCCCCTGAAAACCTACCATTTAATGATATCTTTGTGTTATATTCTCCGGAGCAAGGGGATAAGTGTGGATCAAAAGCACCAAAAGTAAAACTGCTTTTAGAAACCCACAGCTTCCCCATTTTTATTGTCGCGTGTGTTCCACGGTGGCCAGCTCGCTGTGGAATACCTCCCGGCAAACTTGATTCTACTGGTCAAAGGGGGGTCAGATAACTGAGGAGCACCACATGGTGTTAGGAGTCGGGGATGTGCTTGGGAATATATGAATTTCAGTAGGGTTCTGGGCCCTCCTGACAATTTGATTACCTGTTTTTAAGATTTGTCACCTGTTAAATGATTTTTAGATTTGTCACCTTTTAAATGACAGTAATGAAACCTAGTGCGGGGTATTGGGGAAAGTTTACAAGACGGTGCATATAAATCACTTAGTTTCCTGAGTATCCAATAAGTGTGTGTGTGTGTGTGTGTGTGTGTGTGTGCGTGTAGGTAATAAATGAATTTCCTGCCTAAAGCACCCACACAGAGGAAAGCACCCACCCAAATACTAAAAAATACCCAAACTGATAAAACTTTCAGTCCATCTAACTTCTCTGTTACAACCCAGCTGTTCCCTGTCCATGCTGTTACATATTTTCAAAGCCAAGACGAATTTTTAAGTTACTATATACTATTTTCTAAAAGTTTCCTATAAAGTTAATTAAAGAGATTAAAACCGCTAAGAGACTGGAGTATATTTTTAAACTACGTGTTTTCACTGTAGACAGTAGCAATTGATTCACAGCTAAAAATGGGTCGAAATACACTCTCTAATACTTCCTCCCACTTTCCCATTAATTATGACACTTCTCATTGTCATTCACTTTTGTTATTATAATTTTCATAATTGTTTGGTCCTATTTATAAACTTAAATACTTTAAAGTTTCACAACCAAGGCAGCTTTTACTTCCCTTTCCTGTTCGACTGGCTCACACATTCTTATGTGTCTCAGGATGTTGGCCAATTGTCCTTAGGCAACCCAGCTGCCATAATATTTGGGGGTCACGTTTTACTTTCTTTAGATTTTGGTAAATACTGTCCTCATTTCACCTAGCATCGAATGTTACCTCGGGGGGAACTAGGATTAGCTCGTATTTATTTATTACATCTTTTTCTGGTGACTCCCCCCAGATGCCAGAGCGTCTTTCTTTCATCCCCAGTCTTATGTCCTGTAACAAGGACATGTTCCAGCTCTGATCATTCTGGAACAATATTTAAGGAACAGAGAGATGTCTGATCTGCAGATCCAGTTATCCCTTAATGTCAGGGCTCTTCAGGATTACATGCTTGCATTCCTCGCCAGTGTACTTTTAGGTTTTTGGTTCAAGAACACCACCTTTGCTGTGTTGGACCCTCCATATTTATTATATTTCTTTAATCACTTCAATTACCTTGTCTTTCTTCCTCAGCATTGACTAAGAATATCTCAGGTCTTTCCTTTGCACCGGTAAGTGCATTGTCCATTGTGTCTCCTCTTTGATCGTTGATTTTCAAGTTATTGGTCATGAAATAATCCTCAGACTGGGCCTTAGATCCATAGTCTCACTCTTTTTCATTCCATTCTATTGTTTTTCAATTTTTTTCTCTGTCTTAATTTATTTTTCATTCATTGTACAGGACAAAACCTTTGTGTAGAATATTACTATGCATTTTATTTTTATTTATCCATTTGTTTATTTTTGAACATAGTTTGCCTTTATTACACTCTCAGTTGGTCACAAATGTTCTTCTTGAGCTTTCTATTCAGTGGAAAGAGTAAGTTAATAGAAAGAAAAAGTAAATTAAAAAATTTTGTATTTGATGATTTATATGTGTATATATACACACATAACCTATGGACACAAACAATAATGTGGTGAAGGCTTGGGGAGGGGAGCGGAGAGGGGGTGGGAGGGGTTAATGGGGAAAAAGGGGACATCTGTAATATTTTCAACAATAAAGATAAATTTTTAAAAATAAAAAAATAAAAAAGAAATTCAGTCACTATGCATATTAAATTAGATTTTCTTCCAGAGAGGGCTTTCCCTGGAAGCTTGCAGGCAGACTTCCTTTCTTTATTTCTTCTTTATCTCTAATCCGGACATTCTCTTCTTTCTGTAAGATGCTTGCAGCGCTGCACTGCACTTCCTCTCATCTCGATCATTCTGGGGCACCTTCGTTTACACCACCCACTTGTCCTGATGTTCTCTCCTCTCTGAATCCGAAACCTGCTCAGAGAGCCAGGGGTTTGGCGTTGTTTCACTTCAAACCCTGAGGCCCAGCAAGCAGAGGGGCCAAACAGAATGCTTGAAGTATTTCTCCATAATTGGGCTCTGGTTTATCCTGTCCCATTTTCTCAGGTGCACATCCTCGAGGGGGCTGCCCTAAACTTCGGAGGGCAGTTGACCCTTGAACAACACAGGTGTGAACTGTGCAGGGCCACATGTACACAGAGTTTCTTAAATAAATAGTACAGAACTGTAAAAGTATTTTCTCTTATGATTTTCTTAGGAACATTCCTTTCCTCTAGCTGACTTTGTTGTAAGAATACAGTATGTAGTACATATAACATACAAAAAATGTGTTAATTGACTGTTTATGTTATTGGTAAGGCTTCCAGTCAGTGGTAGGCTATTATTAGTGAAATTTTAGGGGAGTCAAAAGTTATAGATGGATATTTGACAGCATGGGGTCGGTGTCCCTAAGCCCACATTGGTCAGCGGTTACCTGTACTTCATTTGGACACACCGTGGACTTCACTTCCGTCGGCAAAAGCCCTTTGAGAGGCTTTTCTGTTTCCCCTTCACCCATTTTCCCAAACTCTCCAGGCCGTGGATTTCAAATGGCACATCAGGCCTGATGACGCACTGTATGGAGATGCGGCCCAGCAAAAGCGCCTCTTACGGAAACTCAGGGTTCCATCCATTCTTTAAGGGAGTGCTACCTTCTCAACTTTTAAAGAAAGAGGTTAAGTTTGCTGCATATCCTGAGTGTTTTACCCGAGGTGCACGCATCCATTCCCTCCCTCCCTCCCTCCCTCCCTCCCTCCCTCCCTCCCTCCCTCCCTCCCTCCCTCCCTCCCTCTCACACACACACACACACACACACACACTGACAGCCATGCCATGCGGTTGGGAAGAGCGAACAGCTGGACGGGAAACCTGTTTTGGTCTTAACGAGTCAGAGCTCCTTCCACGGGGAGCAGTTGCAGCACCGTGCAGGGGGCCCCTCTCCTCGGGCAGAGCAGGCTGGGCCTTGCATGTTAGGGGAGCGGACGCGAGACAGCCCACGGTCCTGGGTACCCACAGCAGCTCAGCTCTCTCTCTCCAAAGCCATGTTGAATCGGGACCCCCCGTGAGCCGTTTCGAGTTGCCGATCTGTTTGCAAATGAGCTTGGAGTACATTGGGTAAACCCCACGGTTGGTAAATTCTATTTCACTTCGCCAGTGAGCTGAGAAAGCATTGGATAATATGTTATGAGTTGTAGATCTGTTTGATTGCATTGTTGCAAAGTGGGAATTGTTTTGCAACATAGATTCTTAATCACTGAGGCATCTATGATTCAATGCCTCCAAAATTGGCTGAAATTGGAAGTTAACTATACTGCAGACAGCTTATTCTGGTGTATAATTGAAAATAAATTCTAATAACTCTTCTCAAAAGAGCTGCTCGGAGGAAATTTCAAGCCCCCCCCCCCCCAGTGCTTTCTCAAACAGACTTCTTCTGCATATGCGATAATGCAAACATCCTACACGAGTTTTCTGTGATTTGAACACTTGTAAACTTGTTCTGTTATGTGATCCTCTGGCCTTCCTGTTGGTGAGGTCTTCTCATTTCTCTTGCAAGTCACTTTAGGATCATTTTACACAAGGACAACCTGGCAGGATAAACAAACAACTAACAAACAAAAAGGGAGCTTTTTAAAGCAAACAGTCATTCGTCTGAATTCTGGCTCCAGCTTTGTGACATTGGCAATTATTTTCTTTCTAAGCTTTAGTTTCTATCTCTGCATGATGAATTTAGTAATATAATTTAATTTTTCTTGCTTCGCATAATTATTCTAAATATGAGAAATAATACATTTGTATGAACAGTGTCTATACATATTTGTACTCAGCTCATTGTAGAAATTATATATGGGTATGTGTACACATACATAAATTCTACATATTTATTCAGCTATTATTTATACATTCATATCTCGCTTAAATATGTAGTTACACATCCTGCACATCTGCGGGCAGCGACTGAGTAGGAGGGACAGGAGAGGACACCTGACCCCACACAGGAAGGGAAGTCGAACACTCTCGTCCAGTCCTGCCCAGATGTGAACCTCTCTGAACTCAATTATTCCATCTGTAAAACTGAACTAATAACTTCATATACTTCATTAGGTTGTGACATGTATAAAATAAATAGTGCAGAGTGCCTGTCATATAATAAGTTCTTTTTAAATGTGCGCTTATAACAGCAGCTGCACCATCTGCTCTGATCCTGGACCCAGCTGGCAGACTGGCCCCAGAGTCAGACACACCTGGGCCTCCCGACCCCCATGGGCTGAGTAACCTCGAGCGAGGTGCTGCGTGTCTTCTGTGAGGCCATGTTTCCGCCTGTGAAATGGAGATTCTAACGTCTTGCGGTGGATTTTCTGAGATAATGCACATGGTGGGCGCCAACCCATGTCAGTTGTGTCCTGAACCCCCTCCAAGTGTTGTTGACCTGCTTTGGGGCAGAGTTGGACCCTCACTTTGCTATTTTCATAAAGATGCCTGCTCAGGAGTGGTTAGAGAGTCATCTTTGAGCTCAGGCAAGAACCTGAATTACCCATCAAAGCTGGCAACTTTCAGACTCAAAGAAACAGGCCCTTGCTCACCTCAGCTCTCGAGTGAAACGTCTCTTTCTTCGTCCAAGGCAATGGGTGCCAACCTGCAGGTCCAAGCTGTCCCTCTGCCTCTCCGTTAGCTCCAACAATACCTCGCTCACTTCCCTTCCAAACTAAGTCCCGCGAGGTCGCCCTGTGTGGCCGGGAGAGCTGGTCCCAGCTGGCTGTGGATGCTGCTCCTGAGCTGGTGTCGTCCATGGAAGGCCAGCGTCATTTTCCATGGAAAATAAATATATTAAATTTTAAAAAGCAAAATAGAAAGAGAAGAGATACCCCAGCTGCTGCGGAAGTTACCTTTAAGGTTCATCTTACCTACTCTTGCAGGCCCTTCCCTGGCTCCCTAGCTGGGTTCGTCCACCCCACCTGTACCCTCAGGTCCTTTGCAGTTGGCCCACTGCCCCGGCCATGCCGTCTGGGCCGCCCCTGCTTTTGCCAGGCCAGCAGCTTTACCCACTCATCGCCCCTGCTAGAGAAGGAGCCTGGGCCCAGACCAAGGCTATCGAGCGGCAAGTAGATACTGACGCCCTCTCACTATTATTAAGGGTGAGTCTTCCCTGCCCTTAATTCTCTTCTCTGCTCACCTTCGCCACCACCCTACCTCCTTCCAGTCCCTGTGTCTAAGCCAAAAGGATAAAAACACACTGTCCTTAAGGAGATATTTTATCCCAAAAGCCAAGCTAGCTTTGGGGTACACAAGAGAATGTATTTTGCAGAGATGGAGAAATGATGAGATGAAAATGAAAGTACTGGAAACAAACATGGCCTCAAAAATGGTAGAGTTTCCTATTTGCTTTCCAGACTCTGATTCCAGTCTCCCCCTGTAGCTCAGCTTCCCTGTGGACTGAGAACCAACACATGACAGCCCCCTCCAGGGCCCCACATTCTCAATAGCTGTACCCCACAAAGCCCTGTGGCTTCACTGGGCACAGCACAGTCTTGGGGGTGTGGGCACAGCACAGTCTCAGGGGTGTGGGCACAGCACAGTCTCGGGGTAGGGGCACAGCACAGTCTCGGGGTGGGGGCACAGTTACCTGATGAGCTTCTTGTAGTTTGACAAATCCTGGTCTTCACACAATAGAACCTTTTCTGAGAGGAAGTATATGGACGTATCAGTTCATAGAAATTACCAGTTGCAGGAGAATTGTGCCCCTATCGATCGGGTGAGGAGTGTTATCGTCATAGGAGAGAGTCAGATAGGACAGTCTACTGAGTTTTAAAAATTTAGGAAAACTGGCCCTGGCTGGGCAGCTCAGTTGGGTAGAGGGTCGTCCCGATACACCAAGGCTGAGGGGTTGAGCCCAGGTCAGGGCACATACAAGAAGCACCCAATGAATAAATAAATAAATAACTGGAGTGACAAATCAGTGTTTCTCTCTCTCCTCTCTCTCTCTGTCTCTCTCTCTCTCCCTTCCTCTCTCTCAAATCAATAAAAACAACAACTCAGAAAACCTTTGTTCAAAAACGGGCTTAGAAAGATGCCTAATAAGTCAGTCAGATGAAGAAGGCATTATTCTGAAGTTTCTCTGGCTAAAGTGGGATGAGTCTGGCCTGAAGTCAGACCTGTTCTGACATGAATCTGGGTCCCCTTTGGAATGGTTTGAAGGCCATGCCACATAGATGGTTTGCATGCTAGGGAGCCAGATCCTAGTTCCAAGCTTTTCCTCTGAACAGCTGAGAGATCTTAAATAATCTCTCTAGTCATCATTTTAATATCTCTAGAATGGAACCAATAAAATTCTCCTTGCATGGCATTTGAAAATATTTTTAAAAGTTAGAGTTTAGGAGCTAGTAATATTAACCACAGCGATGGCTTAGACTCTGGAGGGCTTACAGGCACTCTCCTAAGAACACTGGCATGCATTGACTTCAGTCTGCGCAGCCACCTTAAAAGGCTGGTTACTATTACTATTCTCATTTGACAGACGAGATGCTGAGGCACAGAGAGGTCGAGCAACTTGCCAGAGGTCACACAACTAGTCAGTGGCAACGCTGGGATTTAAAACCAGGCCGTCTGAGCCACACAGCACCACTACCTCTTACTGCCTCCCGAGCAAATGTAGGAAGGTGGTGGTAATTTATTCTAGAACGTTATGATATTTGTTAGCATAGAGGTAATTGCAGGCATAGCATCTGAATTGAAAGGTGATTCTGATACTTTTTCCCCCCTTTACTGGTTCAGGATGGATTTCCTAATAAGCTGCTGACCGGACTTCCTTCTCTTGGCTCGCTGCATTTCTCTCTCCCCCCAGGTCCCCAAAACAAATTGCTGTTAATCAAATGGGTTTTGATAAAGTGGAGATTCTGCTTTCAATAAAGTCTTAGAAGCCTTAAAAAACAACCTGTGCCCCCTTCGCCTCAGGCTGCAGACACCCTCTCCGGTGAGTCACAGCCGTAGCCGAGCATCGTCGGAACCTCGAGACTCCGCAATTGCACTATTCACCTAAGAGGTGGAAGAGTCTCTTTCCAAAGCACAGGTTTTGCCCCTGGCCCACCAGGCACAGCCCTTTCTCGGCGCTCTCCCAGGAGAGGTTGGCCGCCTTTCAGACGGGGAGGGGGGGATGGACACCAAATTCCCCTCCAGGGCCCATTGAGTCAGGGAAAGACGGGAGTGTCCATCCCGGGAGAGAACAGAGGCAGAGAAACTCCAATTGTGAGGATGTCTTTTTGTTTTTGTCTTTCTCCTGTGATTTCATGCTGGTTCTGTAACCTCCTTGCAACTGGGGATAATATAGTCTTAAAAGGCCTTTCTTACCCTTGAAATCCGTATAAAGTCAAAGCCAGAAACACAGGATTTCCTCATGCTGGAAAGATAAACACAGGCACCCTACTATTGTGACAGAAAGACAAAGACTGAAAACAAAAATGGGTTCAAGAAAGGTTTAGGACCACCGATCTCGAAACGGCCCATCAACAGAGGATGCGCAGGTTCCGCTCCTCTGGTCCTTTGAAGGTAAAGCTCAGAAAGACAGTTGCCATCCTCAGCGAGGCTCCCCTGCGGGCTCCCAGATGCCATGCTTTGGTGCCTCCTGAACCGTACGATTGACCGAACTTGCCTTTTCATGTCTTGTTAATGAGGCCGGGTACATCGACTGCCTTGGAAAGGACCCTGCAGAGCGAAACCAGAGCCCAGGCTGCGGGACCTCCTGCTCCGCAGGCGACCGCAACTAGGTGCTGGGCCTGCTCAACCTGGGCCTCCGCTGGGCTCGCCGTGGAGCCACCAGTGAGGCCCCTAAACCTTGCCGCTCCCTGTCCCTCCCGCACCCAAGCCACCAAACCAGAACCTCCAGGAGGGACCAAACATCAGTGCTGTTCGAAATCTCTGTGGGTGATTTTGATGCTCGGCGAGGCTCAGAATGACCGTGTCGGACACATGGGTTCTGCTCCTAGGTGACCAGAGGCTGCTCGTGTCCGCCTTCTGTTTACCTGCCAGATTATGGTGTTAAACTCGTTACATGCATTTTCCAGACAGTAAAACCAGCTCTGCGTGTTTGCTGTCAGCACAAATACAAAGGTAATTATGGAAATGGCGTTGCTCAGGAGACCTGAAATTGGTCTACACAAAGCAACATGTTTAGGAGCTGTCCCTGTGCGCTCGTTGTCACTTCAGGAGCCTGAATGGACGTCCACAGTGTCGGCACTTGCTAACCTCTCCGCTCAGACTTGTATTCAGCACCCAGCTCAGCATGATGACCATGGTGGTGATGATAATGGCGATGTCCTCCCAAGACACAGACTGGGGAGTCCTGTGAAATTATAAGCATGGCTGATTGAAGCAACAGGGTTTTATCTGATAGTCCACCACTGTGACCTTGGATAAGTCACTAACCTGAAAGAGGCTTAGGTTTTTTGTTATTATTACGTATAAAAATAGGGGAGTTGGACTAGATTGGTGGTTTTCAAAGGCATTTTACAGTGAAAGCCTTTTAGAATAAACCAGGCTAAATAGGAGTTTCTCTGGCTGCAATTTGCAGGTAGGTGGGGGGAGCAAGGCTCCACCTCTTTGAGGTCTCCGAGACCACCATGAACCCTCTGGGTCTGGCGAACTCAGAAGGGACGAGAAGAGCTGCATCTCATTGGTTGAGGCTGGTCTGAGTGCCTAGAGCTGTCAGCCTGCCGACCTTCGCCAGTGGAAGGTCATTGGAGCTTCCAGTTACCAAGCCCTCCTGTTACGGAGAGAGGAGGGGGCTGAGAGTTGGTGGCCGCATGTAGTGCACCAACGTGGAAATTACTGCAGTAGAAAATCTCCGAGTTTGCTTAGAGCTCTAGTAGTCTGGGTTTTAAGACTTCTGAACCTCAAATGTCTCTTGAAAGAAATGGAGAAGAGAGAGATACCCACCAAAATTTTTACAATTAGGGCCATTTCCTGGCACACACTGCGGCTGCTTAGGAACGATGGATGGCATTGAAAGGACAGGGATGGGCCTGAGAATGGAGCCTGGGGGGGGGGGGCTGGAGGTGAGCGCAGGAGTCCTCAGCATATTAGAAAGCCCAAGCAGTTTGGAGTTGAGTCCGTTGCCCATTCTAGAAACTGGGGAGACAGACAGACAGTTGCTGTGGAAAGAATAACAGTCTGGGGAAGTGAGAGAACTTACTTTGAACCAGATGAAACAATATAAAACTCCAATAAACTCAGGTATCACTCTAGAATTAATCGAGGAGAAATCGGATCTGCTGTTAACTTAAATACCCATCTGCTCACCTCCCTGGAGCCCATAAATTCGTGGGGCTAATTAGCTGTTGCCATCCGGGGAGCAGCAGGGGGCTCACCACACTCCTCCTGAGCCGGGAGGGTGCGGGGAGGGCGTGCGGGAGATCCCGGGGGCTGCCCATGTTCTCATCTTGACCTTCCTGAAAGGTAGAGCGGAGAAATCGCCAGCCCAATTTACGTTTGGGGCGCTCTTACAGAGAACATTGCTTCCTCTCCTCTGTCCAGCTGTGGCCGGGCCCCTCCCTCGCTCCCCTCGGCTGCTGCCTTGACTTCTCTAAAAGCGCCTCTGTCTGCACCAGAAATGCGAAGCCTCGACGCCGGCTCTTCAGCATAATCGCTTCTTAATTAAGTCAGGCTGTGTCTCGTTTTCTCAGGATCGTTTCCAGAGGGCTTAATTTTACTTCTGCTCAAAATTAATATTTTACATTTTACTCTTAAAAGGAACAAAAAAAAAAAAAATGAAAAAGAGCTTGGGAAGAGGGGCAGGGAGAGAATGGTCCAAGAAAAAAAGAGATCATATTTCAACTCCCATTACAGAAACATTCAAGTCTCTGTCGCTGTTTTCAGCGAGTAATACTCAATCTGTAACGTTCGCTTTAGCAAAACAAAGCATGGATCAAGGTAATTAAATGGCACAGCTCGTAGTGAATTAAGGGACAATTCTATCAACAGGCGACGCCTGCAGATCTGACACTTTCCATGTGCTGGCTTTGTCCTGGCCATGCTCGTCCTGGCCCAGGGCTGGGGACGCCTGGGGACTGTCCCAGCACATAGTGTACCGGGGTGCACCTGTGAGCAGGCACAGTCAGAGCTCTGTGTGCTTATGATGAGGGTGGAAGGACCAAGAGACAAATGACATTAATGACATTATATCTTTTTCCTCAAGAGCCAACTGCTGTTCTGTTTTGGCTTCGGCACTCCCTGGGGGCTCTGTTCAGCTCTCGCTGTTGACTTTGGTGCACAGAAGCTGGTGCAGACACTTACCCCAAGATGGCAGGACTCCCACAGTTACACAAGAAGGTGTAGGGCTGCTGGCCCTGCCCAACAACCCTGCCTGTTGTTCATTCAGCCATTCAAAAAACAGGCATCGACTTCCTACCGTATAGCAGATAAGACCACATGCTGGAGCGACTGCAGACCTGAGGGCTGCCATCATCAAGGCTGCAGATCTGGCGGTCACAGGTCATAGGTCAGGATGAGAGTTCACTGCACAAAATCACTTGGAGTGCTTGAGGGGCAGCTGGAAAAAGGGGATCAGGGAACCCTCAAAGGAAGACAGGAGGTGGAACCTGAAGGTATAGGCTTCCTAAAATGGTCTGATGTGGATTTCTGCCGGAAGGTCAAAGTCACATGTACACAGAAGCCCTAGGCTTTTTCTATTATCAATTATAAGATGACCTCTGCAGAATCTCCCAGAGGATACAGGTGGGGGGTGGGACATATTCAGAGGCTGGGGAGCTGGAGATGGGGTTCCATGGCTCCGGGCCTGTGGGTAAGAGGTTAGGTGCGATCCTCCTGCGAGAGGCCTTCCCTTTATCCTCAGACCTCCCTCCTCTCTGCCTCCAGCTGAGATTGGTGCTGTCCCGGTGGGAGCAGAAGGGAGGTGGAAGACGCTCAGTTAGACTGAGTATCTAATGGTTTATCTAACCGCATGGAATATGTGCATCTATGAGAACAATTGTGATAATACCTGAATACTCCACCACTGTGGCCACCTGATACTCTATTTCTGGTAGAACTGGCAGGATGTTGAAAATCTTTATTCGCGGGCCTCAGGTGACTGAGGCTGCCCCAGGGCACTTCCTTCTCCCTTCACCTGCGTGACTGATTAGCCAGGTGTCCCCCTCCATCCTGGTCTCATGGCCAACAACCAGCACCAGCAGAAGGGGGTGTCTGCTACTTAGCTTGCTCGTGCTGAGGGGCTGTCCGTAGCCAATACTATATAAGATGATTATGCAGGGCCTGAGATAGCCTTTCATATATATGCCTTTTAGAAAAACACTTGTTATAAAGGGTTTAGTTTATAGGATTTCTCAATTTCTCTCTTAAATATTTCATTAGCATGATTGCTTTGTCTCAAGAAGACCGAAAGATACATTTCCCTTTGGCCAACTTGAGTGAGAAGGAAAATATTTTTTTTTTCCTGGAAAGGAATTTAGAATGGCAGTTAGTCCGTGTGTTTGGTGCTTTATCATGGTAGCTGGGACTTGGGCATTGTTACCAAAGCTTCTACAGTGGACAGGCTGCAAGCATCACCCGCGTTTGCTCTGTCAGCCTTTCCTCGGTGCGGGTTTGGGGTCTTTGTACTCTCAGTCCTTATAAAAAGGTGCCATGGATTGAGCCCTTCCTACACTCCAGGCCCTGCATCAAGTGCCTTATTACGGGAGGTAAACCACCATGATCACGTGAGATAGATACTGTCATTAGCCAGTTAATAGGTAGGAAAACTGAGGCACAGAGAAGTTTGAAGTCTGGTGACCACCCAAGGTGATGAGAATATGCTGGGGTCTGGTTTCAGTGACAAGGCCACGTGCTTGACAACATTATCCTGCTGCTGCTCAGTAAGGGGGGCTCTGGAGAGGCACCTCCTTCTCTTATGTGTTTATTGCTGTCTTTCTACAGAGCACAAAGTTCTGCCTGCCAGAGCCCAGCGGCTAGAGGGCTAGAGAAAAGGAAAAGGCAGCAGGCTTTCCGCGAGGGAGTGGAAGGGCATTCACTACATTTCAATAACACCTTTCACGTTCAGACCTGCATGCTAAGTGGGGAAAGGAATTCTGTATATTAAACCAAACCGTGTAAGTCTTCTCTACCCTCAAAGCAAGTCTTACTCTCGTTAGAGTCATCCAGTTTTAAAATTCACCTTTTCCAAGAAGCCTCTGTCCAATTTTTTATCTTGGTATTCTTCTAGTTCTTGCGCATTCAGGTCTATGTACCTAGAGTTGTAGGTGCACTTGGAGATACACACACAATGCATGATTATACTCTATCTTTTGAAATATATATCCATGTTTCTCCTGTCCTCCATTGGATTGGGAGCTCCCCTAGGGAAGGGTTAAATGTTCTCTTTCTTACTGTTCTTCCAGCAAGATCTTAGATAGTAAATACTGGGTTCTGTGGAGCACACGGAATGAATGAACAGCTCAGGTTGGGAATTGGATCATGACCTCAGTATCATTCTACAGCATCAAAAATGTCCATGATGTTTGGTCTTGGCAAAGAGAAATACAAAGGCTTCTAACTATGGAGAGTATGAAACCCCAAGACCAATCTTAACTATAATATGTACGCAAGGAAGGACACGTGTAATAGGCTACCCTAGTGCACTTGCACAGTCAGCACAGAGAAATAGTCAAGAGGGCAGGTCTACCTCCTGGCTGGGCTTCGAGGGCAAATACACAATTGATCACCTACAACAGGGGTCAAGCAAACTGGCCTGAGGGTCAAATCTGACCTGTGACCGGTTCTTCAAGTTTTACATGAACACAGCCACCCTCATTCCTGTACAGTCAATGGCAGCTGTCAGAGCATAACAGCAGAGCTGAGTAGTGAGGCAGGGACTGGAGACCAAAAGCCTAAGTGTTTACCATCGAGCCCTGTCCAAGAAGCCTCTGTCCAATTATTTATCTTGGTATTGTTCTAGTTCTTGCGCATTCTGCTTCTGCTTTTGGTGCATAGCACTTTCTTTTAAGCATCACATGGAAAAATCTATGAAACCAAACTTTCTCCCCATGCCTTAGCCCATTTCCTTTCCCCTCGACAAATATCAATTTGAAAAGATGTCCAGAACTTTCATTTCAGCGAGTCAATTTTGTTTTTCAGAATATTCTGTGCTGTGGTCTATTTAGATACAGATTTTAGATGAGGTTCCAGATTTTTCAAATTGTACTTTACCTCTTTAGACTATATTTTAGCATAAATGGTACTAAAATTCTTTGTGCTTTGTCTCACACTTGGAATCCCTTTGCCAAATCCTGCAAGTCGGCCAGGAATTTCTGGGGGTAGGTGTGATAAACATCAGGCAGTTCTTGACACCTCCAACAAGAAATGTGTAGAAGGAAATTGAAAAGAAATGAACTCTAAAGGGAGTCTCAGTCTCAGGCAGTTCCAGTAGGATACATTTCCTGGTTTTCAGTATTTGCTTTTATATTATAGAAGAAAACAAAGATGTGCTCACTGTTTGGAGGCCTAGTTCACACTATAACGTGTTCACTAAGGACTATGTAAAGCCCTGAATCTAGAACTATATGGACTCAGAAAGCATGAAAGGGGAATGAACGGATGTGCTGCCTTGCAGGGCTCCCAGGCCTTTGGTTGAACATAAGTTTAGTCTGTAGGCCCAAGCAGTTCTGCCCGATAACTCTGGGCTAACTCATTTTAAATCTCATACATTTATCAGTAGGATTCTATCCCCCACCAGCCTTAAGGTCAAATGGATCATGGGGAAGGCTCTAGAAATAACAAGGCCAGTCCTTGAGACTCAGAAATACTTGATTGGGGGAAAATATGAGCAATGAGCAAAGAAAGTCATAGCTTCATTCCAAACTTGAGAGCTCACCATGAAGGATTTCCTTACGTGCATGGATGGGCCTCAGGAGGTTATTAGAGTGAGCTAGGATGGCACAGACATCTCTAACCTTTGAGGATGGCATCACAGGGGGCAACTGCCACGTTCTCTGTTGTGCCTCAATGGAGGATGTTATAGGAAAAAGATCTTTTGGGGGAGCCCTTAGCTTTCCATACAAGGAAGGACAAGATATGAAAACAACCTCAGGGAATGGACTATGCAACAGACAATGAGCCTCCCCAGTTGGCTAAGAATTTTCTATACATGATCTCATTAAGTTCTTGCCAAATTTCTGAATGCTGTCTATCATGTTCATTTAATAAATGAGAAAATTAAGAGTTAAACAATTTGTCCAAAGTTATGTAGTTTGTAAATGATAGAGCTGGATACGAATTCTTATCTGATTTTTTGCTACACAATGCTGGGTCAAAATATTATTGTCCCAAGCTCTTGGGGACCAAAGCTGAGAGAAGAACTAGACTTTTGTGTAGCTTATGGGTAAGTTTGTGTGTGTGTGTGTGTTTTAACCCACAAGCAATGATGAGTTTAACACTTACCTTTAGGTAACCTCCATTAGGCAGATGTTATGTCTTAAGCTAAGTGCAGCTGAGGACCTAATTCCTTTTGGAAATATATACTCTTAATAGTCCCATATCTTAGTAATATTTAAATACTTGTGGCATAGGGATATAGAACCTGAGATATGTTGAACACTTCTCTTGGAGGCCTCCTTCAGGAATATTCATGAAGTACTCTTTGCATCACATCTGGAAAGAGAAAATAAGGGGTTAGAAACATCCCTGGGTTACACAAGTAAAAATGCAAAGCAAAGGGACCTGACAAATGTTGAAGGATGAGCCAGGGAGAAAAGTGACCCTATGCTGTCCTCTGAGGTGTAAACAGTGCTGGTCATTTCATAGTATCATGTGCCAGATACATGGAGACAGGAGTGCTGCTGACAACCACATGTATTCAGATAGGTGCTTCCACTCTCTCTAGAACACTGCAGTGGGAGATGGAAACGTTTCTCTCCCTAAATCCTAAGTAAGAGTGTTAGCAATTAAAGCACTGTGCGTGGCACCATTAATCTTAATTAGGGGATTTACTTAAATCAATCAAATGTAAAAACCATTGCTTTGAAAACCATATCTGGGTATAGGGTAGAAGGGGCTCATGAAATTTCCGGAAACGGAATGCAGCGCCTGCTGTGTACGGGGGGGAGGGAGAGTGGGGATATGCATCGGATGGGATATTAAGCGGTCAGAGCGTTCCCAGGCCCCTTGTAGTACCTGAAGAGAGCACCATAATTAATAATCCTGAAATGCATAGCCTGATAACTGCCTTAATCACCAGAGAAACAAGGCTGAGCTGTACTGAAATAAGGCATAAAACTTACTACAAGATTACGAGATTCTATCTAGTCTCCCAGGTCACGTTAGGGCTTCATGAGGTCCAGGAGTTAATCACCTCGCTCGGTAGAAGCACCACAGATAAGAAACTGGGATGTGTGTGTGTGTGTGTCTGTCTGTCTGTCTGGATAGATTCCAGGCCAGCTAGGTGAAAGGAAGGTGGATGACACCCTATGAACAACCAATTGTTTGTGCTTCTCTTTTAACATTTGGAATGAAAACTTCGGAAGTTTCAGGAATTGTTAAATAGATTTGCTTTGCAAAGTGAGCCTTTTCCAGACCGGCCCTGCTCCCCTGAGGTCCGAGTGAGCCGCCGGCAGGTCAGCATGGGGCAGGGCAGGGCTCCAGCGTGCACAAGCTCATACCTCCCCCACGGGCCCGACGAGGTGAGCCCCAGAGGGCGACACACGTTCCCCAAAGGGAAAGAAAGAGACTGTGGGCAACAAATGCCCTTCCCTGGAGATGGAACCTCTGCTAATGCCAAGTCCATGCCCTCTTAAGGCTGGGACTACACTCTCCCTTCCTCACTCCTGCAAGGAGCAGCCTCAGTTATGTTGGTGAAGTCTGGCCCAGGTGCTGTTGCTGTCCCTGAGCTGGGTCCTCCTTTGATGAGGGCGGCCCACGCTCATCTCCTCTCCAGGCCCTAACCCCTAGACGTGTTCGCCTCTGTTCGCCGAGGCCTCCAAGAAGCCAGAGCTCAGTCTGCATCTAAGACTAAATCTAGATTTCTTGGGTTTCTCAATAGACTGAAAAGATCAGCAAAAATAGCAAAATTGCCAAGAGGATGTTTATGAAGAAAAAGTGAAATTATGTCTTGGTTTATAGAAAGTTCTCAATAAACATCATCATCATCATCATCATCATCATCATCAACTTAAGTAAAGTTGCGTCGAGGGATAGAAGGAAAAGGGTGATTGACTAATTTTCATCACTGCTATGGCCTTATTAAAGGAAATGGGCTGAAACTGCAGCCAAAACATCTAACTTTTTAAAAATAGAATTACTGGAAATTTTTAAAATGTAACTCCATGGAAATATATAAAAATTCCTTTGTTTTTTTTCTTGGGAAGATAGATGAGTTATTGCTTGGAGACAGGGACAATCCCAGTGCTAGCTCCAAATGTTTTCAGGCATGTGGATACCATTAATCATCAATTAATAGCATGTAAATTTAAATCTACTGATCAGAAATTTTAGTTTTCTTTGTTTGTTGTTGTCGTTTTGTACAGGTGGTTTATAAAACTGTAAATGAAAAAAAAGAAAAAAAAGAATTGTCCCTCATTTAATTAAACAGAACAAGATATTCTAAGTATCATCCGTAGCTTCCAACTGCTCTCCACAGTATCTTACTTTAAGTTTGCTTTGTAAAAACAACTTAAATTAAGTTCCTTGAATATGCATTTATTGAGGATTTACTTTGATAGATCTGCGTAGGTGGTTATTGCAGAATTAATCCTCAGTAAATACATTTTTGATAATCAGTTGATTTTCATTTAACACCCACTAAATCACCACATAAATTCTAGTCATGCATATCTAGTCAAAAAACAAGTTGAATAATTTCAACCAGTTATGGAAACCATTTATTGAACATTAACTCCTTGTGGCTATCTGCACCAAATCAATTGGCCACATTCAGTAGTAAGTTTCCCGTGGGATTCCTTGGTAGGTGCCATGGAGTAAATCTTAGAAGCTGACATTGGTAGGATCCATGGGTAGACATTTAGCTTGGGGCTCATATGCTTCAAATTTGCTTTCTAGGCTGAGGCTGGATGATAGAAGCATAAAAACCAAAATGTAGCCCACTGGGAAGAGGGGACTTAGGGCAGCTCTGGGCTGTGCTGCTCTGAGCAGCTCTGTGAGGAGCTGATGCGGGCTCACAGTAGCTGGAGGTGATCACCAGCAATGCTCACCTGTCTGGGAAGCTGACGCTTTCCCATCAGAATCTTAGACCATGGGTGGGCACAGGAACGGGGTCTGCCCCTGAGTTCTAGATCTAGGGGTTAACATCTTGTGATCTCGGGTAAATGGTGACCTCCCTTTTGTAAAATGGGAACACAAACAGATATTGACCTCATGAGACTTCCTATCAAATGTGGTAGTAAGGAGTGTACATGAAAGGACAGTTTACAGGGCACGGCACATAAGTATGTATAGATACTGTTATTGCGATGTGTTTCCAATGAGAAAGGCTTGAGGCAATACGCAGTGGGTTCTGATGAGGCTTCCTGGGCAACCAAATGCATTTATTGGAAAGGTAGTTATACGGGTAACCCTCGGATTTCCTGTGGTCTTAACCAAAACTATCCAGATGGTCCTCCAGTCCCAGTTCCCTTGCACTGGGCGCAGACCCAGGTCCACAGAGTCGATGGCTCACGTTCCTAAGAGCTCAGCCCCCTGCTGCTGTTGATCTTCTTGGAAGAGTGCTCCTCGGTGGTGGTGTCACGCATGTGGCAGTTCAACTTGGGGCGAGACAGCAGTTGACTCAACCTGGAGTCTGGAGAGAGCCAGAGCGGGTCCTGGGTTGGGGAGGGTGTCATCCCTACCTCCTTAGGGACTGTGTGACGTCAGTGTTCTGGAGCTAACAGCTTTGGGGCATGACTCAGTCCAGCACGTTGCCCCGGGCTGCTCGGTGGCCTGGGGGAAGAGGGAGAAGCCATCCCCGCTCTCTCATTAATAGACAAGCGACCGCCATGTGCTTGTTCCTCCCGCAGTGGGGTGGGAATCTGAGCAAGTCCAGGGGCTTCCGACCCTCGGAGGGGGCCTTTAGCTTTGGGACATGCTGCAGCTGGTGACAGCCACTCCTCCTTGAGAAAGCCACTTGAAATGCAGCCTGTGTAGTGCCTTCATCGTTTACTGCTCTGCCAGACTGTTTACTGGAGCAAACTTATTGCCAACCTCCTAAAAATCCCCATAAAATCCATAGATCACAGGCTACAGCATTATCACAGCCCCAGCCTACTCACGAGGCTCCTCTGCAAGGGCTGGATTAAGCAGGCCTCGGTCCCAGGTCCCCCCGATGTGCACTATGCGGACCGCAGAATGGGCTCCAGAGAGAGGGGCAAGAGGACAGGAAGGGACCTGGACAGCCTCCCTTTCAAATTCTCCCCTTTATGGGTTCTATTCTGAAGGGTTGTGTTTCGTCTTCCGTTGTCCCTCAGTCTCGCACGTCTCCCTGCACCCCTCTCTCTTAGCCTCAGGACACAGACATGGGCGTTAGAAAGACAGCTTCCCAGCCCCCCGCCTCCAGAGGGGGGAGGCTGCAGCCGCGGGTGGGGAGGGGGGCCGGGCCCGCTGCCCGCAGCTGCCGGGGAAGCCTGACGGGTTCCAGAACCTGCCTTAGCTTTGGATGTGATCAGCAGGCACAGTGGGGCCTCTGTGTTTTGCTTTATGAACAAGCACAGAGGGAGGGAGGAAATGCGGCCCCCTCGGCTCTTTTCCTCCCCTGCTGCAGTGTGGCTGAGTGGAGGGCAGGGAGAGAGCCCTCTACCTCTGTGCCAGGGGCCTGTGCCCGCCCAGAACAGAGCAGTCGGGGAGAGGGCGGAACTCAAGGGCCTGCAATCAGCACACAGCCTGCGGCAGCCGCCTCCAGCCCTCGTCTGTGCAGTGGGAGATGTTTAGCAAGACGTAAGGGCGGGTCCTGCCCTCTGCCCCTGCCAGACTGTCCTGGGCAGAGAGCATGGGGAGCCCACAGTGTGGGGTCCTGACGCAGCTTCCAGTAGGAGAACACCTGGGCACCCCTCTCAGGGTTCTGCCTCCTCAGCTTCTTCTAGGCTCTCCTGAGGAATGGGCTGTGGGAAGATCAAGATGCTTTGGTGATAAACTGTTGCTGAAAGGGGGCTGTCAGTTACAAAATCTGTGCAAATAAAAGCCCTGTCTCCAGTTATTATAGCCTCCGGCCTTATCTAAAAGGTGGACTGGGTGCTCACAGAAGGTGTTTGTTAAATATCCGTTGATTAAGCATATGCCCTAGTCTCTAGGCAGCCTCTTGGGTTTCCTGACTGTCGAACGGGTGGGCCACGCCTTGACTGACTCAACAGATAGAGCGTATGTCTCCGTGTGCTCGAAGTTGTACTGGGTGATGGTGGTGTTGCTGGTGGAAATCGGGCTCTTCCACGGGATAGCAGGAAAGCATTCCAAGGACCCACACCTGGGAAATTGTGGTGTGGCAAGATTTATTTGGGAAGGTGACCCCTGGATTTCCAATACCCCATCTCCCTCTGTCCCACCATAGAAAAAGTCCAACCTTGTCTTCATGAAGGCCAAGACAAAGGCCAGTGTCCAGAGTTTCTGTTTCATAGTAAAGCTTAGTCCTTTGGGGCCCACGCTCTCTGCTGCAGGTCCAGTTGGCTACTAGATCCCCATGGTTGAGTGCTCCCAGGTGAGAGAGAGAGAATGCAAATGAATGGGCAGGTGTGTTACCATGTGGGGCAGAGAGAAAGAGAGCGAGAGAGAGCGAGCACTTCTTTGTTTGTTCGGCTGGGTTTATATCATCTTGGGCTCCAGAAGAGCCAGGAGATTTTTCAAAATAACCAATCGACTTCCCAAGTTTTCCGTGGCTTCTGATGGGTCTACCCCCACCCCCTAGCCAATGGTCTCTTTCCCAGGTTAGACTGACAGGCCTCTATGGTCCAGTACCTCCCCAGGTGCCATTTTGACATCTATTGCCCATGTGCCTACCTCCCCCGTGCCCACCTCCCCCTGTGCCCCCGCAAAGCCCTACAATCTAGTCCTGGAAGGGGGGAGGGAGGGGTGTTAATCCTTGGCAGGGCAGTGCTGGGAACCCCTGGCGTGTGTGTGAAGCTGTAGCTTCCTGGTGTAGCAAACAGGCTCAGCGTCCAATTCCCTGTGGTTAATAACTAGCTACCTATGATAACAGTATTATAAGACCACCTCTCTCCCATCCTCTGGAAGCTATCTGGTGGGATCACGGGATTTCTCTAAAAGAGTAAGCCAACCCTCCGGCTCAGAAGAGGTGGGAAGCGGGAGTGCTGGCCCCCCGTTTCTTCTGGCTGTTGAAGCCCTTTTCTCAGGAAACTTGCTTTCTGAGCAGAACCCTAACAAGATAAAGGCTGGGAGGACCCTCTTTCTTAATGGCAGGCCAGTGCCCTTATACCTGTCTGTTCCAGATAAGCCTGTTAGGATGTGTGGGGACCTACAGCTCTGCGAATAGAAGCTGTAATAGGAAATAACTCCTCTGGCCATTTTCCTTCCAAACAGCCCGAAGGCCTAATCTCATGCAGAGGTCCTCAAAGTCTGCTCTCCACCAGCAGCAACAGCTCACCCATCAATTTCTCATAAATGCAGATTCTCAGACCACACCCTAAACCTACTCAATCAGAAACAGGGTCTGAGGACTGGCAGCTTGTGCCTTAACCCCCCTCTGGGCCCTCACACATGCTCCAGAGCTTGGCTTCTCAAATTTGGCTGTCATTGGAGTCATATTTTAAAAACAATACTTGTAGTCCCAGAGCCCTTTATGAGGGCTTCCCCTCCAACTTCCCACCTAGGACGGGTGGAGAAAGAAGGGAGGGCTGGTAGGCAGGGAAATTGACACCTCTTAGATGTTTAGCACATTCTGATTGTGTCTGATTGTGAAAATCAGTAAATATGCTCAGTGGAGAGAAGAGAAAAATCTGCCCAGCCCAGCTCTGTGTGAAGCAATGAGGGGAAAAGCCAGGCGTTACTCAGAGGAAGTCTGGTCCCCACTGGAAGCCAGAGCAGCATTAAAACAGCTCCTTCTGCAACGCTGGGGCCAAGTGCCACCAGTGGACATGCTGCTAGCTCCTGAGCTCCTCCCTCAGCCCAGGAGAGAATGTGAGGGCATGTGACGGACGGGCAGGGACTGGCGGTCAGCTCCCCTGTCCCTCCATCATTCCCGCTGCATTCACCAGATTCCCGCCTCTGTCTTCCCGCCAATAAAGTGTTACAGCACACCTCTGTCCCCAGAGCTGGACAGCCGCGGGCAGGGAAGGTGGGCAGAGTGCAGAGCTCAGGGTAGGAGAGCTGGGCGGCGTGGACAGCTGTGGATGGAAGAGGCAGGCAGCTTTTGCCCATGAGCAGTGTCCTGCATTAGAAAAAAATGTGAGAGATCCCCCACCACCCCCATCCCCGTTGGAAGCTGGCTGGAGAAAAGCTCTTAAATCCATCTCCCGGCCTTTCAGAACACTTGCCTAAAAATACTGAACATCTAGACAATCGCACATCATTTCTCTACTTAAATAGACTCCAAAGCAGCCCTCACTTCTTTTCCTTCCAGCGATACAGCAGGGCTGAGATGGTGCCTCTGAGCCAAGGGAACAGCAGCAGGTCTTCGGGACCTTTTTCCCGGGGTGGACAGCGCTGGGAGTCCTCAGAGCCTTGCTGGTGCTGAGGAGGTCAGGTCTGATCTCTGACATTCGCCTGTTACAGAGATGCTGCTGAGGGAACAGCAGCATGGGGTGGGGCAGAGCTCTCTGATAGATTTTAGATTTCCTCTTTGGACCAGGAGGAGAGTGAGTGTGAGGCCAAGGGCAGGGGTCACTGCCAAGCCCCCGGGTCCCAGCACCTGCCTCCTATCCTGTCTCTCATTGCAGGCCCAGGCCAACAGGGGGAGGGTTTGAGAAGGGCTGGTCTTGGCTGCAGCCTGGAGCTCGTCTAGGGCGAGGTTGAGAGGAAGCGAGCACTGCCAGCACACACACCCCCCCACAGGCGGCCGTCTCTGCGGGAAGCAGTGCCCTGCATCTGGAATAGTGTCCCCTCATCTGCAGTTTCACCTGCCACAGTGTGGTTACCTGCCATTGGCCAGGTTCCAAAAACTTTAAATAAAAAAATTCCAGAAATCAGCGCTTCATAAATTTCAAGTTCTGAGTGATGAAATCTCGCAATGCCTCCCTCTGTCCCTGCTGGGGATGTGACTCATCCCTTTGTCCAGTGTCTCCATCTGTAGGTGCTCCCTGCCCATTGTCGCTCAGCGGCTCTCTGGGCTGTCACGTGGACTGTGCAGGCGCCGCAGAGCTTGTGGTCGAGTCACCTTTATTATACTTCACAGTGGCCCTGAGCGCTGCAGGGTGGGTGCTCGCCACCTGGATGTGCCAGAGAGAAACCAGAAAATGCTCCTTTAAGTGGAAAGTGAACATTCTCGACTTACAGGAGAAATAAAAATATCATGGGGTTGCTAGGTTCTATGGTAAGAATGAATTTTCAACCCATGGACTTGTGAGGAAGGAAAAAAGAATTTATGTTTGTTTGCTGTCGCACCTCAAACTGCTCAAGTTTCGGCCACAGTGCATGGTCAGTGCTTAGTTAAGATGGAAAAGACATTAAGTTTGTGGGGGCAAGACGTGAACAGGAAACTGCTCCGACTGTGTGGCACCAGGAAGCATTGAGTCTGTGCAGGACTTCAGCAAGGGGTCCCCAAAACACATGACACCCAGCCATTCACTGCGAGGAAGGGATGGTTACAAAGGTATTCTGAGAGGGAGCGAGAGAGGCCACATTTATAAATAACTTTTATTACGGTATATTGTTATAATTGTTCTATTTTATTATTGTTGTTGCTAATCCTTACTGTGCATAATTTATAAATTTAACTTTCTCATAGATGTTCTGTATAGGAAAAAAGCCATAGCATACATAGGTTCAGTACTATCTAGCGGTTTCAGGGATCCACTAGGGTCCTGGAGCGTATCCTCGGGGGATATTTTTGATTTTCCTGAGTCCTTTGTGTTTCTCGAGCCACCCTAGGGGTCAGGCATCCTTCGCTCCCAAAGTCTGAGAAACCCCCCCCAGGCTGTGGTCTGCATGGGTTAACTGAGCTGTCCTTGGTACTCACTGTTACAGTGAGGGATGGAGATCTGGGCACAGAAAACCTCTTCAGGTGAAACTATTCTGAACAGTTGAACTGTCACCTCTTGTGGTTTTACGACGGCCCTATAAAAAGTAGCCACAAAATGTCACTGAAATGGACTGGGCTTCAGTGCCTTGCGTGGGGACTGGATGAGAGGTCGGCCCTCTGCCGAGTTAGCTCGTGTCCAGGTGCTGAGCCCTTCAAAAAGGTGAGCCCCTGAGCGCTGGGACAGGGACAGTTATGTGGGGCTTGTATTGCAGGAAAACTCTGCAGAGGGGAGAAAGCAAAGGCACGCTTGCCCTGGCAGTGGAGGGGTGGAGGACAGGGCCCCTGGGGACTTTTTAAGGCAGCATCTCAGTGGGAGCTGCTCAGAGGGGCAGCCTCTTCGTCGAAGTTTTCCTCAATGGTCTTTCACTGAAGCCCAGTTTGTTTTCTGTGTATTATTCTCAGCACCCAAGGGAAACACGTGGGTGCTCTGGCCTCTCACTGCCCCCGTGCCTGTCCCTGTCGTGTCAGCTATAAAGCAGTATCTCTTGGTCTCTGTTCCCTGGAGACTGGGAAGGCAGCTGTCATATCTCTCATCTCTGAGCCCAGAACTGTCACAGTATCTGCTGTGTGTACATCCACAATCCCTTATCTTCAATCCCAAATTCACAATGGTCTGAAAACCTATTTTTTCTTAAAACTCAGTTTTCAGTAAAAACCTGGGCCATGTGTCTTCGAATTTGCAGTCAAGTGTAATGGCAGAATAGGAACTAGGGACCCTCGTCAATGGTCAAAGGACAAGATTCTCAAGCCAACGGGAGGAGCGTGTGGTGGGCGCGAGGGGAGGTGACCCATCCTCAGGCGGCCTGGGCGGGGCTCAGGCCCTTCAGCGGGTCCCAGTGTCAGGCAGGGTTCCCAAGGATGAGGTGTGGGGCAGGGACACAAACCTGGGGCAGCATTTATGCTTTTCTGAGTAGTTCCCAAACATTTTTTATTCCTCTATCCCATGAAGTTTCCAAGCTTTCCCAGGGCTGTTTTTCCCCGTTTTTTCCATGTGGCCCAAAGGCGTCGTGAGGACTATTACGTTGGGGACTGTACAAAGAAGGGAAGCCATCTCCCGGATTCTCCTGTTCTGCAGGAAATAGTTCTGGGCCTTGCATATAGAATGTGACTAAGAATATTGTCTTGAATAAATGAAAACTTAAGGCTTGTGACTTTTTAAATAAATAAACTTTATTTTTAGAACAGTTTTAGGTTCTAGCACAACTGAGCAGAAAGTACAGAGATTTCCCATCCCCCCCCGCTCCCCCCCCCCCACGATCAGCCTCCCCCACGATCAGCATCCCCCGTCAGAGTGTACGTGGGCCTACATTTGCACGGCGTTACTTTAATGCCTGTTGGTCCTACTTAAGAGAAACAATGGAGGCAGACAAGGCCCACTAGCTCATGACTGCCCATCACTAGGAAACAAAAGCCACCCATTCTTCACGAGCTCCCAGGGCAGCTGAGGCCCAAGGTTCTCCGTCTTTGTCCACTAGAGCAGCCCAAGGACGGTGGGACTCAACACCGAGCCCTCACGCAGTTACAAAGCACACTTAGGGTATTGCTGCAGACCCCCAGCACCCTGATGGGAGGGCAGAGTGGAGAAGCCTCCCATCTCACTGACAAGGGGACTGGGGGAGCAAGCTGCTGCCCTCTCCCCCTGGGTGAGGGATGGAGTCGAGCTGGAGCCCAGGGTGCTGAGTCCTGGCTGTGCCTCCGCAGGGCGTGCGGGGAGGGGAGTGCTCTCAGGAAGCTGGCCACAGCCTGTGATGAAAGCACTTGGTTACTCTTAGGGTAACGTCCACAAAGCAACAGCAAAAATAGCCATCCTTACGCAGTAGAGCAGGGTGTTTCCTTTGTTTGTAGGAAAGTAAGTTTCGGAGTGAATTTTAGAAAGGCTTAAGCAAGGCTCCTCACTGAGGACCTCACCTGGGCCTTTAATACACTAACATGGTCAGGAGGAGGAAGATGCATCATTCCCTGAACCCATCTGAGCACGATCCCATTTTTGGCAGAGCACCTTGAGTGGACACCCTTCGGGGAATGGTCAAATGGGGGCTTCTGGATTCAATTCTCAGCTCCAGCTGTCCTCCACCAAGGTTCTCAGAGAAGGCCGAATGAGAAAAACAGGAAGCTAAAGTCTCTAAGAGAAAACCAAACAGAACTGAGTTATCCAGGCACAATAAGAAAAAGACACTGGCCGGCCACTAAAATCACTGCTAAAACATTTAGCATGTTTGGGATTTGGCATGTGGCGTGGGGAGCGGCTGCTCCTAGGTAGGAAGTGCAGAGCCTGGCTCCCCGTGGCAGCGGGTGGGCATCGGCCCGGCTGCGAGGCGCCTGCTGTGTGAAAGGCAGATGCCTCTGAGACCAGGAGCCAGGCCAGGCGTGGACTCGGTGGCCCCGAGGCCTCAGACAAAGGGCCTCCTGGGACGCGGCTGGACCAGGGTGGGTCCTGTATTGAAGCGGGAGACCAGGGGTATGTGCAGGTCACAGCTGCCTCACGGTGCTGGGTAACAAGCAGTTTCTGGAGAAGCAGGTCTGAACGGTGGCATGAAGGCGAAAACCTGGGTGCTGTGTGGCAAAGGAGAGGCCAGAGATCTTGGGTGAGGAGAAGATGCGTGAGGGGGAGGGAGAAGGCTCAGAACCAGAGCTATTTTGAAAGGTTCCAGCCCTGGCTGGGTAGCTCAGTTGGTTGGAGCGTCTTCCCAATACTCCAAGGTTGCGGGTTCGATCCCCAGCCAGGGCGCATACAAGAATCAACCAAGGAATGCATAAAGAAGTGGGGCAGCAGACCAATGTTTCTCTCTCTCTCTGTCTCTCTGGACTTCCCCTCTCTCTAAAAATCAATAAATAAAATTTGAAAAAAAGAAAAGATTCCATAGCCTTTGATGAAAAGTTGTCTGGTGGGGCCTGGCCAGCACGGTTTAGCGATTGAGCATCGACCTATGATCCAGGAGATCGAGATTCGATTCCTGGTAGGGGCACATGCCCAGGTTGTGGGCTCGATCCCTGGTGGGGGGTGTGCAGGAGGCAGCCAATCAATGACTCTCATCATTGATGCTTCTCTCTCTCTCCCTCTCCCTTCCTCTCTCTGAAATCAATAAAATATATATTAAAAAAAAAAAAGAAAAGTCACCCAGTGGGAAATTGCCTTCCTCCAGAGTAGCATCAGCAAACACTGACCCAGGTCCCCGAGGCCCCGCCTGTGAGGAAAGGGGCTCCGGGCAGGAACCTCACCACTTCAGCGCCCATGTCAGAGGTGCCCCGTGGTCTCCGTGGTCCCTTGTCTTCCCTCATTCCTCCCTGACCTCTACTGAATGAAGAGAGGGAGAGGGTGCTGAGGGGTAAGGGTTGGAAGGAGGGACAGCTCATGGACAAAACACAAAAGGAAAGCAGGAAGGGAGGGTGGGCCTGGGGAGGGTGGGCCTTGGGAGGGTGGGCCCTGGGGTGGGCATCTTGCAAAATCCCGAGTCTCATTAAATATAGAAAGGTAGGATGAGAGTAATATTCACTCTTTGTTACCATTTCAAAGTTGGAGGCTGGCCTTGATTTCAGAGAATTGGGATGTAATGTGATGCATGGCTTTCTCTTCTGTCTCTTTTCGTAGGTAAGTGACATTTCATTCTGCTCATCCCCAAGGCAAAGTTGGATGTTTTTAAAGTGGAATAAAATGAGCGGAAAAAGGAACGGGGAAGGTGGGAAGAGGTGGCAGTCGCGGGGCAGCCCAGGTAGGTGCCACTGACTCCGCCGTCCTTTGCCCAGACGGGTGAGGGGGCTCCTCCCCTGAGTCCATGGTGAACACCTTGCCCCAGAACTGGAGGTCTGGTCGTGGTGGTGGCTTTGAGATGTGGATGCCTGTGCTCTGGACTAGTGTGGTAGCCGAGAGGTCTGTCCCCGGTGACATTTCAGGTCCGAAATTAGTCTGGGTCTTGTGTCCTGCTGGTGATCCGTGCCCCAGCTGCTCTGCTGTGGCTGGGGGTGGAGGAAGCAGGGAAGCATGTTTGCAGCTGGGAGGCAGAATTAAAACATCCCGAGGACGAAAAGCCGCAATGTGCACACTGAGTCTTCTTGTCGGGATGGGACTGCAGTGGTGGAAAACTTTGTGGGAAAACTGAGACCCTCTGGGATGTTAAGGATCGTTGACTTAATTTTAGGATCTGTGTAATTGCCGCGGGTGTGTTTTTCTATTCCTGCCCCATCACTGCGGGGGAAACCCACTTTCTCTTGGCATGAAGGAGGGTGGCTTCCTAGAGCTGAGTCCGATCTGTCGTTACCATCACCCTGCCTCGTCCTGGTCATTCAGGAAGCATGTTGAAGTCAGGACCAGCCTGGGCTTTCCATTGCTCAGAAATTCAATTCTCTCCCCTGAGATGAAAGAGGAAGCACTTTTATTTTTCTATAACTTGTGAACAATCCACTGAAATAATTGACTGATGGCTCTGCCTAAATGTGTTTGTTATTTATTTATTTTTTTGAGAGAAAGAAATGTCAAACATTGTATTTAACAGTCTATAAATGTAGGCCAGGGACATAAAACTCAGTGCAATAAAAATATTTAACATGTGCGGTCCTATCTTACGTCCAATGAAGGGAGATAACCGGGCCTGGCTCTGGGGGGGGTTGGTGGGAAGGGCAGGAAGGTAGAAAGGGCTCCCCTCTGTGCTTCCAGCCTCAGAGGAGACCATCGTGCCCCACTGATGAGGCAAATCTGAAGATATCAGAGAGTCTAGAAAGAGGCAAAAATACCAGGATTTGTCATTAAAGGTGTTCAATTTTGTTCTAAAATTTGGATACACTGCTGTTCTTTAAATTCTCTTTTTCTCAATTTCAACAAAGGGCGTAAAAAGAAAGCTCAAAATGCTACTTCCTCCTCTGAAATGGGAAAGTTTCATGGAAAATCACAAAATAGCTCTTCCGTGCTGTCATATCCCAATCCTGTGGTCTCTTATTATATTTCCACTGAAGATGGGTGACTCATTACATTCCCATGGCTGTGGGCAGGCCAGGGATGCTTCTTAGCATTGCCCTGCAAACTGGGGACACGGCCAAGAGAAAACTCTACACTCTACAACCTGTTTTGAAAATAAGAAAACGGCACCAAGAAGCAATCCTAGACTCTTGCCCAGAAGGGCAATAATCAGGTGGGGCTCTTGGCCATAGGGATTCTGTAGCCCCTTTGTCACCAACGTGGGTTCTGTGTCTGCCTTTGTATCAAGGTCATGAGTTGTTGACTAAGTTGGAGAATTCATCTGTTTTTTGAATTTGTCAACAGAAGAAGGGCTGTGACAATGTCTTCCTTGTGTTGATATTCTGCCTTTTATGCAGGTGTAGCAAGAATTGGATGGGTGGGGAGGGCGCAGCATTCCCTCCCAGGCTTCTCCTCTGGGTACCATAGCTTGTCCTGTCAGCTCGGAGCAGGCGGCATTGGGAGGCTCATGCTATTGTGATGGATGAAGTCAGTGCCTTAAAATTTCCTGTTAATAAGGAGGTAATGAGTATATATTAATTTTATAAGAAAAACGTCCACAGAGTATATAAGTACATGAGATATATTTGAATAGTTTTAACACGCTACGGTTCTCAGAAATATGAAAATAATATTCTATTTGCACCTCCCTATAAACAAAACCTCCCTATAATCAACACCTGCCCAGGATCACTGCACCCCTTGGGATGGGAGGGCAAGTGGGGAGTACTTGCACACGCATATATCACAAAGCACACGACACTCCCATATGCTCACACGCGAATGCAGATTCTTAAATGCAGACACACAAACTGCGATTTTGCCTTTAAAAGATGACAGAAAGGAAAGACCTCCTTGAGAATCCGACCTGCCCTCTCACCGCCGGTTTTGAGACATATTTGTGCCGTTTCCTTCCCCATCATTTGTCGGATGCCGCGCCCAGACGGTGCTTAACTTCACCCAATTCTCCGTTTGCTTTGGAGCCCATCGATCTGGCTGCTCCCAGCCTCAGCGCCCCAGGTTGGGCAGTTAATCATGTGGGCTCCGGCATCGATCCGCTCACTCTGTTTTCTCTCCACTTCGGGCCTGTGGCCCTCCCTGACCCTCCGTCTTTCCTCACCAGTCCTGGCCTGGAAGGAGGCCAGGCCATCGGGTGGAACCTGTGCTTCTCGGGCACTGGGACCTCGGGCTTTCAGGAAGCAGCCCTGAGAGCGAGGTGGCAGAGAGGGAAACGAAGGGTGCGCGGCAGGCCGCGCCAGGCCCAGCCCCTACCACCCTGGCATGGCCTGCTGTGGGAACTGGGGGTTCCCGCTCCCCAGCAATGGGCTTTGGGTTACACCTCTCTACAGCTAACCTTGACTGAGCCTCAGACACCATGTGAAACTACATACACACACATTCACACATGTTTTATTTTTAAAACAATCCTCTTTATACAAGTAAGGAAAGCAAAACTTAGAGATAATTTGTCCAAGGTCACCTTGAATACTAGATTTGAATTTGTAACTCTTTTACTCCAATATCCATGTATTTAACTGCTTGTATGCCACCTGTGTCTCCTATATTACCCCAAAGGAGCAGAGGGGACCCGGGAGGGAAAGTGCGTACCCACAGGGGGCTTGCCCCTCTCTAGCTGTTTAGGCCAGCTGAGCTCCGGACGGTGCAGGCACCTCTGGGCAGGGTCTGGGAGGAGCCAGCACAGGCAGGTGAAAAAGAAATGGACGGGACTTAGAGGAACTTGGGTTCGAGGTCTGCATCTGTCACGAACCCACTGTGTGCCCTGAGCCTCTCACATCTTGACAAAGGCATATGAGGAATAATACCAGTTCATAAGCTGAAAAGGAGACCAAACAGGAGAGCAGTACCTGTGAAAGGATGTTCCAAAAAAAAATACGTATTACCGTTGCCTGAAAATCTTCCTGACACCCTGACTCCCCCAATCTCCAAGCCTAGTTCTCGATTTTTCTGATGAGGTCTAGAATTTTTGCCAAAAGCAAGAAACAGTTCTTGGCAGCTTTCTGAGTCTTCACTTCCTCTGAATACCAGGCTGAGTGGAGAGCAAAATTAGCCTGCCAATCACTCAGGGACGTGTGGGCCCCAGGAAATTAAACTCCCCCTCTCCCCAGCTGCCAGTCCCCAAGTGCCAGGTACCGAACAAATACGCAGGCCACACGTTTTTATCCCTGTGTCCCCCCTCTTCCTCTGCGCCACGTTGATCATTTTAGTAGAACAAGACACACCAAGCCGAGTGAGCTGTAGTTCATTGTCCCCAAAGGCCCAAGGCTGTGGAGTGTTAGTGGGAAGGTGCCGATTGCTCTCTTTCATCATCCTTGTGGAGTCCAGCATTTCCTCTCCAGCAAGACTAAAAATGCTGCGGTTACCATCCTTTAACGGCAGAGTGGCAGGAGAGGAGATGGACAAAGGGACGAGGCTCAGACAACAGGGCCTTGGAGCTGGCAGGGCCGACTCAGAGCCTCTCACGCATCTGTGTGTCCCTGCGGACGGGACCCACGTGGCCGCTTCCTGCAGCCCAAGCAGGGTTGCACCATGTGGTTAGGAAAAGCACCCTCTAGACACTGCCGTGTTTGCCAGTGGCCTTCGCACATTCCCTGCGTCCCTCGGGGAAATTAAAGAGGCTCCCCTCTGAAGACGGACGTCTGGAGAAGGCTGCTCTGGCTCACCCAGCCTTCCCACACCTCATTTCGGGAGTGAGTCATCTTGATCTTGACATTTGCCCAGCTATTCGGAAGAAGGGCCTTTTCTGTGCTGCAGGGTGGAAGATATTTGGGGTGCACAGAGATTGAATCAATATGAAAAGTCAAGCGCAGATCCCACGGCAAGGAACGGATAAAGAGAGCTTTATCTAAATTATTTGGTTGCTGATATGGGGTTTGACGTGTTCCCCCCCCCAAAACACACATGAGGAAGTCCCAGCTCGCTGTTGCTCAGAATGTGGCTACATTTGGAGATAGAGCCTTTAGAGGGTAATTAAAGTAAGATTAGGTTATGGGGGTGGGTCTCCCTCCTCCTGCAATCTGACCAGTGTCCTTATAAAAAGGGAAGATTAGGACACGGACACCAACAGAAGACCACATGAGGACACAGGGGGAACACGGCCATCTACAAGCCGAGGAGAAAGGCTTCAGAATGAAACCAACTCCATATCCAGCCTCCAGAACTCTGAGGAAATGAACTTGCTCAAACCAACCCATCTGTGGGACTTTTCCAGGGCAGCCCGAGCAGCGCAATGCAGTCCCAGCACGAGTTAGCTCATCGAGGCCCAGCCGGAGGGCCTGGAACATGCTGAGGCTCCTATGCACCATGGAAAGAAGACCTGCAGGTTAAACCTCTTATTTTCCAGCTTTTGCTTGACCGTTGGCAAGTTACCACTGTGATTCTCACTTTCCTACCTGTAAGAAGGGTATGACCATATATATATCATATTGGTATTTTGAGAGTTAAGTGAGATAACGAATAACAAGTATTGTAAGACTCTTAGTGCTCAATATTGAGTTCTCTAACTTATTTCTCTTAGTAGTGATAGAAATAGAAATTAGTAGTAAATAAAATGTTGTGATTTTTAGTGCGAGCAAACATTGTGCTAAATATTTACCCAAGGAACTTCATTTACCCTTGGCCTTTCTTACTCACTCCTGATAATTGAAGACAGCAAGCCTGGTCTCAGGACCCTCTGCCTGGGGCTGTTGAATTCATCAGCTGTAGGCTAAGAGCTGAGTGAAGGCTCGTGAACTTTCCACTCTGCCTGACTGATGCCCATCAGCTCTCAGCCCTACTGCTTGGGGAGGAGTGCACTGGATCATCGCTCCAAAGAGGTCCACACCCCCTTCCCTGGCCCCATCTTCTCTCTTACCATCTCCAGATGTTCTCTATTTAAATGAAACTTATTTACAAACAACTGCAGCAGGGCCCTAAGGATTATTTACTTGCAGTGATTTACATCGTTGAGGACAGATTATTGACCATGAACACATAATCTGCCACAAACACACAGACATCGAGGGGGGCGGGTAACCGTTCTGCCAATGTCCTGGTCTATTTGGACATGGAAGTTGCTGATAGCGTGCCCCTCCCGGAGCAGCGGGTCTCAGAATGAAGAAACACACTCGGTGAACACACAGTCCCCTCATCCTGAGAGAGAGGTGGCTCTGACTTCAGGAACCCTGGATGACACACCATGGCGTGCTCATCACGGATACTGTCCTCAGCCTTTGGGTGCACAGACAGAACCAGTCTGTCAGGCGTGGCCAGACTCCTGGTGCCGACGCGCAGAGATCCACGGATGATGCGGGCACAGGGAGGTCCACTGATAACTGAGCGCGGAGGCGGCCGTGCCTCTCCCGAGGTTGCTGCTGTCAGCACTTCGGAACCTGAGCTACTATCAGCGTCCTGGCGGGTAAAGATCCAGAGCAGAGGTTCTCCGAGTTTCTCTGCTGCAGCGTGTCTTAGAGACACAGCCCCCCTGTTGGTGACCATATCTGGGCCACATTGTTCTCCATGGGGGCTGTCCCGAGGGCTTCAGCAGGGGACAGGCTTTGACCGCTACCACTCATCCTGCCATCACCTCGGCCCTCAGGACCAGAGGGCTAGGAAGTGAGTGGCTTGAGGGTTGGCTTGTTCCATCCTGCCATCCACCCCTGTCCCACTTAAAATTTCTTCATTTAAGACCTTCCCTTTGCTCTTAAAGGGAAGGACCCAAATACTCAACCAAACCTACGAGGCTCTGCAGGTTCTGGTCTCTGCTGCTCCCTCGCTCATCTCTTTCCTGTGCTCTCCTTGCTTCCGCCACGGGGTCTCTGCGCTCGTCTTCAAGCCTCCTGCCTGGAAAACAGCCCTGCTCTCTTTACCTAGACGACTTTAGGCATTCTCCATAACTCAGCCCAAGAACCTTCCTTGGGGACAACCTTCCTGGTCCCTGGGCTGGGCCATGACCCTAGGATGAGCCCTGTCCCTCAGTACCTTTGTTTCGAATGACATCTAAGCGTTCATTGATGACTTGGTCCCAGCTCCCCAGTAGACTGGAAGCCCCATGACAGCAGGCCCTGGGACTGCTGGGGCTCCCCATGCTCTGCCCAACACCTGGACAATGTAGGGTCTACCCCTGCTTATGAGTGTCCCAGGGACATGTCCCTGTCCCATAGCAGTGAACTCCTTTGCAGAACAGGGATACACCAGCTGTGCAACACTGGCAGGTAGTCATTTCAGAAAGGACAGGGCCAGGTTACTCTCGATGATTGATCAAAGTCCTTAGAATCGCTAGGGGAGCTTTTAAAAACACTGATGCCTCCCCCCCATGCCCAGAGATTTCCACTCAAACAGCCTGGGTGGGCCTGGGCATCCTCAGGCATTTCCATGTGCAGCCAGGCCAAGGACCCCTACCTGGAGACATTCCCTCTTCCCAGTGCACGATCTTCGATTACTTTAGCTCCAAGTGTGACCTTCTTCCAGGTTCTCATTGTTGTAGTGCACTGTGCGGACCAGTTCTGGTGCCTCACGTAACTTCATCATCATCATCATAAGAGACGGCTGCCGTTACTCTTATTTTGTGGGTGAGAAACTATAGACCAGGGAGATTATAAACCTTGAGTGAAGTCACCTGTGAAGATGTGGCTTCAAATTCATGTCTATGTAACTCCAGGGCCTAGACTCCAAATTTTCTATCATATCACTTTCTGCTCTTGTTGGGAGGACTTTGGGGATATATATATATATTTCCCCCCTCACAGCATCTACTAATCCACTGCCGGGGATGCCTGGGTATCCTACAAACTCCCAGGTAGTAACACCAATTTAGAGTCAAGGTTTAAAAAAAACAGACTTGATTATATGTTGATTATGTAACAAGTGCCTAAATCCTGGGCTGTACCTTGCCCACTGCCCCCAGCTCTGTGTCGGGAAAGGGCAGGGCCTGTGGCCATGGCTGTGAGCTGTCCTGACCTTTTTCCTGGATGAACGGGGGGGTGGGGGGTAGGAGATATAATGAGGCAGAAGGAAAGACTTAAGACAACTAAATTTTCCCCTTGTAATCCCCAATTTTTGGACAAACGTGGGGCCCAGAAGTGAGTGAGGGAATTAAATTAATGAACACAATTTCTCCCTGTCATTGAACTCTGACTAATGAGTCTATTTCTGGGTAATAAGAAAGAGCAGAAAGTGACAAGGCAGTGTAATGAATTAGTGGCCCAGAACCTCGTTAGTCAGAATAATCTTTCCACGAAAGATAAATGATGCAAACATTAATTATAAAGCCAGGCTGGAAATGCATCCCATTATTTGGCTTCCTAAGAAATCTATCCCAGTTATTACAACACTTTTCAAACAACAATAAAAATAATAAAGTAAAGGCTCGGTGAGAGCTCTGCCCCCCGGGGAGACGCGGTGGGGGGAGTAATAGGGACCGACCCGCTCTGCTTTCTAGAGGGGCCTGTTCTGTTCCCCAGGGAGCCCTGGGTGATGGCCCAGGGAGGAAGGGCTGACTCCCTGCCCCAGCCTCCAGGGCCCAGCAGCCTCGCTGTCTCTCCAGCTGGGTCATTCAGAGCCATGGGCTCCGGGTCATTAAGGCCCAGGTAAGGCTCCGAGTCCAACATAAACATTCTCCCATTGAAAAAAGAGGGGAGGACGTCAGAGTTCTTGCCAGGAACCCCAGCATCCTAAAAAGAGGGTCAGAGATCAAAACTGTGGAGGAAATAGTGGCTAAGGGGTGAGGCTGTGGAATCTGCTAAGTTCAAACCCTGGCTCAGTGTTTGGAAAAGCTGGTGACAGCAGAGGTACCTGGTTAAGGGGGTTGAGCACGAAGATACTTGGCAGCTACCAAGGACACTCAGTGGATGCCGGGCATATACATACACGCGTGTAGCTGCAGAGCTGGTGGGGCTCCCGGGTCGCTGAAGGCAGCTGCACTGTACAGATGAGGGGGGTGGGACCGGGAGTGGCTGCCAGGGTCACACAGGGCAGCGAGCGCCCAGCCTCCTGGTTCCAGGCTCCCAGGTTCTGTCCTGTGGGTCTGTTTTCTGTCCCCTGGAATTTTGAAGGAGCCCAGAGGGAAGCCAGGGAGAGGCAGGACGACTTCCCTCGGAATAAAAGCAGAGAAGGCTGAACCAGTATAAATGGGGTTGCTGAGGCCATTGCTCCAGAGAGTAAATAAACCAGAATTAAAAGCTGTAAAAAAGCACTTGGCAGCATCCCGGTAATAAACTTGCCCGTGACTTCCCGGCTTAGAGCTTAAGGTTCCCTGACTTTTAAAGACCCGAGCTCTGGAGTCCACGGAGGGGCCGGGGAAGCCGTCTGCTGAAGGGAGAGGAGTTGGCACTGAGGAGGCAGAGACCCCGAGCCCCCTTCCAGGTGGCATCTGATCTAAGGGGAGGCTGTGGCTGCTTCCTTTTAAAGGCTTTGTGTTATCTGACGGGCAGCTCTTCCTAATGAAAGAAGAAAAAAACAATTAATTGGGAATGAATTTTAATTGTCTCTGACTTCTCATTTGTAGGCTATTAAAATGTGTTCCCTATTAAGCGATCACACTGGGTTGCATCGTTCTAAGATAATGGGCAGCTCTGCAAAAGTGGCCTCTCCCGCACCCACGGCCTCCCCATGGGTTAAAGCTGGGCCCTTGGGTTTTACGCAAATTGAACCAAATGGACACACACACAAAAAAGAGATGAGAAAAGAAAAAGAAACACAAAACCCGCTGCCAATATCTCTTCTCTCCCTTTCTCCCTCCCTCCTTCCTTCCTTCGTTTTTTAGCAGAAGGAAAACTGCCTGCATTGGCCACTCCGCAGCCTGGGTTTCTGCTGCGTCTGGGAGGCTGCGGGCAGCCTGCTCAGCCTGCTCGCTGGGTCGGCCCCTCCTCGGCTCATTCGCTGTGGGCCTGGGGCTGGCTCCACATGGGGCTGCCCCAGGCCCCAGGGACAGAGCCCAGGCCTCAGGGACAGAGCCCAGGCCCCAAGGACAGAGCCCAGGCCTAGCGAGGCAGGAATAAGAGACGGGGAGGCGTTTGGGAATTACCACCAGGACCACTCTGTCTGCTTCCCCTTCCCGCCCACCCTCCTCTGGTCACTTTAGTGTGGCGACCGGATACTTGAATACGTTGTGAAATGATTGCCATGGGCAAGCTAAGTAAGCGGGCCAGCCCCCCACACAGTCAACGAGTGCGTGCGTGTGTGCGTGTGTGTGTGCGTGTGCATGTGCACGCGGTGAGAAAACTGAAAATCAGCTCTCTTAGCAACTGCACTCGGCAAGTACACAGTCCAGCAGAGTTGACCCCGGTCCCGCGGCCGCAAGCCCGGGCCGCAGAGCTAACGCACCATCCTGCGAGGCCGACCCTTCGTACCCTGACCCGCCGCCCTACTACCCCCTCCCCACCCTGCTCTCTGCTTCTGTGACTTCAACTGCTTTCGGTTCCACGTGTGAGATCCTGTGGGGTTTGTCTTTCTGCGTCCTGCTTATGTCGCTTAGCATGACGTCACGGCACCGTTCACAACAGCCAAGATGTGGAAACAGGCTAAGTGACCCGGGGCAGATAAGGCACAGACAAAGGCGACGCTGTTCCAGGAATGTCACTCGGCCTTAAAAGAAGGAGGGTACCCCTGCCACTCGGGGGACGTTGGGGATGGGTCTGCAGGGTCGGAGAGCTTTCCTCGCATCCACACAGAGCTGTTGGGGGCGCGGCCGGCTCTCTCCCACCCCCACCCGCACCTCTGAGGCCTAGGGATGCGGGTGCCTGAGCCACCGGGATGCCGCAGGTCATTAGCTGGGGCTGCATAATACCAGGTGGTGTGGAATGGGATCGGGAGAACCTACATTGGAGACCAGGGCTCCAGCCTCAGTCCCCTCCTTGAGGGGCTGTGTGAGTTGAGCGAGTGTAGACCAGCTAGATGCTAAATTCCCAGGGCCCAGGAGGCCCAGTGGATGTCAGGGCCTCAGCCCCTCCCTTCCAGCCCCCCATCCTTATCGGGTATCTCCGCTCTCAGTCTTCACCTGAGCCTTGCTTACCGCCATGGCTCTTGCTCTCTGCCCCATCGCTCTTCCTCTCCCCTGGTCTTTTTTTACACAAAAGGGTCAGGAATTCCTCCGTAGAAGGCTCAGAGCAAGAATTTAGTAGGTGGTTCTGGGCATCTTGCCTTCCCAGGTGAGCTCTACCCTCGACAGCGTGATGGCTGTCAAGAGGAGCCATGGCCGCCTCCCCAGGGCAGAAGCCTAATCAGCCTGGAAGGCCAGTCCCGCCCCCTGCTCCTTGGGGCTCTATCTGGCTTCTAGCCTCGCCACACCCCCACCCAATCACTGAGCAATTTATTTATGGAGAGCCAGCGGCACCTGTCTCCTTCCATCTAAATTACCTGCATATTCAAGGGGAATTCATTCACAGCTAGCTCCTACCTGCACTGGCCTTATTAACTCCGTGCTCTGCAGAAAATGCAGGTGAGTCAGTGCTGACTGTCCTGGTGGGCAGTGGGGTAGAACCTGCAGGGGCCTGCCCTCCTCTGGAACCCATGCTGGATGATTATACCTGTGACTTGGCAGAGGTGGCGATCAACTTGGAGCCCTGTGAGAATGGGCCAAGGGTCAGTGGTGTGAGAAGTTGAGGCCTGATGCAAATCTTCAGGTCTCCAGAGGGCAGCAAAGTGCTAATAGACAATCATTGATCAAAGAGATGACATCAAAAATGGCCAAGAGAACTGTATCTGCTGAGCTCCTTCCAGAATGAGAACCCAGGAGCCTGACTGACGCATGCATATTGCTGGGTGCAGGAGCTGAGGCCCCACCGAAGGAAGTCAAGGTCTAGGGGTCTTCAGAATATGGTGCCTTTTGCAGCAGCAGTTGCTGCAGGAGCAGAGGCTCCTGCCATCCCCACTGGGCCGCAGAGCTCCAGGCAGACTGGTGGCTGCTCCCCAGCCTGCCTCCAGTAGGCAGCAGATGGCAGGGCCTGCTGTGCGACTTCCTGGGCTCCTCTCAGCTGCCCCAACTCCTCTTTCTCTTTCTAACAACTTGGCTGTTTTGGGGAGCGGACTAGGCTTTCCTGGATGATAGGTCTTCTTGGCAGAAGCAGAGGGAACATATCTGCATGTCGCTGGCACAATTGTCTGACTCCCTTCATCCCTGTCAGCGGCCCAGGAGCAGAAGTAAGAGGTCCTGCATTCAGGAGGCCCTAAAACAGAACATCAGTCCCAGATGCCTTCAGGGTCCAGACAGGCCATGTAAATGAGCAGAGCCCTCCTGGGGGGAGAGATGGCAGACGGTGACAGGCTAGAGTAAATACACCTCAGCTACCTGCAGTCAAAACTTATTTTAAACCTGAGACTATTTAGCAAGGCATATGTGTGGGCCAAATTTGGGTTCAGTGCCCTGAAGCTTTGCAAGCCCTAGGAAACTGCCTGGGCCACACTGGCCACCCAGACATCTTGACCTTCACCCCCTCCAGCACCAGGACCCTTGCTGTGACAGGTTTTTGTTCAGGCTCTTTGGTCTTCCTGGGACTTCTGTTTCTTCCTTCAGATTAGACACCTCCCATTCATCCTTCAGACCCCGTTCAAACCATGCCCTTGCCCCTGTTCCCACAGCTCTATGATGACATTAATTAGATAGCAGTGTAGGTGTTTATTTTTTTTCACCATAGATTGCCAGTACTCATAGAAAGGGGACTTGATCTCACTCAGGTTTTTATTTTCCTGGGGCCTAATACAGGTTTATGGAATTGAAATACTGATAGACTGGCCTGCTCTCTTCCCCAACCCTCAAAGTGACAAATGTATCCCTTAGAGCCAAGGTCACTGCGTTTTGGGATGAGAAGCTACTGTGTTATTTGTCTAAAGCCTAAAGATATAAAAATAGATCTAGAGAGGCAAGAGGGCTGGGAAGGGCCAGAGGTCAGAAACCGACTGACATTTTGGGTGAACTGTGAGGACAGTGATGAGACCAGAAGGTGACTCCACCAGGTTTCCTGGCTGCCCACCAGCTGTGACGCTGGGGAGCCCCTGGGACAGCAAGGCCAGGTCTGCTGAGAGCCCTGGACTGGGCAGGTGGGGCCAGCAGTCTGCCCATCAGCTCTCCACTGACCTGCAAGACGCTGCCTGTGGGGCCATAGCCTCCTCTGAGCAGGAGACACAGCAACACCTGCAGCTAGGTGTGCGCCAGGCCGCAGCTCTGTGCTTTGTAGGGGCTCTTTCTCCATCGTATGTGTCTGCAGAGGTGCAAACATGCATGTTCTTTCTTCCCACCCCTTACATCCTGGCCACCCACCTCTGGAGGAAGCCTCCATGTTAATCTGGTCCCCAGATACTGACACGTCAGTTTGGGGGTGTCTGCTCACTGCCCTAACTTTCTCCTCTGTCGGGACCTCTCTAGCAATGCTCCACCATCGCTCGGCAGGAGCTGTGCTGGCTGGGGAAACGGTTCTGGAAGGGCTTGGGCAGGGGGTTCCAGCTGACGCCGGGACCTCCCGTAAACACCACCATGCTAGCACCCTCTCTGCACCTCCCCTGGGGCTGGACACAGAGGCCTTCAGTTTGCAGAATGCCTTGGAACAAAACGCCAGAACAGGAAACAGGGATGTGATATCCCCGGTCGGGGAAAGAAGTTGCCCTTCACCTCCCCCAACCCCTGTTTCTCTGTTGGTGGCAGACTGGGATGTGTGGACCCCACAGCACAGAGGAAGGGGGCGGGGAGAACATCGTCTCAGCGAGATAATTGACTTCAGAAAAGCTGTATCTGAGATGTAGGGAGAAAACAAGCAAAAATGTGTTATTTTACAACCTTGCTACTCCTGACCTCACTGGAGTCACACACACCCAGGCCGCTGGGCCATCAGGTGGGCTGGAAGCGGGTCCTGGCGTGGGGTACTGGCACCCTCTGGTGGCCCTGGGAAATAGTGCCGCATCCCATATGTTTCCCGGAGCAGCAGCGTCCAGGCCTTGCCTGGTTAAAACCAGAAAGTGCACTGGAGCTGCCTGAAAGGAGAGCCGTTCATAAAAGTCTCCTTTTTCTACACAACACACTTGCCACTCTCAAGGCTGGCGGGCATTCTAGAAGAGAAGAGGTAGATATAGTGGGAATAAAACTCAGTTTTGAGCTTGGTTTGGGTTTTGTGACTTAGCTACATAGCCTTTGAGGGTCTCAGTTTAATCACCTGCAAAATGATACACTTGAAATGGACCAGGTTCTGGTTCCTACCAGCGGGGAGCATCTTTCAAGTCTAGGCAGCCCTGAGGAATCCAAAAACATCAAAGATCTGGCAAGTCATTGATTTTAGTCTGGGGGAGAGTCTTTGTATGGGATTTCTTCTTTGCATTTAAACTCATTCCCTGCTATTATTATAGCCTTTCTCTAGCGCCAATGAACCTGGTGTTGGCTCCCTGTAACAGAACCAGCCCTATTGTTCCCAGGTGCTGTTACAAGAGCACTGCCATTGTCCTTGCTCAGCCTGACTTCCCAGTCTGATCACTGCAGCGCTGCCTCTGAGGCTGGCGAGGGAAGCCTCCCCGGGGGGCAGCTCATGGGCACCTGCACTCACCTCCCTGCGAGATGTGAACCCACAGAGCGAGTGAGCAGAGGACACCGGGGCTCTGAACTGGGGATCAGAACGTGGGGCTCGCAGTGAGCTGGTCTCATATGTTCCTCTTCATCTGAGTCTTAAGTCAACCCGCTAACTGCTAGAAAAGAAAGCTCCCCAGTTTGTAGCCCATATAAAAAAAAAAAAGGTACAGTTTTCTGCATTCATCCCTCCTTCTGTAACAAAAGTCCCGTTTTTTCAAATGTCTAACTCACTCGAAAAGACTTCAAGCCTCACTCACAGCCCCGCCTCCTGGCCCGGATGGACTTCCATCCCCTTCTCATAAATGCTTCAGTTCTTGTATAAGACAAACAGAGTCATTTATCTTTTCTGTTTAAGCCCGTGGGATATTTCTGTTTAGAGAGACAGCAGTTGCAGGAAGATGCACTGTTTTATTAAGTGTGTTAAACAGAAGAGCTGCTCATCTGTTGGCCACAGTTTGTCGACTGGCTGTCTTGGCTCCATCCCAGTAGAGCAGGGTTGTTTTCCCAACACATTTTTAAATTCTTATTACTGGCTATGATGTGATTTCACTGATGTTATTATTATAATTAGCTTACTTCTTGCATAGGCTAAAACAGAGCAGACCTTCTGCCAAACGCATTATTGTAACCTTTCTGGAATGGTGGTCACATTAATAAATTATTAGGACTTGTTGAGTGCCTACAAAGGGCCATGGAGTTTTGCATTTGTTTCTCCTATTTTTTGTTATAGCCATAGAGGGGAGAAAGCATTATATCATTTTGACAGACAAGGACACTGAGGCTTGGGGAGGCTGAGTGGCTTATCCAAGTTCTCACAGCCAACAAATCCTGCAGGGTCCGAATTTCCACCCAGCTCTGGCTCCACAGCCCATGAAGGTCTCGTAATAACCCCTTTCCCCCGCACTCCTGTCTCTGTTGAAACTCCATTTGGGGCCTCTCGTGTAAAGTGACTAAAATTTTGGTGCAGTGTCTCTAGTCTGAGCATCCTGAAAGGGAACGGCCCTGTCCTCGGGGAGGGGAACAGTCCCACCTCCACTGGCTCCCTGGAGGAGCGGGAATCCGGGCCAGACGTGCAGTCCCTTAGGGCCCTCTATTGCTTCAATATTTAGTGCTGGGCAGGTGGAGAGCTAAAAAGAGAGCTTCGGCCCATTGTTTTGACTCCTAGAAACTTGCCCACACTGGTTTGTGCCACCCTGAGAGGACTGACCACAACATTTTGAAATAAAAACCTTGGACTTGAACCCTGGGCTTTCTCTTCTGGAGAACTTGAGTTTTGACAGGAGACTATGAGAAGACTCAGAGGTCCGCTTTGGCTCTAGAATATGTGAACATATGGGAGGGCTGAAGCCAGGAGATAAGGACACGGTATGTTCATATGTTTGAGTGATGTCAGTAGGAAAGGAATGGGTGTTTTCTATGTGGTCATGAAAGCAATACCAATGGGCTAATTTGGGGGAAACAACAGACTCAGTAGGGAATAAATGTAACTGTAGGTCATCAAAGAAGTAAAGGTAGTTTTATTAACGCTGGAGTTTCTTAGCACTGGGGATGTGTGTGTGGTTGTGTGTGTGTGGTCAGGTCTGTCTGTGTTTGTGGTTCTGTGTGTGTGTGGTTCTGTGTGTGTAGTTCCGTCTGTGTGATTGTGTATATGTGGTTCTGTGTGTGTGGTTCTGTCTGTGTGATTGTGTATATGTGGTTCTGTGTGTGTGGTTCTGTCTGTGTGATTGTGTATATGTGGTTCTGTGTGTGTGGTTCTGTGCATGTGGTTGTGTGTGTGGTTGTGTGTGTGTGGCTCTGTGTGTGTGTGCCTCTGTGTGTGTGTTTGTGTGTGTGCGTGTTTGTGTGTGTGTGTGTGTGTGTGGACTTGCATGTGCTCATGCAGACTGGGGTGGCTCCTGTAATTAAATCTCAGGATGGGCCTTGGGGCCACACTAGTTCCTGGAGAGACATGTACTCTGGCCTGCCCGCCGCATTCTTTGGGAAAATTTCCCAGCTGTCAGGAAAGCACAAGAGGAGCCTCCTGAGCAGCCCCGCCCGCATCCCCCGTTCCTCCCGAGGACCAGGCGCTCTCACGAGCTGCGCTGGTTTCGGGACACGCGTGGGGACAGGGTGCCCTTCTCTCCAGCTCCCTGCTGTGCAGCTGACCTGCTCCCTCAGTGCACTGGGCGGTCACATTCCCGTCACTCCTGCGCCTGCACAGCTCCTTAGCCCGAGTCCCTCCCAGCAGTGACCCCCTGGAGGCCCCAGGTCATAGGCACTGCTGGGCGCCTCTCAGAGGCCTGCAAGCCACCAGCAGGTGGGCCTGTGTCTAGCACATAGCACTGGAGCAACAGTCACGGAGGGGAGGGGACCCCCGGGTGAGGGGGGCTGGAGACCGCAGAGCCCAAGGGGGGTGCCTGCGGCTGGGACCCTTCTCCACCCGGGCTCACTCCTCACACCCAGCTCAGCCCCAGCTCCCTCCCCCGACAGCGGGAACTCTCGGGGCAGCAATGGGAATTAAGTGGCATGTTGTAGGTAAAAGTGCTTAGTAAACTCTATGGCAAAGTGCTGGACCGATGCAATATATTATAATTTATTATTAATAGGGCAGCGAGGCAGCCTGGAGCTAGAATGGCGCCGGGAGATGGAAAAGGCCCTGCAGTGCTGTGGAGAGAAAGAGAAGGGGTGGCCCAGAGTGACGGCTGGTTGGCAGCTGGACAGGGCCCTTCCCCGGTGTGAACTGCACCTCCCCTGGGCACCCACATCCAAAGGCTCTCGAACCAGGAACCACAGCTACGGAGCATTTACTGAGGGTCCAGTGCTTTGTCCACAGCCCAGATGTTTGTAACAACTGGAAGTCCCTATGATCTCTGCTGAGGTGCAGAGTTTCCCAGAGATTGTTTCTCACTCAGAGTCACATACTCAGGAAACAGCAGGATCAACATGCAAATTTCCAGCACCTCCTGCAGAGGCACTGTTGTGTGTGCAAGTGTGTGCGTGCATGTGTGTGTGCAAGTGTGTGTGCATGTGTATATGTGTGAACAACTCTGTGTGTGCATGTATGCAGTCATGAGTGTGCATGTGTGTGTGTGTGATGACTAGGTTCACCTCCTGCGGAGGCACTGTAGTGTGTATGAGTGTGTGTGTGAATGTGTATGTGTGAGCATCCATGTGTCTGTGTATGTGTGTGTGTGAGCATCCATGTGTCTGTGTATGTATGTGTGTGTGTGTGAGCATCCGTGTGTGTGTGTGTGTGTGTGTGTGTGTGAGCATCCATGTGTCTGTGTATGTGTATGTGTGTGTGAGCATCCATGTGTCTGTGTATGTGTATGTGTGTGTGAGCATCCATGTGTCTGTGTATGTGTATGTGTGTGTGAGCATCCATGTGTCTGTGTATGTGTGTGTGTGAGCATCCATGTGTCTGTGGTATGTGTGTGTGTGAGCACCCATGTGTCTGTGTATGTGTGTGTGTGTGTGTGTGTGATGACTGGATTCTTTCCAGGCTTCCCCATACATTCTTGGTGGCCCAGTGACCCAGGGCCTGTCAGTAGCAGGTCCAAAAGAGCCAGAGTTTATCGGAATCTGTAAGTTGCCGCTCTCTTTAAGCAGGACCTTGCTCATTGACACGCAGATTATGCTAATCAGCCCTGGATCTACATTTCACCTGAGGACTTTCTCAGTTTCACTTATTTGTTGATTTTGGGAAGTGGTCTCAGTCTGGAGACCTCTCTGAGGAATTCATGAGAGTTGCAGCTCCAGGGCCCCTGGTAACAAGCAATCCCCCTTTCCCTGCCTGGGGCACAGACCAGGGTTGGGAGGCAGAGAGCTCAGGTGCTGCGGATCGCACCAAGACTGAGGTCTGGGCACCTTTCCCATAAAGCGTATCTTGGACATTCGCCGGTTGTCCACGCTGGTTTCAACAGGGTCCCTATTCCATCACGGTTTACAGAATTGACAGCAGGCATTAAACTTGAAAATGTCAGGCAATGCAGCTGACCTATGACATGCCTGACTTCACAGGAGTGGGTGGCTCGGTCCTCAGGCCCTGTGCCCGCATCAGGAACAGCACGGGTCACGCAGAATTCTGCGGCCCCAGGTTTCCACTCCGGCTCAACACAGAGGCAGGGAGGCGGTTGGGCCTGTGGGCGAGGTCTCCCGAGTCTGAATGAGCGTGGCAGGAAGGGGGAAGCAGCAGGAGACAGGCCTCCCCTCTCCCCTCTCCTCCCCACCCCGTCCCGGGACCCACGTGTGTTCCAGAAAGTCCTGGCTGGGCTGGTAGATTTGGGGGATTTTTAGATATTTTACTGCCCCAGGTGTCTCTTCATATCACCCTTCTCCAAAGACGTCTTTCCTTTTCCTTCCCTCTGTCTCTGTCTCTGTCTCTGTCTCTGACAATAGCCTGTTTCTTTTCCACTTGGGGGAGGGGCTGTCACAGCCCTGTCCACCCTCTATCACTGACCTTTGGTGTCTGGACCCTGACCCTCCCTATGAAGCTGCAGCATGGCCCCCCACCCAGGGCCAGCCTGCACCACTGGCACCTGGAGAGACGTCCTTCCCAAGGCCCCGTGACCACTCTCCCCAAAGGCTCCCGTCTTCAGGCTCCTGTCTTCTGACATCCTTTTATCACGGTTATTGAGGCTATCATGTTACATAATTGCTTTTAAAATGGGAAATATTCCATTTTTGGAGAAAGAACTCAAGGAGAACCACCACTGTCCTCGCCTGCCCTGTCCACGTGCGCTCTGCACAGGCTCCGGCCCAGGTCCCCAGGGAGCACAGCCCTCCAGTGAATGTCACCCCAACTCTGCTTCCTCTCGCATTAAGTCATGTTCCCTCCAAGCTCTTCCTCCAGCTCCTCTTTTGTTCTTGGGTCCAGGTGGCCACTCAGGCTCAGAGTCAGAGGGAAAGTTTTTGCAGAGAGAAGAGATGAACAATGCGCAGGTGCCTGCAATAGTCTAGTACAGACTCCAGATCAAATACGGCAAAGGGTTTTCCTCTTGCCTGCCAGTCACGGTCAGTTCTAGTGGCTTCTGGACTGGTAGGTGGAAGGCCATGGTTGGTTGACAGTGCTTGTGATGGCACCGGCAGAGGGGTGCTGGCACTCAGGCATCCCCCCTGCTGCGGCGCTTCCCCCAGGAGCTGATGCTGTACAGCCAAGTACCCTGTTTCTTCTATTTGTGTCAAATGTTCCCATTTTTTCTGACATCTTCTGGGTCCATTAGTTTCCCTTAATAAGGTAGAAATATATGCTATTAAAATGTTACAGCCTCAATATCACCTGAAAGGTCTAAGAAATGCCAAATCTTGGGCCCAGGCACAGATATACTGACTTCAAAACTCTGGGAGTGAGACCCAGAAATCTGTGAAACATGTGACCAGCCCCCGGGTCTCTTGACACAGGCTAACATCTGAGAGCCACTGTGCAACAGAAAAGGAAAACTGGGGCTGTGGGAGTTGAGATGGGAAAGGCTGGTGCTGGCTTCTGAGCTCCTCTGTTTTAACAAAGTTGTGGGCACGTGGGTCTGCTGGTTTAGGGCTCACCTGGTGACGTGACTTCAGAAGGCCTTGTCTTTCACAGCACTGTTCAGGGCCGATTTGACCGAGCTTCTGTGAATCCCCCCTGGACAGGGCTACCAAGCCCTGTGGCTGAGGGTGTGACGTGACCCAGAGGAAGGCATCCAGGAGCCTGACCCCATCCAGGGGCTTGACCCCATCCGGCTCTGGTATTTACACGCAGTCTTGGTCATCACAGCACCTGCCTCCCCTCCCCAGTCCTGCTTGCTCTTGCTCATGATATTGTCAATCAGAGTTTCACTGGAACAAATCAGAGAAGATGCTAGATTTGGGCTGTTGGATGGAAATGGGGATTCTTAATGGCATGACCTTTTGTGTGTTTGTGCGAGTGTGATTTCTCTGCTTGAGCACTCGAGCAACAGAGTCAAGGTCAATGAAAGTAAATGGTTGAGCTCACCCATCCTTTCCGTCTCGGGTGGTATCTCTGGAGAGAACACGTCCAGATGGGACTGTTGCTGAGAGACCACCTGGCCGTGAAGGACCTGGGCTAAGGGCCGTGTCACTTCAACAGGCTCCTTAGTCTCAAGTCCTTCTGTCCGCTGCTGAGAGACAGATGACATGCTGTCTGAGCAGCCTCAATTTCCTCTCCTGGAAAATGGGGTGACACCTGTCTCAGAGGTTGCTGCGAGGACTAACCTAAGAATCTGTGCCCATAAAGCTGCTTCTTCAGCTTAAGGGACAGGGCCACCTGCAAGTGCCAGGGCACCCTCAGAAGTGTCTCCCTCGGCATGCACTCGCTTCCTTACCCTCGCAGTGCCGGGAGCTGCCGGAAGCCAAGGCCGGCTATGCCAGTTGTCTGAGTCTCTCCCTGCTCCGTGCTGCGTGCACACAGTTGCAGGACAGGCGAGCACTGTCGCCCCTCTTCTCTGCCTGTGGTACTCAGGACTGTGCCCCTGGTGGCGTCTGAGGGCAACACGCCAGGCTGGGGGAAAGAGGGCCAGCCTCTCCCTTCCTCTAGACGCCTGACTCGGGGTTGGGGGGTGGGTCCTTCCCTCGCGCTGCTCCAGCTACATCTCTGCTCCGCTCGCTCTCAGCGTCTGCGAAGGAGCGTCGCTCAGGCCCATGTTCCGACAGCTCCGTCTGAGCAGCTGCCTCCCACGTCAGAGCGTCTCTTAGGCTCTGCTCACTTCCCCTTTGGGTTCTGGGTTCCTTCTGGCTCCTGGACACCCAACAAAAAAGCAGACCCAGCACCTACGCTGTCTGCGCTCACAGGTCACTGTGCACTTTACCTGCCAGCTAGGACCACCCTGCAAAATGGAATATGCTTAAAAATGCATGTAAAAAATGCACATAAAAGTCGCAGATTCTCAACACCAGCTCCGCCCCCCCCCCCCCCCCGCACACACACACACACACACACACGTGTGCGGTGACACAGGTGCACAGAACTTTCTAGAAATTTTTCTGGTGTGAATAAGTCCCACACTCTTCTGCACACCTTTTATTCCCCATCATAACCGAACTTTCTCTCTCAAAGCATAGCTTCCCTTCCTTCCTGCTAAGCCCAACCAAAAGGTCTGCACATTCATGGCTAAGGAAAGAAGATGCTGAGCAGCCTCCGCTAGCTCGCTTTGCTCCCCGGGCCCCGCGGCTCACTGACTCCCCGCCTGGTCTCCGCTCCTCTAGTGAGACAGGAAAGCGTCACTTGAGACGCCTCAAGTCCCTGTCCTCCTGGGCCCTGGGCGGGGTGCACAGGGAGGAAGGGAATGACCCCTGGCCTTCAGCACCCTGGACAGAGTTCCTCCTGCGAAGCGAGGAGCCAGCAGAGGCTCCAAGGCCACCTGCTGAGGCCTGTGCCTCAGAGCAAACCAGGGGCTGAGGAGGCCAGGGGCTGGGGGTCAGTGCAGCAGCTCTTCGTGTGGGGAGAGTAGGTTTAAGAGCCCAAGGTGTCAGGCGCTCATCCTGCCAGAGGTTAGCAGCACCAGCCAGGGGGCAGCTGGATCCTGAATCCACAGATAAAGTCCCCATTGCTGTGGAAGGGGCATGGCCGAGCTCCTGGGGGAGGCGGCTGGTCCAAAGGCCGGGCACAGGATGGTCGCACGGGGCGGGAACTTCTGCATTTGCCACCTTCACGGGAATCCTGTGGCTGCCAGGATCCTCCTTCGATCTTCCTGACCTGGTGCTTGCCGGTGGTGAGGAAAGGGCTCCAGGAGGGTGGGAAGGACAGGCCGTGGCAAGAGACGGTTCTCTGGCTGAGCAAGTTCCCCCCTGCCTTGGAGTTCAGCAGAACTGGGTTCTAATCTCAGCTCTACTACTCGCTGGCCACGTTTTCTCCATCAGTAAATGTGAGTTTTCATCCCTGGGTTTGTTGTGGGAAGGAAGCGAGCCCCTGTGTGAGCACTGCCCTGTCCGCAGCACCTGGCGTGGAGAAAGGCCGCAGGGATGGTGGTCCCACCATGAGGACGACTTGAGGACCGCAGAGTTGTCTCTGGCTCCACCAGCCTTTCCTGAGTGACCCAGGGAGGGCGGGGGACTAGTGATGACCCTGGGATCATAGAACTATTCCTGACCCCTCTCACTGCCCGGAAACTGGGAAAAAGTGGTGCTCCCCACACTTCCAGGGCCTGTCCCCTGCCTGGACACCTCTCTCCACCGCCTTCTGCTTCTCATGGCCCCCCCGGTGGGCCAGGGTGTGAGCAGGCAGCAGGAGTGAGGGTGGCATCCTCCCACGAGAACGGTCCCCGCAGGCCCCCTGTCCTCTGGCCCGGCACTGGCTTCTGTAAGCTGGGCCTTTGGTTACCGTTGGGTCTGAAGATGAACAATGGGGCCTCCTCTGCCTGCCTCCTGCCTCTGTCCCTAAGTCCCAAGGGCTCCCTTGTCCCCACATCCCACCCTGCTGGAGACCACGAAGGCTCCTGGAAGCAGTGGGTGGAACCCGGCCCAGGTGGTGACCTGGGGGAGCTAAGAGGCCCTGCCTCTCTCTGGGACTCTGTGTCCCCAGCCCTGTGGAGAGGGGAGTGAGACAGTGAGGTGGGAAAGAGGAGCCTTGGGGAAACTTTAAGAGTTTCTGAGAGTTACTGAGCTTTCCCGAGAACTAGCAAGACATCTGATGTGAGCAGAATATTGGCTGAGACCAGAGGGAGGGATGTGCTCTGTGCTGCTCAGGGGCCAGAACTGGGACCATCTAAATGGAAAGCTCACCCCAAGAGAGAACCTTCTTGAAACTGTCAGGTAGGAGGAAGCTCTCATTTAATGTTTACAGCAGCCCCGTGAGGAGGGAATTGTGATGGTGTTTTAGAGACACGAAAGCAGAGCCCGGCAGCTGGGTAGCGTGACAGGATCGCCTGGCCTGGGAGCCGCTCAGCTGAGCACGCATCGCTCCTGGGGATGCTGGCACCAAGGCAGAGGGCCCCCCGTCCACATCTAGAGGAGGTGCCTGCTACTGAATGCACAGTCAGCTGTCAGTCCTACAGCTCCTGGACTTCCCAGGACTGGCCAAATTTTCACCTTTGTTCTGTGGCCAGTCGATACGTTTCTGAGCTCATTTCTGTTCCGTCTGCGCATGGCTGCAACGGTGTTCATCTCCTGGCTGCTCCTCTTACACAAACCTACTGTTGCCTCAGGACATTTGCACAGGCCATCTTCCTGCGTGCTCTGTCCCATGTATCAAGTGGCCTGTCCCCACACTTCTTCAGGTCTCTCATCAAAGCTCACCTTACCAGAAATACCTACATAGTAGAAAAACAGCCATTCCACTGTCTCCTTGCCTTGGTTTATCAGGTTTCTTAGCCATTTCTAAAACCTGACATAGTCTACATTTATTTTCTTACTTATTTAGTGTTACTTTCTCCACCAGAATTAAAGTTTCATATAATCACAGACATCGTTCAGGTGTCTAGAATACTGGCACAGAGAAGGCCCTTGATAAATTTTTGACATCTGGTCATGCTAAGGAGAGGGACATTTTCAACTGCAATCCTATGACATTTTGCTGGTACTGACACACTGAGCGAGGGATGTTTACAAAGAAATTTAGACTTGGCCCTGTCCCTGGGGCTCAATGAGAGGCCCAGGAGGGGGCCCCTCTGTTGTCCTGATTTCCCAGGAGGCCAAGCCTGGAGACTTGCCAGGGATCCTCTAGTTCTGAGACCAGTCTCTGCACCTCTCAGGGCTGAGCCACTCAGACACCACAGTGACTGGCCGACAGGCACAAATGAAAATGGGCTAATTTCCTTTGCTTTCCTTTGATGTTTTCAAAGGTAGAAAATAATTTCTGTCTTCTTCTTTGGATCACTTAGCTGCAGGCTGGGGCCTGGGGGATGTTCTGTCTCTGAGAAATGCTAATTAGAAGCAGTTAACCCCAGGCCTGACCTGTCAGGGCAGAGGGGAGCCAAGCAGCCTGAGCCAAGTGCCCCTGGTCCCTGGGTGTGAAGACTGTGGAGCCAGGGGTGGCAAACCACCTCTCCAAAGCCGGTGCAGATGACCCGTACTGGGGCATTGGGGTCCAACAGGGAGACTCCCCATTTGGGGCCAGCAGGCTGAGGTGCATGGGGCTCAGTCTCAATGTGCCCCTTCTTCATGAATGAACCCCTCCACTGTTGTAAAGTAACAATTTCACTAACCCAGTGTTCCAGGGACATCAGCAGTGTAACTGTATGAAAGATGAAAAGTGTGAAATATGGTAGCTAATAGTTCATAAAGGGAACCACTGCTCTGCCAGGAGCACTGGCCTGAGCGACCTGCCTCTCCCAATGGTTGGAATGTGGTGTTTCTGCCCCATCTATGTCTGTCTGCCCCTTCCACTGGGGTCTTGGGCAAGGCACAGGCCTGCTCAGTCACTCAGTGACCTTTAAGGATTAGGCTACAGTGAGGGCCAGAGTGTGCATCCTGCTGGGACCCGAACTTCCAGGGTCCACTTCAGCAGGCTGGTCGCTGGGGAGGGTTATTTGTTGGTATTCAGCCTAAAATAGCTCTTGTCTGTCGCCCTGTCTCCCTGGGTGTGCCTGCAGAACTGGGCAAACACAAGCCACTTATTAAAAATTAATGCCACCCAAGCACCAGCAAAGCCAGTGTGGGCGTGGGGTGTGAAGGGAGCGGGTACCAAGATGAATGGTACCCAGGTCATTTCTCAAGGAGCAAACAAGTAGACCTGAGTGTGACCAGGGAGGGGGGGACCAGGGCCGAAGGCAGGAAGCACATTATCAGTGGGAGGCAGGAGGCTGTGAACTGCCCTCTCCTGGCCTCTGCTGTGGATCCTTGAACGGTTCCCAGCCCCCCAACCCCCCCCAACACCAGGTGTCCTCGGGCCCCCACCACCATGTGTCCTCTGTCCCCTACGCGTCCTGCCCGGTGCCGAATGTGCTCTAGCAAAACAATCAAATGAACACATTTTTACAAGAAAACTCTTTTACCAAGCAGGCTGGAGCAGTTGATGGAACGGCCCCCCTCTGGATGGAAATACTGGTGCAATGGCCTCCCGGGGCTATTATTGCAGTGGTATTACAGCAGGCTAATAAGCCCCAGAGGGGGGTGCCAAGGCGCTGCCCCCCGGTTGGCACGTCCCGATCAGGGTGCCTGCGGGAGCAGTGGGGGCTGCTGTGCCTGCAGCTCTGGAGGTCGGCCACCGGGGGGCGCGCCCGCGCTCCTCTCGCAGCTGGAGCTGCAGGCTTCTGGGTGAACCAGGCTCCTTGCCCCAGGAGGGCTCTTCTCAAGGACTCCCAAGGGCAAGGCGGGGTGGGTGGGGTGCCGTGGGAAGCAGCTTGCCCTGGGCTCGCTCCTTGCCCACAGCAGCATTTCTGTCAAATGGTTTGCAAAGCCGACCCTATAGGTGGGGGGGCAGCAGGGTGGGTAGGGCCTATCACTAACTCAGAAACCGGAATGTTAAGGATTATTTTTAAAGCTTTCGAATCCCATTAAAATGTGATTGAATGTCTTACTTCTCTATGGGAGAAGTCTGTGAGGTGCTCTCCCAAACCCCAAAGGCAGGACGTCTGAGGCTCCTCCCTTCACCCCCTTCTCTTTGGAGGCCCCTGGTGTGGTGTGGGCTCCCCTTCACCAGCAGCCCCCCTGTTCCCCGGGGCTCTGACTGCAGGGGGGCACCCCGATTCCTTACCTCTGCATCCCCAGCACCCAGCCCATGGCAGGAGCCTGCAGGATCCATGATTGAGTTGAACTTGGTATTGCTTCTTTGGAGGAGTGTGTGTGTGTGTGTGTGTGTATGTGTGTGTGTGTGTGAGACACTCGTGCAGAATATACCAGCTGCTCCCAGTGGTGTCACAGCCAAATCCTCGGTCCTGCTGTCAGACCCTGTGGCACCATTTGGGACCAGAAAATATGTCCATGGATCTCACAGACCAATGGGCAGATGTCCAATTACCACCTGAGATGGTCTCCCCCCAATCTCAAAAGTGTGAGAACCCCAATACTTCTTAGAAGTGTTTCCTTAGCATGTCTAGACTACTCATGAGCATTGCAAGCAACATTTTAATTATTCAGTTCTTTCTTAATGTAATTAGTTTTAATTTTACATGTGCATACCCTTCAGTAAGAGCAAAGGCAGGCAGAGGAGCTGGATGTTTAAGTAAAATCCCCGGCCGCCCCCTGGTGGCGGAGGGAGGGAGGGAGGGAGGAACGCTAGAGGCCGCCGGCCTTGGGAGCCCAAGCCAGGCCTTTCTCTCTGGACAAGGGAGCCCTTTCGCCGGGTATCTTCTGCCATAGCCTGTGGCTCTGGGTGGGGACGAAAGGGACAGCCTGGGATCAGAGGTGGCAAGCACACAGGTGGCAGGGGAGCTGTCCTGGTCCTGTCTTACCCTCGGAAACCCTGCACCTCCTGACAGGACAGCTCAGGAGAGGCTGGGTCAGGGAGAGGGAGCCGGAGGACAGTGAATTTATGCCCCTTCCAGTCCCAGAGCAGGGAAATAACTCTTTCCTGCACCTCTCAGAGCCGTAACTCAGAAGCTAGCTCAGTCCCGGGCCTGACTTATGGGATTTCTCCTGTGGAATTCAGTTGCCCCACTAATGTTGCTTCTCCTACCCCTGAAAGCCTTGGCTCTCTCAGAGGGCAGGCGGAGGGGCTGGCCTGGCCTGTGCCACCCTCCCGGGAGGGGTGGGCTGGGCAAGGCCTTGTGCAGGGAGGGGTTGGGGACCTCATCATGGGGGAGATGAGGTGGGAAAAGAGGGAAATTGTTACTTTATGGCACTTTATATTCTTGATTTCCTTCATATCACAAAAGATACCACTGGATACCACCACTGAAAATAGCCCCTAGGCATTGGGGGTTAATCACATTACACTCACTTACTGCCCTTTTCACAATTCTCCTGAGAAGTGGGCCCCACCGTGACCCCGACTCTGTAGATGAAGAGAGTAAGTCACGGAGAAGTTGAGAGTCGTCTCGACCACTAGGCGGGGCTGTTGCACAGGCAGAGCCAATGGAATCGCCCAGGGAGGCCTGCGCCGAGAGACACAGGCTGGGAGTCACCTCCCGGGCTGCAGAGACACTGCCTGGAAGTCACCTCCCGCCCCCATGTGCTGAGAGATAAGGCAGGCTCTTGCTCCCCGGCGCTGTGGTGATGAAATGCACATGAGATGGAGACACGGACACACCCAGGGCAGAAAGGGAGCTAGCCAGGGTGACATGAGTTCTGGGTTCACCCTGTCCCGTCTCACCTCCCTCCTCATCACCCCTCCCTTGGGCTTGGTCCACAGACCTCTAAGGACTCAGACCGAGGTTTGCCTCCACCCCTCCTGCAGGCAGCTGGCACCACGCCCCAGAGCCTCCTCTCATTGTCACCAACTGCCAGACCTCTAGAAAACTTAGCAAAGAAAAGGGATTATTTTGCTTTGATAGTAAATACAAATGGACCCCTTAGTTGAGCTTTGCTATGGCATCGGGGCAGAAAGGGTCTTCCCCAAGCTTCTTAAAGGAAGTCAGATGAATGCAGGGGATTGGGCAGGAAGCCAAGACCCCCCCACCCCCACCCCACACACACTCCAGAACTACTCTTCGTGGGTTAAAGACACTGAGAATAAAATTCTAAGAAAAGGGGGGTTAAACAGAAACTGATTAAAGGTTAGTGACACCAGGGAGAAATCACAGGGAAGAATGCCACTGAGCATCCAGGGTTAGTTTTAGATGCTTCAGCCAAAACATAGCATTTCAAGCCATTAAATAAGGTTAGTCGGGATTGTGGGTTTTTATATTGTGGTTAATTGATCTATGCAAGTATTTATAAGGGCAGAGCGACCATCGGCCAAGACAAGTCATTCCACGGAAAGTCGCGGGGGGCCCTGGCCTGCAGAGGGGCGTGCTCGGGGCTGGCCTGGCCAGGAATCGGGGGGTTTGGAGCGGGTGGGATCTGGCGGAGGGGGCAGAGGAGCTGAGCGGGCCTCAGAGCTGAGGGTCAGCAGCCAGGTCAGGGAGGCGGTGAGTGGTCCAGAGACAGCTCTCCTCTCTCTGAGTTGCTCTGTCTCGATGAGGGATGGGGGAACAATCCCCAGCTGCAAAATGTCACCTTCAAGCTGACATGAAGCTCAAGCATTTACAAATCTGCCTGTCACAGTGACAGCCTGACAGATAGCAACCTTAGCCGGGACCGAGTTAAATCGGCACCATAAGTCTTGCAAAAACTTTTGGCTCCTAAGATTTTTATCACCCAGACAGGTTAAAAGATGGGGGGCACAGCTTCCGAGCAGGAAGGAGGCTGGGGCTCTGCGCTGCCTCCCCGGGCATCCGACAGCTGCGGGATTATCTACGACCTGAGGGGAGGTGACAGGAGAAAATTACCCAGCACCAGCCCCATCTGTTGCTGAGCACCGCTGATTTCACCTTCACTAATTCACTTGGTTTGTCATTTTCCCTTTGTCTCCTTGTCAGCCACCAAACCCTACATCTCTTTGCCCTGGTGTTCCCAGTGGGGTGTGTGGCTGCAGGAAACGAGCCTCAGGTACCTTTCGGCTGAACGGCAGTCACTCCGAGCCTCTCTCCCCTCCTCTCTCCATTGTCATTTCCTCCATAATTGATTAGGAGCTGGAGAGAGAGGAGACGCTGTGACTGCTTCTGCAGCCTGGGTCTGCAGGCGAAGCACATTTCTGTGTGTGGTTCCTCCCCTGGGACCTGCCTCTGTCAGGGAGAGGTGGCAGGGTATTAATAAGGAGTAGCAGACACGCTCTTGTCACAGGGAGAGAGGTTGCAGAAACCGGCTAAAGGCCTGGCCCTCGCATTAGCCTTGCATGGTGCCATCAACCTCTCCCAACCTCTGTTTTCCCATCTGTAACACAGACCTAAGCCTGCTCCCCCCCACCTCCGGCGTTGTTGTCAGGATTAAATGAGATAATGAAAGTGGAGGTTCCCTGCGCCTGCTGAGTGAGGAAATTAATGTAAAGCACTGGATGGGCCTTGTATGTTGTAAATGTTCCACAACTATCATTATATCCATGCAAATACAAGCAATTGTGATTGGTTTTACCCTTGCAGTACCTGCTGTTCCCCTGCCTAGCAAGCTGGTTGTGGGTTTGTTTTTTTTAATCCACATTTATTGAGCAAGTATTGTGTGCCAGGACGGGGGCCGCTGTGGAGATTTTTAAAATGCAAGCAACTGGTGCGGCTCCTGGGTCTGGGAGCAGAGTCTGGTGGGAGACATCCCAGAGCTGAGCACGGGGGTGCGGTGGGGCAGAGAAGGTCCTAACTGAGAAAGTGACATCCGGGCGGGGCTTTGAAGGGGTCAGCCAGCTGTGTTGGGGGCAGGAAAGGGCACTGAGGGTGGAAGTGGGAGACGGTTTCAACATTGCAGACAGTAGGACATGCCGGGCCCTCTCGGAGAACCGCAGGGCCCGGGCCCCTGACAAATAGGCCCCCTGATCGCACCCTGGACTTTTGGACAAAGGAGATATCACAGAAGGAGCATATTTATTTCATGACAAGAATCATGAGCCATCCTGAGGGCCGTGAAAAACGTTTCGCATTAAATAGGAGGGATCTGGTCAGAGTTGCCTGGAAGATCGCTCCGGATCCTACGAGGCCTGAATGAGGCTCACTGTTAAAATGCAGCCCCTGGACTGTCTCAGCCCCAGGGAGATGCTCCCCGATTCGCAGCATGGGTGGGGCGTGGGTGCAGCCGGGCGCGGGAGGGAAGAGCCCCCGCAGGCGGCGGGAAGCGCCGCGAAGCTGCGAGCTGCTGCCACCAGAGGGCAGTGTCGGCAGGGCCGAGAGGCTCAGGTGGCCGGGGTGGAGCAGGGAGCTGGCCGCGGGGCAAGGCCGACTGTGCTGCCCAGTCGTCTTCACCTTAGAGGGTTCCCGTGCAGTCAGGCCAAGGGTTTTGTTTAAAAAGCCCCTGTAATCCCACTGACTAGACCCTGGACTTGCATGAGAAGCAGGGAAGCCGAGGTACTGCGACACCCGGCCGTTAGTGCTTCTTGTATCCTGGTGCCCGCCTGCCAGTTCCCCTGCGATGGTGCTGGGGTTGGATCGGGTCAGCCCAGGAGGCCTTCCTGGAAGAATGATGTCACAGGTCTGCATGCCTTTCATATACACTGTCTCACTGAATCCCTAGAGAAACCCTGTAAGGTCCATATGTGCACTAACAAATGCGATTTGGAGATTTGCCAGGAAATGAAGTGTCAGGTTTTGATGGTGGAGCTCGGACTCTGACTTTTTCACACCAGATCCTCTCTGTCTTCTTCGTCCGTTGAAATAGGCGATTTTCCTTTTTCGCAGGTGGCAGATCTGTGGCTAGCGAGTGTCTCTGAGAAGCCTAGTGAGACAGCCACCTGAGAACCACGGGAGGTTGTGTGGCAGGTGGGGTGAGAACCCAAAGTGTCTGAGGGTTGACTGTACCCGACCTGCTGACGTGGACCTTTCCCACCTAATCCTTGGGGCAACCCCATGGGTAGTATTATTATCCCCATTTTCAAGTTAGGAAACTGAGGCTCAGAGAGGTGAAATGCCCCGAGGCAGCACAGCCTGTAACCACCAGAGGTGTGTGCACCCCAGGGCTGTGCTCCCTGCTCCGCTTGCCCTGGGACAGACAGAAGCCGAGTCCGAGCGCCCCTAGGATGGAAGGGCTGAAGGTCACAAGGAAGGCTGACTGTGCGCCTGGAAAGGACATCTAATTACCACCGCAGTGAAACCCTTCCCAACACAAAGCATTGCTGATACAATATACCTGCGACAGCCCAAAGCCTGAGAGAGCTGGCCTCCTGCCCTGCCGGACAGTAGCTACTTCCACCTGGGACAGAAAGAGCTCTTGTTCCCAGAGGGGCACATTTCCCCAGCAGAGCTGAGTGCTGGGACCCTGCTGGGCGCTCACTGTCACTGTGAGGACTGGCAAAGGATGAGACAGCCTGCACAGGCCCGGCCAGGAGAGGATCATGGGTCACCGGCCAGAGAGTGCAAGGTGAGCCCAGGAAGTCCCTGCTGGTGGCACAGCGGGACGCCGGCTCCGTGGTCCCCTGTGGGAGTCAGTGTCCGCTGGGTCAGGCTGTCCGGGAGGCTCCCTGACCCCGCACAGCTCTCCCCAGGCTCTAAAGAAGAGAGCATTCCACATCAGGGCCTATCATAAAACTGTGCACCTGAGACCTATATAATTTTTATTAACCAATGTCACCCCAATAGATTCAAGAAGAAGGTAAAATAAAGCCCTAGCTGGTTTGGCTCAGTGGTTAGAGCATCAGCCTGTGGACTGAAGGGTCCTGGGTTCAATTCCAGCCAAGGGCACCTACCTCAGTTGCAGGCTTGATCCCCGGCCATGGTTCCGGTGCGTGTGGGAGGCAATCAATAGATCTCTCTCTCTCCCACTCTCCCTGAAAAGCAATGGAAAAATATATATTTTGGTGAAGATTACAAAGAAAAAAAAGTAAAATAAAAAAAGAGCATTCCATTTTCCCCGCAAATACAATAGAGTGCTTCTGTTTACGTATGAATTCTGGATTCTTTCCAGCATATTGCTCTCTCTCTATTTTGCTGTTTTCCTTTCCTTTCCTAAAGAATTAGAGTCATAGCTAAGCTCCCCTTCCCCTGTCACCTAACTTCTCTGAATCTCACTCTCCCCACCTGATGAATGAGCAGAATACTCTCCCTGTCTGATCACTATGAGGACGGAAAGAGCTGGCATGCACGGGAGTAATTAGCTCAAGGGGATGGCACATATTAAAGCCAAGTAAATATTGGTTTTCTCTCTTCCTGCACCTTTGTGTCTCAAACACACCCGGGCACACACTCACGGCCAACCACAAACCTCGCCGATAAATCTATGCTAAGTCAGAGTTAACTTAGAAAATCAGCATCATGCAGAGGCTTTTAGGGGACTGACATGCCTCAGGTTATCGAAAACAATCATAATAAATCTTAGGGAATGTCACCTTGCCCCTGGCACTGACGACAAGAACCTGGAGACGTTGGTGGAACAGCCTTGAATTGTGCAGAGAGAGGCGGCCGAGGCAGCCTGCTCGGCGCAGGGAGGGGAGGGCAGCTTCCAGGGAGGGAGCCGGGGCTCAGTGGATCATGTGCTTGTCAGGCTCGGCACTCATATATTTCTCCAGTTTAATTTCAGCATGAGGACCAAGGGAAATGCAGTGAATGTGATAAAGGCAGGGATCACACTCACTGGAAATTTGGAATGAACTCGGCTATGTGGATAGATGAGTCCAGAACCACTCATTTCACTTCTGAGTCTCCGAGACTCCACTGGAAGCCACCGTTGTCACTGTTCGCGTGGTGGCAATTTTGAGAGTTGTGCTGAATCCACCACCACAGCTTCATCAAGAGCTCTTCACTTTGGAATGTTTTATATGTTGGCTGATTATTTTCAGTCCTCTAGTAATTTTGGAGAATTCTTACCCTTCTATTATCTTTTCAAATATTATTTCTCAGCTCTCTCTTCCTGAAGCTCCTATTAGGCGTGTGTTGGGTCTTCTCACGCTTAATTGCTACTTTCAGTTTTTCATTTTTATATCTCTGGATGACTTCCCCAGATTTATTTTTCATTTTGGTAATTTTATTCTCTCTGATAACGCTTAACCATTCATGGAGATTTAAAATTTTTCATGACTTCATTTTTTATATTGAAAAGCTTTTTATTGTAAGGTTTTACTTGTTTCCCACCTTGCAATTTCATGTGTTTGAGTCTTGCTATTTAAAGTATTTTAAGATTAATTATTCCCTAGTTTCTACTTAGCTATGTGATGACTTAAGGTTTATAGGGACCTAAGGAAGGTGGTTGTTTCCTCATATGTTTGGTAATCTGGGGTTGTAAGCACATCTTAGCAGGAAAATGTGGGAAATGGAGCTCCAGTGAGGCCTGGAGTGAGAGCATGTTTCTCTGAGAGCAGGTCTATGTCTGCCTCTGCCAGGAGCCCCAGGAGGGAGTCAGCACAAAAAGTACAATTAAAAAACCCAACCCACTTGCTATCCCCATGCTAACTTTGGAAAAATTTTTAATCCAACATTTGGAGGCCTTTAAGGGCTTCAATCTAATGTGTAAATGTCATCCAGTTCCCAGTCTCAGTCCCTGAGTTTCTGTTCAGACTTGGCCTCTTACCTCCCACCAGGAGTCACACTCTCCCTCTCCCAGCCCCGGGCAGTAGAAGCGCAGCCAGTGTTCTTGCCTTTCTATTTAAAGTTCCCCCTTTGTTGTTTTTCCTTAGAGACTTCCCTTATTTTCTTGCAATGATCATCATCATTAGCAACATCATCACCACAGCTAATATCTATTGAGCCCTGTACTATGTGTAGCCCTGCTTTAATTGCTTTACATGAATTAGCTCATTCAACCCTCCTAACAGCACCAGGAGGCAGATGCTATAACTATCCCCATTTTACAGATGATAAAATTATAATTTCCTTTAAAGGACAAACACTCCCCATTGGAAACACAAGTCCTAAATATTAGAAAAGAAAGAAAAATCAGATTCATAAAAGTGATGATTTTCCGAGGTTCACACAGAGAGTTCACATCAGAGTCAGGACCAGCCTCCTGTGTTCCTACGCTCAGCGCAGTGCCAGGTGTGTGTGTTAAGAGTGTTCCTTCAATGATGTCCTAGTTCCTTCCTACCTTGTGGTCAAGGTTTGACTTGCTGAGGGAAATTGAGAGAATGAGGGTGGCATCCTCTCCATGAAGTTAACTTGGTCACTCTTTTCTGATCTCTACATCGCAGCTGATCTTTCTAACATGCCTTGTACAGGGAAAATATCAAAAGGGATTTTTATAAGAGGTTATCTGTTATATTTTGTCTTCCAAGGAGGGCGATTCTTGCGAATACAGATAGATTTATAAACACAGATGGAACGTCTCTCAATGAAAAGTGGTAGGGTGTCTGCGGACTGGCTCCCTTAATGTGAGTTGTTTTGAAAAAACTTCTATCTACTGAAATCCTCTAAACAGTATCAGTATAATTTCATACTTTGAAATTACATTGCTATTTTTGCAGAGAATTGTGGTTTAGAATGAAAAGACACAGGGGAACACAGGCTCCTTCTGCCACCTTTTAGTCCTAAAGGCTTATCTCTCATTATTTATGAAGATGATGACTGGCCTGGAATGAGAGACGGGTCAGTCAGAAAGGGTAGGACTGGGGTCCAGCTATCCCTGGGATCTGACAGGTCTCATCAGGCAAGAAAGAGTAGGAAGGGGTCTGACATAGCAACCTCCTGAGTCAAAGAAGGCAAAGAATCATGTCTTAGGGGGAACTCTCAGCTCCCTGTGTTGCTTTATGTGGTCCACCAACCGCAGTTAATTCCCGAGCCTGAGGGTACCCTCTCCCCTTCCTGGGCAGGGACAGGATGCCAGAAAGGCCAAGCAACATCTCCAATGTCCCCTTCTTGTGTGGATATTTGCATTCCTACCCCCATCAATCCTTGTCTCATCAACTGCATTGTTTGCTTCCTCCTGACACAAAACCTCTGCTCCAAACAAACTACCCACATTCAAAGTGCCACCCTCCTGACTTTTCCAATATGTTTTCCAACTCGGGCATTTTTTTTTTTTTTTTTTTACCTTTTTCTTTGTCACCAAATCATGTATTTCGCCTTCTACCTGACAATAGTCATTCCCATCAGTATTCATTCATTCCCTTTATAAACCTGATTGACCCATCCCTGTCTATTCTATGCATCAAAGCTTCTGGCCTGTCAATGAGTTAATTGGGGAAACACACAAGAGAACCTTTTGGGGTGATGAGAACCACCCATACCTTGTTTACAATGGTGGTTATACTGGTGTATACAATCATCAAAACTCATTGACTGGCACATTTAAAATGTGTGACTTTCGTATGCACTTTCTTATAATAAATTTTTAAAAAACGAACCTTTGAGCACCTGTGGTAGTCAGGCTGCATGCTAGGGCCTGAGGCGATGAGTAGAACTATCTCTGATATAAGCTTATAGTCTAACAAGGAAGGCAGAAAAGTATAAAGTTCCAGCTCAATGGACAAACACTGGGTTAGAGGCAAGCGTAGAGGACTATGGGGGAACATCAACCCCAGATGAACAGCACACACAGCTTTCCATAGGATGTCCACACTGAGCCCCGGGGATCAGGAGAAATCCTCAAAGATCACTAGCCAAAGCAGCAATAGGAAGATTCTGAGCATATCTGTGTGTGCGTGTCTCTGTGTGTGCGTGTGGTCAATATCTTGAAAAGGCCATGGCTCTTGATGACCGGGACTCTTTACCACATAAAAGCTGGTATCACATTTGGGCTGAAGCTAACTGAGGGCTAGGAAATTCCTAGTGTATGATGATGCTGGGCACTTTGGATAGCTGGGGTCCCCCTTCTCAGGGAGTTTGGTTGATCAATATTTTATTTGTTATTTTTTATTATATTGGTTACCATTCAAGGAATTGTCCTTTTTGTTCAAAGAATCAATTCTTTAGTGCAAATATGAAGACATGTTTCCTCTTTGTTGAAATTTCAGGAACTTTCCAATGACCGACCTTTATGTAATATGTCAAAGGTAATTTGTGTATCTATCAAGATGCTTGCTGAAGATCTCCTCTCTTCTTTCTATCCTTTCTCTTTAAGAGATCTCCTTTTCTCCCATGACTTCAGTTACCATCTTTAAGTTTATTTCATATCTCTAGCCAAGATCTCTCTTCTTAGCTCCCTTTGACCCAGTTGCTCACTGGGTCACACTAATCTTAGCTCCACGATGGCCTCGTTGCTCACTGGGCCGTAATAATAGCAAGCACTCAGGCAGCACTTACTCTGTGCCTGCAGTTTGCATGTATTAACTCATTTAATCTTCACAGGGGCCCTTCAGTGAAGGTGCTCTTATTGTATAACATCCACTGAGATGCCTTCCAGTACCCAGACTCAGCATGGCCAAAAGTGATGTCACAGTCTTTCCCCTAAAACCCGCTCCTCTATTTTCACATTTCATTAAATGGCACCACCTTCCCACCAGGGGCTCAGACATGAAACAGAAACTACCCTTGACCTTTTCAATCTATATTTAATCACTGGGGTTGCTCTCCCCTTTCCCAGTTCTTTTAGGAGAGGAAGCATCACAGAACAACTGAAGGGTCTGTCTGTGGTGACAGCCTGTGTAGGTCTGAATCCTGGTTCTGCCACTTTGCAGCCGCAGGTCCTTATAAAGGTTAAACTTTCCGAGCCCCAGTCTCCCCGAGAGAACTCAGTGAGTTAAAACATGCAATGCGCTTAAACAGCATCGGGAACATGGTATGGTAACGAACTATTTCATCTGTCTCAGTTTCCAGTTAGCAGACAATATATTGCCCTAAAAAGAGTAAGGCAGCTGGTGACGGACAGACCTGGGGACATAGCCCTTTCCTTAGCCACTTACTGCGTGTGTGACCTGGTCCCGTTTCTTTATCTGTACAATGGAGACAGTGCCAGCCACCCACAGGGCCACTGTGAGGAGTGCACGGGAAACTACGTAAAGCCCAGCACGGTGCCTGGCCTGCGACAGGCACTCAGTGACTGTGGTCCCTCCCCTGCCCGGTCACTGCTGCTCTCCAGCCTCGCCCGCCCAGAGAAGGAAACCAGTAGATACCGAGCAGCGTCTGGGCCCAGTGGAGGGGGGGAAGCAGCAGCTCCACATGTTGGCCACACATGGGATCCAGGATCACAGGCAAGAACTGTGCTTCTCTCTGACACCCCTTCTTTCCCACTGTTTCTCTTTTTTGTAAAGATCTCAGTGTCCAGTTGGCTTGTAAATCATTACCTATATTTTAACTGTACACCAATGTTCAATACTCACGTTTCTGAAAAAGCCTATTCTCCAGCTCTTCCTTCTTCTTTATAGCAAATACCCTGCTCGGGGCCTTTTCATTTCCTCACTTAATGGTGGGTCAGTGGGGCCCTGCGGGGAAGGGCCTGAGTAACGCAGGGCTGGCCTCAGCCCGTCACATGGAAGGCCAGGCAAACCACCGAAGGGGTGAAGATGGGACAGCTACCCTGTGCCTGGGCCCCCCTGCAAAATACAGATGCAGGACTCTTGTTCAAAAATCATTATGCCTTTCAGGGGGGCAATAGTAGAGCATGAACCTAAATTCAGGGCCTTTCTGAGCTTGGGGCCCTGAGGGGCTGCGTGGGGCACCCACACCCACGCACCCCACCCTGGTGGGGAAGACCTGGCTCTTTTCCCACAGAGCCCCTTCTGTCTCCCCTTGGCTGCTCGTACGAAGCCCCAGACCTTCCTCTTCGGCCACAGTGTCTTTCACCCCCCGCCCTGATGAGACATCAGGAGATCACCTGCAGAGGCAGAGGCCCGGACATCAGACCCTTGGTGTCTCTTTCACCGAGAGTCGGTCCACTTTTCGACTCCCCGACTCATCAGGCTCTGCTTCTCGGTGACCTTCACTCCTCTTTAACAAGCAAAGATGGTAACGATGAAGATGTGCTGATTTTGAAAGTCAGCATTTAGTAATTGCTTATTTAGTTCCACACAAAGGGCTTTTAGCATAATTCTCCTATTTAATCTTTAAAACCATCTCATCAGTAGTTACTGTGATCACTCCATTTTACAGATGAGTTTACAGATTTAAACAGATCAAGCATCTTGCCCAAGGTCGCGCGGTGAGCAGGTGGTAGAAGCCACGCTCACTCATTCCAGAGCAGGGGCGACTGTCACAGCGCCTGGGGAGACGTGCGACCTGGCGGAACAGGGACCGGCAACAACCAGGGCAAACAAACAGAAGCGGGAGAAACTAACCATATTTCTGACGAGAAGATTGAGTACTATTAGCATGTCAGTTTTTCCTAAGTGACTATAGTTTGAAGGCAATTCCAAGCTCAATTCCGATAGTTTTGTTTTCTTTTTTCAGAATAGCTGCCAGGGGAAGATAATGTTCACCTTTGGCCGTGCCCGACGACACCCCAGAGAGAACCAAGGAGGGTGGGAGCATTAGACCTACATGCTTTAAGTCATTTCACCAAACTGCGCGTAAACTGTGGGGTTCTGGCATAAAGATCAATAGATTGATACATGTAACAGAATCAGTTGCCCAGAAATGCTTTTATGAAATATAAGGATTCTGAGCCTGAACATGACAATTTCAGAAATCAGTTAGGAAAGAAAGGGGTAGTCAATAAGTGATGTCATTTACCCGAATAGTGAAATGTCTATATAGGGCCCAACTCCAAAGTATAGTTAGATTACAGAGCAGGGATTAAAATACAAAGCCATTAAAACTCAAAGTAAATCTACACGGGGTTCCAGATGGAGAAGGTCTCTGTGTCCAAAAGCAACGACACAAGGAAAGAAAGACTGAGGAGCTTGGCCACATTAAAATTAAGTCCTTCTGTATGTCAAATCTACAATCATCTGGGCAAGCACCTTTTAACAACACAGCAAACTGTTAATATCTTTAACACATAAAGAACTTCAAACATCAACCAGAAAACAAATATTTCAATAGCAAAACCAGCAAAGGATCTAAAGAACTAGTTAAAATATGTTAATGATCGAGAAACATAACAAAAGCTTCCAGTCACTTTTCATCAAAGGACTTTAAATTAATGTAAGATTGAAATGGGCCTCTTTTGCCTCCTAGATTGGCAGAGGTTAGAAGCATGTTAGCCCCCTGTCCTAGCAGTGGGCATTCGGAAACACTGCTGCTGGACACGTAAGCTGAAAAGCAGCTCCGCTGAGTGCAACAAAGGTTCAAAACACCTAGGCCATTTCGCCCGGCTTTCACATTTACAGGATTATATCCCAGGGTGCTTAAAATGTAACTGATAAAAGGTTTTTATAAAAGGCTGTTTGTTGCAGTGTTCTGTAAAACAATAAAACAGTGAAAGTCACCTAAAAGCCCAGCCTCAGTAAACAGCTACACACATTAAAAAGGGGCAAGTCCTGAAGTCAGGGGGTTCATTTATTCAACAAAAATGGTTCTGACCCCTGGGGATGTATCAGCGAGTCAAAGGAGAGCAGCGCCTGCCCTTGGGGAGCTTACATTTTTATGGGGAGAAAATAGACAAAAGGATAACATGAAAAAATCATAGTAAATGTAGGAAGATGGTAGTGCTAAGGAGGAAGAATAGATGGGTTGGGGACCGGCACTGACAGAGGGGGAGGTGTCGGGGTTGCCGTGTTAAAGTGGATTATCACAGTGGCCTCACTTGAAGGTGTTATTTGGAAAAAAAATGTGTGAAGATGACAATGGAGAGGAAAAGCATTCCACAGAGAGAAAAGGAGCTGCAAAGTCCCTGAAACGGGACCTTGTCTGGTGTGTTCAAGGAAAGCAAGCAGGGGTGCGGGAGCCCAGGACAGGAAGGTGGGGCAGGCGGCCGGGCAGGAGGCACCGCCCAAGGGGAAGGCTTTGCAGGCCATTGCAGAGACCTCTGCTTTCACCCCAGGAGAATCGATACCCATTGGCAACTTCTGAGCAGACGAGTGACATGCAATCGCTCATGTTTTCAAAGGATTATTCTGGCTTCTCTGTTGGACTTAGTCTCCAGGGCAACAGGAGTGGAAGCAGGAGACTTTCTGGAAGGTTGTTTTTCAACAGCCCACGAGAGAGATGCCGGCAGGAGAGGCAGAGGCGCTGAGACAGGTGTGGTGGCAGTGCAAAGGCTAAAGCAACAGGATTCCCTAACGGGCCGGCGGACAGCTGGGAGTGAAAGGCGCGGGTCAAGCTGACCCGAAGCTCCCTCGCCCCGGCATCTGGGAGGATGGCCTCGTCCGGAGCAAGCGGGGAGGCTTTGGGTAGGAAAGGCCAGCGCTCGCTCTTTATTCAACATGTTAACGCTGAGACGTCTGTCAGCCACTCAAGGGGAGCTTTGGAGCCGACAGTTGGTTGTGCGGGTCTGCAGTTTAGGCCAGCAGCCTTTCCAGCAGGGCTGACACATTTGGAAGTCATCAGCATGTACACGGTATTTAAGGCCATAACCCTGGAGATCACAAAAGAGAAGCTGCCCAAAGTGTGAGCCAGGGGCGCCCCACACCTGAGGGAGGGGTCACTGTTCTAACTCCATCAGGGAAGGAGGGCCAGCAAAAGAGGTTAAGAGGGAGCAGTTTTTGTGACGGAAGGAAAAACAAAAACAGCAACAGGAGAGTGTAGGGTCCTTGGAGACGACAGGAATGAAGTGTACCGCAAAGAGGACATGGCCAGCAGTGTGAAATGCTACTACGAGGTCAAGTGTGATGAGCACCTAGCCCTGGACGGGACACGGATTAGCCACGTGGGGGTCCCCAGTGACCTGCACAGGGCAGCGACAGAACAGCAGGGGGGCAGAGGGAGATGGGGAGGCACCTGCAGACAGAGGCCTGTGCCAACTCACCACTGGTGCGCGGGAGCCGTCTCTTTTGCTCAAAGACAATACTCAACTGTTTTCCTCATGTCCTCTCTGTTTCCTGAATCACTCCCACTGATCTATAAATAGTCTACAATTTCTCTTGTCTGTTTCCAAAAACTACTTGATGACACAGCCACATTCTCAGGCTATCGGATTGAATGAAGTGCCAAACGCCAAATACTATACTCAATGTGATGCCACCATCTATCCAAACAGAAGATTCGCTTTCTTTTCTTCAACTTGCTAATCTAGTGGCTCCCGAAGTGTGGTCCCCAGGCCAGCAACCATCAGCAACATCTGGTAAGTTGTAAGGAATTCAGAGTCTCTGGCCTCACCCCAGACTCGGCAGATCTGACACTCTGGGGTGAGGGCCCACAGCCTGGTTTACAACCCTTCCAGGCCATTCTAAGGCACTGTTCCAAAGCGCCACAGCTTCAAGGCTGCAGAGTGTAGGGAATGTTTCGATGGGGACTCTTCTGAGTTTCCTAGAAGGGTCACACCTCATGCCACACAGTGAAGGACATGAAAATGACTGCAGCTGTTTCTCACTGGCAACCCTGCGCCCTCTCCATTGCGGAGTGCTTCTGGCCACGTTGCCAATCCCTTCTCTCCAAGGTCTCGCCCTTTTCCTTCACTGTGCCACTCCTCACCCCAGGAGCCAACACCATGCCCCCAATTGCCTTCTGTAGAGCAGTTTTGCAGGTGCAACCTTCCTGTCTTTTCCCCACATTGGTACCCTTCAAAATATCCTCACGAACAGAGACAGACAGACTCACGTAGGGGAGAGATCCTGTTGTAAGTATCAGGATAAATACTTTCTCATATAGTATTTGTGTGTGTGTGTGTGTATAGAGACCATCATTCATATATGTATATAAATACATACATAGTCCTATATGAACAATTACCCCACTACCCGTGATTGATGGGATATTAGTAGATGGCTTTTGTCATCTCCATCTTCTTCTCCTTCAATCTCCAAATTTTTTTGCAGTGAACATATTCCACTTTCTTGATGAAAGCAAGTGAAAATTAGAAAGAAATAATAATGGAGGAAGGAAGGAAGGGAAAGGGGAGCACACTGGCTCCTCTGCAGAGTGTTGGACAGTGTGGTTGGACTGAGAGGAGGGTCCCTGGGTGGCAGAGCTGGGGCCAAGGCTGGGCAGGGGTGGCCTAAACGTGTCCATGATGCTGTGTGCTCCCCAGGGGGCCATGTTATCCACTAGCTGCTGCCAACTGCCTCTTTAGAGCAGCGTAAGGCTAGGAATCAAATCTGCCTTTGTATGGGAAAATAGGAATGTCATGCTACACGTTGGGTGTGTAATTATAAAGAAATGAAAATTTTTAGAGCAATAAAATAGACAGTTGAGTACATGTTCTAAAAATAAACTGCACAATGTCCCACAGGCACGTAAAAGAGAGAGAGGAAAGATTACAATCCCGCTACACACAAAAGGGTATTGTTGTCACTTACGGTGATAAAGTCCTGCCCGTAACCACTTCCTTCATTGTCCCCTGCAGATCTGCACGGTTCAGCCCCGTCTGCCTCAACTTCGCCTCCTCCATTAAGCAAAGTCCAAATGTTAAATGCCTCATTAACACTTCCTGCCACCAGGAGCAATTGTGTCTCAAGTGATTTTTCTTAACTTCTCTGGGTCCAATTCATTCTTTTCTGTTTTTTAGAGAGCGAATCTCTGAAAAATGTTCTCTCTTCCTTTCTGCCTATTACCTTTTCTCTTTCAGCGCCACAAAAGTGTCTGCTGCAGGAGGGTGACCATATCCTCTCCTCTTCATGTTTACGAGTCTTACTCCGGCCTGCTCCCCTCATTTTGGAATACATTTAAGCACATGCCTCCATTAGGAGTAGCATATAGGTCATGTGTCTTCCCATAGAGTTGTCCCTTGGTCTACTATAGTCCATTGTCACCCCATGGTGTCTATGAGACCTTTGATACCACATTGCTCCTGTCCCTCTATAGCCTTTGCTGTTTCCCACTGCCAAGAAACAAGGCGTTGTGGTGTGAGTGGTGCTATTTCACTTAATTTATGCTCATTTACATTTATTAAAATGGGATCCTTCATTTTTGAAGCTGAAGCATTGCTAGAGTCACACTGACTTAATAAAGAAGCAAGACCTGCTTGTGCGTGAAACTATGCCAGGTCCTTCAGGAAGATTCACCGCAAACACTAGCTTCTAGGAACTTAGAATACATCTAAGTATTCTAAGGATGAAAAGGATGGTATTAGATATGTGGCTACTAGGTAGGGAGTAGGCCACCCCCAAACGCAGTGGCTTATCTGAGGTCAATTGTTCCTCTCTCGCTTGACAGCTCAGAAGTACATAGACCAAGGCCACAAAGCGGCTCTGTCACCTCCGGTGTTTGTTTTCCACGATTGTTCCAATTATAGCCAATTCCCAGGTGGTAACAAGGAAGAAAAACTGTAGGACCAGCAGCATACATCTTTTTTGCTCATATGCCATTGGGTCAAACATAGTCACTTGACTGTACTACTTACTACAAGAAGCCTGGGGAGTGTAGTCTGCTAGGTGCATAGCTGGATGCCCAACTAAAGTGGGAAGGGGGGAGAAATAGTTTCTGCTACTGAAAGGAAGGGAGGAAAAATGGTTTCTGGAAGGCTCTGTCAGTTTTCTAGGGCTGCAATCCAAATAACCGCAAACCACAACTGGGTGGTTTAAAGCAACAGAAATGTGTTTTCTCACAGTGCCAGAGGATAGAAGTTCAAAGTGAAGGTGCTAACAGGGCTGGTTCCTCCTGAGGACTTTCAGGAGACATCTGTTCCAACCGTTGCTTTACCTTCTGGGGGTTGCCAGCGACCCTCGGCATTCCTTGGCTCGTAGACACATCATTGCAATACCTGGCCCATCTGTACATGGTGATCTCCTCTCTGTGTGGCATCTAAATCTCCCTCTCCTTTGCCCTATAAAGACTCTAGGCATTGTAGGGACCACCCTAATCCAGTATGACCACTGCTTGGGGGTTGTCCAAAGGGTGGTCTCTTGCGAGGCCTCTTTCCTTGTCTTGCTATGACTACATCTTGCTATGACCTCACATGCTATTTCATCTATCTCCACGACCTTGGTGCCTTTGTGTGTATCTAACTTTCTTCTTAAGGACAATAGTCAGGTTGCATTCAGGTCTACCCTAACAGTTTCATTTGAACTTAACCGCCTTTTTTAAAGGCCTGACCTCTAAACACAGTCACATTCTGAGTTACTAGAGGTTGGAGCTTCAACAAATTATGTAGGGCCGTACACACACAAAAACAACACAATATTTTAACTTGATTACATATGAAAAGACCCTTTATCTAAATAAGGTCAAATAAACAGGTATCAGAGATTAGACTTAAACATCATAACACCTACTACAGAAGCCACTGGAAGCATCCTGCAGCCCTGGCTAGAGTGGCTCAGTTGATTGGGAGTTCTCCTGTGCACCAAAAAGTTGCCAGTCTGATCCCCAGTCAGGGCACATGCCTGGGTTGTGGGTTTGAACCCCATTAGGGGTGTGCAGGAGGCAGCTCTCACATTGATGTTTCTCTCTCCCTCTCCCTTCTTCTTTCTCTAAAAGTCAATAAAAAAAAAATCTTAAAAATTTTTTTTTAAAAAGGAAGTATCCTGTAGATTATGTCAGCAGGATATTTATATTTATATGTCTATTTAACAACTTTGTGAGGTATAATTGATATATAATAAACTACATATAAATTGATACACAATAATCTAGTATGAAATTTGATGTATTTCATTTATACACTCATGAGTATATTTGATCTGTATAGTCATGAATTTTGTTGAAGTCTAATCACCACAAGCAAGATAGTGAACATCCCCTCCCTCCTGTCATCCCCTCCGTATCCATACAACCACTGGTCTCATTTCTATCACCATAAATTAATTTGAATTTCTTAGAGTTTCAGATATTTGAAATCACACACTATGTATTTGCTTTTGCCTGACTTCTTTTATTCAGCATAATTATTTTGAGATTGTATTCATGTTGTATTTCTCACGTTTATTCTTTAATTTATTTTGAATAGTAGTATTTCATTGTAAAAATATACTGTACCACAATTTGTTTATGCATTCACATATTGATGAACATTTGGGTTGTTTCTAGTTTTTGTTTAGTAGACATAAAGCTGCTATAAACATTCATAAACAAGCCTTTGTGTGGTCATATGGTTTTCTTTCTCTTGAGTAAATATCTAGGAGTGGGGCTGTTGGATTGCATAGCAAGTGTATGTTAAGCTCTTTATGAAATTGATGGACTATTTTCCAAAATGGTTGTACCATTTTATGTTCCCACCAGCAGTTTATGAGAGCTTTAGTTCCTCTATATTCTTGCCAACATTTGGAATTTTAATTATAGCCATTTTAATAGATGTTTAGTGGTATCCCATTGTGGTTTCAACTTGAATTTTCCTAATGACTAATAACGTTCAGCATATTTTTGTGTGCTTATTTGCTAATGATATATATTTCATGGTGAAGTGTCTGTTCAAATCTTTTGGCAATTTTTATTGGGTTGTTTTATTTTTATTACTGATATTTAAAAGCCTTTTATTGTTTTGATTATGTATTTATATACATTTATCAGCTATATGATTTGAAATATTTTCCCAGTGTCTGGTTTTTATTTTCATTTTTCTAACAGTTCCCTTAAAAGAGTAGAACTTTTAAATTTCGTTGAAGTCCAGTTCATTATTTTTTGCTTTCATAGATTTTTGCTTTTGGTGTCACATCTAAGAAATTATTGGCCAGTTCAGGGTCACAAAGGTTTTCTCTTATGCTTTTTCTGTTTTACACTTAGGTCTTTGACCCATTTTGAGTGGATTTGTGTATATGGTGCAAAGCATGGATTGAAACCTCTTTTTTTAACCTGTGGATATGCAATTGTTCCAGAACCATTTGTAGAGAAGACTATCTTTTCCCCACTTGCCTTGGCACTTTTGTTTTGAAAAAAATCAGTTGCTTTTACAACTGTGGGTCAGTTTCTGGGCTTCATTTTGTTCCATCCATTTATTCTACCTTTATGTTAATACCACATTGTTTTATTTGCTGTAGCTTTGTAACAAGGCTTCAAATTGGGTCAAGTTAAGCCTATAACTTTGTCTCTTTGTTTTTCTTTTCCAAAATTTTGTGTATTGTGTATGTTGTGCATTTTCATATGGATTTTAAAATCAGCTTGTCAATTTCTACAGAAACACCTATTAGTATTTGGATCGAGGTTGTATTAAATTTATAAATTAATTTTGAGAGAAATTTTATTTGAACAATAACAAGTTCTATGACTGCTTAGCTGAGTATATATCTCTATTCAGGTCTCCTTTAATTTCCTCCAGTGATGTTTTGTAATTTTCAATGTACAGGTCTTGGATATCCTTTGGCAGATTTAGCCATAAGTATTTAAATTCCTGATGACTTTGTTGAATAGCATTGTTTTTATTTTCATTTAAATTTTAGACTATGTAATGCTAATCTATAGAAATTCAATTTATTTTTACATAGGATGTTTTATCTTACAATATTGCTACACTCAGTTCTGGTAGCTTTTTTTGCGGATTTTATCAGATAGGCTATAACGGCAATCGTCATGTACAAAATAAGTTTTACCTCTTCTTTGCCCACCTGGGTGCCCTTTATTTCTTCTTTCCGTATTGCATTGGCTAGAACTTCCAGCACAATGGTGAATGGAAGTCATGTGAGCAGATATCCTTATACTGTTTCTGGTTTAAGGGGAAGCATCTGTCTTTTACTTTTAGATACGTTGATGGCGACAGGGTTTTGATAGATGCTCTCCATCGGACTGAGGAGTTCTCTTCTTAATATACGGAAAGCTCTTTTCCATGATCAGGGATCTTGTTAGAGTTTGTCAAATGTTTTGCTTTTTCTCTATCTATTGATATTATCATGTGCTTTTCTTATTTTTATTTGTTAATATTGTGAATTACATTGATTTAGTAAACCAAACTTATTTTCCGAGGATAAAGCTTACGTGTTCCTGATATATTCTTTTAGTATATTGTTGCATTCAGTTTGGTAAAATTTTGTTTAAAATAGTTGCACATATGTTCATGGGGATATTGATCTGTAATTTTATTTTTTAAATGTCTCTTTACAGTGTTGGTGTCAGGATGAAATGTGAATTATTTCCTTTTCTTCCATCTTCTGGAAGAGTTTGTACGTGGTTGATATTATTTCTATCTTAAATGTTTGGCGAGATCCACCAGTGAAGCCATCTGCGCTTACGTGTTTCTTTGTGGGAGGGTATTTATCTGCAAATTCACTTTCTTTTGGATATTATTTTTAAGACTTGTGAGCGAGATCAATGCCATGCTTAGTGCTGGGCCCCCGTCCCGAGGCAAGATCTTTATGAGCACAAAACTCAGAGCCTCGCAGACCCCAGGTTTCCCACCTGGCCCCTCGCTGGCCCTGTGTGAGCGCTGGATGGCTCTCTCCAGACCTTGGTGGTTTCACCACACATGCAACGCCTACTGTGCTGGACACTCGAGGGGACCCTCCCCAGATCTGCACAGTTTCCTCTGTGCTCAGGCCTCGCCTCCCTGGCTTCTGCTCTGAGACTCTAACTGCCTTCGCTTCCCTGGCCTCTCACCTGTTCATTGCAGGGAGTCCTCTCGCTCTGCCTGATTACCCCTTGCTGCACAAACTCTGCAGGCAGTGAGCTCGGGCAATTGTAGGGCTCACCCCATTTGTTTTTCGTCTCCCGGGGATCACTATATTTCACTGCCTGATGTCTACTGTCTCGAAAACCAGTGTCCCATATATTTTGTCTGTCTTGTTGCTATTATTGTCTCAGATGGGAGGGTAACCTGGAGCCTGTTACTCCATCTTGGTCAGAAGCAGAAGTCGGCAATTTGCCTTTGAATTTAGGGGAAATCATGCACCGTCATCCTGGTTTGGCTGCATGGCTATGCCAGCTCCTTAATGTCAGAGAAAGTAAATGCAGAGCCCCTAATAATCCATAGCATGTAAAGCTGCAATCAAGTCTGCAAAGGTCACATAGCAGGTGCTTGTAGCAGAAGCAGGAGGCTCCATAACCTGCAGGCTTTGCATGGGCGAGTCCTTGCCCTCGGAGGGCCTAGTCAGAGATGTGATACGTTTCTGAATGCCCTCTAAGTGCTGCAGAAACTTGACAACAAACTGTTTCATGCCTGTGATTCCAAGCTGAACATGCCACTTATTTGCTAAGTATGGAGGCATTTATAGACGCCGAGAGGGCCTTGTCTATTTTAAATGTTCTTTTGTGCTTCATCAATGCTAATGGGAGTTGAGCAGCCAAATCATCACGCCCATGTTACGTCCACTGGGAAATTCACTCTCCAAAATCTAAGTGGAAAAGTATCAATGCCTCCAATTTTAGGAGACACTCATAAAGGTGCAGGTTGCAAATAATTGAAAACTACTGTTTCGCATGAGCGGAGATGATGGATGTCCTTTGTGAGCAGGAGTCATTCTTATTGGTGTTTACGCGCACCTTGAGTATATTTTTGCTGTAAGCTTTTTTATAAACCTCTGCGGAAGGAAACAGGCTCTCCACCCTGGCGTTTCAGTGGGGGCTTCCTTAGAGCAAAGGATCATGATGATTCAAAAAAGGATATGACAGGCGCCGGCTACAGACACTACAGTTTCAGCTGACATTTGCTAAGAAAGGCAGTTGAGAAGTTACTAATTGCTGTACGCCTACATGGTGCCAGGCAGTGTGCTAAGCGCTTGGCATGGTTATCACTTTTAATTCTCACAACAAGCGCATGTACAACATGATCTCGAATTTATGGAGATGTAAGCAGAGAGTTATATAGACGCCATACACCTTGTTAGGTCCAATTTGCCTGCTTTCGTATCTCAAGCTCTTTGCTTCTGCTGCCTGGAGAATCTTTAGGTTTGAATTTGTTAATTTATTATCAATCAGTTATTCATTTATTCTGTGAGGTAGTTCCTGGAAAACAGAATTCTCCTGGGCTTAGGAATCAGACCCATATAGTTTGTAAGGCTGGCCCCAACCCCAAAATCATTCACTCCTTCCACAGATACGTATTGTAGGTGATGAAAGAGATGAAGAAAAATAAGCCAGACTAGATTCTTACTCCGCTAAATACGGCCACCAGTTGGCGGTGGCAATGTTGAGATTCGAACCCAGTGCTGTCCAACATGTGGCTTGAACTCTCCCCACATTACCCTGCATTCCCAGGACCACTTAGCACCAGGTTGGTTAGGCTAATGGACCACTTTCACTCTGGAGGTGATACATTAAAGGGCTTAAAAGGATGGACTGTGACATATTCTGCCTGAGTTCAAGTCCTTTCTTTGCTACTTACTACCTATGAGATCTTGGGTGAATTACTTAGCGTCTCTTTGCCTCAATCATCTTATTGATAAAATAGGGGTGGTAAGATGCACCTACCTTGCAGGTTTTTTATGAGGGTTAAACGAGTGGAGAAACTTAGATGAGTGTTTGGTCCATTGTAAGTACTTATTAATTATTTGCATCTTTTTCTTCCTTGTGTGTACATAGAAGTTCTTCCCCTTTTGGAGTTAATGGGGAATGTATTTCTTTCCTATGAAAAAAATATTGCACATTAAGTCAGTAATTTAAGAACTAGAAAGAACAATAAGAGATATCTTTTAAAACACATAATGCTGTTACCACTCTGAAAACACCCTCTTGCCAAATTAGGGCAGGTGACCGTGGAAGCCCAGAAGAACCCAGATAGTCAGCAGAAGAACTGCAGTTGTCACCCAGAAGACTACAGGGTCTCTCTTTTCAAATTCCATCTCAGCTTCAGGGGCAAAGATACATGGGGCAGATTCCTGACTCCTCGCGTTGCTGGGCGGATGGCCTTGGACAAGTCACCTAAACTTTCTGAGCCTCAGGTTTCTCATCTATAACATAGATGAGATAACAATTCTTTTCTCATTAGGTTTTTGTGATAATAACATGAGATAATGTTTATAATAGAGTTAGCACATTGGCTGGAGTCATAGGTACTTAATAAACACTTATAAATACAGACATATGTGCGTATGGCTGAGCACTGCCTTTGGAGTCAAATATGTCTGGATTTGAAGCCCATCTCCCTCTGCCAAAGAGCTGTGATCCTTGGCCGGTTACCGAACTTCCCTAACGTCTCTTAATCTGCGTGATAGGGATAAATTGCCTCTCTCTTGGGGTTGCTGTGAGGATTAAAGAAAATAATGCCGATAAAGCACCACATATAATGTCTGGCGTACAGTCAGTGTCCAGTAAATAATAACAGATGCACATATCATTATAATTACTTTCTTGATTATTTTTAAATCACCTGGTGTCTACTGTGGCAACGCCATTCTGTGCTTAAATAATGTTCTCCAGGGTTCTAGACCTTCGAATTAGCTCACTGAACTTAGGCAGGGTTGTATCCGGCATCCCTAGCTGGTCGTCTTCACTCATAAACTACAATCGGTAACATGGCAACGTGCCCGCTGCCTGGCTGCCAAAGGGAGGTTTGCTGAGATCCCTTTGATACGGACTTGTTGTTACAGAGCAAGATTCCAGTCACTCTTGAAGCATGTAAATAATTGAATCCATGTTTCCATCTAGAAACATACTGAGTCAAAGATTTTGGCTAAGCCTTGCAGAGTGAAGTAGGAACGTGAGGAGTGAGTGATGAAAAGAACATGCTTTAGTTGGGGTTTCATTTCCCACTTTCTCACTTTTTCTAGTGGTGCAGAGGATTTCAGGGGCGATCGTAGAGAGATGCGTGACTCACATGATTTGACCTTGGCAAGAGTGGAGGGAGCTTTGGGGCCTCTAGAGAGTGACAGGGTCAGAGCTATGGTGAATAGGCCTTAAATAAGGACATGGCAAGGCCACCAGGACTATTTTTTTCTCCTATTATGATATGCTGGTCTGAAGTATCAGCTCTTCTTTGTCTATTGTTGGTATCACACAATCATAGTATCTGTAATGTTCACCCTTAATTTTGTATTTTCCCAGTGAGGAAATGATGACCCAGAAAGGTTAAGTAACAACTGAAAGTCTCAGAGTTGGTTAATGGAGAGGAGGGACCGAATTTCAGCTCTTTGACCACAATTTATACTATTAGTATCTCAAAATCCCAACATACAGTGTATTCATTACTAGCTTCTAAATTTTCAGAAAAGGAACTCTTTGTCCAGGGAAGTGAAGTGACACTCCCCAAGGGTCACACGGCTACTTAACAGCAGATCTGAAACCGGAATCCACTGTTTCTGATCCTCGATCTCCTTGAAAGAACACTTTCTGCTCTACAACTTGGAAATAGGAAAATGTTTTCAGAGCCTGACCATTGAAAGCTGTGAAGCATCATCTTCTGTCATTCATATCATCCCGTGGTGTTTTAAGCTTGATTGCCATGGCGACCACTAAAATATTAAGCATCTCCACGCAAACCTAGAAAGGCGACCTAGAAAGGCTGCTGCTCCTGGAGCCGGGAGAGTGCAGAGCCAAGAATCAGCTACCACTGATCCCTCTGCTCCATGACCCCACAGCTGCCCGACCAGGGTCACTCTCCTCCAGGACGGCTTGCTGTGTGGGACCTGCCCCTGACAGGCCCATGCTAACCACACAGTAAATACAAACAAGAATATAAACGGTAGGTTATTGAAGACCACTCCTCGCCTTCCTTCCACCCTTCCTCCCTTTTTTCCATGTGAGCAATAACAGAACTCTTAAATCCATGTCATGTTTCAGTTTCTAGCCAAGCAGATAAGCTCCATCCATCACACCCAAGCCCCTAAGAGACCAGACACTGGGCTTCCTGAGAACTACAACATGAACACATCCAGATCATTTATTTCATGTCACCTTCCTCTGTTATATTATTTCCTGTCCTCCAACAGCTTCAGCAAAGTGCTGTGCACATGTGTGTGTACGCACACATATGCATGTGTGTGAGGGAGGTCTGCGAAGATGCTGAGCTTATTTGCCACGGACACAATGAGTTGCTACTGAAAGGTGGTTTGCTCTTCACTGACCCTGAGGTAACAGGAATCAGCAGTGGAGTGGCAGGGAGGTGGCTGGTCGTGGCAGCAAGTAGCAGGAAGGCCTAAGGGGCAATGCAGTTTCTTTGAAGCAAATAAACAATTCACAGTCATGTGATATTTCGAAACAATCTCCCAGTTTGACCTCTATCAGGCAGTGCATCTTTCTACAGAGGTCACTGGGAGCAAGTCAGCGGAGGGGAGAGCTGTACTTTTTATCGCAGGGATTACAAACCAAAACTGTAATTAGTTTTAAGTGGACGAGTGTGGGTGGGGGGCACAGGTGTCCAGGCCGTTGCTTTCTTCCCCTGTCCAGATGTTGTGCCAGCTGCAGGGTGAGGAGGGAACCCATGACCTCACCTTTCTTACTTGTCTGATTCGTAGCTGGAGGCTTCTCTCTTTGGCTGACCATCTGGCTCCTGGCGCCAGGAAGTAAAATTATTATTATTTTTTCCAAATGAAAGGCTTTGAATCACAGCTGTTAATTACCCGATGATTATTAAAAACACATATTGCCTACTGAGGTTTGCGAAGACAACTCATGCGTACTGTCTGGCCCCCTCTCAGCAGCTCTCATCCTCAATCGATGTACATGTTTCTTCAAAGAACAAAATGTGATTTTCCTATACAGTCAGGCAAATGCAAATAAGCAGGGCCGTGAAGAGATTCTGGACACTGTTTAAAGTAATAAAGACTTTTTCCCCAAGCACAGCATGTTCCAGAACCTCAAGTTGCTTATCTTAGCCCAGTTTTTGATTCAGATTACTTCCATTTGGGGGTCTTGCAAACACCTGCAGCCCCTCTCCTGGTGCTGACTAAGGCCTGTGTACCAATGATGCCCAGAAAAAAGGAAGGAAAGAAAGAAAAGACCCAGCAGAAGGACTCTAATAAATTATAGATCTCAGCTGTCGTGCTGGGCTCCTGGAACTCAGGTGAGGTGCAGATGGAGGCTGCCTGGGCCGGCGCAGCCTGGGGGTGGAAGGAGCAGCAGCTAGAGGTGGCTCTTTTGCCTGCCAGGGGAAATGACTGGAAGTTATGGCTGGATGGCAAGAGAAGCAGACTTGGAGTTTCGACTGTGTGTCAGATTTGTGTGTGGGAGGAGGATTCTGAATGTTTATGGGGCATCGCGTGGGTTTTTCATCTTGAATCCCAGGTCCAGGGGACAGTATGGCCAGACCTATAATGGAGGAGTACCTTGCGCTCTCTCAATTCTCTGTACGGTGCTAGGCATGGTGGGGAAGGCAGACATCCAAGAAAACTAGTTGGCAGCAAAGACTACGAAGGATGGGGAGACCAAATCACTGCTAAATCCACACATTCAACACATATTTATTGCATACTCATCACCACATAAATCAAGTGCTATACCAATGAACAGAATAGGACACGTGAACTAAGGTCTCTGCTCCCTTGGAGCATACATGCCAGCAGAGTGAGACAAAGCACAGAAAATGCGAGGAAGCGAAATCTACACCATGTTACATGGAGATCAAGGATACGGGCAAAATGAACCAGGAAACAGGAATGGGTAGTCTCGTGGGGGTGAACCTACTTGCAAGTGAGGTGGCCAGGACAGGCTTCTTAGAAGAAATGACTCGAAGGAGGTCAGGGCCTGAGCCGTGCAGACAACTTGGGGGGCGTGTGCCAGGCAGAGAAAGCAGCCCCAAGGAAGCTGCTGAGGCAGAAGCAAGACTGGCAAGTTCTCTAATCATCAGCCTCAGTAACCGCAGTGGAGTGAGTGACAGGGACAGTAGGCATTGAAGCAAATGAGGTCAGGGAGGTAAAAGGGGAGCCGATGTCCATGTAGGACCTTGGAGGCCGTTACACATGTTTGGGTTGTGCTGGGAGCGAGACGGGGCTCTGTCGGATGGCACTGAGCTGAAGAGAGATGTGATGTGACTGCTACTCTAACAAGATGCCACCGGCCCCTGTGTTGCTTCCAGACTTGACTGTGTATCAGAATAACCTGAGGGCTTGTTAGGACATTGGTTGTGGCGCCCACCCCTCGGTTCCATGGGTCTGGTGTAGGGATGGGGGATTTGCATGGCCTACGAGTTCTCAGGTGCTGTGCTGCTATGGTCTTGAAGACCACACTCTGAGAACCACTCTAAGAGAAGCAATAGGAAGAAATGAGAGAAACAGCATCAGAAACGCCCTCCTGGAGGAAGTGGATTGACGTTCTGCCCTAATGAACAGATAGGCTCTGGGCCAGTAAAAGGTAGAACCACCCAAGGACAGGAATCACATGAGCCAGTGCACAGTGGAACTGATTTTTCTTCCCATGCTGCCTTCAGCTGGAAAGAACGTGGGTGGTTTACAGAACGTGGAACAGTTGCCCACATGGAGGCCTCTCTGTCACCCTTATCTCTGGCCCAGTCTCATCTCTCTGGCGCCCTTTTCAAGGTTCTTCTTGTTTCATGTTTAAAAGAACGGGGAGGTCTCACATGTGAACGCCCACCTTGGTCTACACTGCAGGCTACTTGCTGTCCTTATCTCCCAGCACCGCTCACTCCCAGATTCCGGGGCTGCCATTCCCTTCGGCATCAGTTACCTTCTGCAGGACACCCGCACCCAGGGCCACTGTGAGTGACGCGCTTTTACTGAAGGCTTGCGGGGTCTAGAGAGTGACAGAACAGCCCAGGACAGAAAACAACTCAAAACCGAGCAGCAGGCCCCACGGTCCTGGCAATCCCTTGCCATCCCTGACTCCAGGAATTTCTCACCGGCCCTCGTCCCCTGTCTCAGCCTCCTGCTCTATAACCGGGCCCCTTTGCTCTCCCAGGAATCCAGGGCCCCGCTGCTCTTGAAGCTGACTCCCGTGTCACCTGGTGGGCTCCTCCATCCCTCCTCCTGTCCTACCCAGAGCAGCGTAACTCTGCGGGGTCCTTCCCCTTCCCTGAGTCTATGCCCTGGGGGCGTCGCTCTCATCACCCAGAAGAACCCAGCAAGGCCTTTTCCTAAGGAGAAACGGAGTTCTCTAGGAAGACGGATCCCATGTCCTCCTGGGGCCCCCGACTTCTAAAGCAGTGAGTTTATGTAGGAACGCCTCCCCTCCCGTCCTAGTAACACCTGGTACAGCAAGATCGAAGACGTCTAACACGGCTCAAAGCCATGAGGGGACCAAAACCAGGGCAGGGTTAAGGCACAGCCAGGACACCAGGCGCATGCCTTACCTCCCAGTGCTGCTGGGGGAGAGGTGCCAACTTGGCTTTTCACGTGCCTCGGAAAGGGGGCAGCTGCGGGGCCTGCCTGTGGCCGGCGAGGTCAGCTTCAACCAAAAGAGCACCAGGCACTTGCTGGGCGCTCATTCAGCCACCCAGCTAGGCTCCCTGCCCGAGTCCACAGGACAGCGGGGCCACGGGATAGGTGCAGGGTGATGCAGCAGAGGGTTGGGGAGTAGAGAGCAATGATAAAACGTGTCTCTTCAGGAGTCAGACTGCATGGATTTGAGTTCTGGAGGTCCTGGCATTTACAAGCCTTAGGACTTTGGGCAGTTACATGACCTCTCTGCCCTGAGGTCTTTACCGTCTTGGAGGGGTTGTCAGGAACACTGAGTTAATGTGTGTAAAGCATACCCAAGGGCACCTGGACTGGGCTGAGTGGTCAGGGAGTGTTTGCTATCTGGGCCACTAAGCAGTAGACATTCATTAAATATTGGGGGTGGGGGGAGGCAGGAGAGAGTAAAGGGGGGATAAATGGTGATGGAAAGAGACGTGATTGGGGATGGTGAACGCACAATACACCATACAGATGATATATTATAGCGTCATACACCTGAATTCTATATAATTTTATTAACCAATGTCACTCCAATAAATTCATTGAAAATAAATAAATAAATATTGGTGGGGTGAACTCAGGCACCTGGGTACTTGAGGTGACAAAGTATAACTATAGAAAATGGGATGTTGAAGAGTTGTTTTGTGAAACAAGTTCATTTTATAGCTGTATTTGTTTGTAAATAGTATATAATTCATATACTGTAAAGTGTACCCTTTTAAAGCATACAATTCAGTGGGTCTTAGTATATTCACAAAGCTATGCAATTATTACCACTAATTTCAAGACATTTCATCACTCCAAGAAGTAACCCTGTACCCGTCAGCAATCATTTCCCTTCTCCCTCTTCCCCAACCCTGGTAACCAGGGGCTACTACTTCCTGTCTTCATGGATTTGCCTATTTGGGGCATTAAATATACACGAAATCATTCAATATGTGACTTTTAGTGTCTAGCTTCTCTCATTTAACATAATGTTTTCCAGACTAATCCCTGTTGTACTGTGAATCAGTGCTTCATTCCCTTTTCTTGGCTGAATAATATTTCGCTATGGTATATAGCACAATTTATTGTCCATTTATCAGTTGATGGAAATTTGTAATATTTCTACATTTGAGCTCTCATTAATAATGCTACTATGAACATCCATATGCAAGTTGTTTGTGGGCATCTGTTTTCTTTTCTCTTGGGAATATACCTAGGAGTGCAATTGCTAGGTCACGTGGTGATTCCATGTTTGACATTTTGAAGAACTACCCAACTTTTTGCCAGAGTGGCTTCACCCTTCTACCTTCAGTAATGTGTGAGGTTCCATCTCCACATCTTTGCCAGTACTTGTCAGTGCCTGTCATTTTGATCACAGCCATCCTAGTGGGTGTGAAGCAGTATCCTGTGACTTGATTTCCATTTCCCTAGTGACTAATGAGGCTGAGCATATTTCCATATGCTCATTGGCTATTTTATATCTTCAGCTCATTTGATTTTAACATGAGCATTGGAGGTGGAGCTAGTAAGTCTAAATAAAATCATCTAGGGGGTAACACATGCCCTATAAAGACATGAGCACATGTGTGAGCAGATGAGGCTGGAGTTAGAATGTCTATAATAATCGGCATATGAGTGATGGCTGGAGCCATAAAGAGACAAGAGTTCTAGAAGGGAGAGAACAGGGAATCCTTGAGCCTCCAGAAACTTCTGCACTCAGTGGGAAAGTAAAAGAGGGAATAGAGCCTCACTGGTGTGGCTCAGTTGATGGGGTGCCTTCCCACGCACCCAAAGATCACTGGCTCGATCCCCAGCAGGGGGTGTGCAGGAGGCAGCTGATCAATGTTTTGCTCTCACATCAATGTTTCTCCCTCTCCCTCTCCCTTTCTCTCTCTCTAAAAATCAATAAAAATATTTTTAAGAAAAGAAAGGATAGGAAGAAGAAAGAAAAGATCAGCAAAGTCAGGAATGGCTTTAGAGCGCCTCTTTGAGAGCAAATTTCAAATTTCAAGGAGTTCTATTAGGATCAGCAAACTGCCTGAGGTCAGGGATTTCTCTCTGAAATAAAACAGTCTCCAAGAAGATCACTGCCAGTTCCAGGACCCAGTCAGTAAGGTTCACAAACTTTTGTTATAACAACAAAATTACGGCGTTTGGGTACCCAATGCTTCTTGCATCTGACAAAAGGCTCTGTTTTTTTAAATCTATGAGATACTTCAAAGATTCAAAATACAGATTGTTTCTCTTTTCACTTCTCAATCCAGAAAAAAATCATAATTTCATGAACACGCCTGACTGTTGGTTCTAAAGTTGTGCACGTCCCACAACCCCGTTCCCACCGTGTGCTTTCCTTTTGTTCCTTCACCTCCAATCTCTAGACCCCAATTTCCCTCCACTTAAGGGACTCAGAGGGAAATCGCAAGCATTGTGAATCTTTCTGCATTTTATGTTCACCTAGTTCCTCGAGATCAAAGATATGTAGATGAGCTCCCATTTTCATGTTGCTTAAAATAACTCAGCCCCTTTGGGTAAGTCGGTGCTTCCTTTTAATGCTGGTCTTCCCTTTGTGTCTGAGATCAGCACTTCCCTGCTTATGATGTTATTTAATCAACTCCAGATTCCTCACGAAAAGGCCCTTCGCTGTCCCTGTTTATCCCTCTTATTTTAGTTCATTTTATGCCGCTTCAAACACAACTGTCACTCACCCAGGTCCATTAATGGAAAATAAAGGTCATGGCTGGGGGCCCCAATCATCACCTCCGCAGACTTCCACACAGGCTTGTGCATGTGTATGTCAATCTTTTCAATTTTCTTCTTGATTTAGTGGAAGCAATCAGAACAGAATTGGCCCTGAATGTTGGCTGCAAAGCTTCCTCCAAGAAATGCACCAACAGGCAGGCAGCTGGCTGGCTGGACCTTATGATCAAGTTCACCAAAATGCATTAACAATACCAAGGGCCTGCTCAACACCGTCTCAAAGGTGAAAATTCCTCCTCGGAAAACGCTTCTTGGACTGGCTATGCCAGCAGTTGGTGTCTGCTCTGTGCCATGGGGCTGCTTTCTCTGTAGGCCTCCCCCCGGCGCCTCTATCTGTACATATGCTTGATTATGTGATATCCTACTGTGCGTGGCAGAGCATGCGGCTCGGAAGAGGCATGCACTTTCAAGTCCAACTATTCCTGCCACTTCTTAATTGGGCGGTCCTGGGCATATTTTACATAAACTCTCTGGGCCTCCATTTATTTGTCTGTAAAGTGAAGATAATTAAAGGACCTGTTTCATAGGGCTGTCAGGAGAATTAATGAGATCAGCTGTAGCAAGTTCTGAGTACAATAGAAAGTGTAAAATTCATCTTGCAAGTTGTTATTTATTAATCCAATTTGTTGTTTACCCATCCAAATATCTGAGTCTTGGTAAATATCCACGTCTCTCCTCCTTCTTACTCTCTGCGTCCGACTGGCCCCCTTTCCTGTTCATCGGGTCCCAGGAAATCTCCAGAACCCACCCCCTTCCCTCTACACCTGCTGCCTTGGTTCATCTAGGGCCCCCCCTGTCTCAGTGGCTCTGTCTCGGGTCTTCCACCACCCTGTCCCTCTTGTCTTTCTGGGGTCATCAGAGTTGTTTTCCTTAAACACTTTCTCAGTGTGAGATTTCAGTAGGAGAATTTTAAGGCAATTTTTCAATTGCAATTTTGAGAAAATGCCCCCCTTCCCCGATTTTGATTTTCGTGGGGTCTTTTGTTCACACAGTTTCATGATCTCAGGCCTGGTTCCTTATTAGTTCATCACATTTGCCTTGTTAGTTAGATACAGTCTTAGGTGGCCCTGAGAGGTTCTTAGTGATGCTTATGTGCGCAGACTTTTTCTTTTGGTCAGGACACATGGATATTTTTTTCATATACATATGTGCATGTATTTTACTCTAAAAATATTATTTTATTTATACTCCTGTATGAAAAAAATGGCTGTACTATCATGTATACATACGTACTAATATTTGAAAGAGAATTTGATAATAAATCACATCTAAATTTAATAAAAAACACATAAATATTAAGACACTGATTGGTCATATAGAAAGCAAGTTGGAGGAAAAAGAACATTAGCTATACTTTTCATTTTTATTAGAGAGAGGCACCCTCTGAGATGGATAAAATCAATTAGTAATATTCATCTATATTGCAAACTAATATATGCCTGAGAAACTTAAAGTCTGGTGTGCTTCAGTCATTTGTTCCCAATGATGCATCTCAGCTTCCTTCATGATTGATTCTGTTGGTATAATATAATGTTTTACATTAACATGATTACAGTGATAATCACTTATTAATTTATAACATTAGCATGATGAATATAATTATTAACCAAATAGTAAAGGCTTGCTTTAGTGAAAAAAAAAAATCATTTTCACATCAGCTGACAGCCATGTTACTCTCTTATAATAGAAATTTTGCTGTTTCCCCCATTTCCATGAGTTCAGTCCAAATTCTGCTAGCATGGCCCTCAAGGTGTGTTATAATCTACTAGCCCACCTCCTGGTTCATTGATCCACCAGCAAGGACCTTGCCCTAACCTTTTCTTCTGTCTTTCTTCCCATTTAATATCATCCCATGTCCTCACTCTGTTAAAATTACTCTGGAGTGCTATTTTAATAACTGCACTATAATCTATCATATGGATATGCCATAATTTAACATCCCCATATTGTTGAAATTTAAGATAATTTGCAGTTATCTGATATTATGAGTAATATTATAAAGAACATTATTGTGCTTAATTTTTGTCACTTAAATAGATAGATTTTTGGACAACTTATGGACAACCTGAGAATGTGCTTAAAAGAGCCACTGGTGGCAGACTCCTGCTAGGAATAGACATGTGACAGCCAAGGGACCAAGGGGGCAGTGCAGTGAGGGAGATAAGAGAGGAAGCTGACTTGCTGGGTGAATGAAGACTTGTCCTCTTAATGGTCACTCTGGGGATAAGCCTGGTTTTGGAGCAGCTGAACAGCCATTATCATCATAACTCAGCTGGAATATTTGGGAAGGTCCACTTAAGGACCCAGTACACCCCTTGTTCCTTTCTGACTTTGATGTTTTTTTATCTTAGTGAATCCTTCCCTCCTGCATCCCTGCCTCCCATCCTCTCTGCAAGGGTACGTTATGGGCCAGATCTGTGTGTGCTGGGGAAGGAGATGCGGCCCTGCCCTAAAGGAGTGGCCACCTCATCTGCAGAGCGGCATCGAGATTTTGTTCAGGCCCCTAATTGCGCTATTTATTTGGGTGACGGCCAACTATTCCCTGTGCTTGTATTTGCTGTTTTCTCTTACTTCAGGGTAGGTGCCTTATTAATACCGGCCTCTTCCCCTTTGCTTCCCCCAAGACGTGTGAGTGCACAAGTTAATATTTCTCTGAAACACTCTGCGCTTCCAGATGGAAACTGCTCTTATTGCCACGATTAGCATCGTTATTAATAATGTAAATAATACCAGTATGACCAGCAGCACAGCGTCCCCTCTGCCGCTACTCACAGTCATTTTATACCTCTTTTGGTTTTTTCTTTACCATCGCCCGGGGGCTGTTCAGAAAATTAAAATCCAATAATAAGAATGAAGAGTAATTAAAATAACATCGAGAACAATAGAAAAGAGATGACAAATACTGAAAAAGCTAAGAAAACATAACCAAGGGGCTAACCTCACCATGACAGGTGCTAATAAGATCAACTAGGAATATGTGACCAAGTCCTTCCCTAGAACTCGAAAACTCTCTCCTTCTTGCTGAGTGGCCTTTTTGCCACTGAGGTCTCCAGAGGTGCTGGGTTGTATAACACTTATTTAGCTGATCCTGACAAAAATATGCTACGAGGAGGCAAGAGATGAAGGAAAAAGGACACTCATTATGAACCACACTGAAGGCCGTTTCCCCTCGGGCTGGGTGCTGGCAGGGCTCCCGGGCCTTGTCCCCCACAGCCCAGACCCTGTAGGAAGATTTGTGGAGCTTAAGGGGCCTTCACACTTCATTTCCCCCATGCTCTGTACACCTTTGTAGGTTTTGATCTTCAGTTTCTCCATCTGAAAAATGGGTATATGGGTCAGACGTACAACTCATGAGAAAAGCTAAGTAAAATGGTTGTTCCTATGCAAAACACATACAACAGTCACGTGACAGTAATTTGATGAAGCATATGGGCATTAGAAATCAGAGGAATGTTACTGTTTGAAACAAAGTCAGGTGGGAAAATGAACCAGCTGGAATAGGCAAGCTTTGTCCCAAGGACCCCTTGGCCGGCGCCTGACTGTGTCACTGAGCTCCACCTCTACCGGATACCGACTCCTCGCCTGTGTTCTCATGGTCCTGGGTGGGTTCCTCGGGCGACTTCATGCTCTGTGACTCAGTTGCTCTTTCTGTTAGTCTATGACTAAGGTCAGTGTTCCTAGCCATACACGTCTGCAGTGGAATGAGCACTGGAGTAGGAGTCAGAGACCTGGGCCACTCCTTAGGTTTTCATTCATAAGATAAATATCTGAGTATTCTTGAGCCACTTCTGAGTAACTATTCAAAGCAGCATGATCCTCCACGAATCTCTCCCCTCTATGTATTAGTTTTCTTATATAAAGTAAATGAATAAGGGTATTGGGTAAGCTGTCCCTACTCTGTTGTAATTTCCGTTATTTCAAAGATGAGAAATTAAGATCTGAGAAAAGTGACTTGTCCAAGGTGACATGCCTCAGTAGACGCTGGGCATCCAGAATCCTGCAAAGCCAGGTCTAAAACCCAGTGTTATTTTCATGTCACCAAAGTCACTTTGTATACAAAATGCCATAAAATAGTTACACCTGTTCTTTTTCACATTTATCTTTATTGTAGAAAGAATTACAGACGTCCCCTCCTTTTCCCCCATTGATCCCACCCCACTCCAGCCCCGTCCCCAGGCCTTCCCGAACTATTGTGTGTCCATAGGTTATGCACATATGCTTATAAGTTCTTCGGTTAATCTCTTTCCATCCCCCCCTCCTTCTGAGATCCATCAGTCTGGTCCATGCTTCAAGGCCACTGGATCTATTTTGTTCATCAGTTTATTTTGTTCATTACATCCCACGTATGAGTTCTTTAGACACACACACCTCTACTTGTATCCTACCTCCTGGTGGCCCTAGTCTACCGCTCACAGGGTGGAGGTGCTCAGGGACAGTCTATGAGGTGGCCGACCTGGCCTCGTCTGCCTGGCAGCAGTGGGAAGGGGCAGGGGGCCGTCCCCTCCCCGCTCCCTCCCCCTCGTATCCATCAGCCGTGTCCGCCGCCTCCTCAAATGCATTTCCCTCTCTGCTCCATCCCATCGGACACTTTATCAGGCTCAGGACGGCGTCCTGTCAGCTCCTGAGATACATTCCGCGTCTGCCAAACTCTCCCTCCCCGGCGAGGCAGCCGAGGACACAGCGAAGGGGAAAAAGAGGCAGACGATTAGTTTCACCGGATTGTGTTGAAGTGGTGCACCCCGGCCTGCTCTGAGGGTGGCCCGAGGACGGGGGGAGGGTGACGAGGGGAGAGCTCCACCTGCCTCTATCCTGGGCCGAGTTCTTTCCCCCCAGCTAAGGGTTCGGTGTTTGCCCGGCACATTCCCATGAGTTTGGGTGACCTTCGTTCATTCTCACAGTGAGCCAGCGTCCATGGAGGCATGTCACCTTGGATAAGTCACCTTTCTCATATATGTATTGATTTCGGAGAGAGGAAGGGAGAGAGAGAGAGAAACATCAGTGATGAGATAGAGTCATCAAAGGGCTGCCTCCTGCACGTTCCCCACTGGGGATGGAGCCGGCAACCGGGGCATGTGCCCTGACCAGGAATTGAACCCCAAATCCAGGTCCATAGGTCAATGCTCAAGCACTGAGCCACCCGGCCGGGCTCAGTGAGCCACCTTAACTGAGGCCCCTATGCAGGAAGCAGTGTCCCCGCAAGGCGCTGCATGTAGTGACTGTCTTCAGGGAGCTTGAGCTCCCACCCACCCCTTCACCCGCAGGATGGCGCTCTGCGTTTATGTGGGAGAGCGCAGCCTCTGGGTGGAGCTGTCAGACCAGGGGTGTCCAGGGGAGGGAGGGAGCCCCTGCCCGGGTTCTGAAGGATCTGCGCTGTTCGGCGCTCCCCACGCTGCGCTTCATTGAAGGGAAGGCACCTGTCACGAGAGAAGCGTCCCAGGCACTCGGTGCAATAGGGCGAAGGAAGGAAGGAAACAGGGCCTGGGGGGGGGGGTGCTACAGGGCAGGGAGGGTGGAGCCCCCCCAGCCGGCCACGGCCTCGGACACCAGGAGAACCTTTGTCCCCAGGTTCCCTTAGCGTGTTTGTTCTGCTCCGCTTCTCAGTAGAGGAGAAGCCGTTCATGCTGCTTGTCTCACTGCATCTCTATTTTTATCTGGTAAAAATGTGTTGAGTTTTCAGCATTTTCTTATTTGTTATTTTACTTGCCCTCCAGAGCTCAGGGAAAAAAGCTTCAGACTTCATTTTACTTCTCGCCTCCTGATCCGGGGGAGACGAATGGATCTGGGCCCACGACGTCTGGGCTCGCAGCTCCTTTCCTCCTTCCCTTCCTTGTGGGCCCCCCTGGCCTCCCCTGCCCTCCCCCCACAAACACCTTCCATGTGGAATCCGATCCTTGATTTCTGCCCTGAGCCAGGCGAGGTGGGGGGGGGGACACACGTTTCCCTTTCCCCTCAAGCTCAGGCAGAAATATGACTGACACCCCGGGCCCCGGGCTGCCATCCTCAGCATTTCCCTCCCTTGTCCAGCTTGGTTCCAGAAGGTAAATGGCTTCTTTTCTGATATGAAAATTAATTTCTGGAAAAAAAAGAAATATAGCTGCATGGGGGCTGAATTTGTGTTGTCTCACCGCGTGGCGGTAATTACACTGTAGATCAAACTGACTCTGCGTTTCCAGTGGCCTTTCCCCCCCGACGCCCCTGAGGCTGCCCGGCCAGGCGGCGGCGGGTCCCCTTAGCAGCAGAGCCAGGGGCCGGCGATGGGCGGGCCGGGCCGGCCGTCCCGTGGGTCTGGCTCCTCAGACGGTGTTTCTGGACGGACACGCGCCATCCAGACAAGCACAGGGGCCGGTGTGGCGTGAACGGCGGTGGGTGGCGGGCCCCGCGCCCTCTTGCTCGCAAGCCTGCAGGTCTCCGGCTTTGAGGTGTCAGCAGCGAGGGTGTGACATGCTCCCTGGTCTCTGCACGTCCCCATCACCACCCCGCCTCACAGAAGTCTGTGTTCACCTGCTAAAAATGGTCACTGTTAATGTCAAGGTGAGAACTTGGGAAATAGGGCAGAACCAACGGGAAATTTCCCAGCATAATGAAAGTGAAGCGGCCTTCCTGCTGGATTCAGTGTGTGAATTTGAGAGTATTTCCAGAAAAAAATAAACCATGGCTTAACCGCACACCCCGACTCCCAAGGCTAATCTGTGTTACCCGCACTCAGCTCCACGTTGTTTGTTAGCATAATTAGACACCAGTGCTGGCGGCCCCCGGGGACACTTGCTCTGCCAATGAGCCACGTATTGCTCTTCAGAGATCCTGACGCCTCAAGGTGGAGGAAACTCTTTGCTCACAAACGTGACCGGCATTACTTCAGTTTCCCCATGTGTTGGGTCCAGTGATTTGCGTGTGGAGAGAGGGGTGTTCACACATATGTCATATATTAGAGTCAACCCTGGAAGTGTGGATGACCCCTGTCACATGAGCCAAAGTTCAAGAAGGAGTGTCTGTGTTCCCTCTGGGCGCCGAGGGACGTGGGCCTCGACCCCGCAGCCCTGCCACTGGCCCGAAGTGGCCACGTATCTTGTTCTATCTGCCAAGTGAGGTACCGGTCCCTCCCGGCTCCATGCTCACAGCATTTTAAAGATGGTTGAGCTTCAATGTCTCTGAGAAGGGAAAGTTCTTTCTCACACTCCCATCCCCACAATTATTTTAAATTAACCAGTATTAGTAGCGTTTTGACTGCTTTTGGGAAATTAAAAAAAGCTCACTTTTTTAGATGTTTTAGAATCAAGCATTTTAAGGTCCGAATCCCCCGTTTACTATTGTGGATGAGCTATTCAGCCTCTGGGAACTTTATTTCCCCCAATCTGAAAAGGGGAGATAATGATGCCTCCCACTAACCCAGTGCTCGTTCTACGAGGGACAATTTTCCTTGCGGTTTCTAAGCTGCTTGACAGCCTATGACAAACCTCTCATCACCACACGCTGCTCTCGGTTTGCTTTCCTGTGCCTGTTACCCTGTCCTGTCTGATTCCTACAGAGGGCTCTGCAAATCAGGGCAGCTCGGTGCCACCTGCCGAAGCCACAGAGCGCTCTGTCACCTGCCGAAGCCACAGAGCGCTCTGTCACCTGCCGAAGCCACAGAGCGCTCTGTCACCTGCTGAAGCCACAGAGCGCTCTGTCACTTGCTTTGGGCCCAGGGATGGGAGGCCCCGGGCCCATGAGGGCCCTGCTCCTCGTTAGAGCAGTGGTTCTCCAGCAGGAGAGGAGGAATGTTCCTGAGTTAGGACCAGTCCCAGGTGGGGAACTACAGTTGCCAAAGGCCACCTGAGATTCTGATTTCTCTTCACTTCAGATGCTGACAGGTACAGAGAAGCTGGCTGAGGTGAGGACCCCGCAAGAACCGTGAGTGAGGGGCTCAGATGGAGAGGAAACGCTGATCATGAGGAGGCACCTAACGCAGCCCCTTAGACCAGGAGCCTGATTGATTATCTGACATCTGGTTTAATGGAAAAGGGAAAATGGCCTGGGAGTCAGGGATGGGTTTGAAGTCTCCCTTAGACACTTGACTCGGCAGAGTGCTGAGTCAGTTACCTTTGTCACTCAAAAGCGCTAAGTCAGTTACCCTTGTCACTCACTCCCACTTTCCTGTTTACACCAGGATACGACCTCCCGGGGCTGTGGGGTGGGACTGTTCACATCTCAGCCCCTCAGTTTCTGTCTCTGGGGTTCAAGGAAGCCGCTCACATCTGCACACCTCGGCTTCCACATCTGTAAAATGAGGAAGGCGCACTGCCTGTCTCAAGGGGTGTCGTGAGGACTGAATGACACCCGACATAATAAATACCCAGCAAACATCTCCCTTTCTCACACAGGAGGGGCTATTGTTAACATTATCACTATTTTATTGACGTTCATTTATTATCCAAAAAATAGTCCTTACCTACTAGTTAGACTAGAATAAGACACTAGTTAAGCCGTGCGCATGTTTTTAAGTGGCTCCTACTAAAATCCTTAGAAAATTTTCACTTTCTGAAAAATACTTTTTATCCTAGAATTTCCTTCCATGTGTTACATGATCCACATCCTCTCTACCCTCCTCTCTCCTCCCTCCACTAAAACAGAGCTGCAGGCAGTCAATTACAAGCCAGTGGGCTGTGAAAAGCAGTTAGAATAATAGTTGATTGACCCTGACTCTGGCAGCTGGAGCTGAGGGCAGGCTAGGCTCCGGTGGAATGTAATCGTCATAATGGATGTTCCATCGTCTTTGATCATTTCTGTGACCTTTAAGACACAGGATGTTTGCAGGGAACCCAGTGACTCTGCTAGAGGACCCGCATCCAGGGGAGACGGCCTAGCCCGGAGAGGGCTGGGCCTGGGTGGAAAAGAGACAGGTGATTGATGGCAAGGGTGGCCTCACCCGTGGCACACTCACCTGTGGCACACTCATCATGGCGGGTTGTGAGTGTCTGAGCTCTGAGAAAGGACTGAGTTCCATACTGATGCTAATCCCCAATTTTAAATATACCAGAGCCACAGAAAAATGCTCCATTGTCTCGATCATCTTTGGAACCTTGCATTTTCCTCCTAGACACTGACTTGCCTCCCTCATTCACTGAGGTGACCACAGACTCTCGATGAAAACATAACTATAAAGCAAAGAGATATTTAAGCTAATTTAATAGCTCAGCATTGTGAACCACTTGTTTGCAAGTGGAATTACAAATAAAAGTTTGTGGAAAGGCTAGGCCACCGAAGAAATTCAAAGAGAAAGAAGAGAGCATGGAGAAACGCAAGAATGAAGGATGGCCCATGTTACATAATTTGTGGGTTAAATGTACTAGAACAAAATTTGAATTTAGAGTCACATAATACTATAAATTTAATAAATAAACTCTAAATATCTAAATTCTAGGGAAATTTTTGTTGTGACCTTGAGAAAATATTTCTAAATAACAGCATGTTGCCTCATTCTATAAGTGACCCCTTTATCGATTGTCCTTAGGTTTACTCATTTTCTGATCTTTTGGATCAAATGATCACACTATTTGAAAAAGACACTATGTAAATGATTTTTTTTTTTCTTTTTAAAAGGAAGCACCAAAATGACTAAAGAGCGTATGAGTATCTTTTGGTATCTGTAATCTAAATTATGGTGTAGTGTTTCTCTTGAGCTAGAGAAATAACCTATGTGAATTACATAGAAATTGTGATTTTAGCCAAGCTGTTTCCAATATTTGATAAAAGAGCACTTAAATCAATTTAATAGTGTTGTGAGCTCTGGATAAAATATATGGGAGGGGGATTGCATACATTATTTATTTTCATTTAATTTCTTTCCATTTAAAGCAGGGGAAGTCATGGTAAACAAGCGGGTCTGCTAAAAACAATGTAAGTAGAATTGATTGCTTTGGGAGGAATAGAAAAAAGAACCATGTATTCAAGTGGCATAGAATCTAGGTGAAGGGTGAGAACATAGAAATGAAATACTATTTTGTTTTTCAAGGCAACAATTCAGCAAATGTGCCCGTGAAACCTGTACGGACTGAACGCCTACGTGGCGCCTGGGTGCTGGGCCCAGAGACGTGCGAGGAGGCATCTCCGAGGGTTGACACCGCGGCTGACAGACTCGAGTTCACTTTCTCAATGTCAGTCCATTTATAGGAAACCTCTGAGGGCTGTAGCTTCGCTTGATGGTTCAGTTCAATTATTGCAAGAAGGGAGGTCAGAGAAAACATCTTTGTCTTCTTTTCCTCCTGCTATAAAGTGTGCAATTGTTTCAACTAAATTCTTTCAAGCTGAGACTTGCTGGTAACCTCCCAGGCCTGGGCATATGTTTAGGACTTAACAAGTTGCTTCTTTATTTCTTTACTATTAACCCTTTCCTAATTGTGTGTTTCACTGGTTATTATTAACAAGCTTGTTTTTTCTTAAATTTTAAAATTAATAACTCTTGGTAAGGACATGTCCATTCTGGTGTCTGGTAGTTATTTAAGAAATCATTTTGATAGAGGTAAAATGGAAGATAAAATAAAATGTAAAAGCCATGTTATGAGGTTCTTCCATTTACAAAATTTTCCGTAAAAATAAAGATGTTTTCCAGAAATGAGGTATGGCAAAACATATGGCAAAACAAAGTAAAACCAAACAAAATATAAAGCTAAACCTTCATGGCGCTCTCCTTCGGAGGGGTAGTTTGCTATGTAGATTTTAAATTAATTCAGGATCAGAGGTTCAATTATATCTAATTGCCATAGGTAGCGTTCCTACTAAGTGCTCGGTCAGAATGAAGGTGTATCAGATTGATGACTTATCCCACTCTTCAAATATACTAGCCAGTGCCATAAGCGGTTTGGCTCAGTGGTTACAGTGTCAGCCCGTGGACTGAAGAGTCCCGGGTTCGATTCCCGTCAAGGGCACGTGTCTCAGTTGCAGGCTCAATCCCTAGCCCCGGATGGGCTGCATGCAGGAGGCAACCCATCGAAGTGCCTCCCTCACATCCACGTTTCTCTCCCTCTCCCTTCCACTCTCTGAAAAGCAATGGGAAAAATATCCCCGGGCGAAGATTAAATATATATATTTATTATATATATTTGCCAGCCACTGCCCCTGTGAGAACCTTCCCTCGGAAGGCCAAGGAGAACAGGCAGAAAGCAGTAAGACCGGGGAGTCAAGTGAAAGAGTGGAGGCAGCTGCTACTTTCCCCAGAATGGGCACAGGCTTCAGGGCCACCCAGGCAAACCAGGGCGTCACCCAGGATTGCGAGCCGGGCGCCCCGGGGCAGGGCACTGTATTGGGGACAGTTCCCCAGTGCTGGCAGTGCTCTGCCATCTGCTGCAGTCATTCTGCTCTCAGCCCACATAGACCTGCGGTCATTTCTATGCCTGGCCCCTTGTGCCATGTTCTGTCTCTAATACTCTGCCAGCATCTGACTGGTTCTTAAGGACGAAAACTGTATGTTTTGTGTGGGTTTTTATACTAGAAGTTCTCGATATTCCAAAATTAGCCTATATTTCTGCCTTCTACTTTCAAGATACTGACTTTTGCTGTCCCTTGAAGCAGGTCTCTTAACCTTCGCTGATGTCCCTGTCTGTGAGCCCGAGGTAATCATTCCTAACCGCAAGGAGCCACTAAGAGCACTAATTTGTTAATGTTTGTGAAGGACTTTAGATATGTAAAGTGCTCAGCATTATTAAATTCAGTACAAATAAAATTGCAATCTGGAATCTAAAGGGACTGAATAATTGACTTTATTCTTATGAGTTTATAATATTTTAGCAGATTTACAAAAAAAGTGTTTTTCCCCCATCTAAATTTGTATAGAGATATTGTTTGTAATACAGAACATGCAAATCAACCCCTTCTTCCTACTCAAGTTAATAAAAACATAAAAGAAATGACTATCATTAGAAGCAAAGTAAGTACTTCCTGGGGGGAAGTAGCTCCCAATTTCAAGCACTGCTTGCAATTTCCTCTCCAAGCAGCCTGCAGAAAACCTGTCGAAGGAGGCAAGAGGAACCCAGAAGTTTAATAAGGAACTGGATTTGGATTAGATAATGAATGGTAAAAACCAAAAGAATTTTCTCGTTGGGTTCCTTTCTAGGGTCTGAATGTCTCTGGGGCTACGGAAAACCTGAGCTGTTTCGTATTTTACTCCAGTGTCCAGAAGAAGTTGGGCTTGAAGGCAAAGATGTGATGCTTTTCTACCCAAATTGTGTCCTGACAGTGACCATTGCTCGGGTTTCCGGGGCTGTATATCCTGGAGCTGTCCCTGTAGGATCTGAAGGATTTCTAAAGGGAACAGGGCCTCAGTGCTGGGGCTTTGGGGGCGCTGGGGTGGGTGGGGGTGGGGGGAGTCTGGGCTAGGTCAGGCTAAGGGCCCAGCTCCTCATCTTTCAAATCTAGAGAGTTATTAAAACTACTGGCTGCCTTACGGGGTGAGGCCAAAGATGATATAATAACTGTGAAGTGCTGGGGAGTTTAAAAGCCCTAGGAAAATACAACTGGTGCTATGAGAAGCAGTATTTTGCTATGATCAGAGCCTTCTCCCCGGCTTAATAAAGCCGCAGGCCCCAGCGCTGGCTCTTCAGCCTTCATGGTTCGCGCTTAGGCGACCTCTAGTCCCTGCAGAGAGGGAGTGAAGCTATAGCTCTGAAATCAGTTCCCCTCCCTGGGCAAAGGACAGCAGCCCTGCACTGTGGTGTTGTTTAATGTCACCGAAGGAAACTTTCAGCGGGGTATGGAACTGGACCAGGGGGCACCCTCATTCTCGATCTGGGCCCCTTTTCTGCGGTGCCCATAACACCTGGGCTGCGAGTGCAGAGGACAGAGCACCTTGCAAGGAGCTGTGAGGGGTCAGGCCCCTTCCCCCGTCGTCCTGTCTCATCCGTCGGTTGTCTGCTCTTTATACCCTCCTGAGCCTATGGATAATTAGGAGGAAGAGATAAGTAGTTATAGTGGAGAAAAAAAATTAAAAAACACACACCTTCCCTCAGAAGGTGACTTTCAGGGTTGGCGAGGTTTAATTTATTTCTCTGTGGCAAGCGTCGGGGACGGACATCTTTCACAGGGCTCGTAGGACAGTCCCTGCCTGCTGGTGGGACTGGGACAAATGAAACACTGCCCGCTGGGGAGCCCCTCGTGGACCTGCATGTGGGGCTGTGATGGAGCCAGATCCGCCTGGTGGCAGTTTTACAGGCAGGAGAGGGGGTGCAGAGGAAGGCGATGCCCATGAATGCCTTTCTCACTCTGCACCGGGCGCTGTGTGCCTTTCTTGATCCTGATGGTGGAATTTTCTGGATCAAGATGAGCACCAAGTGTGTCGTCTGCTCCCCCTGGACAATTTGCAGTTGCAGGCTGTGCTCAGATGGATAGACCTGTGCCGATGCGGCGAAGTTCATAAGCCTGTCATTTAATAACCTCTGTCTTCTACGGAGCTCAGAGCCTTATCAATGGTGGCTCATTGCTTTTCCTCCTGCTTCAGACACTTAGTGTTCTTATGAAACTTAAAATTTTAGTACCATCTTTCATGAGATTTGGGTCCCATCAGAAAAAACACAATGACAAATTATTGTAACAAAGTCTCAATAATATGTATGGAAAAGAGTCAGAGGACTGAAGTTTTAAGTCCTGACTCAGCCACTCACTGATGTGCTTTAGTACTTTTAGCCAAAAGAAATTCAGTTTTGTTACCTGGAAAACTGGGGTAAAAATATCCAACCTGTAGGCTTGTGGTGAGGGAAGAAATGAGATACCTATTTCACTGTAAAACTCCCGACAAGTATGAGATGACTGTTGCAAACATTTCTTGGAAGCCACTGTATACTTTATGAGCAGTTTACTTTTTACATAAATATGCCAGAGGGAAACTAAGGCACAGATGGAAAATGTACTTTTCCTTACTGCAATCTATAAACTAACAACTCCCCAAACTATTAATGCCGGCAAAACTCCGACGGGTTTAAAACTCCCGCATCAAGACGCCGGCTGCATAACTTACGGGCACCCAGCCTCGGCATCTCTCCTGAGATTTCCCTGCAGACTGTTCCCTCCTTCTGGGTCCCAGCTGCTGGCACACGTATCTGTGCCAGGAACTGGACCGCATGCCAGCCTCCTCCAGGGCACAAACAGGCCTGGCTGAGCCTTTGCTGGTATTTCTTAACCTTTCTCACATCAGTCTTGCTATTAATATTACCCACATGTCAGTAGAGCCCCTCTGGTGTTTCCACTAAATGCAGCAGCTTTGTTCCTGGGCTCTCCGACTCTAATCTCCTTCCCCAGCCCTGAAATTATTTTCCACAATCTTGCCAGAGCTATGGATATAACATGCAAGATAGACCACGTCACTCCTCAGTGTGAAGCCCCAGTGGATGCCCACAGGCTATGGAATAACCTCAAGATTTACCAGGATAAATTGTCATTCAACCCCTCAAGCACCGACCTACCTCCAGACTAGCTCTCGCCGAAACTTCTAATAACACCAAGTCATTTCCCGAGAGTCCGTGAAGTGTTCTTCTCTTTGCACAGGGCCCTCCCCTGTTTCTTCATCTGGCAAGCCCCTCCTTAACCTGTGATCTCAGGCGAGCCCCCGCAAGGACACAGCCGAGGCATCACCCCTGTGTCACTCGTCGATGGTGGGCATCCCACTGTGCTTGCCTCTGTCAGCGCTCACGGTGACTTTAGTCTTACCTGGTACAGCTTTCTTAGCTGAATCTGTTGATTGGGTTCAAGGAGTTTCAGTACCACTGTTGATACAAAATTATGGTGCCGTGGGCCGGATATGTTCAGTCCTATAGTAGAGTTGTGTGTTTGGTCATACAGTCACTCAACCATCTTTGCTAAGGGTTTTTTACGTGCCCGGTGCTAAGGTAGCTTCTAGGCGACACCGCATGAAGGGGGTCCTGGTCGGGTGTCGTCCCCAGTAGCACTGGCAACTGAAGCCAGAGGACGGAGCAGCAGAGAATGACTGTTACCAGCAGGGGCCACTGCAGCCAACCAGACGCCCAGACAGCTCTCATCAAGAGGCATTAGGAGCTCTGTCTTGAATTAATAACATTCTAAACATTTTCTATTTATATGTGAAAATCCACATTTCCTTCTCTTTGGGGACCGGGCTAGATCTATTCATTCTCTCCTAATGGCTTTGTAAACAGTGTGGCTTCTGTGACCTGCTCCCCTCCTCCCCCCCTTCCTGCGCCCATTTACCGCCTCTTACTACGCAGAGCGAGGAGTGATTTTTATTTTGATTGTATTCATTTCCTATAAGGAGAGAGGCTGTGAGTGAATCCTACATCGGTTCAAATGACTTTCTGTTTTAAAAATGTTCCCAGAGGGGTGCAATTCTTTTAATTTATTTAATCTGATGTGCTTTTGCAGAATCACGCTCCTCTGCAAAACAGATGGGAGGGGACTGTGCCGCTACTTCTGTCAGAGTCTCTCTCTCTGCTCCCTGGTGACATGGGCTCCCCACATACGTGTGAGAGGTCCTGTGGGGCTGTGTGGTGCCACAGTGCACCGCAGAAGTGCTTCCCCAGCAGAGGGGTCCTTGGCACCTGGGCCCTGGCTCTGCCCTTCGCTTAGACCTGCCTCCTATTTTGTTTGAACTTAGAATCAAGAACATAGAGCAGCGCAGGAACTCAGCACTTAGACCCAGGGCCATTGCATATGAATCATAACCTTCTTTGGGTGATATAATAGATGGACAGTCAAAGCAGGAGAAGATGGGATAGATGCAGTCAACTTCATTTCCCAGTGAAATTTGTTTTGAATTGAACAACATCAACAGCCATAAAGTCATCAGGAGCATGGGCTTCTAGGTTGCATAAGACCTGGGCTTGAATCCCAATTTGGTGACTTCCTGAGAATGTGACTTTGGGCAAACTAACATGGTGAAGCCCCAGTTTCCTAGTATTTCATAAAGGAATGACAATATTTTCCACCTCCAGGGCTGCTCTGAGGAGAAATGGCATAGAGCTTGCAAACTGCTCAGCCCTGTGTCTGGCACAGAGGAAGCATCCAAAACCGGCAGTGAGCTTGCAGATTGTTATCAAATGTACAGAATTAACACTACAGGGACATCACTCTTCTTGTCGGACACGTGTCTGTTCTGGCACTTACATCTCTGTGTTGTCATTGTTTTACAAGGAGGGCCACTCGGCTCTTAGCTGTCAGCTCCACGGGGCAGGGGCTGAGTCATCAGCGTGTCTGTGTCCTCTTGTTTAGGCAGGTCCTGTCACGGAGTAGCAGCCCCATGAATGCCCACTGAAAAGAAAGCCGGGAAGCTGTCAGGGACTTAAGGTCCCACTTAGGTGGCCTTAGGTGACAAGTCTTTAGGCACCTGCTTACATGTGACAGAGAAAAGAGCCCCAATTACCTTAATGTTCCCATTTATTTCTAAATTCGTCTTTCAGAATACGTATTGTGCATTTCTTTTTGAGAAAGATACCTTTTTTATTGATTCATGCGATTGAGCATTGCCAGCTTTGTCCAAGGCTGTTGCACACACTTGGTCAAGCTGGACGGTTCACAACCTACCCTTCTGTACGCGGTGGCCCTGCATCTCCCTCAGTGTCTATTTAGAGAGAGACCCCGATGACATTACACTAAGCCGCGCGCACATGGCCACATGCAGTGTGTTTTTACTGTCTTTATTTTCACACTCAGGGAAAATGTTGCTCTGGCAACAAGACTATCACCTCCTTCCCTGTAGCTGTCGCTCAAGCCTTCTGTACAAGTGACTGCAACGATTACAGGGCTCCAGTTTTCCTAGCTCTCTGTTGGGTTCCTCCATCAACTTAACTGCTCAGGGAAGGGACTCAGTAACCTCCTGACACTCCCTTTTCTCCAGTCCTGTCATCTAAGTCATCACCAAATCCTGTTGATTTCACTTCAAAAATTCACCTCGAACTCTTTCATGTCTGCCCTCGCCTCCGAGGCCACATCTCATGCATCTGCTTAAACTACAGCTGTGGCCATGGACTAGCACCTTCCTTTCAGCTATATTCAAAATATACTCATCACCGGAGTCTGGGGGAGTCTTTGGAAGTGTAACTTCCTTATGCTGTTCCCATTTACCTACCGGTGAATTTCCCCTCGACTTAGAATCAGTCCCAAATGCTTCCCAGGATCTGGGGAACTCTGCGGCTTCCAGCCTTGCCCACCTCTGCACCTCACTGCGTGCCTTTCTCCCCAGCCTCCGTGTCACCAACTCCACGGCCCTTCTGCAGGCCTGAGGTGGAAACACGGGGTTCCACTCCTCAGGATCTTCACACGAGCCTTTCCCTCCATCTGGAAGACTTTCCCGCTCTCCTGCCTCATCGCCTCCCTGATTACTGCGCACCCTTCAGGGCCTTTCAGATGTTCTTCCAAGAAGGCTCCTCTCTCAGTTCCAGGTCTGGATTGGGTAGCCTCTATTCTCCCTTCTTAGTGTGCTGTATTTGTTTATATTTCTAAAGATACTTGTTGCCATTTGTATTCATATTTATGTGTATATATATATATATACACACACATATACACACAGACACACACACACTTAATATCTGACTCACCCACTAGATTGCAAGCTCTGTGCCTTGTAGGGATCGTATCTGTTATTTTCCATTTTATACTCAGTGCCTGTAGCATGGTACTTGGCCAAAAAGAAAAAATAGATAGATGCTCAAAAATTGCTTAATGAAAGGAGAAGCCAACATTTTTTTTTTCTGAATATTTTAAACTCAATTGACCTCAAGGAAATGCAAATCAAACCCACTATGAGATACCACTACACACCACTTATGATGACCAATATTTAAAAAGACTGAACATAATATCCAAGTTTTAGCCAAAATGTGGAGCAATGGGGACTAGCATACACTGATGGTAGAACTACTTTGACAAAGAGCTTAACAGTTCTTTATAAAGTTAAACTTATGCTTACCATAAGACCCAGCCGTTGTCCGGCAGGTGTGGCTCAGAGGTTGAGCATCGACCTGGGATCCAGGAGATCACAGTTCGATTCCTGGTGAGGGCTCATGCCCGGGTTGCGGGCTGGATCCTCAGTAGGGGCCGTGCAGGAGGCAGCTGATCAACGACTCTCTCATCATAGATGTTTCTATCTCTCTGTCCCTGAAATCAATAAAAATATATTTTTTAAAAAAGCCCAGTCATTTTACTGCTTGGCATTTATCTAAGAGAAATAGTCACATGGGGGCACAAAGGCTTGTGCACAAACGTTAGAGCAGCTTACTTATATTAACCCAATTTGGAAACAATCCCTGCCCATCAATGAATGAATGAATAAAAAAAAATATGGTGAATCCATATAATGGGAGGTGACTCCATTATAAAAAGGAACGGACTATTATTATAGACAACAATAGTGATGAACCTCAAACCATGACTCTCAATAAGAGAAGAAAATACAGGAGACTAAAGCTGGTAGAAACCTAGGTTTCCATTTATATGAAATTCTAGGAAAACCAAACTAACCTTCAATGACCGAAAGCAGAGCCGTTGTTGTCGGGGGCTGGAGGGGAGTTCGGATTTTCTGCAAAGGGTGTGAGGTCGCTTTCTGGGGTGATGAAAATGTTCTCTCTCTTGACTGGGGTGCTGGTTACACAGATCTATATATTCATCAAAACTCACTGAGACACATTCCTAAATGGGTATTTTTATTGCATGTATGTATACGTATGCATGTATATGTAGAATACCTTGATAAATTTGGTTTTAAAAGTTCAGTTGGGCACATAAGGGAACATCAGATTTAAATGGTCATAAATAGAGGATTCATCCTTGACCTAGGGGAAACCCCAGGGACCCCAGGAAGTAGAAACTGTCAGTGACATAGAGGAGAGAGCAATTAAGTTTTCCTTGACAGCATTTTTAGTGTGTCACAGCAAAACAAAGCTGAGGACTCGAGGCCTGAAGATTCAGGTGGACGGCATTTATTATTGCCAGAAGAAGTACTAGATGATCAGCTAAATTTCAATTTATGATATACAACAAATACTGTTAGTATAAGTATGCCCTGTGCAATATTTGGGACATACTTAAGCTAAGAAAATCATTTGTTGTTCACCTGAAACAAATTTAACTGGTTGTCCTGTGTTTTTATTTGGCAAAGCTGGCAACTCTGCCAGCAGACCATAACCATTAGTATGTTTCAACTCCCATGTGGAAAGCTTTTTTTTAACATGCTTTGCATTTTATAATGCTGTTCCCATGGGAAATTGGAATCAATACTATATTCACTGTATAGTAAAAAAAAAAAAATGTGGATTTTGTAGTGAGTCAGACCTTGACCAAAATCCCAATTTGCATCCTGTCTCCTTCTGAGACTTTGGCCAAGTTATTTAACATTTCATCAAAATGGGGGTAATAGCTCAGCTGGGGGTGGCTCAGCTGTTGATTATAGACTGAGGATCCAGAAGATCTCAGCTCGATTCCCTGTCAGGGCACATGCCCGGGTTGCGGGCTCGATCCCTGGTTGGGGGTTTGAGGGAGGCAGCCGATCAATGACTCTCTCTCATCATTGATGTTTCCCTCTCTCTCTCCCTCTCCCTTCCTCTCTCTGAAATCAATAAAGATACATTAAAAAAATAAAAATAAAAATAAATGGGGGTAATAACATCTAACTCAAAGCTTTATTTGAGAAGTGACAATAGGAGTTGATGTCTGCAATCCCCAAACCAGAGGACTCTGTTTCTGTTCTCTCCACTGCCCTACTTAACACAGTAGAAATCAGTGCCTCAACTTTCAGAAATGAACGTGTGGTGCCTGGACAGGGGGCGAGATCAGCTTATTGTCGGCAGCAACCCTAGTTCTACAAGGGACGGCTGTCACCATCAGCATCCCACAGTCACCGGTGTTCCTGAAGAGGCACTGTTGTGGCAGGGGTGGTAGGGATGGGGCTGAGAGGTCATTGTCACTGCTAGTGCTTCTTGAGAGATGGAAGGAGGCAAAGAATTGAGGAGGGACAGGGAGGGGTCTCCATCTGCTCTGGAGAATCTGGGAAGATTCTCAGATCATGTGAAAGACTTACTACGATAGTAGATTATTTTATCTCAGGGAGAGAAAAGGAGAGGATGTTTAAGGGGACTAATGAATGCTGCTTACTCCCCTGACTTCCTTTACCTGACAATAACCCATAGACCTGAGGGCGCTTGGAAATTTATAGCAAGTACGTTCCCAGCCATTAAAAGGCAACGCTTCTTTATCTGCTACGAAGTTGGCTGCTGTGGGAGGTCAGTGAAGCAGGACCAGGGGCTGTGTTTAAAAAGGGGACCCAGCAATTTTATGATCCATAAAATCTTGGCTGGTAGTGCCGCTTGGAGCAGGGGTCTCAAATGCCACCTGGGAGCTCAGAGTGACAACTGATGCCTTCAACTAGAGCCGGCTGCCTTTGGGCCACTTCTTCTAGTTCAATAAATATTTAGCCCCAGTTCTTGGCCCAGGGGACATCTTCTTTCTTTGACCTTTCAGTCCTAGGCCTGGCAGAGACTCCCTCTGGTTGTTAGTCTCTAGGTTGCCTTCTCACTTCTTCTTTCGCTTGTCCAACAACTTGGCATCTAGTTCCCAGGATGAAATTCCCTCTGTTGGAGCCCTGCCTCGCATGCCCTCTGCCTGGCTAGCCCCTGACCGTGAGCCTGGACATGTCATTTCCCCAGGTATTTCTCCCTGTCACATGCCATCTTAATTCGACGTGGTCTGTGCAGTCTCATGGTTAAGGGAAACTTGACTGGAAGAAGACCTGAGCACCGACTCTCTTCCTGCTCTTCTGGTGCCGTTTTCAGGGATGCCCTAGCTCCGTGGCCAACGCGACGCCTCTGGGATCCTCCCCTAACTCAGGGGAGACGGAAGCAATGCCAGCACTTCCACTTGTGTCACTTCAAGTTCAATCATCAGTAGTTATTGCTCTTATGCTTGATGTTTTGTTTTCTCAGGAGGAGGTTATCCCTAAGTTATTCATGCGAAATCGGGATTCAGAGCAATCGAATTTTCTTACAGAGGGCTTTAACCAAAGGAGGGCCGGTAGGACAAAGATTAGTAAAAATGTAGCAAAGTCGAGAAAAGAAACCTACCCTGATATTAAAATGCAGAGACCATTTTTAAAAAGCACAGTTATGGAAAGTCTGTTCTGAGGGTAAAATCTGGACAAAAGGCTTAATGTTTAGCTACTATTTTACAATCTTCAAATTTTAACAGACCTCCAATGAAGAGTCCATGGGTTGAAATGGGTCACATCTCAAAGAGTCCAGTTGGTCACTCGCATCACGGGGCTCTGCTGAGAGCAAGTGGTTTAACTTAAGCAACAAGCTGGAAAATCTACAATTTTACACCCAGTACAGGCAACTTCAGGCAGTTCACGTGGTTCTCCTTGGTGGCCAAAAATAACTTTATTTAAATATATAGGTGCAAATGGGTCCTCTCCTTTCACTATTATCTTTGATCCCTTAATTCAACTTCTGCCTTTCCCCACTAGATAGTTATAGTGAACTCTGACGATGTGGGCTGACGCTATTTCTGGACATTTGTGAGAAACTGTGTCATTTCACTGGAAAAAATTAAGTCATATTTCATATTCATTACAAAACCCTGCTTTTACAAGCAATGCCCCCGGAGTTCTGAGAGAGAGACCCCACATTTATCAGTTTTGTACACTTGGAGTTTTCTGAATAAAGCATTTATCTGCCTAGATGAGTCCTAACAGAAGTGACCGTTGGAACGCAGTGGATCACCCATCTTCATTGACATGGGAGCCAACCTTAATAACGCCAGGCACTTTGTTCTTGAAATGTTTAGTCTAGGATGATACAAGGAGAGGAGCAAGGCAGTTCCCTGATAGCTGCTGGTGGGAATGCATTCTTCCAAGTCCTTCGCCCTGTATGATCCACTTAGGGCACGGCAGCCACCGCGAGAGGGTTCAGGGCTGTGCCATCCTGGTGCGGAGGGGAGGCCTGGAAGCAGCAATCTTTCTATGCTCTAGATTTCCTCGGACTGTTCATCGGCATATTTATAAGTCCTCTAAAAAAAATTGCTTCAGGCTTTTTAGGGAATTGAGAAAATAATTCCATCTTCATGGTTCCAAGTAATGTATTCCTGGGGCTGTAAAACCAGAGCTATAGAGGCTGAGATTGCCTGGCATCTGGGACCCAGAGCGGGTGGGGACAGTGTCCCATTCACGCAGCTCTGCAGGCCTTGCTAAAACATGCGCTGGGACGTGGGTATTTCATCAGCTCGCCAACTTTTCATTCATCTCCCCCTTTCCTTAGCTCTCAAACCCCCACCCCCTTTTATTTCTCACTTCTTTGAAGAGAACACACTTACGTATTTAACAACAATTTTATTTGCCTATTGGAACAAATTCATAACCGTATAAAAAACATGTAAGACGTTAGAAAGAAGGCTGCTTTTCCAGAGGAAGCAAGTTGCCTGAATATATTTAAGACCTGTCTCCTGATGTTAAGACTTGGGCTTCTCGGGGCTTATTTTCTTAGCTACCATCAAAATTAGAGGGAAAGAATATACTTTATTCAAGTCGTTAATATGCCGTCCTGAAATTGATAAGAGGCACGAACCCACCCAGAACTTGATCCCAAGTGGATTTATCTCTTCCTGAAGAGATGGACCCTCGTTTCATTTTTATTTTTAGTGCTTTTTTTTTTAGGTATTCTTCACAGGAGGGAGAGGGTGATGGCAGAGCGTTAATGAAAAAACTAAATAACTCTCTGAACGTGAACCCATCATCTGGAAAACAGAAGCTAATTTTGAATTATTAAAGGAGCCTGGATCACAACTCACCACTGAGAAGCAGAGGGAGGGAAAATGGTGCTGGGAAGTCCAATTATTTCTTAACCAGAGACAGTCTTATTAAGTTGGGCAGAAAATTAATTAGGCTAATTAGAAAGCCTCCTTGGAATTCAGCAAGGAGTTACGGGAGGGAGGGGGCCACCCTGGGCCTAGCGGAGAGAGCAGTTCTGGGAGAGGGGTGAGCTTTGCAGGGGCATTGGAGGGTGATTCACGCACATCTCCGCTGATCGTGGGGTCACTTCGAGGGAAGCAGCAGCGTTTTATAGACTTTCTGCTCCCAGCGGTGGGTCTTCACCGAGTATTAAAAATGATGTCTGCTGTATGTCACTAAAGAGAAAAAAGTGTGTGGGGGGGACTCATATCTATTGTGAGGCTTCAGAGAGGTTTTCTATTTATTTGGGCGTTTCCCAAGTGCTGGTTCATCAGCTTGGCGCGTTGTTAAGAAGTGCTGGGTGGGTGGTTTTTCATCTTCACGGATTTATGGAGTCCTTAAAACACCTGTTTCGTCCGATTCCCCCGCTCAGTACAAATCGTCAGGCAGAGCAAGTGTCTCACGTTGCACTGTTTCAATGCAACTGACATGCAGCCACTGATAGGGACAACCCTGGTGACACAGGCTCACTCGGGGGCATCCGGGGCTGGGGAGGAACGGCCGGGGGACACCATCTCCAGGAAAAGGCCCCTGGAAGCGGGGCTCTGGGACAGGACCTGGTGCTGCAGACACTGACTCTGTGACTTGAGGCATGAGGGCCCAGGGAGGGGACACTCAGGGTGGAATGGCTGAGGAGGCCTGCTCCCGGAACAGCAGGATCAGGGACAAGACTGCCATCTTCCTCCCCAGGGCCTATCGCCGACACCTCTCCCTCCATGAGACCCTTGGGAGAGTGGAGCCATCGCACCTCATAGGGGATCATTTTTACGGCTGTTGTTTTCTGAGAAAGTGAGGTACAACCCAGCCCAACTCATCAGGCTGAGAGGAAATCAAAGAGGGGTGTGGGTAGAGCAGGTCAGGACTCCCGATAAATAACTGACACTCCCATAGATCAGAAACAAATTGAAAGGTGAGAGGGAGAGAGCAGAACTCATGTTTTTTAATACTTAGCATGTGTCAGAGGGGTTTTCTCTTGTAACTCATCTTATCACTCACGCAGTCCAAGGCAGCAGGTCCTGTTAGTCACATCATAGAAGCGAAGTGACGAGAGTCTTACAGGCTCCACACCTCATAACGAGAGGAGGCTGACGTTGGGACCCAAGTGTTACACGGACTGGAAGTTCGTGTCCCCCTAAATCCACATGTTTAAGCCCTATTCCCAACATGATGGTTTTTACAGATCGGGCCTTTGGGGTGAAATTAGAGTTAGATGAGACTGTGAGGCTGTGCCCCTCCTGATGGATTAGAAGCCTTATCTGAAGAGAAAGAGAGAGAGAGAGATTTCTCTCTCCATGTCAGGAGGAACTGCCATGTGAGAAGCCCCAGAACCGAATCCTGCTGGCCTCCGAATCTCCACTCCAGGTCCTAGAACTTGAAAAAGTGAATTTCTGTTGTTTAAGCGCCTGCTCTATGGCATTTGGTCATGAAAGTCTGAGCTGACTACTGTATCAGGTTTATTTATTTTCAAAGCCTGGGGACTTTTACTAGCACCGCAGTGCCTCTAGGAGCCCCCCATCCCCAGTAGTAACTGAGGAAATGGAACATTCTTTGCACAGGTGCCCACGTGGCTCAGTGTAACAATGAAAAGGGGAGCCTTCGGAAGCGTTCCCCTGGTCCTAGGATGATGGAAGTTTGCCCTCCTCACCTCAAGAAGGGCCCTCCTTTCACCTTCCCCTGGGACAGAGTAAAAAGGATCTTAATCTCAGGACTTAAAGGTAAAATATTGAGGCTTGGGGACAAAATGACACCAAAGTGCCTGAATTCGGAGTGTCCTTCATCGCTGTGACTCAGGAACACAGGCAGGTGGGCAGCAGGGCCTCCCTGCAGGCCAGGGCCAGTCAGCCCCGTGCTGGAAAATGACCACCTGAACGCGGGAGGCTGACACCGGGCAGTCACTCCCAGCCCCCGGGCCCCGCAGGTGTGACGGCCTCGCAGCCCCTCCTTGGCGTGGGCCTCTTCCCAGGTCATTCTTTTCCAATCACCAGCTTTGCCTGTCAAGCTGAGCCAAGTAATGAGACAGGAGTCAATTAGTTGTCCCCAGTAGACCGCTCCCCTGTCTATTCCCAGCCTCCCAGGTGACCCCATTATGATAATAGCCCAACCTGGCTGCTCTCAGAACAGTCCTGATGGAGAAGAGAGAGCCTCCTTGAAATGTGAATTACGGAGAGGCTGGCAGACTACGGCTCTGTCCCCTGCTGGCTCTGGACAGGAGCCTTCTGCTTCCCCATTGTCACCGCTGAGCAATGCCATGTGCTTATTCATACCACATGCTGCTGGCATCCCAGGAACGTCCCATCATGCCATTCATTCCAACAATGAGCTCGATCTGCTGACACCCAGGGCGACAGGTGGACTCAGAGTGCCAATGCCCTGCTATCGCTCGGGCATCCAATGTGAACCCCGTCTTCAGAGCAGGTGCATTTTTATACCCTCAGGTATATGATGGTGTCCCTCACTCTGACCTCAATAAACACATCTTTTTATGAAATCTGGGCAACCTCACTGTAAAATTTTGGGATAAAAAATTAACAAGTCAGTCAGTCACCTGGCTATTTAATTTAACATCAAACATCTTAGTCTTTCCAAATATTTGTGGGTGTTAATATTGTGATGATACAACCAAAGAAACATTGTGATACAGCGGTTGAGTGTTTCAATAATGTCAAATAATTTCAAAACAATATCATTCTCAATTTCTGGCAAGAATTCATCCCACAAGCACACACTGGTCATGGTGCCAATGCAGGTTGTTGTAGTTATATAATATTCAGCCAAGACTAAAGCTAAATTTTGTGATAATCTAAAACAGATTAAGTGTATGTCAAATGTGATAAGCTTTTTAGTTAAGGGGATCATAGTATCCAAGTGATTTATAGCCTTAGACAAATAACTTTGTGTTCTGGGGGTGATTAGATCCACGTGTCTGTCTGAATCTAGAATGGGAAGCTGAGGAGCCCTCTTACTACAAACCCCAGAGCTCCCTTCCTGGGCCCACGTAGCTTTGCTTCATATCTATAGGCAAATCTTTCTTTATTTTTTTCCATATTATTTAATGGTTTTTGTTTCTTCTCCATTCTCTAAGTTGCTTTATATAGTGCATGTCCCTGTAGTTCTGGGATAATTTATTATTTAATTATGTAACCATTACATAATTCTTCAGCCTTAGCCTTCAGTGTTTCTGTTGTTGTTAATGTAACTGCTATGGAAGCATGTACATTTTATTTATTGCTTCCATTGCCGAGCAATAATTATGTAACTCTGCAATTCTGCAACTATTATTTCTATTTGTTTAATTACATAACTATAATGATATTAAACCTCTAAAACATTTGGTGATAGATTTGTGAAAAAGATGCTAGGAGAGAGCAATAATAATGATATATCAGAGTAATAATAAAACTAAATAATAGTATTAATATTAATATTAATGGCAATAACAGTAATGAGCAGCAACATTACCATTTGCTGTTCCTTCATGCGGTATTTGGTCTCTTTAATGGGTTCCTTCCCAAATCTTTGTGGCTAATTAGCTATGTAACAGTTGGTACTCAGCGGTGGGTACAACCTCATTTCCAGGCTTTACCTGGCAAGGCTGAGCTTTATAGAAGAGCAGATGGAATGAGTCTGTTCTGCATCCTTTTATAAGGCTTGGAGTGGGCAGATTTCTTTCTTTCTCAGATCACCAGGGGACCTTCCATAGAGAGGATGCCCTGTGCTGAAAGGCAGCTGCTGCCGAATCCTAGGAACCTGAGGTGTGTCTGAGATGCAGGTGTGTGCTGTGGGTGAGCTGCTGTGGTGGAAAGAGCATGGGGCTTGGAAAGAGACAGATCTGAATCGAATTCTGGCTCTGCCACTGACTAGGTCACCTTGAGCAATTACCTTGCTCCTTTGGACCACAATTTTCTCATATCTAAAATGGGGCTAATGATATCTACATAGAAAGGCTTCTGTGAACATGAATAAAATAGTGGGTGTGAATTACTAGGCCTGTCAGCAGCTCTTGTTTGGAGTTCCTAGTGGGTGAGGTTATGAGGGAGAACATGACTCGAAGTTGTCCTTCCTATGGGCCACCTTTTTCTCGCCTTCTCAACTCACAGGCAACCAGGGGCCCCTCCCTCCCAGGCCCTGTCGGTTTAAGTCACAGTGACAGTTAAAGAGCTGATATTTCGCCAGCAATCACTGCAGCCAGATCCCTTACACACATTAACTGATTAGTTATTACAACCACCCTAAAAGCTAAGAATGATCATTACCACCTAGTTCAGGAAACTGAGACCCAGAGAGTTTTTGAAAGAGCCAAAGCCTTCCTGGCTCCTCTGCAGGGGTGCCTGGGTTGAGCTCAGCCTGTCTGTCTGCGCAGCAGGTGTCCTTCCTTCCAGGTCCTTATTCCAGCAGCTACATAAAGAAGAAATCTCGAGCGCCTCCCCCTCTGAGGAGCCCACTTCCTTCTCGCCTTCTTGTGCCTTGTCTCCAATTCATTCTCCACAGGGCAGCCTATCTGGCCATCTTAAAACGTAACTCAGACGTCATTATTTCTTCTTTTAGACCCTCCGATGGTTTTCCATTAGTCTCAACCTCTTGCCATGGCCTAAATTTAACTTTCTCTATGATTTGACCCCTGCTTACCTTTCCAGACTCACCTCTTCCCACCACCCACCACGTGCCCGGCCCTGAGACCTTCCCTGGCTAAGCCAAACTCCACCCTCATCTTCAGGCCATTGCACTCAGTTTCCTGTGCCTGTTGGTCTCCATTTATGCATAGTTGCTTCTAAAAATATCCCCCAAAAGCCTTGCCCAAATTAACCCCGGCCCCATGTCCCACTATTCATTAATCAGCCTCTCCTTTGTTTCATGTGTACCATGTACTTACTATTCCTGCAGTTACTTCTCGGGCACTGTGTCTGGCTCGTTCAGTCTTAGCCCTGGCACATAGCTCAGGATCTGCGACTCAGTAACCACCAGCTTCTGGAAAGAATGACTGTCTGCCTTTCTGTGGTCCTGTGTGCCCTGAGGATTTAAATTGTTTCTGTGTGATGAGAAACACTGTATTTTCTCAGGAGAGTATTGACTGGTATTGGCCTCTTCTAAAGCTCTTGGGCACCAAGAGCTGGAAGTCAAGCTAGGTGATGGTGTGGTCAGCCCAGGACAGAGTGTGTCAGGAGAAGCGGCTGAATCACAGGCACTTGAGAGGCTCACAGAGGGAGAGCCCCTCGCTCCAGGAATGGGACAGAAGTCAGAGTTGTCCTGGACCAGGGGTGGGGAACCTTTATTCTGCCAAGGGCCATTTGGATATTTACAACATCGTTCGTGGGCCATACAATGTTATCAATTTAAAAATTAGCTATGGAAAAAGCTCTTAGATTTATTGAACTGCCAGTTCCACCTGTAATTGCTTTAGCAGGACCAGACCCAATGATTCCAAGGATGGCATACAGCCTGTGGGCCCGCCTTCCCACCCCTGCTCTAGACTGCCACTTGAGGGGGGAATCTGAGTCTCATTTCAGGGGTCACACGGTCCCCTATTCTGCCAAGAATACCTTGTCTATCCAGTTTCCACCAGAGAGCTCAGACTGACCAAGCTGCATTGTTCCCACCTGTCCTCTAGTAACCATGATTTTATTGAAGCTTTTCCCTTCCTTGAATTATATGTGTGATCTTAAAAATATAAGTGGCGTATTTATAGCAATGCATTCTTTCCCTGCCCACTGCTTTCCTTTTAGATCAGATGCTATTCAGCCTCCCCCAGCACATCAGTCTCTGCGCATGAACAACAGGGCCCTAAATATTCGGGTCCAGCCCTCCTTGTCTCCCTGATTCCCGTTTTCTCTCCGCCTCACCCTCACGAGGACAGTCCTCTCCCCTTTTCCCAGTGGCTCTGTTACCATAACTCCATCTTCCCCAATACTCATCACCCCAATTTATCTTATTTTTAAATGATTCACTAATGTGACCAAGGAGGAATCACTTGATTATTTCATGTCCTCTGTATTTTTTTTTTCCCTACCCAGAAATATGAGCAACACAACAAATACCAGGAGAGGGTTCATAATTCAGGCTGCAGGGCCAGTGGGTCTGGAATCCTAATCTCAGCTCAAGGACACAATCAATACTTGACATTTTTGGACCTCTGTCCCTCCATCAACAAAAAGACTTCAACAATTTTACCTCCTGGGATATTTATAAGAATTAAACAAGATACACCATATAAAAGTACTTAGTAATTTCTCAGTATGTCTTACTTTATTAATATTATTTTGTTATTATTATTATTTGCAGTAATAATGGAAGCGTTTATGTTCCAAACAGCACCAGTGGAGAGTAAGTCATGAGTCCCAACCTGTGGGAGCCAGACCCCAGGGCAGCGTGGATGATAATATGACCTACACATTCTTTTATTTTTGAAAGTGTGCAGTTGCTCTTATGTTGAATAATCGACTCATCCCAATGCTACCAATTTCATCAAATAAAAGTAAACCTGAACTGCAGTTTCAGATTTCAAGGTGTCGGTCTTGAAATCTGAAACACTGTTCAACGTTAGCGTGAGGAACCGGGCGTAAGGACCACGCCTGTGTCACAATCCCCAGGCCCTTCCCTGTCCCAGCAACACGCAGCTAAGCGTTTGACGGCTTCCTCCCTGTTGTCCATGTTCCTATCCACACAGAGTCCTCCTAGAATTTCTTAGTCTTAACGTTTCACAGCCAGTTCTGAATCCCCTCTGCTTGTTTCCATTCTATCGCTTCTTATTTCATTCTCCAACGACCCGGTAATTTTAGTTTTTTGAAGCCGATCGTCTCCCACCGAAGCTATTCTTTCGATGCGGGTGGAGAGCATCTGCACCCTCTCAGCATGCACCCCTGTGAAGCCCGAGCAGAGAAACTCCAGGACTAAAGGCGACAGGAAAAGACGCCAGGAGGAAGGGGAGAGAGGGGAATGAAGAACAGACGAGGGGAGCGCATGTCCATCAGTAACTAGCCTCTGTCATCGGCAAAGCACTTCTCAAGGTTGACAGCCAGGGACGCAAGTCAAGGCCTTGGTTCCGAGTGCGTCCTCGAGGGAAGGCCGGGGAGGGGGCCTCACTCCCGTCTGCCCTGCATATTCCGAGCCAACTGAGAGGTCTACACCAAGAAGTCAGACGACAGTGCCTGCTTGGCCACCTTGCAGCGTCCGGCGGGCTAACAGTGCGACCCCAGGCCCCTGCCCATCCACAGGCTGCTGGCCACTCGGTGGAGGGGCCACTGCCTCCTGGGTGGGTGACCTGCCCAGCCAGAGAACAGGTGCTCTGGAAGCTTCGAGGGCTGGCCAACCAGCTAGGTCTCTCCTCCCCTCAGGGGAAGAGTGGGTGAGATTGAGGGGGGCAAATAATTAGAAATTACTCCTGAGACTCCAACTCAAGCTTCCTCACAGAAGTAAGAAGAAGAGGCGGGATCCAAACAGTCCACCTGGTTATTTTGTTTGATCACGTTTTGAACGGAGTCCTTTATCCTGCTAACCAAGCAGCAGGATTCGTGTTCCCGGTCATCAGCTTTGCCTTGCCCCCCGACAGATGGCCGATGCTGCTGAGCAGCCTCCCTCCTTCCTTTGTGCAGAAGGGGGGACCCAGGGTGTTAAGGTGAAAACGAGCATGAGGTGTGTAGCTCTAGACTCAGCCCAGCTTCAGGGAGCTGGAGTGGTCAGCGCAGTGGGCCTGTCTTTCCTTTTCATCAGCAGCAAGAGTCCTCCAGCTCCACGGGACAAAACACAAGGTGTCCCGCTTCCAAGGACAGTCAGGGCAGCTTTCCCTGCATGTGCTCCTGGGCAAGTCTGATGGGCATTGGTTGTTTGCTCTGTAGGCTCCAGGGTTATGAGAACTTCTAAGCCCTGGCTTCTTAAGGTTTTCTTTTAATATATTTTTTATTGATTTTTTTTTTTTTTTTTAGAGAGAAGAAAGGAGAGAGAGAGCAATATTGATTTGTTGTCTCGCTTATTTATGCAGCCATTGGTTGGTTCTTGTATGTGCCCTGACTGGGGATTGAACTGCAACCTGGGCGTGTGGGGGTGATGTTCTAACCAACCGAGCTACCCGGCCAGGGAAAGATTTTCTTAATGAGACACGAGTTTGCTAAATTAAATCAGTAGCCCGTGGGTGGAAATGTTAGCTTTCTCATGCGGAGATCCCCACAGTCTGAGCTGCACGCAGCTGAAGTCCTGCCGTCTTCTGCTCATTGGTCCTTCCTGGTGCTTTGCCGTTGGTCCCTGTGATGACAGGAGCACTGGCCCTTCACAACGTGGCTCCGCAGCTTCCCAGTTGGCACATGAGCATCGCTGCCTGCTGCCTTCTCCCCAGTCAATGCTGGGTCAGGGTCCGGCCAGGGAGGCCCATCACCAAAGAGACACGCCTGTGTCTGCCTCTGTGTCCATCGCCTGCAGCTTTGTGCGGGTGGTGCAGTTGTCCCTTCTGCAGCTGGTCTACACATAGGACGCTGGATTTGCAGATGTTCAGATCCAGGGTGATGCTCCCCTTCACAACTTTCATAGCCCCGTGACTCACATAAAGAGGTCCTCTAAGCATGTGCCTCCCTGATGAGCTGTGGAAATCAACCGCTGCCGGATGTGAAGCTTATAGAACATGTCTGGCAACACAGACTGCAGTTTCTTGATACAAGGCATCTTGGAAATTCTCAGAGTCCTGTATATCATCTCATTGCAAAGCTTTGCTCAATGATGTTACTCCTGTTGGTGATCACAGTTGCAGGTGTGGGACACAGAGAAGTGCAGTTTGGCTTTTAGATGGTTCTGGAAGCTCACGGCTGGACAGCAAGGTCCCGGGGTTTGAGACTGGAGCAGTGTCTATTATGTAAGTGACGAGACTGGAAACAAGGATACCAGGTCTTCAGTCGTGTTCGCACCCGACGGGGCGGAGACCACAGTCTGTCCAAGTCCATGTCACTGCAGTCTGTCCAGGCCTTTAATCACCTTCCACACCTGACTGAACCTCGTAGCAGTTTAAAGTGAAATCACTAGGCTTCCTTTGGGCCCACGTCTGTACTGTTTCATCATTTCTTTATGGTTAAGTCAGAAATACCAGTGTTCTCAAGGAGAGGGACTCCCTGTCCTGCCGGGCCTATGTGGTGGGCGGCCTGGCTCTTCAGGTGCCAGTGGCGGTTTCTCTGAGGGAAATTGTCTCAGGTGTAGCCATCTCCACACGCTTGAGCTCAGCGGTCCTGGCTCTAAACCCGGGCACACTGTGCACCTTCCAGCTCCACCTGAGCCCTGCGCACATGCCTCTAAGCTCTGGGGCCGAGAGAGAATCTAGACCCAGGTTCCTGCACTTCGGAGGTGGTCGTGTTGTTTCTCCTTGATTTAAAATAAACCTGGAGAAAGCTGGCAGCTGTGTCGGGAGTGGCATAAAATAGTGTGTGCTTTGCCCAGCAGCATCGGACGCGTTGCTGGGAGTCATCTGCTGTGTGCTCCAGGAAGTCGTCGTCTTCCCATTTTCTACTTCTTATGTTATTTCCAAATCTACTTCTCCCCAAGCCAACCTCAAGTTTTGCTGTTGTTCATTGTTTATATGTTGTTTTGCTATTTGCATTTAACTTTAATGAAGTTATTGAAGATGTTCTATATATTTGGCATCATTCTAGTTGCCGAGGATGCCGATTTGGAAAAGGTACGGTCCGCCCTAGGGGAGCTGACACTGTGAAGGGATCTTGTGTGTGTGTGTGTGTGTGTGTGTGTGTGTGTGTGTGATGGGGATAGACATTTGTGACTGTGATATTACCCAAGATGGGTTTGTAGAACAACTGGGGCACCGACATGTCCAAAGGGTAGGGTACCTATGCTCACTTTAGTTCCCCCCCCCTTTTTTATTGAATTTATTGGGGTGACACTGGTTAACACAATTATACAGATTTCAGGTGCACAACTTACAACACGTCACTTGGACACTGCCTTGTATGTTCACCACCCCACGTCAAGTCTCCTTCCATCACCACTTATTCCCACGATACCCTCCCCCACCTCCCCCACGGCTGCCCCCCTAATTCTTTCTTAATACAGTCATTTTACAGTTATATTTATAGGCTGTTCGTGGCTAAAAAGTGGAGCTACCCTCATTTTAGTTTCCCGTGTCATTGATGCCTCACCTGTGTAATATTGTCCAACACTTTCTGTACCCCTTTCTCAGCATTAGCACCATATCGATGCATTGTGACATCAGAAGGACATCATTAATGCCCGCCGCAGACAGTTAAGTGGACGTCTTTACCTTTCTCCTGACCTCCCCTTCTTTATGACTACCCCCGTTTTTATATGGCTAATGTGTCGCCTCAAACTCATAACCTTAGCAACTCAAAATTGTACCTTGTCTTACCAGATACAATGTTTTTACCCAGGAGTGGCAAGTAACCCGCCTGTGTCCCCACTTCAGTGAGTCCCACACTTTCACCTGCGGGGACCAGGCCGCGCCCGGCCTCCGCGCCTGTTATTACGTGGTCTGGGTCCTCGTGTATCATCCTGTCAGCTGCGACTGCCGGCTCACAGTGCCATTCCCGTGAGTGTTTTAAAGCTTGAATTCAATAGTGCTAAGGACCTCCGATTCCTGACATCTCCTGTCATGCCATTTTTAAACAAAATAGTCAATAGCCTCGGTGTCATTGACTTTGCCATCTTCTGTTTTTCCAAAATTGCTTTGAAACCTTCCACCAAGCTTGGGGTACTTAATCGTCAGTGAATTCTTCATAAATGTCAGTTGGAAACCCATCTATTCCGTGAGCTTTCCTTTATCTCAATGCCTTTTATTAAGCCTCCTACCCCTCGGGCGCCGAGTGTTACCCTTACAACCTCAATTTCCTGTCCCGTAGCAGCATCCTGGGGAGGGCGCAGATATGGTTCTTCATGTCTCCCTTTCTCCCTGTTTCTGTTCCTCTTGGGGATGTCCATCTTGGTCACTCACATTCACCCCTGACTTTTCACAGTTACATGAACTTTCTTAAGGATCTGGAGAAGTTGTTTTCAAAAGTCGCTCAACCACGATCCCCCACCCTTTGCTTTCTGAACCGGTTCTCTGCATTGTGGCCATTCTTGCTGGGCCAGTAGAGCATCTATTGACCACAGATGTATTCACGGCAGACAGAATAAATGACGAGGCCATATTTTTGGCTCCAGATATAATATTCCAGCTCTGTTTTAGGCAATCGTGTGGTTGCCAAAAATCGTAGCAAGAACTTTTTCTGCCACATGCCATAAAGGACATTCCTCAGAGCTGGCTGCCTCGCGGTTTCCAGGAATGCATTAAGCACAAGGTGGAAATCATTTTGCCCCAGCATTCAATACGAGCTCGTCATTAATGATCTGCGTGCAATCGTGGGCTGCTTCCTTCCTAAGGTGCCTGTGGCTTTGAGAGCAGACAAAGGCTTCAAAACTGCTGAGAGGGCCTCAGCCCTTTGGAGAGACCCTGTGATGTCTCACGAGGAAACCGTGCCTGTGTCTTCTGTGCCTTGCCCTTCCTCTCCCTTCCCTGCACACACATTCACACGGCTCGACAATGCGCGTCTCTCTCGGTGTTTTGTTTTTATGGAAGTTGGAGATGATCGCTCCAAAGGTGAATGCTTCCCCGATTTACTGTCAGACTCACCATTGCCTCTATTTCAATGTCCCTGGATTGCAACTCAGCACCGGGCTCCTCCAGGGGACGGCTGCACTTCCAGCTAATCTATAATTTACACAACCCAGTCAGCTGCGTCTTAGAAAAAAATATGTGGAAGCGCTTTGCATGGGGCCTGTGCCCTGAAAACGTTAGATACGGAGCATCGCTACTCAACTGCAGTTGGCACCTTTATTTATCAGTTCTCCTGGTTTGTAGTTTAATATCAGGTTGCTTTTTGCTGTGCGCAGCACTTGCTTAACAAGGAGTGGGCCACGTGTTTTTCCCTGGAGGTGGGCTTCCCTGCCAGGCAAAGGCGAAATGAAGTGTTGGTGGTTTTTAGACAGCAGAAATCAACATAATTGAAATGTTGTCATTGGAGTTTTTCTCACTTAATAAATCCCCAAAGGGAAACATCTGCCCCCACGATTTCCCGCTTCCTTCCACTGATACCACCTGAAAGTATCCATTTAGGGGACACCTCTTCCAGACATCATTTTTACCACCCCTTTTGTCATAAAGGAACAGTCGTTAAGTAACTCTAGGTACACGGCACATGGTATCGCTCTGTCTAACTTGGGCACACCATGGAAAGGGTCGCATGTACTCGGTCTGTTTCCTCTAGGAGCCTTTAATTTAGGGTATACAGGAGCATGGGAAGCTCCGTCCGCATAACACCTGTGCCGACGTGAAGGCTTCCCTGCCGCATAAACAAGAGGGGCCTGAAGCTGATGTTGAACCCGTGCAGGTTGCGATGGAAGTCACGCACAGCGAGTGACTACTTGGACCACGCGTTAGTCAGGGCCCAGTAAGTGCTTCAGCAGAGTAACCCACACCGTCCATTGTTTCTCCAGCCAGTGCCCTAGGCCAGAAATCTCACTAAAAGTTCTTTTTCTGGAACGATATCGGTGCCTGTGCTATTTCTCCACTCGTCCCTCCGCCCCCTGCCTCTCTCTGTAGAGGGAATGGCACATACCTCGAGGCTATCTGGAACGACAGGCTGGTGGAAACCCTACTTTGATCTGGTGTCGGCTGCGAGGCTGTGTCACTCGCTCTGTTCCATTGAGGAGCCTTAATGGGCCTTGGTGGCTCCAAGGCTTTTAATGTCTTATTTCACATTGTTTGTCCTCTAGAAGCCGATTCAAATCTGGGCGATTCCAAATGCCTGATATTTTTATTCCTTTTCCTTTTGTCTGCAAAACATCTAGTTCTTTCTTGACACCCCTTGCCAAGCCCAGCAAGGGAAGGGGAGCATATGCTAGCATTCTGGCTCTCTCCAGCCACGTCCCCGAGACGCACGGGCTCAGTAGGCACTTGGTCTGCCTTCCACGCTAACGAGGGTGACAGCTTTACCAAATGTTTCACTGCAGCCGAGCAGGGGCTTCCAGCTTGCTAGGTCTGTTTCCTCACTGCCAACCACAGAACTGCTCAGCTCCTGTCACATATTTTAGATATTTTTTTTCAAGGCAGCATCTACTCCAAGGCCTTGATTTTTGTATTGTTTTGGGTAATGATAGTGTCTGCAGCAAACAAATCCCCACGTTTTGGTGGCATTACAAAGTGAAAGTTTTTGCTGTTTTTATATAAATCCCGCTGCTGGTGATCCTGGGCCACAGAGGCTTCCTTTCCTGCACACAGTGACGCGGGGGTGGGGGGGTGGGGGGGGTGAGGGAGGGGGTACAGGTTCCCCTGTTCTGTGACTCTACTGTGTCCTCTGGCCTCCAAGTCTTCAGCCTCCAGCCAGCAGAGGAGGGACGAGCGGGAGGCTTCTGTGGACCAGCCTTGGAGGTGGTGTAATATTACTTATGCTTTGGTCCCATTTTGCTAGAACTCAGTAAATGGCTGCGCTGAAGTGTGAAGACACATATCCATGTGCCTCTCTCTGGGCAGCTACTTCCCAGTGAGACGAGTACACGACCGAGGGTCAGACCACAAAGTTTTGGTGGCAGGAAGCTGCTTCTGCCATATATGGAAAAAGAGTTTTGGAAGGAATTATTGAGCTCATTATAGAGGGAAAAGTAATATTCAGTAATATGTATGTGTATATTAGATAATATACCTACCTAAGTATCATTATACATATATATACACACACACATATATAACACTTATACATGTGAGTATTATAGTGGTATTATATATTATAATATATAGTGAATTTAACATTTTCACCAATACCGTCTAAAGGTAGGGTGGCCACCCTTTGCAGGCCTGAGTGAGACAACTTGGTCTGGGACAAGTTAATGTCAAGGAGAAAATCTAGGCTCATGAAGAAGACATGTTAGCAAACCAAAGTCCGTCTGTCTGTAACTTTGAAAGGCCCAAACTCAAAATACCAGAGTTTGGGGTAAGAAAAGGATTATTGATTGAGAAGTCCCAACCGAGAAGATGGGAGGCCTAATGGTGCCTAAATCCTTCTTGCTCACTGGACTGGGTTAGGGGTTTTTAGGCCTAGGAGGGAGAGGTGTGTGGAAGGGCAGGCGGCGCAAGCTTAACTGGAGGACCTCGGGTTTGGCCGGCTATGGTAAAGGGGCGTCAACCCCGGATCTTCCTGGACAGTGGACCCTTGGCTTCTGTTGTTCGAGCTCTGGGTATGTCCTGGTCCTTTGGCTCCGTGGGGGAGGACCCTAGACTCTGGTTCTGGGTGCAGCTGGAGATCAAAGTTACTTCTCTCCTCTCCCTGGTTCTGTGACTTGTGGTTTTGGTCTTTTGTCTCTGAAAAGCAACTCAGTATCTCATTAAACAGGGTAGAACAATTTTAAGCTGGTTCTGTATTTACAAACACACAAACACACACACACACACACACATACACACACTGTAAATGAAGAGCTTTTCGTAATCGATGATTCCAATTCAACTTTATGCTACAAGGTCTTCTTTTAAAAAAAACAACTTCTGAAATATATAACCATAAATTCCCATACTCGATTTTTGATGACAAATGTCCCCTCATAGGCAGCCTGGTGCGAGTCTGCACACAGCCTGCACTCTCAGGTCCCTCTCGTGCCTCCTAGAAGGAGCTGGAAGCGGAGGCCAGCCCTGGGCAGTGCGCTCTCACACCGCTTCACATTAGGGCGCTGAAAAAACAAAGACCCTTACTCTCATTTTTGCAAAAACGGCTCCCAAAAGGATTGTTAGTGAGGCCTCTAGTTCGCTCTGACTTGCTGGCAAACCGACACGCTGATATTACAGGTGTCACCACGCTCCTAGTTGCTGTAATAACTTTTACACTATATTAATGTAATGACAGAGTTAGCTACAGTGCATGGCTCCCATGCTCCATCCTGCACCCCCCTCTGCAGTTTTCACACTGCTCATAAAGGGAATTGATAACGGCCTGAGGGGGATTTTACCTATGAGCAAAAACGTTTGACTTAATTACGCTTGCGTGGTGAGTCAGGAGTGTGCTGAATCTTGATGCATAGATCACTGGTGGATTTCAGGGCAGAAAATAACTCTCCCAGGGGAATAAGCTACGAGGGAGCTTAAAAATGTTAAAAATTTTAAGTTGATGATACCGTCATTATATCACCTGTCAGAGCTTAGAAGTTTAATCCCCTTCAGTGAAGGAGATGAAAAGGTAAACCTGGTGTGGTTAGTAACATGAAGCGCCTGTCATTCAAATCCCAGGACTCAGATGGATTGTAGAAAAGCCAAAGACACCCTCTGCAAGGAGCCGAAACCCGGGACGCTGATGCTAACTGGTGACGGGCTTTCCAGAGGCTGAGCTAAGCTACTGTAAGGGGCTTTGTGCTACTTACGCTTTGCCAAAGGATAAGCTGCCAGCCGCACTTCCAAAGCCATCGACTATATTCCTTTAAACTTGGCGTTTAAGATTCTATTTAGAGTCAATAAAGTTGAGCAAGTAATTTAAGGGTGACTGATCGGACTTAATTCCACAGTAAAGTCCCTTCCACACACTTAACTTTTCAAAGGTTGAAGGATTTTCATTTGTTTGTTGGCATTGACTAGAAGGCAATTATAAGGTAGAAAAAAGATAATTTCAGGAGCAGTCCAGGAGTGTTGCTTTTATCCCAAATTACAGGGTCCTCAAATTTTACATTCATTTACAAAATGAAGAATTTAAGCACATGCATTTTTAAAATCAAGCCCTAGCACAGCATAATGGTAGAACGCAGATCTTGATTATATGTGCGTGTATCTTATTTCATCTATCTCTTCAGTACGGGCCCCCTTTCCCATTTTTGCAAACTTGTCATGGGCACTTGAAGTTTTCCAGTGAACGACTGTGGCCCGGAGAATCCCAAGAGGGCCACCAGGCTCCCGCCCTCTGGTAGGTGCCCGGGTGATGCTCCACCCCTGAGCGAGGGCAGGGCCTGTGAATCTGCTCGGATGGTTTATCATCACTCCCTGGTTAGGGCCTGCCATGGGGCAGTGTGATTACATGGCATCACTCATTTCCGTCACAGCCTACGGGGAGGGCCAGGAAGCTGGGGAGATGCACTCCAGAGGCCTGGAAGGAAGCAAACAGCACCGTCGACTGGCCTGTGAGGGCCCTGGGCCAAAGATCCACAGTCAGTCTCTAGGGCTGAAAGCGGACCCGGCCCACAACTAGCAAGCCTGTGGGTGCCTGGGTCCTGCACCACAGGGGATGCATCCTATAGCCAGTGAGCGAGGATGCCTCCGAGCCTCAGGGGAGGCCACAGCACTGGTCCACGGCACGATTCCAGCCTCGCCAGAGTCCAAGCAAAGGACTCAGGGACCTCTAACCCGTGGAAACTAGGAGGGGATACATTTTGGTTGTTTTAAACTGCTAAGTCTGTGATAATTTGTTATGCAGCAATAGAAACCTAATACGAGTATATATAAAATTTCAAGTTAATGTCCAACTTATTATTTTATTTTATTTTATGTTCATACATTCTTACAAAAAGATATTTATTAAGTAGTTACAACATGGCAGATGGCGCAGTAGGTACCAATAACGTGACAAGTGTTATGGGCTAATAAAGACAATAGCTGTACTCTAAACAAAATCTGCTACGAATGAATCACATGGGCTTTAAAAGTAGCTCATAACTCGCACAGCCAGGGCATCTATGGGGTAAGGGGACACAAGGGAAAATTCTGTTATAAAATGCAACTTGAGTTAAGTGTTAAAAGGGAATAGATGTTGCTCAGGTGGAAAGGGGAGAGAAGACTGTTCCAGAGAAGCTGGATGACTCATCACACCAGGGTGCTTTTCTAGGCATCTTGGAGGTAGGGTGGTGAACAGGGCAGGGCTACCGTGCAGGAGACAGAAAATAAGATGAGTTTAGAGATAAATATGAATAGAAAGATGTGTTATTCAAGGTATGGTTTCAAGGGGCAGCAACAGGGGCATCCCCGGGGAACCTGTTAGAATGCAGAATCTCAAGCCCCCTGCACCTCCCCATTCAGAATCTATGCTTCCCCACGTCCTCAGGAGATTCCTGGGCGCTCTCGTGTTCCAGAATCTTGACACTGGTGAGTCTGCACACTACTCTCCTTCAAATAAAGGGAATATATTGAGGTGTTGTTTTGTTTTGTTTTGTGTTGTTTGTTGTTTTTTTTAAAATAAATCTTTATTGATTTCAGGGAGAGGGAGAGAGAGAGAGAGAAACATCAATGATGATGTCCTTGATCAGCTGCCTCCTGCACACCCCCTGCTGGGCATCAAGCCCGTAACCCGGGCATGTGCCCTGACCGGGAATCGAACCGAGATCGCCTGGGTCCTAAGTTGATGCTCAACCACTGAGCCACACCGGCGGGGCTGTACTGATGTTTTATGGTGGGTATTAACACAATCAGATCTATCTTTTAGAAAAAGCGTTGGAAGAAGTGGAGAGGGAGGCAGAAAGCAGAGAAACTGCTTAGAACATTATTTTAATAGTCCAGGCAAAAAAAAACACGCCTACAAACAAACAAAGACAAAAAATAACAATTCAGGAACAGTGGGCATAGAAAAGAGTGGATAAATAAGACAGATTTTAAGAAAGTAGAATACTTAACATTTTGAACAACAGACCAGATGAGCTAACCAAGGGGCACTGAGTTATTGAGAATGAACTTCAGGTGTCTAGTTAACATGACAATGTAGGAAATATAAGCAAAATAAGTTTTATTTCTGACATGCTGAATTTGAGATGCCTGTGAGACTGAGGTGAGGACATTTAGTAGGAAGTGGATGTTTGAGTCTAAGGTCACTAGGACAGTCCGGGTCATTAATTTGGACATCGGGCACTCGTAGGATATATCTGAAGTTGAGAGTGAGTGAGTTTTTCCAAGCTGATAGTTCCAATTTAATTTCTAAAATGATTAAGACTTCTGGACTCAAGACTTTTTTTCCCAACTTATTAAAAGAATACTTATAAAAACACATGCATATGTCCACTATGGAAAGGTTAGGATGGGCCAAGCCCATCAAGCATCCCTGCTGCCTGCCCCAGGTGGGAAGTGACGCTGGCGCGGAGGAGAACCCGCACATCCATCAATTTTCATCCCCCTCCGTGCCGGTGGAAAAGTACAAAATAATGGAGTAATGACCATGAGAGTCTTGTGAAATGATTTAGTAGAATCCTTGTTGTACTTTCAGGATGAATATCGTTACACCCAAGACGTAAGGGAGGAAACACAATTTTTAAAAATTCTTTACTACAGAAAACAGAAGACAGCTTGAGAAGAAAAGTATCTTGTATGTAATTTTCATAAGAGAAAAATATAAATCATTAGCTCTGTGGGAAAAAAAAAGTGATAAAAGAGAAGATGATGAAACATCAGATTGAGTAAAAAAAGAGAGTTTCATTATATCAAGAAATATTTAAGGAAACTAAAATTCAGGAGAAGAAGTGTAGGACAGAAATAGCAACCTAAAATTTAATCAGTGATGCGGAGAACACATTTGAGATATTTTCTTCAAAAGTAAGAGATGAAAAACAGAAATAAAAGAAAGCAGAAAGAATAACAGTCCTTAACTGAGGAGAATTTGTATCCTATAAAAACATACCATACCAATTGAGAACAACATAAATACAATACATAGTCATTCCCTAAGTTACATATTAATTTACAGAAATTAAACATTTCATAAACACCAGGCAAAACAAATAAAAAAGAGCATAGGGATAGAGAAATCCAATTAAAATATATTATATATTAATTTATAATTATGGCAGTAACATATTGTTTGGATTTCTATCCCTTTGTGATATTGTCTGAAACCCGGAGGTTTAATGCCTGCAGCTCTGTTCTTTCTCAGGAATGCTTTGCCTATTTAAGGTATTTTGTGATTCTATACAAATTTTAGGATTGTTTTCTATTTCCATGAACAATGCCATTGTAATTTTTATAGGAGTCACATTGACTCTGTAGATGGTTTGGGTAGCATAAATATTTTAGCAATATTAATATCCATGGATACAAAAATATTTTTATTTATTTATTTTTGTTTTCTTTAATTTTTTGTATCAATACCTTATAGTTTTCTGTGTAAAGATCTTTTGCTTCCCTGGTTAAATGTATTTATAAGTCTTTTATTGTTTTTGATCCTATTGAGGGATCCTAATTGGACTTTTTCTCTCCCACCCCCCAACCCCCAAATAGTTTATTATTATTGGATAAAAATGATTGTGTATCATGAAACTTTTCTGAATTTGTTTACTGGGCTTAACAGTTTTTGGTGGAATCTTTAAAATTTTCCATATACAGAATTATGCTTCTTACTTTCTGATTTGATACCTTGTCTTTATTTTTCTTGCTTAATTGCTCTGGCTAGATCCTCTAGTATTACGCTGACTAGGGGTGGTGAGAGTAGACACCCTTGTCTTGTCTCTTATATCAGAAGGAAAGCTTTCAGCGTTTCACCATTAAGTATGATGTGGTCTGTAAATTTGTCATATATGGCCCTCAATTATGTTAAGGCATGTTCCCTCAATACCCAAATTGTTGTGCTTTTATCATGAAAAGATGTTGAATTTGTCACTTTTTGCAACTGTTGAGATGATTATATAACTTTTGCCTTTCACTCTATTTATGGGGTGTATTGCATTTATTAATTTGCATATGTTGAATCATCCTTGCATCGGAAATAAATCCCATTTAATCACGGTGTCTGATCCTTTCAACGTACTGTTGAATTTGGTTTACTATTATTTTGTTAAGGATTTCTGCTTCAGTGTTCATCAGGGATATTGGCCTATAGCTTTCTTCTCTTATGATATCCCTACCTGGCTCTAGCGTTAAGCTAATGCTGGCCTTGTAAAATGAATTTGAGAGTGTCCCCTCCTCTTCAAGAGTTTAAGAATTGGTACTGATACTTTAAAATGTTGACATTCTATTTATATTAGTTCAGGTATACTGCATAGAGGTTAGACATTTATATGACTTACAAAATGATCCCTTGGTAAGCCTTGAACCCACTTGACACCACATATAGTTGTTACAATATTACTGACTATATTCCCTAAGCTGTACTTTACATCCCCATGAGTATTAGGTAACTATCAATTTGTACTTCTTAATCCTTTCACCTTTTTCACCCACAATCACTTGGGAAGATAATTTAGTAGTAGACATATACTTAATGTATAACCTATCAATCCCTAGGCATTTACCTAAGATAAATAAAAATGTGTCCACACAAAAACTTGCACACATACGTTCATAGCAGCTTCATTCGTAATAGTCAAACAATGGAAAAACTGGTAATAATCCAAGTGTCCATCCCAAAGTGAATGGATAAAAATTTTGTATTCTACCCTTCAACTAGGATTCTACTGAGCAATCAAAAGTAACACCTGACACACAGAACAGAATGAATGACTCCCAAAACATGAGGCTGAGCCTACAAAGCTAGACACAAAGGAGAGCATATTTTTTGACACCAATCATAGGATGTTCTAGAAAGGGCAAAACCGAACTACAGTGAGAGAAAAGTAGAGCTGAGTTGCCTGGGGTGTGGATCAGGAGAAGGGTAGAGGGGAGGTTGGTGAAATAAACTGGAGGGGACAAGAGCTAATTTGGGGAAGTTTCTGAAATACTCTGTCACTTTATTGTGGTGGTAGTTACATGGGTGTAGATCATTGTCAAAGCTCACTGAACTGTATACTTTAAGTGGTTATGCTTTATCGATCGCTGCAAAATATACTTTAATGAAGTTAATAAGAGTGAGTTTTCAAATGGTTTTAAATTTCTCTTTTTGGCTTTGCTCTATTTTCCAAATTCTTCAAATTTATGTATTAATATATTCATAAAAAGTAAACAAATTAAGATATTTTTATCCACTTGTATTGACCTTGCCGTAGATCTTGCTTAAGTGCTCTTTGCAAACAGCCTAGTCAACCCTACCTAGTATAATATGTTCTCACAAAAACTGCAGCCCTGTACATCTTCATAGTGCGTGCATTTGTAGGTTTTCTTTTCCCAAAGGCATCCTGGATTCATCATTAAAAACAAAAGCAAAACCTAGCAGGAAATGATCAGCCTTTGCTTTGAAATCAAGATTTATAATTTCTTCTTCCATCTTGCTGGAGCTGACCTTACAGTCCTCTCGTCTTGTTATGAAGAGCGCAGGCCATGGCAGGTGGAACCAGGCAAGTCGACCATGCACGGAATGAGAGCAACTGAACCGCGGTGAGGTCAAAGCCAGATCAGACACAAAAATCAAGATTATATGAATTTTAACAAGTGAAACATAGTGTGAAATGAGACAAAGATAAAAAAACCAGATCTGAAATAGTCTCAAAAATGAGAGAGTCGATTCTTCCAGATACCTGGAAAAGCTAATCTTACAGCTGAGCCTTTGGCAGCTAAGGCTAACACAGAAAGCATGTCCTACTACTTAATTACCCTTTCCCGCTGCAGGAAAGCATGCCCATTTCCTGATAGAAAACGTGTTCTCTCTGGAGCTGAACTCAAGGTAGAATTTATTATGGGAACAATGAACTTTTGGTAATGAGGTAAATGGTATGTTCGGAAGAGTGTTTTGACAGTCAGAAACCCTGCTCAGAGACACAGTCCTTGCGCCCAAGAAGACAGAGACAGTGACATGGAGATGGAGACACCATAGGGATGGTCAATTTGGAACACAAGGTTGAGGCCTTGTTTTTGATAATCTGACTTAACACAGTAGTTAGAGCTGCAGGAGAGAGTAAAAGAAAACGTAGTCGATATGCCCGTAAACAGCCTTCTGAAATATCAGGTATAAGAGCCTGCGGCTGATGCTGGGGCTCAGGCAGTTTGTGATCGAATCGTCCAACAGGTACCTGTCGTGCAGGCCTTCTGTGTTGCTGCGACGGCCATCTGCTGCCGATGCCAGATGGGAAGGAAGGTGTCATTCTGTTGTGGAAGCTGAGGAGCCAGACAGGAGGCTATCTCGCTTTCGAGCAGGTGGGGACAGCAGGGTTTCTTTCAGGTGGAGCCAGAATTTTCTTCGGGGAAGAGCTTTCTGTCTTCTAAAGTAGTTAAGCACATGTTTGGTGAAGACCTGGAAGTTTTGCACAACCTAGAGAAAATGGCTGTAGCTTGACAATTTTAAGACAAGTCGTGTAGGCGACTGCTTCGTTCGCGAAAGGGGCTGCAGCGTTGCCTTGTGGGGTCCCCTTCAGACAGACTGCACCTCGATGTGTTTGCCGAGACGACCAGCTCCGCGTTGAGTTAAAGCTCCCCCTGTGCGTTGGGGTTGTGCATGTTTTAACACGTGTGTGCTCCTAAGAGCTTTACAAATGTAGTATCTGCAATTTATGGAAAGCGACGCCCAGGCTCTCAGGTTGGGATTCTTCTTGAGACTAAAGTCAGAGGCTGGAAGAAGGCACCGTTTAATCCAGCACTATTTAAGGTCCCAGATGATTACTGAGAAGTCCCCAAGATACCGCAGAGATGGAGACACAGTAAATAGGCACTTAAGGGGATTTAAAAATAATAGCGAAAGATTCTTAAAGAGCCTGAAATATACAAATACATGATTAGTCTTTTAGAGTTATTATGTTATTATGATATATATGATATATTATGAAAGAAGAACCAGAAAATATGTCAAAGTACAGCTCCAATTGATGACATTTAAATTAGAGATTGCACCTGTGGGAGGCTATTTTTATCACTAGCGGTGGCTGCCAGCAGTAGGGAGCCGAGATACGAGTCTGAAGAGGGATTGAGAGAGTGCAGTGTGTTGACCATAGAGCATTCCTGTCCATTGAGCTAAAGGCCAGTTTAATGAATGTTGCAGTCGACTGAACTTTGTCAGGTTATTTTTAAATGTGTTGGAATTATCTAGATAGAATTATACAGATTTTGGGTTTCTATAGACATCCATGCATATATGACACTCTGTGAGCAATACTGTTACTAGCTCTGCACTTGCTATTGTCTTTGACAGCTAAGACCAAATCTCTAATTAACTACAGCAACTACACTCGTTGAGGTAGAGAGAATGTATTTTAAAAATCCTGAGTTGAAATAGCTCTCAACCAATTCCAATGTCCAGCAATCTCTTGATTATATTCCAGCTACACTTTATCATAATATAATATTGCTTAGTTAATTCTATTATTAATATTTTAATGAGATATTTGTGCCTCTATGAAAGAGTGAAATTCATTTATGCCATTTTTGTTAGGTTTTAGTATTAATGTAATTGTGGTTTATGAAATAAATTTAGAAGTTTCTTTTTTTCTAGGGGCCCAAATAGTGAAATATCATTGGAGTTTAAGCCTCAACTGTGAATCCATATGGTCCTGACTCCCGTTAAAGAAGGCAGGTGTCAGTTTGACCTGTTCAGGGTTCCGTGAATTTGCATTTTGCTAGGACAGCACCTCTCTGTCTATTGAGTTTCATGCAGTTTCTCTTCAAATGCTTTAATCTGGTTGGTAGAGCTTGTTTCCTTCTTTCTCCCTCTGAATTGTGTGTATAGCTGTTTATTTCTGTTTTTTTGTTCTGGCTCACAGAGGCTTTCCAGGGAGATGGCTGGTGGATTTTTCCCCTTCTCTTTATTATTTGTTTATTTGTTGTTGTTGTTGTTGTTTTGTTTTTAAACTTTTATATGTTTTTATTGACTTCAGAGAGAGGAAAGGAGAGGGAGAGAGAAACATCAATGATGAGTCATTGATCGGCTGCCTCCTGCACGCCCCCTGCTGGGGATTGAGCCCGAAACCCAGGCACGTGCCCTGACCAGGAATCGAACCTTGACCTCCAGGTTCATAGGTTGAAGCTTGACCACTGAGCCAAGCTAGCCAGGCTGTTTGTTTGGTTTTAATCACTTCTTGATTTCATCAATGTTAATTCTTCCTTCCTCGATGTGCTTATTAGTTTTGTTGTTCTCTCTAATTTCTTAAGATGAGTGTTTAGCTCATGCATTTTTTTCATCTCTCTTCATTAATAATAAAGACAATTGCAGATACATGATAGTCTTAATGTGAGGCATTTTCGTTCTGTTTGTTTATTAGATAAGTTGCAATTCCTTTTTTGGGCCCAAAGGTGACCTGGGATACATTTCTTATTCTCCAAGAAAAGGTTTTCCACCATGCTTTTATGATTTATTTCTAATTTAAGGAATTTTGAAGAGAAAATGTTGCCTCTAAAACCTTTAATTTTTAATACTTCTTGAAGTTACCTTATAGTGCAGTGCAAGATTAATTTTTAAAACTATTCCTTGTACATACATAAATTAACACTCTCTAAATGTAGCATGTTAGAATATAAGATTACATCCGAGGTCAATTTTGTTAACTATAGTCAGTTCTCCTACTTTTTTATCATTATGTTTTGTCTAAACATGCCAAATTCTATGAAAATTGTATTACTGTTTCCTATTATAGCTATTTATCTTCCATTATGGATAGTTTTGCTTTCTAAAATTGACTATCTATTGTATAGTATATATAGATTGATATCTACTGCATCTTAATCACCTCACAGCTTCCCCTCCTGTGTTTTTAAGAATCCTAATCTACATTATTATCAGTTATAGTCTTCTCTCTGGACAAAATCAGACATATTTTTCCTATTATTTGAAAACAATATAAAAAAGTCTCCCCACTAAGATTGACTTTCATCTACAAAAATGTTCTGTTTTTTTTTTTTTTTCCACAATCCTCAACACGCCTCAGTTAGATATGAAGTTGGGAAAACTTTGCTTCTTCCTTCCCCTTAACTCAGGTCAAATCTTGGATACTCTACTTTTGTTTTCCCATTTCCTTCTCCCTCTTGCCCCCAACCTGAAGTTGTGGGGGTTTTTTATTTTAGTGCATGCTTTCCTCTACAAGGTGGGCTTAAACATGCTGGGCCCTCTCTCCTTATGCGCTTTGGGAGGGGCCCAGAGAGGTGCCCATTTCTCACCCGCTTCCCCTCCGCCCCCCACCCCGGCCTCTGCATATCTCACCCCTGGGTGCTCAGAGGTGTTTTCCAGTCTTTTCCGCAGGGGAACGGAATGCAGGACTCGGTGTCTGAATTACTGCGGACTCTCAGTGTCTTTCTTTGGCTCTGACGGGTGAATGACGCCTTGACTGAGCACAGGATCCTAATGCTGCCTTGGTGTTCTCCCGTCACCCGTGGGTGTTCTGTCATTGTCCTCTAGCTCCTATGCTGCCTACGAGTTCAAGGCCAGTTGATTATTTTGTGCTTGGAAGCCACTTGTTCTTTCTATGCAGGAGTTTATAGGATTATATGTTTATATGGCAACCCGGACTGGTACTTCAACCTGCTGGGGCGCGTGTTTGCTTATCAATCTGGCCTGCAATAGAGGAACCTCACTCACTATTCAGGCTCGGGTTCCCCAGATTTTCTGCTTCTTTTGGTTCAGATTTGTCTGTCTCTTCTCAGTTACTTCCCACTCATATTAAGTCATTTTTATTTGTGTATTAAAGCTTGTGTCTATCCTCATGATTATTGCCTGTTTATCCTTTTAATATATGCTTTGAGATATACTTGGCCTCTGATATTCCAAGCCACTTATTTGAGCTTCAACTGTGGTGCTTTCAATTTCCATTCAATTTCAGAATATTTGGTTGAGAAATTATGCAATTTTATTTTTAGTGCAGAAATCCTTATGTGCTGCAAATGAATGTGTATATATATATACATATATATCTATACATACATATCTATATATATGTATATATATATATACACATCTTCAGTGGCTTTATTTAGCTGAGCATGTGTCCTGTTTATTTTGAAAGACTTCTTCTGTAAGTGCCGACCCCCCCCCCAATAGATTATTTTTCTTTGTCGATACATTGGGATTCAGGTCACGTTGAGGAATTACTAGGTAGGTGGTAGAAAGCAAAGCAGTGTCTCCTCCTGGGGATCAGTAGTGTAGAAAGTGAGGTTCCCCCTGCCCCCGTTCCTTTTACCTTCCTGGTGTCAGGAGCAGGGAGGACTCAGCCCACCAGGTCAGCTTCTTCCTGGGGACCTGGGAGAACCAGACCGTTCAAGCCAGGCAGATGCTAGATGCTGACCTTTCACCTGGGCTCGTACGCATTGCTGCGGGACAGGCTTGTCCCCACGGCCGCCACTTTTTGGTCTAGACAAAGACTCCCCGAAGGTGATTTCCAGTTCTTTTCTGTTCTATAGAAATTCCCTTCGTAGCAGGGCCGGCAGAGTTACCTGCACCAGACTGCTTTGGGGCCCCAGACATGGGGCTCAGGAGAGACAGGCTAAGTTGAAAACGAGAGGCTCTCCGGTCACCACTCCACCAGGTTTGTTTTGGTCACTCAGAAATATCTTTGAAGTAATCTCTATCAGACCCACAATGCGAGCAGCAGCTACAATCAGCACTGATTCATAGGAGTGCTCTAAGGTTCCTCAAACACATCTGGTCCCTGAAATCACTGTGTTATGGGAGTTATTGTGAGAAAATAGGCTCAAAATGTTTAGTGCAAGGCCTACATTTACAAGTTGGTAAAGAGTAATGAAACCAAGGCATTTGCCCTCCAAGTCCAATGATTTTTGCGCAACTATTTTAACAAGAAAGAGAAAGCCAAGGCTATTCTATATACTTTAAGCTGAATATATAATAAAGTAATAAAGTATATACATATATATATACACACACACATATATATATATATATACTTTATGTGTCTATATATATAGACACATACATATACACACACACATATGCACATACACACATATACACTTTATAAAATGTGTATAAATAAATAAAATACTTTCAAATATAAATAAAGTACTTTCAAATATTCTTGGCTAAGGAAGAGTTATTTTATTCGGTACAGTGGTAATTTTCTAAAGCCAAGAACAGTATTTTTTATTGCTTGTATATTTGTTTTTGTGCATGTTTACACTTTTATTAAGTATCATTTGTGTGTGGTATATACATGCATAGATATTTACATACAGAAAAGCCCACATATCCTAAGCGTAGAGCTTCATAAATTTTCCAGCCTGGACACATCAATGTAACCAGCAGCAAGATCAAGCAGCAGGCTATTACCAACATCTAAAAAGCCCCCTTGCACTCCTTTCCAGTCATCATCCACCCCTCCAAGGGTGATAACCACCCTGATTTCCAAGGGCCTACAAGACTTCTGCAAGGACAGCCTGACTTACCACCTGTAGCCAACATTTAGCACAGAGAGTTTGTTGTGATTGATAAGTGTTTGTTGGATGAGTGAGTGAATGGATGCATCGATGAATAATTGAGTGAGCCAAGGATTAAGTGAAGAGATCCTTGGAAGATGAAACATCACCAAATTTGGCTTTGGAGTCAGAGATTAGAGTTTAATGGGTTATGCAAATTGAGAGAAGTTATTTAATCTCATTGAGCCTTAGGTTGCTCATCTAAAAATAGAAGCAGCAATGTATTCCTCATAGGGCTGTTTGTCATAAACCTTAAAGTTAATGTATGTAGAACCAGCGGTTGGCACCTACTAGGCTATTTATTATTGGTACCTAATAATTGCTATTATGGAAAGAAAAGGGATCCAGCTGTCTGCATTTGGGACATGACTAATCCCCTTACCTTGATCTTTTCTGTTTTAAATAACATTCCAATCCTTTAGAAAATTTGTTATTTTAATACAGTGGAAAGAGTTTAAAACAGCATCTTGGCAAAAAAAAAAAAAAAGCAGAAATCAACAGAGAATGTCGGGGAGTGTCGGGGAAGATGCAGTTGGTCTGTGTCTTTGAATAAGTTCAGGTTCTGTTCTGGATTTTCCCCCCTCTGCCTGTAGTGTCTCTGATCACAGTTAGCTTTCATGAACTTCTGGTCCTCCAGGCCTTGGCTTATTCCTCGTGGTGGATGACCTGCCCATCTGGTTGGCTTTAAGTTGGCATCATATCAAGCCCAGGTTCCAAACCTGACTGTTCTAGTCCCCATGATAACCTAGCCTCACTTGACCCTTCACCTCTGCCCCAGCACTGCTAGAACTTATGCTCCTCACTTCTCCATAGAGCTGCCACCACCTCCGCACAAGTTCCCTCTGTCTGACACCACCCCAGCCTCCACTGCCTCCTCACTTTCCTTATTCCACCTGAGGCAGCAAAGGGCCCGGGTGAGACGGCCATAACAATTGCACACATGTCTTCATGCTGCTCCGCCTGAAATGCCAAGTGTGGTCCTTCCCTCCGAATTGGCATTGCCTTCATTTAGTTCTCGAGTTACTAGAGTAAGTATAAAGGCAATCGACTTGATACTGAATGATTAAGCCATAAGAGGGCTTGTTTTCTGCATATCTTGTCAAATACCTGTTCAGTAGGTACATATTTGTGGCATATTTACTTTAGTTAAGTTGCTTAATTTCTCTTACTAGCAGTTACCTTTACCATAAAATGGAATGTCGGGGTCTGATTCCCCAGAGAGCAGTTGGCAAATGCACACGTGGCCGGTGAGTGCAGGGAGCCCCATTATAATGCAGGCCCTGCTTTTCCTTAGTGAGAATTGCCAGTGCTTAGAAACACATTTCAGCTTCCATTTGCCGTATCCGTCACCATAACTGCAAGACACTGAGAGCTGCCTAAGAATGTGGCCTGAGAAGTTCCTATGGAGTCTGTTCTGTTTTAAGAATAATTTCCACAGTAGTAATAGTGGTAACATTACTATTATTTTACTGTGACTACTTATTTAATTTTATGACTATTATTATTAAGGATAATAACTATGCTAAGTATTTGCTGAACTTCATGAATTAAATGGCCATCTCTGACTTTTTTACACCCCAACCTCAGCACTTAATATAGGGAGGCAGAGATACAAATCAATATATACCAGGTAATGACTCGATAAAGGAATGCCAGATGCACTGCCCAAGTCTTTGCTATATTACCTCATTCAACTTGAAGCAACTCTACAAAATAGGAAGTATTATCTCCATTCCACAGTTTAAAAAAACCTGAGTAGAGACGTTAAACAATTTACCTAAACCACAGCACCTACCTGCTTCCCTCCTGGGTCCCCCCCCCCCCCCCGATCTGAGTGTATAGCGCCTCCTACTGCTCTGCTCTGTCAATTGCCTACTTTTGGAACCACAGGCAGACCTTCCTTCAGATCAGTTACAATCCCTATGTGATGCAAACCTTACCATTCGTGTTTCTTGAATCCCTCTCATTTTTTTTCAAAAATGGGAACCAAGGTTCAAGGAAGAGATCCTGGCAGAAGATTCCCGGATCAAAGATGCAAAGTCTCGAGGCCCCTGTGTTGGCATGAGGATCAGAACGCAGGCCGAGGTCAAGTCCCACATCCCAGCTGCTGTGCTGGGCCTTGCTTCTAGTCATTTCTGTAATGGAGAGAGGTAGACAAATGGGAAGGTTGTCTCCAGGGAGCAACAAGAAGGGTTAGAGAGCTGGAGGGCTGGACTTGAGAGAGAAGATTAAAAGGCCTCGGTATTTATCATTTGTCTGAGCCAAGGTTGAGGCACAGGCCAGATAACCATCTACAGTACACGTATTCACTGGCCATGATCACCTCGGACCACTGACCTCTCCAGGCAAGTGGATGCTGGTTGTCAGCCAGGACAGAAGGGGTTGGGAGGCCATGAGGAACTATGGTGGTGGTGTGCACAGCCTACTGAGTGCCACGACACCTCCCGAGCCTCTTCTGGGGTTCAGGGTCTCTCTTGCACCCCTGGTTTGAGAGGGCACCTCCATCTCTGCATTGGCCCCATAGACAGTCAAACTGAAGTTTTGGGTACAAGCTAGTGTTTAGCACCAGGCAGGCAGTCATCTTGCTGTGGCCACTTTAAAATAAGGCACAGAAGAAAAGGGACAATCCTTTAACTCTATGCTGCTTGGAGTTATGGAACTCAGGTAATATATTTGCAATAACCATTCTCCAAAGAAGTCACCTGATGTCTCTATGATCCCTAATTAGTTTCTGGTATAAATTAGTACTTTAACATAAGCAGGCAGCCTGTATTTCTCATCCATAGTTTACTACTGTATTCCTTGGGAGTTATCCCAAAGAAGATGAATTTTCACTCCTTGCTACATTTGACCAATTTGTTCATTAAATTCCACAAGTCCTTAAATAACTAATGGCAATAGACTGGTAGCAAATAGGCACTCGATAACTGTGAGTTGAATGAATAAATGAGTGAGTGTATAAGTAATACATAAAGGATCTAACTGCACCGTTTGTAGTAATTTTTAAGACACAGTGCCCTAGAAGGCATGACATCTAAAATCAGATTGTGTACAATTTAAAGAAATAGAGCTCCATGTGACATGGGAAAAACATTCATGCTCTTGAAAGCCTGTACCTGGATTGCTCTACCTTAAATAAAAAGCTCAACTCACAAAACTACAGTGAGGAATGCCCTCTGCAGACGTAGACTGTGTTTGCCCTGGCCTTGTAGCCAGTGGTGGATGATTGAAGTTTTGGAAAGAATAGTGGTGTTTTAGAACCATCCATAGATAGACTATTGGTACGAGATCAAATGCTTAATATATAACTTAAAGAAGTGATACCAAGTGACCTCTAAGGTGCCTGTTATCCTGTTTCTATGGTTCTTTCTAATAGCAGAGCACTGTTCTGTCAGAATACGGCAAGGACATATGCATTCGGAATTCCCCAGGAGAGCCCTGGCCCCACCGATGCAGAGGCCTGGGGGCCTCTTGGGAGTTCAGTTTGTATTTAAGCCAGTATCATGGTAAACCAGATATTTGTGACACTTCTTCATGCTGGGTGGTCCAAGGTATGCCGGAGGCAGTGACACCGGAGGGAAAAAGGGGGAGGGGGATTTACAGGGCAGACAGGGCCATCAAAAATATTTGTGTGAAAAGAATTAACCAATAAATGCGTCAATAAATAGAACAAAAAATCTCTCTCTCCTTCCCTCTCTCTCTCTCAAATCAATTTTAAAAAATCCCTGTGATAGAGCACTGGGCAGTCACAAGAATGCAGAGGGTGCTCCAGGAAGGCAGGGGTAGGTGCCTAGCCGAGTGTGGAGCTGGAGGAGGTGCCTTGTCTAGCGTGGAGCTGGGCCTTTCTTGGAGGAGGCGATGCCTGAGCTGCACCGTGAAAGTTGACCAGACCTTGTAGATGTAAGGAAGGGGAAAAGGGGTTTCAGGTGAGAGCAAAGGCTGAGAGCCAGCGCTCCTGTGTAGAGGTGAACCAGTGCTGGGCAGGAAAATGTACCTCACACTAGGCAACATCATCTAATTTAGGGAAATGAGCAACCAGGTGTTGGCAGACTGAAAGGACAAAGGGAAATCCGGAAACACCCCGGGGGCTGGAAGAATGAAGGGAGAAGTTAAGCTTGTCAGTAGGGTTTGTTGGAGGGGCCCTGCGAGCTGGGGGTCAGTGAACAATGAACAGCGAGTGGGCTGAGTTAGGGGGTGCGGAAAGAAGCTGGAAGGGAAACAGCTGCTCCTGGGACCAAGTACAGCCGCCAGGGTGAAGGGCCATTGCATCCAGCCAAGATTGGGGGGTGGGCCCCGCGCCTTTCTTGCTTCTGCCCTTTCTAATGTCCCTGCTGTGGAGCCTAACAGGAGGCCGGCTGGCGCAGCGGAAATGTAGTTTGTAGAACCCCAGCCTCAGCATCGGGAAGCAGAATATAGAGGGTGCACTTGGAGCTGAGAGGCACAGGGGCTTGTAAGGAATGGGAATGGCTGGCACCCAGGAACGAGGAGAGCTGGGGCTGCCGCTCCAGAGCGCCGGGGACGAAAGGGTGCCCCCTGCGCGGCCAGGCCCAGGGCACGCAGCCCTTCAGGAAGGCCCATCCCAGCCTCTCTCCCTCCCGCAGGAGGTGGCGTTAGCTAATCACAGGGAAGGAGCTGAATTCATCACACTTACTAATCGTGGAAGTGATCCTTAGCAGGTCATGGAAAATATTTAGCGAGTGATTACACAGAAATACCTTCCTTCCTCCCGCTGTTTCTGAGTAAAGCACCGCACTGTTTAAAGAACAACTGAAGGGTTGAGTAATGCAAGTTGAATTAAGTGCTTTTTAATATAAAAACAATTCTGAATCATGTGTTCAGTAGGTAATGGTGCTCCTCAGTCATCTTTACACCAGGTGAGTGGCTTGTGACCGTTTATGAGAAGCGAGTGAGGTTCTTTCTCGAACAGAACAACACCGACAAGACAGTGAAAGGTGTGTGCGCGGGTGAACAACCGTCTCTGCCACATCTCCGCCGGGCACCTTTATAGAGCCCTGGCTCTGGGTGGGACTCCGTCGGGAGGACATGGTGCAGTGAGCCTTAGAAGAGGCCTGGTCCCCCCTCTCCAGGAATTTATTGGGAAAGGAAGAGATTCGGTGGCCAGGTAGCACTTGCATATGCCAATGGCATTGTATGCATCTGTCCCCCGTAGAGTCTCCAGAAATGTGAGAGAAAAATGACCTGTTAAACTATGTCCATTTTCTCTAGTTGATGGCCCACCGTGGGAGCCGTTGCTTACTTTTTTGTTCTTTTGCTGAGGTAGGCAAGAAGCCCTCAAATATTGAAAAGTAATAACACAGTATGGAAATGTGCATAAATCAATATGCATTTTAGAACAATTACTAATGTAAGTCCCAGGTGTCTTTTCTCATGGATGGATTTTTATATTCTCTTGAAAATAACAATCACTTTAGTATGTGTCACTAATTAAAAACGTGAATACTTTCCAACAAATATTAAGTAATTATTGGCAATTCCATGTCAGCACCAGTAAATAATTATCTCACCTTGTATCACATAATTAAAATTACAATGCCCCCCTAACAAATATTAAGCACTCATAAATAATTGCAATTGTGCCCAAGTAGCAGCCATGCATTCAACTCAGTTGTGTTTGTCATTTAAAATGACATTTTTCATTTGACTGCTGATTTATGAAATTTTAAAAAATCAATTTGCCTTTCTTAATGGGCTAATGCCCTTCGGGGATACACCAGATGTTCTTCTGCCCAAGGTTGGCAGCTGGGCAGAAAAAAAATTAGCCAAGCGTATTAATACAAGACCTAAACAAGAAAAGGGTAGTAATAATGGGTGGCAGGGTAAAATAAATTAGCTGAAGACTTGTTCTAAAGTGGTTCTTGTGATCCTTACCCTGAGGATGGGTGTGGACTCACAGGCTGCACTCTGCAGGTTCCCCTTGGCACGTTTCTATCTTTCCTTCTATCATGGAGATATCAGAGGACTGGCACAGTGGTGTGATCCCCTTCTTTCCTCCTGCTGGCAACAGTACCCAGGATCAGGGAGGAGAGGGGGGCTCTTCCAGATGCCTCCTTGCATTTGCCCTCCGACAGGCTAGCTTCCCCCGGGGAGTGGGCGCCGTAGTAGGGTTGGCAAGAATGAGGCGTCCCCAGCCTGATTACTTGAGAGCCAATAGAAATCTCTCAACTGATTCATGTAACAAATATTTAATGAGCACTTACTATGTGCTGGGTACTATGGGTGGTGCTGATTTTAAGGTTTTCTAACTTTTAAAAAGAGAGAAATTATTTCATTTCAAACAATTTAAGGCCCATTGTTCTATATCCACAAAACAATATGTGGTCATCACCCATTTCTACTACTGTGTGAATATCAGATATGATGAAGATGGATCGTCTCTGACTCTATGGATTCTGAGGTACTATTTATGGGTCATTTAGGGTATCTGCCGTCTCCTTCCCTGTGGATAGAAAATGACCATCTGCACTTGCACCTGTCTTGGATAATTTAGGTGCTTTCAGGAAGCAGATGGTAACACCCAGTGAACCTCTAACTTTTCGATGATCTCTTCCCTATTAGGCCATTAAGTTCCATGAGAGCAGAGTTTTTGCCTGTATTAATAAAAACTTCTAAAATAGCAAGAGGAACAGAGAGCAAAACTGGCAACCCCTTGTATCCTTTATAATCAACTCATGTTTATCTTGAAAGACAAATATGAGTACATATGCTATATATACCCCACCCCCAATCTCAATCTAATCCTAGCTAACATCCTACATGACTCTTCATGGACCGTGTGCTTCCTACGGTCCTGTGCTGAAGCACAGAGGCAGGCTGGGGTGTTATACTGGGCCCGGAGCACTCGGCAGCTCCAGGGACCACACCAGAAATAGTCTGAGCTGGGCTCCTGGGCATCTTTGCCCCTTGTATCAACAGGGAACATTGCAGGTGCACAAGTCAGACCCCAAAGGACTTGATTCATTTGCTCTATACCCTCAGGTAACGTGTCGGCACCTCTAGAGTAGGATTCATGTAAAAGTCTAGGTTGGAGAAGAGGGGTGATAATTAAAGGCCACTGCAGGCAGCAGGGAAGCCAGGAGGTTGTCAGGGGTGGAGTCCACCTAATACATCCAGCTCTGCGGACATTCAGTTTCTGTCTCTTTGCCAGAAGCGGAGACGTAGGTTCCAAAGCTTTGAATCCACTGGCAGTTGATGAAAGCAACAGTTCCAGGTGGAGGGGACTCCTTCTCTGAGGGGCACCTGCAAAGAGGGGAGGAGAAGAGACATGGAGAATCGGTATCTTTACGAGTGTGGCTCAGTTGCTGGGTTGGCAAAGTGTGTTCTGATATTCTTAATAAACTATTTGAGTCATGTAAAGAGTCACTTGAGAAAGCTTTGTTTGCAAAGAGAGAGGGGTGAAGGTTCCAGAGGGTGGGGAACAGCGCACAAAAGTTTCAGAATTATGATTGGTGTAAATTCCATTAAACATCTAGGTCGGCCGCATCCATATGGGGAGACAATGCTGTAGAGTGAAAACGTACTGCTTGTGTGAAAAAGGAGACTCTTGCAGTGGGACTTGGATTCTCAAATGGCTGTGCTTTGGGGTACCGTTAGCGGTGTAATTAAAATCTAGTGACACATTCAAGAAGATGATGTTTACTGGATTTCTACATTTGTTAAATTCCCAAAGGATACAGCACAGAGCATTCGGCAGCTGGCAGGAGGACACCGGGAAGCCCTCTGACCCTGAGTCCTGTCGCAGGTAGCCCTAACATGGGTGCTCCTGGATAGGCACTAGCCAACCTGTTCATCTTTAGCAGAGGCTGGTTGGTGATTGCTTATATAATGCCCAATTCCAGTAACTCAGATGATGTGTCACTTCCATCCTCTCTCAGTCTTTATACTGACTCTCCTCCTATCAGGACCGGAACCATCCTAGTCCTAGGCCTGGGTGTGCCCTCTCCCCACTAGTCTTTAATGCCTTGGAGTCAACTATGGCAGCAGTCCCAGATGACACAATGCGTTTAGACTTGGGCGTCAAGTGACTTTAGTGTCCATCCTACTCCACCTCTTCCCACTTGTAAGGCCTTGACCATTTTTTCTTGCTTTGATGAAAACGACTTTTTTTGAAATTGGGGAAACACACAGTAGCCACCTCCAAGGTTATTAGTGGATTTAATGGACTGATGCCCGTGAAGCACCTGGTGTGGATCTTGGCACATTCTAGAGTCTCAATAAATCTCAGTGCCCTGTGCACCTGGCATCAAGCCAGGCAAAACGGGCAAAGCTGAAGAAGAGAGAGTGCCCTTGCAGGGGCTTACGCTCAAAAGCAAACACATTCACCACACCGAGGGGCTGTGGCTTTGGGACTCTTAGAACAGCGTTTGGAGAAGTGAGCACGATCCCCTTGGAGCTCTCTGGCACAGCTCACCTAGAGAAGCAGTGCTTCCCATTTACTGAAGACAAAACCAGCAGCCTAGGAGGCTTGGCTGCCACTGAGCCCCCCGTTCTGTGTCTGTGCTGGGCAGATGCTCTTTAGAGACATGAGCTTCAGCTCCTACCCCTCCCTGGCTCTGGGCTCTCGGTGGGAATCCTGAAACATGGAACCACAGGCGTCCCCAAAGGCGGCTGCATGTCTTCCGTCTCTCTGCAAAGGATCCATGCGGGCTAGAGAAATCGGATGGGTGCATTTTGCTTTGTTTAAATAACATTTGGTTTTGCTGCTTTTAATCATCGGTCCCCCTGAGCAGGGCATGCTTTCCGCAGCACACACGGGCTGCATACCTAACAGATATTTTCAATACAACAGCTTGACTTCCCTGCTGCTCAGATGATAGCAATTGGCTAGGTGTTCCATCTTTTCCCTTCTCCCCCCTCCGTGGATGCAAGGAGATTTCAAGTGCAATTTGGCCTTGCACATCAAACAGCAATTTTCCTGTAGAAACCACAACCTCCAAAAACTCTACCCTAATCAAATCTATCAAGCCCAATTTAGGGGCGAGCTTCTGTCTGTTTATCAAGGAAATGGAGTTGAAATTGCCCCCTTTAATGGAATCGCAGCTGCCCACCATAATCTTTCCCATGGATGTTTGAATTAATGGCAGGACGTGGCCCATGCTCTCCAACCTTCGAGTTTGATTCCAGTTATAGGAAATTGCCATAATTTCAGTCCTGGGATTCTCAGGGATGTTGGGGCGTTTGATGCCTGGGTTAGAATTAATGTGTCAGAGGAATTAAAGAATTCAGAGGTGGTTGGGAAGATTAGCACTTTTACACAACAGGCAGTGACTCACCTCTGCATCAAATCAAACCCACTGGGACCCATGGAAACTACTTTTACCAAGTCCAGGAGGAAAAATAGAGGAATGGCTTTTTCTGATGTTGATATTTTAAATCAGAGAATAGCAGACATGGTAGAATGTATGTGTCCTTCCTAATATATGGCAGCTCACTTGGTTCAATTGTATATCAGGAGTTGCCTGGGTCCTCCCTGAGCAGGGGGACAGGCCAGCGGCTGACTATAGTGCCACCTTCTCCTTCTGGTCATCCTGCAGCAACCTCAGGACATGCGATTTCCCCACTGAGGCCCCAGGGTCCCCTCAGCACACGCACATGGATGCCAGGCAGTTTACAGTAGGAATGCATCATTTCATTCTTAAAATATGTCCTTACCGAGAGAGAGTCTACTCTTCCTTCAGGCATATGAACATCTTATATTTATATAGAGCTAGCTATTCTAACCCCTTTTTTCTTGTGCATTTTTGTTTTTATCTTGTTTTATACTCACGGTACAGAAAGGGGGGGAACTGTTTAAAATGCAATATTGTAAATAAGGAAACCAAAGTTAAATGACATCAACAATGGTGTCAGTAGAACAAGGCCTCCTTCCTGCAGGGCCAGGACTCCCCCAGTTCTCCCAGTGCCTGCCCAGCCCCCCTCATCTCCCGCTGTGCCCTCCCTCCTCCTGCAGTTTCTCCTGAGTCTCAGCTTCCCCAGGGAAGTCACTCTGGGCGTAGCAATCGCTAAGCAATTGAGATCCTTGCTCTGTGAAAGGCACCTGAAGTTTTCCCTCCTTCCATAGAAAACGAAAGACTCCTAAGTTAGAGAATCATGCGAGTTCAGCAACGTGGGGAGAAACCTGGCCATTTCCTTCCCGAGTGACTCATGCCTCTCGGGAAGCCTCCCACTCAGGCTGACTCAGCTTCCTCCGGCTCCTGTCCCTCCTTCCCGGGCCTGTCCCTCCCACTTCACCCCAGGCCACCTGCATGGAAACAGCACTTCAGCTCCTTGGGGTTCACGTGCTGCTCTTAATTCCCCTCAGATTTCCTAACCCCCTGCTGTTGCTTTCATCTCTGCACCCCCCAAGTGTGGGGTGCCTGCAGGTGGGAGGGTGCACGTCACGGGTACCAGCGAGCACCCTGAAGTCACGGAGCGTCCTGGTGCCCACGAGGATTGCAACTGGTCGAGTGTGGGTCCGTGGACGTGGTCATGAGGGTGGGCTGCCCAGCCGCCTGTCCCGGGGCGTCACAGCTCTGCCCTGATCTGTTCACCGATTTGTCCACTGTTGGCATGTGCTGGGCGCTGCTGCTTTCTTGTCCAGTGAGAGGGGGGTGCCAGCCCCCCTTCCTAAACTGCATGTGGTTGACTAAGGGCCTGAGCATCTGCGAAAAGAAGGGAAAACCCAAAACGGGGTATTTTCCACCACCTTAGGGAATTTCTCCTGGGGCTATGGATTGAGTGCTTGGCCTCCTACTTAGGAGAGTGTGGCACCTGCCCGCGGGGGGGCATGCGGGCAGAGCACACCCAGCTCTGGACGGGCCAGGAACGGTGCGGGCATGACAGGCCAGCCATCCCAGGGCTGGGTTACCTGGGGCCCTCAGCTCCCAGACACCCCGCAGAGCTGTCAAGCAGCAAGCAAGACAGGCCTAAATACCTCCCCATCACCGGGTGGGCTTAGCTTTGCGGGTATTTTCTTTCCTTTCCCTGACACACTTTGTGGAAAAACATTGTGTGCTTCACGTTTCTGTGCTACGCCTTACTTTGCCACCGGTTTTTCCCCCAACACTCCTTTCCAACTATTCTCTTCAAGTTTTTCACTGACATTAATTATCAAATAAATTGGCCAGATCTCAATCCATCCTACTCCCTTCTGCACCATTCCACGTGGGCCGTCGGCTGCTTGTCTCTGGAGACTGGCCTTCCTGACCCTCCCCCTCTCTGTGGCCACTTGTCCTCGGTCCCCCACCTGGCCACCTTTCTCTGTCTCCCAAGCATAGGTATGCCCCAGGGTTGGTTGCTGGACCCTTTCCTTCCTGTTCATTTTGTATGCTCTCTTCCTTGGCAATCTTATCACCTCCCACTGTCCAATTATCACCTCTGTGGGAATGGTGCTTAAATCTGTCTCCAGCTTTGACTCCCATCTTGAAATCTAATCCCTCCTCATAACTGCCTGAGGAATACCACCAGCCGCCTCTCCCTGGCCCCTACAGAAACTATGTGCCTTCCCGGATTCTAACTTTATAATCCCCCACCCCCTCCTTTCCATCTTTGCCACATTCATCCTACTTTATTATTTAATTACTTCTCACTTGAACTATCAAAACAAGCAGCTAATTAATCGCTCTGCCTTCTGTCTCTACTCCTTATACTATTAATCTCTCCAAAGCACAGCTCTGACCCTGGCATTCCCTTATCAGAAACCGTTAACGATACCTCCTTGCCAGGAACGTTGAGTCCAAATCCCCTTGTCGGGCATGGGTGGGATTGTTAAGGCTGCACTCACAAGCTTGTCGCTCAGTGTCCCATGTGTGCTTGGCTCTGTTTCGGGCCTCGCCTTCCTCCCCCGCGTGCCCTTCGCAGCAGCGGGTCTCCCGAGCATGCCACGGTGGGTGACACCCCTGAAGCTGATCATGCCCCTGCCAGGACTGTCATCCCCTCCGCAATCCCACCCACCCTCACACCTTCTCCTCCACCTGGACAAATTCTCTAACACCTTCCAGAACTCAGTGCCGGGATCGTGTTTTCTGCAAAGACCTCTCTCACCCAGCTTGGCAGGGTTAGCCATTCCCTCTCTCTCACCCTCCCAAGGCTGTGTGTATCTCTAGGTCACAGTATCTGCTTCTGCAAGGCTGGGCCACCTGGACCATCTAATTCTTCTTTATAGTCCGAGCACCCAACACAGAATGAACATGGGTCGCTGATCAACCCTCACCTTCTAACCAATCTGGACTGTTAGCTTAATAAAGCTTAATGTAAATACCTTCTCTCACAGGAAGCCTTCTTTGATCTCTTTTTACCAAATGTGCTTCTGTGTGTGTGTGTGTGTGTGTGTGTGTGTGAATCCTGAAACATGGAAAGAGCATGATTTGTAGTTATCAGACTTGCATTAGGATCTGGACTCGGATACAGAGAGCTTTGTTCCTTCATTTTAAAAAGTTTACTCTGCACTGCTGTAATACTACAACTCCCCTTTCAAGGACAGTAATACTTACGAAAGATCCCATAATAGCACCTGGAACACAGCAAGTAATCAATAAGCGCTAATTCATGCTCTTCCTTCCTCAGGGCACTTATCATTTTATGACTTTTAGCGCAGGCATTCCCGTCGTTCTCGATGTTAATAATAGAACAGAGCTCCCAGGTAAGAACAGTATCTCAATCACATGCCTTTTCCCAGAATTGCCTCTCGGAGCCCCTTGTACTGGAGTTGTTTAGAATACTTGTCGGATTGAATGAGGCAAGCTGATTTAGAAAGCTTTATGCCTCAGAAAGAATGTAGTGTTATTGTTGGCACAAAATCAAACCTGATGTTTATGGTCGTGCCTATGGAGTGCTGGGCATCACACTTCTGGTGAGGAATGTAACCTACATGATAACATATTTCTATGGGAAAATCAGATTAGACACCCATCATTTCAGTTTAGTGTCTTTAATAGAATTGTTGCTCACTCGCTACGTGAGGATCACCTCTTATTTCTTTATAAGCATAAAAAACGAAACAACATTGACGTGATGGCATTCTTTCCAAAGGTGGTCAATGAGGTAAATTGGATTACCTGGTAAATTTCATGCAGTAATTGAGCTTTTCTATAAATCTAAGAGAAAATGTTTTGAAGAACTTTGTTCTCAACTATGGGGAGAATTACAAAGAATGCTTATATGCCTTTAAATACTACGCCTCAGAATCTTAAGGCCATCAAGTAGTCTTCAAATTTAAAGCTCTCTGAACTTTAGTTTTCTCTTTTGATTAAAAAAAAAAAAATCAACAACACTCACCTTGCTTAGGTCTCGAAGCTGATATAAGAACCACATACGAGGTTCTTGATTCCAGAGTTTGTCTTTGTTTCCACACCCTTAAAGCCAAATAGAGTGTCTGGACTAGAAAAGGTGCACAATAACTTTTTATCGACTACATAAATGACATGAGGGAGCTTTTTGACGATTTTTAAATGTGACATAGTAGATCTAATATTATTATCTAGAGCCACCCTCTCATTTTAGATGAGATAATGAGATTCAGCGAGGACAAGGAATTTGCCTGATGTCACACAGCAAGATTCCGGATCCCATGTTTCCTGGTCCAATGCCCTTTGCACACATCACACCTACCAGCCATTTCCCAGATGCGATGTGTTCTTGCACAGCAGGGCCAGTTCAATTCAGCAATTATTTATGAAGCTCTTACCACGTTCTAGGCATGGTGCTAACACTATGGGATGGCAAGTTGAATTACACAGTCTCTTCTTTTAAGCTCACAAACTTTGATGGAGGAGAAAAACACAGGGCAGCAATAAGCTAAGAAGAAAAGGAAACAGTCTGGGCAAAGGAAAACCCAGGAGCACGAAGAAGCTACGTTGGGGAAATAGGACCTCCTCTCCCAAGGCTGGGGCCTGAGTAGCCATAGCAGGAATCATGGAATGAAGACTGGGCCTGGAAATGTGGCAGCTCATTTGGACATGCAGCGGGGAGCCCTTCACTGTGGTTGAAGATGGGTGCTATCCTTTTTGGAAAACCGCTCTGTCTGTAGTGCTTTTAGAGTGGTGAGACTGGCGGGCAGGAGAGCAGTTACAAAGCCACTTCAAAATCCAGAAGAAAAAAAAAATCTCTAAATAAGAACACAGTGCTAGAATAGAAAGAAAAGAGCAAACTGGAGAAATGCTACAGAGAAGCAGCTTGGGCTCTGAATTCAGGCGGGCTGGCTCCTTTGTGTCCTTCTACAAGTTTCTTAAATCCTCTGTGCCCACTTTTTAATCTGCAAAGTGTCCACTCAGGGTGTTGCAATTGCAGCGTGTAAACAGGGCGCCTGGCTCCCAGGAAGATCTCAATAAAGAGCAGCGGTCTTGGTGGTACTCAGGGGTTAACGGGGGGGATGCAGACTTGAGGGTGGGCACTTAGTTTCGCTCTCCATTGTCATCCCAGTGCCTAGAAAAGTGTCTGCACACATCCGACATGTAACTGATACCTGTCATTGCTTTTGTTATCATTACCAGTTTTCTGCATTTCTTCTCCCTCTATGCCCTTCTGATATAACTGTATATGAAGTTATGTACATGGGATTATAACCAGTGTCTTCAGATAGGATGCATTGATAAGTGGAGGATTATTAATATCACAATCTTTTCTAAAACTATCATTTTCACTGTATTGGGCATAGGGCTTGGGAAACATAAGTTTAAGTTGACGACGAACACTTTGGTGGCATGATCCCTTGAATTTGATTTAGAAGTTCAGTGAGCTAATTTCAAGCTGTAATGATTCAAAATACTAGGGTTCTGTTTGGCTGCTCAGCTGACTCACTGGGTCAGGAGAGCAGAGCCCCGCTCCCTCTCTGACTCTCCTCACTTATTCATGGAAGGGGGTTTATGCCCTAAGCTTATAAAAATGTCTGCGCTTCTGAGTGGATGTATTTGCTGGCTTACGGAGGGTAGAGGCTTAGCAGTGGGCAGGGCTCCTAGAGTGTGCACATCCCTGATGATGACCAGTAATCAACAGTCTGCTTATGTGTCTTCTTGGACTGGAGGACTTTCTGCGCTTCTGTTGTTATGTGTGTGCGTCTGTTGATCAGAATTCACTTTGTTAAATAAAATATCAAATTCTTGAAAAAAAATTTTCATTTTTTGAAAAATGAGAACCTTGCTAGTGAAAAATATTCTTCCAACCACCTCAGTAAATACCTATAAAGCACCTGCTATGGGTCACACACTGTTAAGCATGACATAAATAATGTAAAGAAGCCACAGAACCCACGATTCATGGAAATGCAAACACAAAGAAACCATAGCTATAAAATAATAAATTCCATAAAGAGAAAAGTACTCTGATGGGGATAGATATATGTATGATAGAAAACCAAGAAGAATTAAGCCTGTTGAGTGGAGCTGGTGTTGGGCAGGGAAGGTGCCAGGGTCCTGAGCTGAGCTGGGTCTAGGTGTGGTGGGGGCGTATTCCAGGCCGTGGGAACTGCACAAGCAGAGCTTGTACTGGGTCATCACTGTGAAGCAGTCCACATAGGAAGGAGAGTCTTCAGAGATAGCTTGGAAGGGAAGGACTTGGTCAGGTCTATAGAAGCATGCATGTGCGCGCACACACACACACACACACACACACACAAGAGGCTGGTGGGACAGAAGATGAAGGCGTGGACAACGAGGTCAGACAGATTGCGACTGGAATCCTAGCTTCATGATTCTTTTGGGTCTCAATTTCCTCATCAGTAATATAAGCTTCATTATGTCTACCTAGCAGAGCTAATGTGAATTGAGATGTCTAACACTTTATTACTAGAAAATAAAGGAATTAATACATACATGATAAGTAGATATATTTGCTTTAGGAGATGTACATATCCAATTCTGCATATAAAATGTTTACAGAGAGAGATACTGATTGATTCAGTGATGGACACTCAGTGCTTAACTTTTTTAATTCCCTCCTCGGTTTCTAGAAAAGTCTTTGGAAGAATAGCCCAGTCATTTACATCAGCATGCAAAACTGGCAGGAATTGGTTAGCAAAGAAGCGGGCCTCCTTCCCACTGCCTGTCTCCTCGGTATCTTGGTGGCTGATTCGCCATCTCTGAGTCTGATCGCTCCTTCGAGCTGTGGTGCTGGGCTGTGCACCCAGACTCACCTGTCCCAGGGGATTTGCAGCCATCAGTTCATGGCCTCGGGTATCTTGGTGGCTGATTCACCATCTCTGAGTCTGATTGCTCCTTCGAGCTGCGGTGCTGGGCTGCGCACCCAGACTCACCTGTCCCAGGGGATTTGCAGCCATCTGTTCATGGCCACACCTCCTGGGGCAGCCAGCGGTCACTACTATGATGGTGGGGAGAACATCCGTGTAAGATGGGGACCGCGGAGGGGAGACACTGTCAATGGGCTCGCCGGGGCTGGTTCCTGAGTCATCGCCATCCTCAGAATTGTTTGCACACGGGGTTTCAGGATCACCTAGACACCGCCATCTGTCTGTCAGCTGCTATCTCAGTTTCATTGCCGCGAAATCTCCTTTCTCCTTTCGGAGAACTCTCCCTGATTTTGATCTGAGGCAGCTGTCCTCTGGTGACAACCAGCAATTCCTGTTAACAGCACAGATACAAATCCCTGGCTTCCCCCTCAGTTCCCCCAAAGACACGGGGGCCGGGGTGCCAGGTGACACAGCGGCTCCTCACACTCCGTCCCGAGGCGCGCGGGCCCCCAGCGGCTGTCTCCCAAATCACCGACCAGATTTGTTTCCCAAATGCTGCCTCGGCGTAGATGTGCGTTTTGATAGAAGGTTAATGCATACGTGAGTACACAACTTTTTGATTTATTGTGCAGGCGAGCTCATCACTCTTTCCTTTAAATTAAAACTCTCTCCAGATGGGGATCTGTGACACAGATTTATTGATCTGCAATAAAACCTCACTCATAATCTCTACAGCTGCCCATTCATCTTCTCTAGAAAAGGCTTCATTATTCTGGATGTCCCAAGAATGAAAGCAAGAAGCTCACTTTCTCCTTTTGTTCCCTTCGGGCCCCTCCTTTGCTTTTGGATTCTCTCCTCCCGCCCAGTCCCTGCCCACCCCCTCCTTTTGCTTCTTGGGACCAGGTGAGGCCCCAGAACAGAATGACTCCCTTTCTTCTTCTCTGTCATGCTCCCCTATGTTCTCCTTCACTCCCTCCCGGCCACCCCGAGTTTGGGGCATCCGGGAAGAGCTGTGACATGGAGCCCGATTGGTGGCTGTACCATAGCCACCCCTCCGCTCCGCTCATTGCAGACGGCTTGCATCCCCCGGTTTGGACAGACTACCCTGAACTCAGGAGTTGGATGGGGTCATGACAAAGAGGGGACCTGAGCAGCCAGGCCGATAGCAATCAGAATAAGGGCCGGGCGGGGAGGTACCAGGCCTGCAGCCGCAGCGAGGCACCCGTGGATCAAAAATGCTCAGCACTGTGGGTTTTGTTGGGTCCAAAGAGCCTTCTGATTTATTGCCTAGGAGATATTCTCCAGTCCACACATGGTCGAGGCTGCCTCCACTGGTCAGCAGATGGCTTGGTCAGAGTGCCAGGAAGCAGGGGAAGTAGCTGTTATCTCAGACTCAACAGAAGGAAGGGCAAAAGGACTTCTGAGCGCTCAGATGGATTGCCTAGTCAGTTCAGTGGAGTCTCTCTTCACATTGCTAGAATCCTCTCTGATTTCCCAGCTGGAAGGAAGCACAGACATCAACCAGCCTGGTGCGTTTCACCTGCCGTGCCCTGATAGACTGGTGCTTTTCGGTTAGCTGTATGGTGTGATGTGACATCTAAGCATGTCACAAGTCACCCGCTACTTTTAAAAATAAAGTGCCGAGGTTTGCAAATGAACTCCTTACAACAATCAATTAGAGTAGGTTCAAGGTTATACTTATAATAATGCCATTTTTACTCCCAGGGATTCTGATGTGATTTCTTGAACAGGAGTTGGATCTAGCTAGAGGTAACCTGGCAGAAGTTACAAATGTATATAGGGATCTGGTGGGCACGTGGCCAGCATCCATCACCAGGAGCTAAGGATTACTATCAGGTCTGCCCTTCTCTTGTAGGCAGGGAGCGGTCTTTAGAAGAACTCTAAGTACTCAAGTGTCCTCATAGCGTGACAAAAAATGCATCTTCTCACCCTCATTTTAAAATAGCAAAGTCATAACCCAAAGCCAAGCAGTGATTGCCAGAGTCAGGATTTGAACCCAAATGTACAGATTTGCATTTTAGCCAAAGTTTCCACTGTCCTCCCACAGGCCGGCATGAGGCATGAGGCGCTTGGGACAGCGGCCGAGTGGGGAAGGAATCACCATTTATCACTGAAATCGGAAGCCACCCTGGCAGGTTTAATCACCCCATGCAGAGCGGGATGCAGAGCAAGTTCATGGTTTACAGTGAGCCGGCTGACACAGCTGATTGATGTCAAATGTGTCATGATGTATATTGTAAAGCAGGGAGATTTAATGGTGTAACTCTATGGCAGGCTCAGAAGTGAGCTGCCGCAAAGTAAGGAGTGATGGATGGGCTCATTTACATGTAAAATTGCCAGTGGCATTGACAGCACTGGCATGTGAGGCGAAGATAAGAGGCACACAGCAAGCTCACCCTCGCCCTGGTGCTGGATTATTAAAATACAGCTGTGGCAGCATCTGGAATCTGCAATGGACTTTAAAGATATAATTATTTTTTACCTGTAGCCCTGAGATAATCTACATCTTTTATAAGGTTTTTTAAAAAGTCACCATGCCATCCCTGGATCGGCATTTACGATAGATGGTGACGCTGGCATGAAATTTATTTGTACTTATTTGTACGGAGGTTGTCAGCAAACCAAAAACACCTCGTGGCTTTTATCTATCTCCAGCCTGACAATCTCAAAGTGCTTGTAAACTAATAATGCAAAAGGCTGGAAGAGACTTTACAATTCTCCTTCAATCTCATGCTTTCTCATGGTTCTCTCTGCCCTGTGCCAGAGAGAGCCTCTCTCTCGCTTTCTCTCTCTCGTCCCCTCCCTCTCTCTCTCTCACTTTCTGTCCCCCCGTGTGTGTATTAACTTCTTTTATATGCTCCCCTTCTTTTTCCCCTGATGGAACTGCCATTATTGAATGTGGGCTAATGTCCATTACATATGAGAGTAAGGGGAATTGATTTAGCTTTTCAATAAATAACCATGTTTCGATCAACTCCAGCCAAACACTCAGCCACGAGGAGGGGCCCCTAAGCCTAAGCTGTGGCTTGAAGAGCACTTCGTACTTGTCCCGCATTAGAAAAAGGACAGCCTAGCGTCAGGGCCGGCCTGCCCGCCTTTCCCGCTGTCCCCACGCCTCCGCGCCCCCTTCCTTGTATTGTTCTCCACGCAACACACACCGAGCCTTGTGCTAGGTGCTGGAGACCCAGCAGCCAAGGGGACGCTAGGCTAGAACACGCGACACGGGGAAGAAAAGGACCTCGTGGCAACAGGTTGTGGCGGCCTGTGCAATGCCACGGGGCACCCTGGGCATGCACAGGGGTATCTCCACGGGGCAGCAGGAGGTGTATGGCAGTCAGATAAATAGGGAGACGTTCTTGAAGGAATTAGCATCTGCACCAAGACTGAAGGTAGCAAGGCAAAGGGAAGCAAAGTGGGGAGGGGAGATTTTACCAAGAAAAAAAATAAAAGTATGGTGCCCATGTGCCTAAAGCAAGAAAGTGTTTGGAAATTCGAGGACCTGCGACTAGTGTGATGCAAGAGAAAAGCACTTGAGAAGGGACAGTCAAGAGATGAGGCGAAGGAAATCACTGGTGTCCTGCAGAGCCAGACTATATCCATTTAAAACGTGTGAACTATGGCACTCAAAGGCGCCCTTGGATCCTACGATGATGTTTTAGATTTGCCCCGTCTGTGTGTCTGCCTCTCATAAGATGGGTTTTATTTCTGGATATGATTGTCAATTGTGCGGTAAGAAAGATATGTTGACAATATTAAAATTTATCATCAAAGCCATGTTTTTTGGGGAGAGGGGTGCTCATTGCTTGTGATTAAATACACAATATTTGAAACTAAGAATTTACCAAACATATTTGTGAATTCAGCTTAATATATTTTATGCACTTTTCAATAATCAGATGATTGTTACAGTGGCGGAAAATTAATTTTATTCATTAGTTGATAGCATTTATACTTTATCAAATCATTCTTTTATTCCCTCAAAACATATTTGTTGAGACCCTACTAAGTCCAAGGCATTTTGCTTGGTGAGAGAGACACAAAGACAAGTAACTTAAAATCCTCATAAACTAATGAGGACGTGAATCGTTGCTGATACATCACAGACTGAGCTCCCGAACTGGGCCCTGGGGAACAGAGGAACTTAGGTCCTTTTTTGGAATTTGGGATACTCAACAAAATAGATGCATATGTTTTATATTTAAAAATGTTTAAGAGTTTCCTATGGGCAAATTTTGCTGATGAGGAAGCTAGGGAGTTTTGATGCTCAGCCACATAGAGTTTCATTGGATTTCAACAGTAAAATTAAACTAATGTTTTAATTATTAAGTTCATTCATCTCTACAAACTAATGTTTTATTCTTCTAAGAACTCGTTGTAACACTATTTCTATGATATAACTGACAGTATGGTGGTGGTCAGGACCAGAATCTCAGGAATCACAGAGACCTGGGTTCTCATTTCATCTTTTCCCCTTAACAGCTGTGAGATCTAGAATGAGTCGCTTAAGCTCTCTAACCTTCATTGTCCTCACTTGTAATAGTGTCTCCCTCATAGAAGTCACAGAATGTTAAAAGAGGTGATATGCTTCGCTCAGTGTCCTGCATGCAGTGAGAGTTAAATAAATGTTAGCCATATATGATTAATATTATTGTTATTATCTGTCATTTAACGCCTAATGAAACACTGAATGAACCACAACAGAGTAACTCTATTGAGCTCATGTATCTCCCAGAAACTAATAGAGCGCTCTTCTCATCTCTCTTCAGAAAGAGCGTGGTCCCACCGTAATAAATCACCAAACAAAAGTGGGTACACACGATTCTCTGCTCTCCACTTGGTTCTTACTCCAATTATCTTGCTATTTTCCCTAGTGTTTCCCTTTTTGCTCTTCAGCTAAAAACTTCATGAATGTGCAGTTTACTTGCTCTTCCAGATCATTAGCAGAGCTGCCAGGAAAGCTCACACCTGGCTCTCCTTTCCTCTGCACCCCTCCCACTAGGAGCCCCCCAGCTGGCTCTCCGCCGGACCAGATTGTAAGTCCACACAAATACGTTCTCATCACACACGTGTTGTCACGTGAAAACAAAGGTTCTCGGGCCCCTCCACGCCGTCTCGGAAGGCCGTACGCTTTCACTCCTCCCCACTCCCAGCTTTAAAAAAATTATTTTATCCATGGCTTGGACCCTGAAAGGAACTCCTAACCTTGTTCCTGTTCTTAATCAATCCAGTGGGAAGGAAATGGGAAAATAAAACGAAACAAACTCAAAAGCCAGGATGGGGAAGTGAGAGGGAGCCCACTGAACACCACCCCAAGTTCTTGCCACCCGTCCTGCATTTTACTCCCACAGCTCCCTGCCTTGCTCAGAACCTCTGCATTGTTCCTCCCCCGCCCTTCGTCCTACATTGTGCACCAGCCTGGTCTAGAAACCTGCACTTGACCCTTGACTCCTTTCCCTCCCTCGGTCATCACATCCAGACAATCGCCAAGGAAGCCCTGGCAATCCCACCTCCAAATGTCCCTCGAAACCAGCCACCTCCACTTAGCTCCACGGCCACTTTCTGTCCCTACGCACTGCAGGTGGTGGCTGCGATCCTTCATCCTGGGTCTCCCCCAAGTCTTTCTCCACTCAGCCATCAGAGCTCTGTTAAAGAGCAGAGGTGGTCTTGTCGCTCTCCTCTTGAAAACATTTCCATGGCTTTCCATCTCCTCAGGAGGAGGCCAAGCTTGAACTCTTTGCTTGGTTGAGGAGGGTCCTCCTGACCTTCATGACCCATCATCGCCAACGCTCTCTTTGTTTCCTGTTGCTTCTCTCCTGACCCTTCACCCCACCTTTCTGCTGCCACTTGCCAGCTGCAATATATTTGCTGGTTTAGAGCTTAAATATGACTTCCTCCGAGAAGCTTTCCAACCCAACTGTCCTCTGCTCTACGCCCCACATGCGCTCCCATGGCTTTCCAAGGCCCTCGATCACAGCACTCCCCACGCGACGCCCCGTGGAGCTGGCTCCAGTGGGCTGTGTCGCCTTGCCAGGCTGTGCTCTGCGAGGGCAGGTGTTACCTCTCCAGCTCAGTTCCAGGGACACAGTAGGTGCTCAATATATACTCATAGAATTTTTTGAGAATGCTTTTGAATCCTTTCAAATAATCTTTTTGGGATGGGATTGGGGAAACAAAAGCAGTCAGGAATGAAACCAAATGTATTTTGGGAATGGGACTGAGACTATTTCTGCACAGAAAGGGACGGCTTCGTTTTCTCCCCATTAGCTGCCCTCCTGCCACCCGCATCTCTAGATAGCCCCATCCCCTGGTCAAGAACCAGGCCCTCGTTGCTCTTAACTTGACAGTCAGCAGAAGGGCCTAAATTGGGATGTTTTCCAGAGGCAGGCTGCGTAAGCACCGACTGAGCCGACCCTGAGAGAAATGCTGGAGAAGCTTTGCAGGAGCGTTAAGCAGCTGTGTTTAATCTCACTTCCTTCTGGGTGGCGAGAGCAGATCCCGGCGTGCGGGCAGGGCTGGGCTGCGGTGTCCTGAGGCCCTGAGTTGCAGGCTGTGGGGGATTATGAACAGGGGAAGCCAGCAGCGGGAATGCAGAGAGATGTGGTGAAGAGGCAATGGTTTCCATGTCAACATTTTAATACCCTAACTGGATATCTTCTCACTTCTCCTCCTTTATTTACAATTCGGAAAGCTTTCCTGTTTCTAAACGCGTAGCACTCTCATTAGTGGTTGGAAAATTCCAGATTTGTGGATTTAAAAGGATCCAAGGCTAAACCCAGGGACACAGAAGAAAAGATTTATCTGGGTCACATCAAGTGAATCCACGGAGGGGACATCGGCGGCTTGGTCATCAACAGGAATGCACCTCAGATCGCCTGCCGTTTCCACAGGTGTCCTGTGGGGTGGCCTGGGAGACAGTGTCTGCCCTTCAGTCCCCAGCACTCCCCATAGAGTAAAGACTGTCTTGCATGAGAGTTTCTTAAAAGCCTTGAAAAGGGAGAGTTGCCATTTTTACAAAACCTGGGCTATGTCCTGTCTTGGATAACACATAGTTTAGAGGCTTTGTTGATATGGATTAAAGACAAAAGCGAATGACTTCTGAGTGGGGGCATCATTTCACTGGGTATTAAAGCTGGGAAGAAGCTTAAGGATTCTTTAATCCAACTCATCATTGACAGGCAACCAACCTGAGTAGCGAGGACTTGCCCGCAGTCACGCAATCCTGCATTGCCTGAGCTGGCTTAGAGGCCGAGGTCCTAGGGGTTAAGGTTGTGCCTCTGACAGGAGCCCGAGGCAGAGCTCAATCGGTTCATACTCCACTGAGGCGCCTTTTGGCTTGAAGGTTTACAGTAGAGTCTAGGTCAAGGGCCCATCCTTAGCACAGCCTAGAATACAGGAAACTCTTAGCGAACATTAATTGGATAAATGTTGAATTTGTGCTGTTTAATTTCATATACTCTGAGTGGGTTTCTGAATGTCTGGAAATTCCAAATATTTTACCTGACACTCCTTGAGATTCTTTACTGTTTTCTGTGTTTCCTATGGCACAGCATTTATTCCCAAATATTTCTTATTCAGCTACAGGCTGCAAGGGTCTTTTGAAATCCAGAGGAGCAGGAAGATATATCACTCCATTCTGGTTTAGCTCAATCTATTGTTTCAGGCTTTAATTTCAGTATTTTAAGTGAGCCTCTCCCTGAGTGCTCAGGCTTTCTTTGCATTCACATCCACACTGTTCCTAGTACTCTGTCTACCTGCGTGAGTCTCTCTGAAAGACTCGAGCATGTCACTGTACTTGTGTATTAATAATGCATCTGATTCATTACTACTGCATTCCAGGCAGTATGACCTCAGGGTACGTACAAAACACTTAAGACCAAGAATCATTTCACATAGCACAGATCTGCTTAAAAATAAAACCATCTTTAGGAATTTAGGGAGAGTGGGGATTTAACAGATGCTGCTGCTTTTTAAAAACAAAGATTTAACCCTGAAACTGCTTCTCTCAGTCTTTTGTTCCATTAGGAATAGGACACTGGCCTCAGCCTGACCTGGCACTAGCGTTGGCCTCACTGGGCATCTCAGTAGCAGCTCTCCCAGCAGAGGTGCCACCCTCAAATTACAGTTGCTCTGTCATCTCTTAGCCAATAACATAAGGAGGCAGGGAGCCAAGCTGAATGTCCCAGGAATCCTTGGCATTTTATGTGCAGTAGGCCCTTGGGTGTTTTTGCAAAGGTCCTGGAAGGGGTGCAGAGCTCCTGCACTGATGATGGGCACTGCCCCTCCCACCGCTCTGGCTCTACTCTTCTGAGTTAGCTCAGCGTCTAGCACGAGGCATTGGCCACGCAATTCCAGTGGACAACAATCCCCATTGCATACACCAGCCTGAGACTCACCACTCTGCTTTGTGTCACTGCCTTTTACTGAATGACGGCTGAATATTTTCCTAACCTCACAGGAGATAATAAGAGGCTGGTGCTGGCCACTGCTGCTGGGTTTGAATTGTACCACTCACTGTCTTTGCAAAAAAGGGTGAATTCGCTTGCCTGTGTTTATTTCCAAGATTTTTTATCACCCACAAAACTGAAGATGATAGGCTGGGGAGCTGGGTCTTCGCTATGAACACCCTGTACTTGCTCAGTCTCACACATTAGCAGGTTTTGCATCCAATGGTTATCAGCCGAAGGAGCCTAAGAGGGGCAATGATGAGAAATCTCCTCGCTTCAGAACCCACCTTCACGCTACAGTGCACCCTTCCCGATGATTTCCAGGGAATTAATTTTCAATGGTTCGCTCCTATCCTCCCAAATCTCTGCACAGGGCTCCCTATACCCCAGGTCTGCCCGATTCAGACAGACTCTCCCAGTGACTTCAGTAAGTGGCTAAAACACGTTGACATAAAACAAAAGATGATTTTTTAAGGAATTAGGAGGATCTCTACCTAGTGACAGACTAAAATCTCACTAGGTGCAAATGTATCCTGGAGAAGCAGCCATGTCCTCCTGGGCTCCAAAGCCATCATTTGCATATTAATGGAATCTATGGACTTGCAGAGCTGGGCTGGGATATTAGAATCCATCAAGCACAATCCAGTGCAGCAGTTTGCCTGTTGGAATTTTGTGGAAACGGTGATTATTTAACACCTAGTGAGGCAGAAATACTCCATTTTCAAAGACAAGCCACACTTTGATTCAATATTAGAGGCAACATTCATTCCTTCATTCATCCAATAGTTATTGAATACCTTGTGTCAGGCACTCAGTAACTGGAGGCTGGAGAAAAACAGTGTCAAAGTCTGTTGCTATAGCACTTATCTACAGCGCTTATCTGGACTCATCAATGGTCTGTGTGCCAGCCTTTCTATCCGGCATCTATGCAGAGTGTAACAGGAATTACAGTATCTTATCTGTGCTCTCATTAGGTGCACATCCTGGGTCTCCGAGCAGAGATTTAGAACACAGAAGAGGCACATGGTAAATATTTGGGCTGGTTGTTTTACACCAGCTCTGGGCCATGGAGTTTCAAGGTCAAACCCTAAAGGACTGCAGAGCTATCTAATGATCAGATTTCCCAATATTTAATCGATGAGGACACGGAGATTTGGAGAGTTGAGGTTGCTTGCCAAAAGTCACAAAGCCAATTACTAGTGGAGGCAAGATCAGATCCCGCTTGTCTTCATTGCTTTCTGGCTAATCTTTCTACTGTGTAAGTTCGTGACAAAAACCTGTAAAATCTAGCTGAAGAAGGCTGCAGGAAGCCATCTAGTCCAACAGTTTTCCACTCTGGATGCACATTTAGCGTCACCTGGAGGAGCCTATAAAACCCTGAAGAATGAGTTCCAACCTCCCCACATTTTAATCTACTTTATTTAGGGCCAGGTCTGGACCTTTGAATTTTTAAAAGATTTTGTAGCTAATTCTTATGTGTTGCTTTTAGGGACAACTTGAATGGATCAGGTTCATTCATCAGTCCACATATTTCCTTAAATATTAATTTAACAAGAGAGATGTACATAGGAAATTCCAAAGTCTTCCATATCCTTTGTTAAGAAGATCCTGCCAGATCCCGGCACATGACAGGAGCTTTCCCCACACCTTCCCCAGAGACTGAGCATGACTACCAAGCAGGATTAGCCAGCAAGCCCATGAGGCTGGCCGCTCATCCTGTTTTCCAAGTTCACCTCACATGGGAGTCACCGAGAGCCCTACCTCCATCTCCTGGGACCACGCTTGTGTTCAGGGCCGTAGCAGAAGGCACCAGGGGCTCGTTTCCCTTTATTTACTTTTAATTAGAATTTTCCTGCTCCGCCTTGTCCTCTCGTGAGAGCAGCGGCACCCTGTTAATGGGATTATGTGGTGTGGCTGCTGCTGTGTACGTGCGCTGCTCCTCCTGTCTGAATTTCACCCAGATAATTGATTTCGGTCTGTTCCCTGACACTTGCCTTGGCGGCACAGGGTGTTATTAGGGCCTTTGTTCCATTTTGAGTGACAAAGCCTTTACAAGCCAGCCAAGCAAAAGCAATTGTTGCATCTCTCACTTTTCTTATTAACTAACAGAGAATTGCAGGCGGCTTGAAACCCGCTGAGAGAAATAATAACATAAGCGGCAGCTTGGGAGCAAAGTGGGCCCTTTCAACCACAACAGCCGGCGAGATTAACAAGGGCCCCTCCTGGCACTCATCTGCTGGATCCAGCTCTCCATTCCTGCCTTCCATCCCTCTGTCTTCCCCGCAATTACATCTCTGTCTGCCCCTGGATGCTCTCCTCCCCACAAAGCAGCACCCTGGCCTATCCAGGAGAGGAGCAGCTGAGACTCCGAGGGGCAACAGAACCCCCCCATGGACACGGCCTGCTCTGTGCCTCGGTCCCCTGGGGATGAAGTTACCCCACCCAACGATTGTTGCCTGCTGGTGTTTGGGGGTTTCTGTGCTTGCTTTTACTTACTTTTCAATGAAAATATTTGTTATAAAATATTTTAAACATACAAAAGAGAGAGAAAGAGGGAAAATGAACATTAATGTATCTGTCACTCAGATTCACAAAAAATATGTCACTCCTGCAGGGGAGGTCTCCTGAGAACACTTCTCATCCACTTAGCTCCCTCCCTCCCACAGTTCAGTACTTTTCCAAATGTGATGTGGCCCAGTCCCAGGCATGTTTACATATCTACCACATAGGTGTCACCAAGCAATGTGAAAACTGCAGGCGTGTTTCTACACTTGCACAAATGTTACCATACCGTGTGGGCCTGACAGCCTACAGTATTCTGTGTGATATTCTTCCACATGATATGTGGGCTAACGGTCCTTCCTTCTTACCCGAGTACTTTATCCTGCCGCATGATATGTCACCACAACGGCCTTGCCTATCTATTGGAGAATATTTGATAGCTTTTGTCATTTGGCTATGACAGATGCCACTGCCATCGTATCTGGTTCACCTCTCCTCACGCACATACACACGCTTTTCCAGAGGCATAAATAGATGTGGATTTCAGGTTGTAGAGCTGCACATCTTTAACACTATGGGGAATGCCAAGGTGTCTCCAAAGGGGTTTTCTCCTGAGTGTAAGAAGATGACAATAGGCCTTGCTAATCCCAGTTCACATGTGGGCACAGAGAATTGGTGTTGCCCTTTGCCCTTGGCACTGGGGAAAGGAAACCCACCTCCCCTGAGTTCCCATTAACACTCTCCCACCACCAAGGGCATCTTAGCTGAAAAGAAGCACCCCAACCTCCTAATGGAACTTGGACTCACCCCTTGCTCCTGTTTTCCTTGGTGACTTTTACTTCTGTCCTAGAGACATGGGTGGGTAGCATCCTTAGTCATAGATACACTCCTGCTTGTGGCCCAAGCAGAATGGCTCCTGCTCTGTGAAAGATGCTCTCCTGAACACCCGAGCCCCAAGCAAATTGGCTCCGTGCACCCTTTCCATGCACGCTTCAGAGTGCACAGGGGTGGTGGAGTCATTTCCTTTATCTCTCAGTAAAACTCAAAAGTGTCAAGATACCTCTCAGATCCCCTTCAGATGAGAGGGCGGGTTAGAATCCATAGCACGCTACGGGCCACAGAGCAATGGTATTTTTATATGTTTTTTCTGCAGTTCTCCCCCCATTTAATTGCCCGCCCTTTGTTTCTGCCTCTGGCTCTAGCCCCTGCCCTTCCTTCTCATGTTTTCTTCCTCGCGCTCTCTGGCCGCCAGGCAGCTCCGCAACTCACCCCTGTCCCCAAAGACCCTCACGCAGCCCTCTGGAATGTAGGCTCTTGGAAACATACTAAGATTGCTTCCTTCACCGCTCCCTCCCTCCCTCTTGCCTGCCTGCCTGCCTGCCTGCCTGCCTTTCAACACTCAAAGTCAGGAGACAAGTGAGCTGGTTTTTAATCCACAGGAGTCTGGCTTTCATGGAAGCACCTAAAAGTTAGAGTTAGAAATGGGAAAGGAAATTATATCACTTGGGAGGCGAGCTGCACTAATGGTGAGAATCACAGGACACCCTGACACTTTGAAAACTCCCCGTGGACTCTTGGCAGGTCATTTTCTTCTCCAAGTTTGGACCAAGAAAACCTGGCCACTGGAGTCAGGGCAGAATCCAGACAGAATCTTCCCCCGCAGTCATTCACAACTTCTTTGGATTCATGTAAATCTCTTGGTTTTGTCCTTTAGAGGAAGATTAAATGGCCAAGGCAATAGTTGAGTCTGAAATTAGATTTGAGAGAAACCATATTATAAACAGATCGCGCCCCCCTGACCCACAGGAGATGCGTATTATATCTCAGTTGAATGAAGGAATTTGCTACAAGCCACCCAGATGACCTGCGACAACGGTTCTAATTAACAGGTATCTGGTTTTTTATATCTCTGTTAACTGTAGATAACACTTCTTGCTCGATCTTAATATCACAAAAGGCAGTCCTTAAAATGCCTCAGGAACATGGGATAAAAAAATAAAAATAGAAATTATTTTCATTTTCATTGCTTAATTGAAAAGAGCATCTTTCTATCATAGCTATATAAGATGTATTTATCTTCTTCAAATTGCCCTGACATACGTTGCTTAAAATAAAATAAATTAAAAAACAAAAACGACTTTCAGCTGGAGAAATAATTGTGGTTGTAGTATTTCAGCCGGAACCAAATGGATTTCGACGGCTCCCCCCAAATGTGAAGGGCTGTTCCTCTGTCCTGCGTTTACATTTTGGGCGTCCAGCCCGGGGATGCGAGTCGGGAAGGCCCGGGAGCGCGTGCAAGTCTTTCCCGGTTTTGTTCGTTGCCGGGCACTTCCAGGCTGTGTGATTACAGCCTTAGCTGCCTTTAAGTGCTTTGTTCTTCCCTGGGTTACAAACATCTAGGGGAGGCGGGGGGAGAAGAGGGTGGGAGAATTGAAAAGAACTCTCCAAAGGCCTCGCGGAGCACACCGGCTGAGCAGTGCGTTATAAATGAATCTGAGAAAGAGACATTTAATTTCCTTCCACATAAGCTTGAGGCTAGAGAAGAATTCACTGGGCATAACTTTACTTATCAGCACCAGCCAATTTTCAGAACTCCCCCGTGAAGGGGAAGGTAATTCCAGCCATTTGGTAATTGCTCTGTCTGACGCTCTCTCGGGGCTGCGGTTCGCGGCTCCCCACGATCCCGCATTGCTCGGTTCCGCAGGGATTTGTTACCTGCCCACCAGCTTCCAGATGAGCCCTGGGTCTGGGGACTTGTGGCTCAAACTGTCAGGTACAGGGTACGACAAAGGTTGTGATCTCTGTGGGAGTAGGCCCTTGAGGTGGAATAGAGAAAAGGGTTTTTGATTGTCACCAGGTCAGGGACTGAGAAGTTAGGGTTTTGGATAAGTGGCGCAGGTTTCAGAGTCTTTCATGAATAAGGGATGTAGCAAGGAGGTTAGTAAGACGGCCACAAGGAGAGGAGGTGGGATTGGCAAACGAGAGAGAGCGTCAAAGATGCAATTTTATCGAGAAAGTGAATGAGTGTTGGGATGGAAGGGGCAATGGCAATTAGGAAGGACGCCTGGACGCCTGCAGGCTCCGAAGCAGCTGGAAGCTTGGGGGAATGAATGGAAAGCTGGGGTTGCAGAGAGCAGGGCCCTCAGTACGTACAGATGTCGACAGCTTGGACAGTCGGGCCGGCTAAGAAATTGAGCATAACGTCTTGAAAAATTAATGGAGGGAATATTCCAAATGGCACTGATGGGTGAGAGAAGCACAGGAGACAGGGGAGCAAAGGCCAGAGGTGGGAGGGCTGGGTCTTCTCATTCTGATCTTGGCAGAGGCAGAAAGGGGCAAGGGCCAGTGTGGTTAGCGGTGCGGCCTGCATTTGAGGAGGAGGTAGGCGGATGTGTGCGAGTGACAGATAGCCAGAGAGGGGTTTCTAGAGCTTTCTGAAAGTGAGGTCCACAACCTGCAGCCTCCGCCTGCTAAGGAGCGGGGCGGGTGGAGACACAGTGTCTGTACTTACACAGCCCGGGATAGCGGTGTTTCAACGAGCCCATGTGCAGATAAAGACTGATGATGGGAGTGCTTTCATTCACTCGCTCATGCATGAATCCATTACGGTCAAAACTCATTCAACAAATGTTTTTTGATTATCTACTTGGTACCAGGCTCTGGATACACATTGATGGATGAAAAATGTTATTTCTGCCTTCATGTTTCTAATATTTACTTGGGAAAGATAGAAAATAAATAGCAAATAAGACCAATGGGCATAAATGTAATTATATTTTGGAAAAGTGCTACACAGGTAAAAGGTAAGATGCTCTGATGGAACAGAAAAGGAGAGACATAGTTATAGAGAGACTTAGGGCCTATATAGACAGAGAGTTTTAGAAACCTGAGGAATCTGGCCGTGTGAGTCATGGGGAAGGGAAGCACTCCTGGCAGGGGTGGGGAAGGGCAATGGGGAGCCACGGTGGGTTGCACACAGATGAATGGCAAAGGCTCACTTTGTATTGGGAGAAAGGATTGTAGAAGGACAAGAAAAGAGGAATGAAGCCATAGAAGGATTCGGAATTCATTTCTATCAGTTCTGGGGCATCTTATTGCTATTGAGAACAACCTGCCTGTCTTTTTGTCCCTAAATAACTCATTTTCAATGGCCTGTGTTTTTTAAAAAATCTGAAAATTTGGAACCACACCATTTCCCCTCTATCATTTCTCCACTGTGATTGTGCAGCATAACTCAAGCTTAGTAGGTTAGTTAAAAGTGGAGACAAAAATCTATTTTCACATTGAGTGGTTATCTTGAGATTCAAGTAAGGTACAGGTAGGTAAATTATAGACAGCTGGTATCATTCATTTAGCTTGCCACATTCTAATAAAATGACCAAACCTGATGGACAGTTCCTCCCTAATTTCTAGGCCTATCTTTTTCTACTCTTAAAATTATGCTCATCTGTACTTCAAGCAATCCCCTAACACCATTAGGGATAATGCCCCATAGGTCTCCCATTTTAAGCATGGACACATGAACCAGTTTTCCATTGGGACAAATTTATCTCAGTGTTTGACCCTTAATTTTTCTGTCCTTTCTGGGCAGAATTGCAAAATGCTTAAGCTCTGGTTTCAAAAGGCCTGGGCTCACATTTCAAGTTCAACACATAGTTGTGTGACATTGAAAAGCTATCAAAGCACCCATGCCTCGCTTTCCTCACCTGAGGGATGAGGGGAATAAAGCCTTTACTTCAAAAGGCTGTTTTCAGGCTAAATTAAAGGATTCACTCAAAGGACTTATCACAGCCTTGTCCATAGCAGTGCTCAAGAAATGGCAGCTGTTATTATTGTTTGCTTGACAATCACCACTGCCACCACCATCACCACTACCACCACCACCACCACCACCACCACCACTACCACTACCACCACCACCACTACCACCACCATCACCACCATCACCACCACCACCACCACCACCACCATCACCACCATCATCACCACCACCACCACCATCACCACTACTATAACTATACCTACTTCATCACCATCTACCACCATCATCATCACCATCACCACCATCACTGTCATCCCCACCATCGCCACCATCTACTACCTCCATGATCACTGTCACCACCACTATCACCACCACCACCAACATCACCACAGCCATCCCCACCACCGCTGGTGCTTTGTGATTCTGATCATCAAGTGTCTTTCCTTCCCATGTGTTTCATAGCCTCTCTCCACACCCAGTCAACCCATGGAACTCTTACTCTTCTTTCTTTGTTTCCTTTTGTTCTTCTAACTACTTTAGTTTCTATTAACCTTTCAAGGCATTAGAATATCTAAAGCTCACTTTTTTATTTGAAACTAGTCATGAAATGAACCATAAAGAAGTTGAAGCTGGCAAAAAACGTTCATTTAGCCTCGGGGCTACCACCCTACTATGGGATAGCCCCGGTACTCTTTGTATCTTTCTCCTTCTGTCTCTGTATTTCTACACACACAAACACACACACACACTTATGTCCAAGACTCAAGGAATGCAACTTCCTTAAACATCCATTTACCTAAATCTAGGTACTAGTGATAAGGACGCCCTTTCCTACTTGGGAATCATTTCTTTAACTGATGAGAGTAGGTTTCAAGATGTTGGAGGGTTGCTTTTCATGTCTATATCTATCAAAATTAATAGGTGAATGAATGAACCTGTTATGGTTTGCTGTGGTTTACAAAGCATATTATCATATTTGATCTCCTTTGAAGGCCCAACAGTCCACAAGGAAGTGCTATTGACCCATTTTACGGAGAAGCACACTCTGCTGTGAGATGACATGAAAAGGCCAAGCAGAGTGCTGAACTGGGTGACTTCTCCAAGTCTCTAGGAGGTCAGGATGCTGGGTAGTTTCTACAGGGTTCAGGACACTATTAAAATCCTCCCACTCTCCAGTCTGTAAATGTGCAAACTTTCCAGGAGTCCTCACAGCTTGTGCAGCCATCACTTGCCCTGGGGAAGTGACTCTGTGAGCTCCAGAGGAGAGCTTTCTGGAACTGTATTTATACTACAGCTTTTCAGCAAAAATTAGGTCACAGGTACTTTCCTTCTAGACCTAAATTAAAGAGAATGAATTTTACTTGACTGTTCTCAGACCAGCCCCATGTTCAGATTATCCCAGGGTTTATAGGAGCCCCTTAAATATTCATGAAAACATAAAGGGGCCCCAAATTAATCTACATAATGAAGGTAGGGAGCACAGAGGTCCGATTTCCTAGTACATATATATGGGAAAAGCAACATTACTCAACCTCCTGCAGAGGAAGAGTCTTCCTTATACAAATGGATGAACAAAGGGATAAAAACGCTTTGTTTGAAAACCTACTCAGACTCCCAAATCAGCCATCACAACAAGCCACACACACTCAAACACAAGCATAAACCTGCACGTCAAGTCTTAGAGGCTAGGGGGCTAAGAGAAGCAGAGGGCGTATGCATGCACGGCTCTGCCTCTTCTCGCTCACGAGTTCAGGGTAATTTTTCCACCTGCTAACTCAATGTCAGCGTCCGAGAGGCCAGATTCAGACTAAACAACCAGGGGACTGAGCATGTGATGTTTGGCAAAGCAATCATTACAAAGAAAGCTCACTTCTAAGGAAAAACACACAAGGAAAACCACATGGATGCCCTGAGGAGGACTTGACCTGTATATTTGTTCTTTGATGGTAACAAAGAATTATGATTCTGTAGACTCAGTAGCAGTAAAGAATTTACTGTGAGCTTTATTTTAATCCTAATAGGACAAATGTTGTTGTGATAAATCCCAGTGGCCTGTGAAAATTAATTTTGACTCTCCTCTCAGCTGGATATTAGGCAATCTAGTGCAGGGAAGCCCAGAGCAAGACCTAGTGTGAGTCCTGAACCCGTCATTACCAATTCTGGGGCCTCAAGTGAGTTACCAAGGCTTTCCAGGCCCTGGCGTCCTTGACTGCAAACCAAGAGATACCACAGTAACTCCTTCTCAGGGATGCTTCTGGGGATCAATTGAGGGATGTGAATGCTTGTGTTTGCATGTAAACAGATACACATACACACACACATATATACTCACATACATACATGCATGCATACATACATACATACATATATAAGACCACTTTGAAAACTTGTAAGTGGTATACAAATGATAAACTAATTTTAAAATATTATTTAGGCTGCTCTGTTATATTTGTTGTAACGAGATTTTTTCTTTAGAAATTCTGAATGAATTTGCTATTGCTCATAGGGTGAACAAAATATCTGTGAGATGGCAGGATTATAGTTAATACCCATAAAATGAAGCTTTTCTCTAGGGTAGCAACTATTCTAGAAAATATTAAGCTCACAACATTTATTCTATCAGCTATATCTTAAACAAAAGTTTATAAATACAATTCTTACTCAAATATATTACACCTTTTTGCCTTAGATATCTTTCCCAATTTTCGTATTTAAGAATTGTGGCACCATGTAATGAATGTGGGTTTTGCAGTCAGATAGTCCTGAGTTTGACCGCTCATGCAAGCACTGACCACCAGCGTCAGCACTAGTAATTCACTAATTTCTGTATATTATTGCTATCAGTAGTTAACACTGGCTGACACTTAATATGCTCCAGGAACGATATTAGGTGCTTCACACATTATCTCATTTAATCTTCAGAATACTGATGAAGTAGATACTAACTGATCCCCATTTTACAGGGAAGGAACCTAAAGCTCAGAGGTTTATAGGATTTGCCCATGGTCACACAGCCAGTAAGCGACAGAGAAGTGTTTTGGACCTCGACTAACTCCAGACTAATGCTACTAATTGGAAGAGAAGCTCTTAAGGTGACATGTTTTACTGTGAGGACCACTTGAAAAACTAGTCATCTTTACATCTGGGAGAGCCAGCTACATCCAGCCACTTCTTTGTGGTGCTTTCAATACAGTACATCATTTTTTATTCTTACATCAATTTTATTTAAATAGATTTCATTTTATTTGTTTTGTAAATGAGAAATTTGAGGATTAATAGGTTACTTTCAAAACACTTATCCAGGTCCTGTGCACAGATCACCACAGGTGGAACTAAGATCTGGCCCCGATCTGCCAGCCTCCAAACTCCAGGCTTTTCCAACAGGCTCCACTGGTCAGTAAAGCTCTTACCTCTCAGCATCTCAACCCAGTTTTCGAATAAGCTGTATCTCGAGCCTTGATTAGATCTGAGATTCCTGGAGCCAGGCCCAGGCATGAGGGTGTGACAAAGTTGGCTGTGGACTGTGGAAGGGACGGGACATAAAGACAGCACCCAGGGGTAAAGGCTGGGTATTAGAGGGAAGGGATCATCTAAAGCAAAAAATATCCGAAGAGGCCTAGAAGAAGACGCTGCTGTCGATCTCAGATGCACCACGCGGACGCGCAGTGAGTAAGTGCTTCTGGAGTTCCCCGAGGCGCCGGGGACCGGAGCCATTACTCCAACACGCGTGGGCGAAGAGAGCTCCCGGGACTCAGGGCATCTCTTATGTTACATGCAAGTCTGAAGGTGGCTGTCAAGGTTAAATGAGACATTCATTGCGACTTCAGGCCTTTAAAAATAGCATTCAGTGACAGAAACACTCCGGTTCTTACGGGTTCTGCCTCCTGCCCCACCTTCGTTTCCGTTCATGCCTGTGTCCTAAGGCAAGGGGCTCTGCCTCCTTTCTCCTGGGGGCTTGGTATCGCCCAGCAATTAAACACACGGGTGAGCCAAATTCAAAGGCACGCACTCCGCTGTGGGATAAAGGTAACTTCACTTCTCTTTCCATAATAACTCAGTTTCTGTTTCAAGGCTTTAGTTTGCTCAGTGATAGAAATCTTCATCTAATTATCTCCAAGGTTTTTTCTCAGAAGTTGCATTAACTCCCCTTGTCCCCTTCCCCGCCCGGTTGTCATCTGCCTGTCTACTTGGGCTTGACCTGTCCTAGGCGTCTTACGAAGCCTCAGGGCATGGCATGCGGTGGGGAAGGGAGACTATGAGATCCGTGCATTCTGATTTTTTACCTTGGTGTCCTCTGCCTTGGCTTTGTTCATTAAACTCAGTTTTATCTCACTTTGCTCCCCTACCTTTGTGCTACTGAGAATAGGGGACTCGGAGCCCCCCACACTCGGGTTCCTTTAGAAGCTAGTGAGGTCGCAGTTCCCTAGCGCTCAGGCTTGGGGCCTCCCTCTCACTCTCCGCCGTCTTCCACCCCTACAGCCTTACTTATGACCTACAGGCCACGTCTCTCACACACTTTCATAGTTCCTGCCTCTAGTTACTCACCTTTTATTTAGTCAGCTGCTGTTTATTGGATCCTTACCATGTGGCAGGCACTGGTGGAAGCAATCGCTCTGAGGAATGATCTTCATCATCACCATCATCAGCATCGCTACTGCTCAGTGAGCTCTTACTGCAGGCCAAGCTTCCTCTAAATGCTTTGCACGCAATCCTTTATTTTATCTGTACAGCAACACAGTGGGAGAGGTCAGATTATTATGTGTGCTTTACACACGAGGTGTCTGAGGCACAGAGAAATTATGTAACTTAACCCAGGTCACACAGATGCTTCGTACTAGAGCCGGGATCCAAACCTAGGCACTTTTGCTGTATAGCCCATGATTTAAGTCACCTTACTGCCTCCCGTTGGATATATAACATAAAATATTTGCTTCTTTACAATTTAAGAAGCAATGTTGGGTGATTTTCGTTAGTGATGGATATTAGGCAGCTAAAGTCCTCTAAGAGGGGTCCCTGCCATCGTGACCCTGCTCACTGTGTTCATTTAACAAATACCTCCTGCATCCTCACTGAGTGCTCAGTCTTCTTGGCACTGAAGGGTAAAGCACCAAATAAGGTCTGCAAAACCCCTGCCATCACGGGGCTTATAAATTGGGAGCTTAAATGTGTTTAAAGAGGGAGAAAAGGCTTTAAGGGGATGGTAGGTACCTCCACTTTGTCTTTTACTTAGACTTTTAATATCTCTTTAGGCTCAGATCTGGAGCCATTTCTCAGTTTTTAAGGTCTAGGCGTTACTGCAAATTTAATGTACAAATAGCACCCTACCCATGCAAAATGTCAAATGAAAATTGCCAAACACATGTGCGCCTGTATGATGTGGAGGCTATGACATATGCCATCTAAGATATTGCTGGGGATGGATTTTTAAGTTACCCAGTCTGAGAAATTAGGGTATTCACAGCGTAGGGTGGGGCAAAAGCAGGTTCACAGTTGTTCATATGGAAAAAGACACACAGGTTCTGACTATTACAATGGCTTTAACTCTGCTTCACGTTCTCATAACTGTAAACCTACTTTTGACCACCCTGTATGTATAGCTGACTAAAGACATATCTAGAATGTATAAACAACTCCTACGTATCACAAATAAAAAGGCAGGCATCCAATAGAAATGACCATACGATTTAAACAAGCACTTCAGAAGATGACCAACAGTTTGTAAAGGCACTGGGCCTCACTAATCGTTAGGGAAACAAAAGTTAAGCCACACTGATATAATACTGCGTATCAGTCAGAATGGCTGAGCTATAGAAGACTGACAATGCCAAGTGCTGATGAGGTTATAGGGCAACTAGACCCTACATTGCTCTCCTGCATTGCTGTTGGGAGTCTAAATTGATAGAGACATGTTGGAAAATTGTTTAGAAGTATTAACTACAAAACCTCACTTTATTTTTCCCAGACTAGATTCCCCAAGCATAGATATATGCGTGCCTCAAAAAGGCATTTTACAAAAATGTTTATAAATGTACTACTTGTTTTAGCTTCAAAATGGAAGCGAGTCAAATGTGAGCAGTCAAATGGATATCTGTATTGAGATAGAGTTTCTAAAGAAATATTATAAAACAATAGCTGACAAGCTCTGCATAACATGGATGAATTTCACAAATATAGTGTTGAGCCAAGCAAGCCAGACACTGAAGAAGTTCTAACAAGTGAATCTGTTTCTACACAGTATAAAAACAGATAAAATTAACCTGTTGCTAAAAGGACAGGAGAGATGGGGAGGGGTTAAGAGAGGGGCTCCCCAGCTTGGGTAATGTGCCATTTCTTGAACTGGCAGTGGCCATGCAGCTGTGTTCACTGTGAATATGTGCGCATTTGTCATGCTGTACACTTAAAATGTGCTCATTTTCATTCCATATGTATCTTATGTGTCTATAAGACTTTTCTTAAAAATAATTAAGTTATTTACCACCTTCCATTTCCTGGTTCTTACACTGTTTTCCAAGGTTTCTCACGGATATCTTTTTCTGAGAGCTTCTCCAAGGCAGAATTCTTATTTTTAGATTTTTGTAACCCTCTTGTAAATCTTTTGAGGATCTAAATAGTGAATAAATTAAAATAATTGTTAAGGAAATTCTCATTTTCATATACCATTGCACAGCACAATGCCTGGAACTCAGGAAGCAGGCAATGAATGCTTGATGTGTGAATAAAGGATGAATTAATATTTTCTAAATCACATTAATAAGCTTTTTTAGTATCTACACTAGTATTCAATTTATTTGAGCTTAGGAATTTAAACTCATTTAAAATGGTTTTCTAATGAGCATGAGCTCCCTTGTATGGCTCTCTCCATTTTATGAGCGGTGGACTTTATTTAGTCTCTGAAAAAGTCAGTTACCCAATAAAGGATGCTTTGTTTACTTTAAATATGTGAAAAATAGCTTTAATCCTCAGGGGATTATTAATTGCTGGTTTACTAATTACTCTGGGACTGTTTTTAATAAAATAAATCTAGGCAGTTGTTTGAATAAATTCTTATTTAAGCTAGTAATTAGTTGGATCAAAATAATTGACTAAATTAAGAAATTCTTTAATAGACATTATTTAGGTGTCAGTTTGATTTTGCTACTGGTGATGCAGAACGAATTCATTGCATGATTTGTAATAAATCTGTCACTCTTGAAGGGATCTTTCTTTAAACAAAAGGGAAGTCTCTTGTGAGGCCTATGGAGAGTCAAATACTCCCTACATATAAGCTGTTAAATATTTTACTTTTTGTTTTTAAACTTTAGCTTACTGACAAATGAGTCAGCTTACAGAAGAAAATGCATAGTTATTAATGTGAAAAATAAAACTCTGGCGGGGAAGGGGATAGGGCTTTTTGAGCCAAGTTTGTGTCCTGGTGGGGGTGGGGTCCCTTCACAGCTAGGCGTTTCAGCACAAGCTCTGTGAAGTTTACCCTTCCTGCAGCATCTTCTGAGAAAGGCAGTCCCCCTGCCGTGCCTTCTCTGACCCCACACCCTCTATTAAGTAGTCAGTGGCTCTGTGAGCTGGGTTTTCTAACAGACAGTGCAAATCCTAAAACACTGTTCTCATTATAGGCGCTCACTGACAGACTGTAACCTGCTCCAGTAATTGTCTCTGTAATCTAAGGAATCAGCCTGGCTATTAAGATCTGAATCACCAAGCATGAGTGGGTTGGCATTGAGATTCACATCCTGGCCGGCCTTGCTGAGAGCCTTTCTCTGTTTCATGATAGCTGTGGTTTTTCTAATGACGAAACAGATCACCCCTAAGTGTGGCTAATTCTTCCACCACATTTGCCCAGGGTGGCCCTTAGTCATTAGCTTGAAGGCCAGCGAGGACAAGCCCAGGGAAGGCTTTTGAAACCGGCCCCAGCTCCTGGACCCAAGGAGTTCCTGTGCCCCCAGGGGCCATGGGCAGTGTTACAGGAGACCCATCCTCCTTAACTGCTACGACATGGGCTCCAGGGCAAGAGGGGTGATCCCAGGTCCTTGTGGGAGGTGTGACTCGGGGGCGGCACTCCCTGACATTGGGACACCTGTTCTAACGGGGGATGACTTTAGCTGCCTGAGCTAGAAAGAGGTCATGTATAATACCAGGTTTTATATTAAACAAAAATAAATTTTCTCTAACGTGAGTTTCCAGACAGGTTGTCCTAATATATTAACTTCTGTCTGTGTTTTGAATAGTCAATTTCACGGTGAAATGAGTTCTTAATAATATATTTACCACCTGGGAGAAATCTCCCAGCCATCTGGAAAGGAGAGGGGATTTAGTGCCTCCAAACGGAGATTGAATTATTTTCACAGTTATTTATTTATTTTTACATCAAGTAGCGGGAAGACCTGGTCCCAGCATTGTCCCCGCAGTGGGCGGGGAGTGCACTGCACAGCCTTGTGAGGATGCTCAGTTGCCACCCATCTGGGTCTCAGGCTCGGCCATGTGTCAGGAATCTAGCCGCTTCGGATATCAAATATCCTGAAGGAGCATTCTCTGTTATATTAAGTACTGGTGGGAACACAGAGATAGTAAAATTAAGTGTCAGGCCTTCTGTGTGTTCTGCATTCTCATAGGGCCAGCGGAAGATAGAAAATCAGAGGAGTGGCCTTAGATTGGAAAACACTGGACTCAGACCCTCACTCGGTGATTTATTAGTTGTGTTTCAAATTAATAAGTCTCTGTGGGTTTCATTGTCTGCATACTTATGTGGAAATAATTACATCTACCTTTCAATGTTGTTGTGAGGATCAGAAGTAGTGTAGGGAAAAGGTTTAGTTCAATGCAGGATGAAAGAATCTTCAATAGGAAAGTGGTCAGTGTGAAAATATGGGGCAGGTGAAAGTTAAAGATAAAGATACATGACTCTGTGTGTGTGTCTGTATGTGCATACACGCATACCTCAATACAAAATACATGCTCAGATTGTTCTAATAGAAGATACTGGAACTGGATGGATATAAAAGAAGGGCTTAAGTTCTATTTTCCAGAATTTATATATCTGAAAAGTCATTAACCATTCACTGAACAAATACCTAAGAAGCACCTACTATGTGCCAGGTACTCTTCTAACTTTGTATGTGTCATGAATAAAATAAACATTCCTGCCTTGAGTTTAGATTCTCAAGGTGGAGAACTGAACAGACAATAAATGTTAAATGTAACAAGTAAACCACATGATATGTTTTAAGGGGCCAACCTAGAAATAAAAGGATTAAAGATTGTGAGTTTCAGGGCTGGGCAGTTGCAGTTTTAACAGGGTATCCAGGGTAGGCATCATTTATAAGATGGCGTTAGAGCAAATATTTGAAGGAGGTGAGGAAATGAATCGTGTGGCCATCAGGGGAGAGAGGAGTCCAGAGGAGGAACCGGCCTCAGTGGCTGCAAAAGCCCCAAGGAGCGTGCCCGGCCTGCTCGGTGAGTAGCAAGTTAGCCAGTGGCTGAAGCCAAGTGAGCCCAGGGAAATTCTAGGGGTGAAGGTAACAAGGAGCTGGAAAGGAGGGGCTCAGGCCATTGTAAAGACGTTGGCTTTTACTCCCAGAGAAACTGGCAGCTGCTGCAGGGTTGTGCACAGAACTAACATTTGAAAAGCATCCTGCGTTCCTTGGCCTCTGTGTTGAGACTAGATTAGGATGGGCGTGGGCAGGTGTAGGTGGCGGAGGGCAACAGGGGGGCCATCGTAATGGTGCTTGGAAGGGACAGCGGTGGCCCAGGCCAGCGTGGTAGCATTGCGGCCAGTGAGAAGGGACCCGTTCCTGGAGATACTTCCAAGGCAGGGAAATAGGCCTTTGCGACCGGCTGGATTTGAAGCATGAAAGGGAGGAGGCCGTGTGGCTGCAGGACACCCGACCGGGCAGCTGGAAGGACGGACTTGCCATGAGCCCAGATGGTGAGGGCCATGGGTGGCTCAGGCTTGGGGGGCAGGTGGGGGGCTCCATTCTGAAGACGCTGAGTTTATTGCGTCTATTAGACATAGGTGGGGTCGAGGGGCAGCCGAGGGCAGATCCCCTTGGGTAGCTCAGGTTTTTACCAGAAATATACACTTGGATGTCGTTGGCTTGTAGATGTTGTTTAAAGGCACGGGACAAAGCGAGGTCCCCAAGGAAGGGACTGAGAGTAGAAAACAGGGATTAAGGATTGAGTTCTTGAGCACCCCAGTATTAAGGAGTAAGAGAGGAATTGAGGACCCAGAGAAGGAAACCTCAAGGCCTCGGCCAGTGAGGCAGGAGAAAGGGAATCAGGGAGGGCGAGTGCCCACAGGCGGCTGGTGGGTCCCCTGGGTGCGGCCTGAGGGCTCACCGCTGGGCTTGGAGGCATGAAGTTCAACAGCGACCCTAAGAACGTGTTCAGAGGAGCAATGAGAGCACAAGCCTGTTTGAAAAGAATCGAAGGGGACTATGAAGAGCTAAATGAAGAGCTCCTTTTTCTAAGGAGTTCCCCCCACACACACAGAGGAGAGCCAAGAAATGACAGGACTAAGGTAAATTGAAAGGATGTGTATTTTAAATGGCATTCACAGCAGCACAATTGTATGTTGATGGGAATGGTCCAGAAGTAAGAGAAAAATGACCCATAGAGGAGAGTGTGAGGTGGGTAAGTAATGGCTTTGAGTGCATCGGATGGGGCAGGGCCTGGTGCTCACGGGGGCAGCTGGGACGCTGGTGCTGGCAGGTGGATGCAGGAGTGACAAGTCACAGAAGCGCTCTCTGGACCGGCCTAAGGTTTCCAGTGAAGTAGGGGGCAAGGCCATGCGGTGGACCCCAGGACGATGGAGGAAGTGCCAGAGGCGGAGGGAGAGCGGGCTGTGGACGGATCATCATGGGGGTGGGACCTGAATGCACGGATGGGAATGGTACAGTTCTCCAGGCCCCCTTGACGCTTTTGATGATTAATTTAAACAGAGATCTTTCTATTTATAGTCAGGTAAATGAGTTAAGCACAAGTTTTTGAGACATTTTATAGGTCATGAACTACTCTTGGCTCTGGAGATATAAAAATGAATCGGATGTAGTCTCTGCCCTCCAAGAACTCATTGCCCTGCAGCAGGAGAGACTGAAACACAAAATCAATGGCTATAACAAATAGTGATAATTCTATAATGGAGTTATTCTCATTGTTCTGGGAATAACTGCCAAGTGCCGCTGCCAAACACGGTGACACAGCAAGCTGGTGCCGTATCACATCAGAATCCAAATGCACTTCTCCTCAGTTACCTTCCATTTACTAAATAAACATTTACTAAGTGTCCAGCACTGTGCCAGGTCAATGGTACAATGGCAGATAAAATAGCTCCTGCGCTCGAACAGCTCACCAGCTCACCAGCTACCAGCTAACACGGTGACTTCCAATATTAGCTACACGTTAGGATCCCCCGTGTGCTTTAAACAATCCAGATACCCAGGCCATCCCCTATCCTAATAAGCCAAAATGTTTAAAGTTTGCCAGTGTTTCTAATAGGCAGTCAAGGAAGAGAAGCGCAGATCTAGTGGGAGAGGCGGATTCAGGAAAGAGAAAATGAAAATGCAGGGGAGGTGAATGCTGTCAGGGAGGGCGGCACGAGGTACTCGGGGAGCTCAGCTGAGGCTTTGCCACCTCAGGTAGAGGGGCCTGTGCAAAGTCACCCAGAGGAAGAGCCACCTGGGCTGAGCAGAAAGGAAAGTCAGTGTGGGACACGAAGGAGGGAAGAGTATTAGAGCTGAAGGAGCAGGAGTGGCAAAGGCCTGAGGGACGAACATGCTCCATTCAGACAGAAATATGTGAACAGTTAAGTTCAGAGCAGGGGGCATGAAGTAAGGGAGCTGCGGCAGAAGGTGCTGAGTGCCCAGTAGCCAAGGCTCACCCCGGGCAGGCAAGCTCCATGTGGCCGAGTCCCCCTCGAAGCTGGACAGGGCAGCCTGCTGATCATACCAAACCAGGTTAATGAATTTACTGAGCAAGGGGCAGCCACAGCTTGAGACTCTCAGCAGGGCGGGGGCTTAGGAAAGGGCACCTTTCCCGACTCTGGGGGCTGGAGTTAGCCGGAGGGTGGTTTTAGGACAGAAGTTAGTGAGCAGGGACTAAGCAGGGATGGATGGATTGATAAGCGATAAGTCAGATTGGTCTCTCCTAAGGCCTTCTTGTGACACAAAGGGACCTGAATGATCTGGTATTAAAACACTTTAAGTTTCGATTGTGTCTTGTGTCATGGTTTGGTGGAGTTTATCTGTTTGGCGAGTTATGGTACAGTTTTACAGGCTGCGGGTTTTGCTTCTTTCCCAGTGATTTAGTGCACTAAGAAAATGAGGCAGACTAAGTAGAGCACTGAGAGTGAGGGCCTGTCATGAAATAGTGTCCACGAGCTGCTGACACCTGGAGGTGACCTGAAGATGAACAGCATTATCCACTGATGGGAAAAATTCCAGGGAAACTGATCTTTTTAAAAAAGAAAGGAAATTTGCAGACCTTTTGATGCAAACACTATTAAAATTAGTATTGGCATTTATAACGTGGATATTCCAAATATATAGAAAAACAATGAATAATAAAACATAAAAACATGTCCTGACTACCCATTTTTCTTACATATTAGCATCTTTGCCAAATTTACTTCAGGCCTCTTTGTTAGAGAAATGAAACATTATGGTCCAGCTGAACTGCCCTATTTATTCTACTCCCATTGCATTCTCCTGGCTCCTTTCCTCCCTCCCCAGAAGTGCCCATAATTATGACTTGAGTGGGATTTTATCCCTATGTCATGCATTTGTGTGTGTAAATAAAATCTATTGTCCTGCATGATTTTGCACTTTTACAAATGATCTCAACTTGGTTATATCTTTCTAGCTATTTGTCTGGTTTATGCAACTTTATGTTTCCAACTTTATGTTTCCAGTTGATTTATTGCTGTTGGTAATACATGTGTATATATCTGGTGTATGGTACAATGTATACCACATATTTTCAGTCACTTTAATTGCAGTGTATGTTCCATTTTATGAATATACCACTGTTTTGGCTCTACTGTTGCAAAACCATCGGTTGTGCAAAACAATGCTGCAATAAACATTCATGTACGTGTCTCCCTGTGGACCTGTGAGAGATAATTACTGGGTGTAAAGTAAGCACCTTCAAAATGTCTGGATATTGCCACATTGCTTGATAAAATGGTTTTACCAGTTTCCAATCTCTCTAGGGTGCATGAGAGTAGGCAATTTGCTGAGTGTATAATGATATCTTATAGTTGTTTTAATTTGTATTTTCCTGATTACTAAGTGTTGTTGAGCATCTTTCAAAATACTTATTGGCTATTTGGTTTTCCTCTTACTGAGCTGCCCATTTTTTCTATTAAGTTTTCTTTTTTCTTCCTTAGCTGGTAGGTATTTGAATTTTTTTTCATACTTTGAATATTAATTCTTTGTAGTTATATGCATTGCAATTGCACAATTTTCCCCCCAGCCTGTGACTTGGATTTACATTTCATGGTTTTGGGGGGAGATAGAGAAGAATTTTTTATTTTTGTTTTAAATAACTAAAATTATATAAATGTGGTTTGTGTGTGCACGTGTATTTGCATAAAAAATAATTTTGTACCAGAAGTATTTTAAAAAGTCTCTTATACTTGTATTCTGAAAATGAAAAGGCTTTGCTTTTCATAGTTAGCTGTTTCATCTGCCTGCAATTGATTTTTGTGTATGGTTGAAAAAGGAGTCCTAGCAACATCTATTGATTCCCCAAAAACCTGTAACGTCATTTCTTTCCTGAATCCAGGTTCCACGTAATATGGTCTGTTTCAGGCTTTTATTTTGTTCCACTGGCTTATTTGTCTAGCCTTAAGTCCATACTGTGATGTCTTAATTACTGTAGCTCTGAAATATATTTTGCTATCTGGTAGAATGTCTTCCCACCCTGCTTTTCAAGTTCATTTTGGTTATTCCTGACCCTTTGCTTATTCTGCTAAAATTAACATCTAGGGTCATATAAAAATATCTTAGGGCTTCGACTAGAATTGTGTTAAATTAAACCTGTAGGATAATTTGTTGTGAATTGACATAGTTATGATATTTAATTTTTCCACCCATGAACATGCAATGTGCTTCCATTTATTTCAGGTCTCATTTTTTTTTTTTTTTTTTTGGTTTTCACTAAAATCTTATAATTTTTGCTGTAAATCTCTTGCATATGTTTGGTAGAGTCATTCATTCCTATAAGCCCTATTTTTGTCACCATTATAAATAGTGTCTCCTCTCAAATTTTTATTAGTGTGCAGCTTGTGTTTAAAATTGAATTAATATTTCTATTCAGCAACTTTTCTAACCTCACATATTAATTATAATTAATATTTTAATTTACTTGGCTTTCCGTAGATAATCATATCATTAAAAACCATTATAAGGCGGTTCATTGGGTTTTTTCTAATTCCTTTTATCTTTATTTCTTTGCATTGCCTCCCTCTTCTGACTCTGACTTCAAACTTACTGTTGAACCCAAGCAGTGAGAATGAGCATTTTTGCTTTGTTTCTGACATTACCCTGATTGCTTCTAACAGTTGCACTGTTAAATAGGATGCTTGTCATACATTTTTAGTAAATACCCTTTTTCAAGTTAAAGAAGTCTTTTATATTCATAGTTTTCTTTGAGTTTCTATCATGACTGCATCACATTTTATCAAATAGCTGTTCTGCATTTATTGAAACAAATGGCAATGCCCCCCCTCAAAGTTGACCAATCATTCCAGAAGTTCACTAAATAAATCTAAGTGTAACCTAGGGCCTGGTGTAAGAAGAATATCTGAGACAACAATAAATAAGAATTGGATAAGATGGGGTTCATATCCTAAAATAAAAGTGGAGAGATGCTCCCGACTAACATGGAAATCTGCTCCTTCAAAATCTATCATCGACATTGTGGCTTCTCAAATATAATTGAGAGACCAGCAGCTTAGGCATCACCCAAGATCTTGTTAGAAATGACGAGTGTCAAGCCCACCCCAGGCCACTAAGTCAGATTCTGCATGTGAGCAGCTTCCCAGTGCACTGCGGGCCCGTTAGAGCTTGGGAAACCTCATTAGACCACCTCCTTCAAGCATCAGAGGCAAATTCACTCATGTAACTTCGTACATTAATTCATTTTCTAAAACCCCATCACATTTGCGTTCCTAGGATAAGCAACTTGGTCATTAAATAAAAAGACACCTCCGCGTTTTGCATTCATATAGGTGAGAGCGACCTAGAGTTTAACTTCTCTGGCGCTGTTCTTGTCTGGATTTGGTATCTAGACTATTCTAGTTCAACAAGTGATCTGGGGAATAGTTTCTCTTTATCTTCTCAGAAGAGTTTATTTATCTTTCGAGTTATCTATATATTGCCTTTTAAAAATTATTTTAGTATGTAAGTTCCAGGTGTACAGCATTATAATTCAACCTCTGTATAAACCACAGAATGATCACCAGCCAAAGTCTAGCTGTCATGTCAGTAGACAGTTGGCCCCTTCACCCATTCCCTCCTCCCAACCGGACACCCTGCCCTCTGGGGACCACCAATCTGTTCTCTATGTCTGCTGGTTTGTTTTTGTTTAGTTTGTTTGTTTTGCTTTTCTGAGGTTCCACATAGGAGTGAAATCATACAGTATCTGTCTTTGTCTAACATTCTTCTTAGATTGATTACTGTTGATAATGTATGTACAGGGTGCCCCCAAAAATGTGTACATACTTTAACAGCTGATAGCTCAATTTTGAAAGTGAAATGTATTTTAATAAACACTACTTTTATAATTATTCAGAGTGTGTGTATACATTTTTTATATACCGCTCTTTATATCACATCTTCTTTATCCACTCATCTGCTGATGGACACTTAGGTTGTTTCAATATCTTGGCTGCTGTAAATAATGCTGCAATGAAAACAAGGTGCATATATCTTATCAAAGTAGTATTTTCTTATTTATCAAATAGATACCCAGAAGTGGAATAGCTGTGTCACATGTTAGCTTTATTCTTAATTATTTGAGGAATCTCCATATGGTTTTTTATAGTGGCTGCACCAGTTTACACACCCGCCGACAGTGTACAAGGGCTCCCTTCTCTCTATATCATCTCCAGTACATGTTATTCCTTGTCTTTTACGATGGCCATTCTAACAGACTGAGGTGATATCTTGTTGTGGTTTTGCATTTTCCTAATAATTAGTGATGTTGGACATCTTTTCATGTATCTGTTGGCTATCTGTGTGCCTTCCTTGGAGAAATTTCAATTCTGATCCTCTGACAATTTTAAGAATGGGTTGCTTGTTTTTGGTTATTAAGTTGTGTGAGTTCTTTAATTATTTCAGATTTTAACCTTTTATCAGATGTATGGTTTGCAAATATATTTCCCATACAGTAGGTTGACTTTTTATTTTGGTTTCTTTCATTGTGAAGAAGTTTATAGTTCGATGCAGCCTCGTGTGTTTATTTTTGCTTTGGTTTCCCTTGCCTTTGGAGTCAGATCCACAAAGACTTCACTAAGACCAATGTCAGGAACTTACCACCTATGTTTTCTGTTAGGAGTTTTAAGGTTTCAGATCTTGCATTAATGTCTCAAATCCATTTTGAATTTATTTTTCTGTATGGTGGTAAGATAGTGGTCCAGTTTCATTCTTTTGCATGTGGAAGTCCAGTTTTTCCAACACCATTTATTGAAGAGACTGTTCTTTATCCATTGTATGTTCTTGGCTCCTTTGTTGTAGATTAATTGCCCATATCTTTTTGGATTTATTTCTGAGCTCTTAATCCATTTCATTGATCTATGCTTCTGTTTTTGTACCAACAGCACAATATTTTGATTACTATAGCTTTGCAGTATATTTTGAAATTAGGGAGTGTGCTATCTCCATCTTTGTTCTTCCTTCTCAAGGTTGCCTTTACTATTTAAAATCTTTTGTGGTTCCATACTGATTTTAGAGCTATTTCTTCTAGTTTTGTGAAGTATGCCACTGGAACTTTGATCTATAGATTGCTTTAGGTAGTATGACCATTGTAACAATGTTAATTCTTCCTATCTATGAACCTAGGATATCCTTTCATTTATTTGTGTCTTCAATTTCTTTTATCAATATCTTATAGTTTCCAGAATATAGCTCTTTTTCCTCCTTGGTTAAATGTATTCTCAGGTATTTTATTCTTTTTATGCATTTGTAAATGAGTTTTTTTTTTAATATATCTCTTTCTGATAATTTGCTATTAGTGTATAGAAACCTCACATTTCTATATCCTGGATACATATTTTGTATCCTGTTCCTTTACTGAATTTATTTATTCTAACTATTTTTGGTGGAGTCTTTAAGATTTTCTATATAGAATATCATATTATCTGAAAATAATGAGTTTTGCTTCTTTCTGATTTAGAGGCATTTTTCTTTTTCTTGCTTAATTGGTCTCACTAGGTCTACCAGTAGTCCATTAAATAAAAATGGAGAGAGTGGGCCAACTGGTCTTGTTTTTGACCTTTACAGAAATCATTTAGCTTTTAACCATTGAGGATGATGTTGGATGTGGGGTTTTATATCTTGTATTTTTGTTAGAGCTTATCTGTAAATAATTAGGTGCTTAATGGTGGTTATCACATTTTTAAAATTCTGATAATATGGTGTTTTAAACATCCCATGTCTAATTTGATTTTCTATTTTTTAGACAGTTTCTTTATATCTGTTTTCAAATTTACCAGTGAATGTTGTTCCTGTTCATTAAAAAGTATATATTCTGAATATATTATCATATACTGTTCTGTTGTATTCCTAGTATTGTGTATTTGTGCATTTCCTTCTTTTTTTTTTCTGAACTAATATTAACAAAGGTGTAAGAGTCTTTGACCTTTTCAGAAAACCACATCTTAACTTCATCAATCTTCTAGGCTTTTCACTTGTTTTCTATCCCAGTGGTTTCTTCTCTTATTTTTATTATTTTTTTACTCTATATTCCTTGAGTTTACTTTATTGTTCTTTTCTAACTACATCAGTTAGATGATTAGCTAGTTAATTTTTAATTTAAAAATGTTTTATATCTCCCACCAGTATTGTATTGTTTTAGCAGTATCTCCTACATATTAACATTTAATATTTATTAGAATTTAGTTCTAAATATTTTTTTTAATCTTCACCCAAAGACACTTGTATCCAATGACTTTTAGAGAGAGTGGAAGAGAGGGAAGGAGGAGAGAGAAAGAGAGAGAGAAACATTGGTGTGTCACATCGATTGGCTGCCTCCTGCATACACCCCAACCAGGCCTGGGGATCGAACCTGCAACCCAGATATGTGCCCTTGACTAGGAATCAAACCTGCAACCCTTCAGTGGGCCAGCCTACATTCTAACCACTGAGCCACACCAGCCAGGGTTAGTTCTAAATATTTTTTAATTTTTATTTCTATTTCTTATTTGATCCATTAATTCAAAGTTATTTATATTAAGTTATGACTTGCTCTGCAGCCTCAATAGTAACCTGTGGTAAGTATACCATGTGTACCTGAGAAGAATACATACTATGTAATTATTTGCTAGCTCGTCAGGTGCAGGTTTCTATAAACCCTCAGCCAGGAAGGGCAGAGCTTGGGATCCAGTAGGAACCTGACACGGGGCTCAGAGAAGGGTGGGAAGTAGCTCTCAATACGGGGGAGAACCTGGGTCATCAGTTTAGGATCAAGTGACAGAAACCTAGTTATGTTGAGGGGAAGAAAATAGCAGCAAGGTAGAAAATGGGGTAGGGAAGGGCAAGGGATGGGGTCAGGGCTGAAGGAACCAAGAAGTAGACAGTAGCAAAACCTGCACAGGGAAAGGGCTAGACACTCAGCAGTGAGAGTCTGGCATGAAAGCAATAAAGTAGAAAGTTGATCATAATGTGGTGTTTAAGGCTTCTAGTTCTGGATCATAGATTTAATTTTAAATCTTCATCTTTTTTTTTTTTTTTTGGTTGTAGGAACCGTAGGCTTGTTATTACAGTGTGATAACCTTGACTTTCTTTTCCATAAAATATTAATAATAATGTTCACCATATTGAGCTATTGCAAAAATTAAATGTTAAAGTATGTTTAGTTGGTCTCTGAAACCCAGTGATTACTCAATGAATATTAGCTATTATTGTATATTAAATTTATTTTAATTATATAACTTAATAATATATGAATACCTGTCATTGCTAATAATTATAATAATATAAGACAAGATGAGAGAAGGTGCAGGAATAGATCTCTGCACATTTCTGCTAAGGAAGCATTAGGACTTGCTCTCAGAACAGGCTACAGGCAAATCTGCGAGAGGAGAGGTCAGGACCATATAGCTCAGTGCATAGAAATAACGCAGTCCCATTAGAAATAAAAATCATCTTTATTTCCCAGGTGCTGGAAATCCAGCAACATTCTCTCCTCTTCTTCCCACGTGCTGTAGCGGGAGCATCCGTCAGACATCAGCCCAGAGCTGACCAGCCATCTCCTAGATCAAGAACGGATCTTTTCTTTATGCCATAGAGCCTGGCACTAGAAAAATGCCTGAGATCAAAAACCAAAATATGGACTGGAAGGCCAGAGTGAAGTTGTATGATGTGGGGACAAACGTGCATACAAGGGAGCCCCGTTGCTTCAGTCCCAGCCCTCTGTCCCTTCACTTAAGAACGGGCACATGGATGCGGGCCTCTGCCAAAGCTGGATTTCAGCCCAGAGGATGGGATTCGACGGGTGCCTTCTATTTGCTTTGCCTTTTCACTCAGCAGGAGATGCTTTCCTTTCCTTTCCTTTCCTTGCCGCTATTATTCTTTTCTCTTAGGTAAGGGTTTTGCTGTTTCTGTACTACTTCAGCCTTCCCCCCGTGGCAGCAAGCTGTGCGTCCTGCTTGCACTGGTTTCCATAGAGGGGTTACCCTATTTAGGGGACACGTATACTTCAACTGTTACTTCTGTAAACTGAGAAGAGTGGCATAGACCTCATTTGTCAGGTTGCTTCTAGTTCTAAAAATATACTACTTGCTCGTCTTTATGAGTCAGGACGTTGGACACATTGCCAGGACCCAGTCCATACCTGCCATCTGCAAGCCAACGAACAGCATTAGCGAGACAATATGGTGACTGTGGACCCTAATTCATGGAGCTCTCCCATATCAGAGCCTCAGAAACACAATGACAACTTAGCCAACTAGTAAAATGGGAATGCCTGAGTGGGAATTCCTGACTGACCAGCTCTCTCATGACCAAACAGAAAATCTGTGGTGTAAACAGTTTGCCAGGTGGGAGAATGAACCGCCTCATCTGTAAATGGCCTGGTTGTTAATCAGGTTGCAATTTGTTCCATCTGCTTCCTGATAATAGCCCCAACCTGACCATTGCCCACAATGAGCTCTAGGGTGAGTCCAATGACTTTGCTCGGAATTGTGTTTAATATATTCTAACTGTGCTTAGGGAGGTGCCATTCAGCCCCTCATTTACCCACCAGGGTGAGTTCTACCACATCTGCACTGTGATATAAGAAGGATGCATAATGTATAAGACATTGACCCATCCCCAAGGAGCTCAGAGTTGAAGCACAAGGACAGACCCAGGGGCATATAACTGCTATCAGTGCAGTGCACGCAATGGCACCACCCCGGAGGGCTGCCCCCTAACCCAAACTGTGAGGATCAGGGAAGCCTTCCTGGAGAAACTAGTGCCCTGGTAGGCTCCTCGTGGATGCATGGGCTTCTATATGTAGAGATAGAGGCCAGGAGAGGAGTGAGAAAAAACCAGCTGGAGAGAAGTTGCAGAGCAAAGGTATAGATTTGAAAGAAATGGAAGCACAGACAGTTCAATATTGTTGGTACTCAAAGCGTGACAATTGAGTGGCGTGGGATGGAGCTGGAGAGAGAGCTAGGGGTCAAGCATGGAAGGCTTTGCACCGTGGAAACAGCTTCGGATGCCACTGTGTGGATCATGGACAGCCAGGGTGGGTTCTGAGCGAGGAAGTAGGCATTGGCAGATTTGTGTTTTACAGAAGTTTTGCCATGATTTGAGGACAGAACATCAGTTAAGTAAAACATTAGGAATCTTATGGGCCTGCACAGTTTTATTGAGCACTCAGTGGTACATGGTGAATTGGTTATCTATTGTTGCCCAGCAAATGACTCCAAACCTTGGTGGCTTAGAGCAACAGACATTTGCTGGGTCTTCTGGCTCTGGATCTATCAGCAGGCTGAGATCAAGGTGTCTGCTAGAACTCCAGTCATCTTACATCTCTGCTGGGGTGGACCCATTTTCAAGCTCATTCATGTGGTTGTTGGCAAGATTGAGTTCCTCCTGGGCCGCTGGCAAGATGCTGCACTCAACTTTTGCCACATAGACCTCTCCATATGGCAGCTCCCAATGTGGCAGCTCGTTTCATCCAAGGGAGCAAGCTAGAAGGCAAGAGATAGAATGTGAGCAAGATAGGAGCTTGTTCTTCTCTAGCCGAAGGTTAGAGAGTGATGGCAGCCCAACGCTTTCTGTATTTTATTTGTTAGAAGCAAGTTACTAGGTCTAACCCACATTGAAGAGTAGAGATTTACCTAAGGACAGAAATATTGGGGGTGGGGCGTGGAGAGAGTAACTGGGGCCATCTTGGAGGCTGACTACAACACATGGGAAATGCCTCTTCTATATTAGTAGACTATTTAATGGACGAATAAAACACTTTTGCTCTCTATTATTTATTTTCTCCTTTTGCAACAGAGCTTTCTGAGTATTATATAAATGCATCACTGGATGAAATTTTGTTTAGGGGTTCTAAAGTTCAGCTATAAATTCGATACGAAAATACAAGATATCCTGAAATAAATATAAATGTATGTATTTTTTCCCCCCACAACCTCATCCAACTTCTCTTTCCTTCATGAAGGCCTAACTTTCATCTTTCACCTTGGATTTCATCTAAACAAATAATTTAATAGTGGCATATAAAGACATGGAAGCCTCCATGTAGTCATACCTCTCAAGGTAGAGTTTTCTTGAGTATTTGTATTAGGTAGTCGATTCCTTTTCTCCTCCTCTGATGACATTAAGGGGTGGCCATTTGGAATCTTTTTTATTACCTGAAAGCCACTTTCCTAATGGTGTGACCCCATCCGTCACATTGTAGCCTTGGGCGGCCCGCAAGGGTGCAGGGAGGGTCACGGTGGGTGTTGCTACAGAGCTCGGCCCGGGCAGTTGCCGCACTTCTTCCTATCAAGCTCCTCTTCCTCGCTCCACGAAGAGGCCCATCTCCCTCTGACCTTTGATAACGTTAGTGTGCATGCTCATTTGCAAAATACTATCAGTAACTAACACTTAGAGAGTATTTTACAAAGAGCTTCTGTATCTATCGTGGGCCTTCGTTTTTATCTCAGTTCTGAAAGGTGTCAGGTTGGCATCAAATCACAGTTCTAGGAGATGTCAGGGCCAGAACCAAAGCCCAGATCTTCTCCTTTGCCTCTGACTTTAATTACACTACAATGCGGAGTTCCAACACTGTTTAGTCTTATTTCATTTTTCATAAATTAAGGAAAGTTATTGGAGTCACTAGCTTATTATATTACTTCTCCATGTTTCCTGGAAAGAAAGGGGGCCTTCAATAACTACTTTCCAAATAGCTGACTTTTCTTATACAAGTAATTTTGCTTCTTATAAAACTTAAGCTTTCTCATCTATAAAAGAGGCGCTAATCATAATTATATGAGACTCAATGAACTCAATATAGTTGGATTTTTAAGCTTAGTTATTTTGGTCTACCCTGCCATGTTTAAAACAAAGCCCAGCACTAGATAAACTAAGAATTGAGAAGGAGACAGAGAAGCAGATCCTCTCCCCGGAACAGATTGCAATTTAGAGCAGTGGGTCCTCGTATGTTTTGGGTCAAGTAGTTGTTTAGGTCCCTTGAGGACTAAGACCCTTACCTGGAAAAATCCCCACTAACAAACACAATGGCATAGAATTTCAGAGGCAGTTACAGATTGGTGAAAGCTCATCTCTGAATGCCAGTTAAGATCTAGAGGCACGTGGTCTGCACTCAGGATGCTTAAGTGCTGGTTACAGTGGCCATTAACAGTAAGTTAATGCCCAGGATTAGCTTTAATGGCCTGCTAATATTAGTGAAAATGTAAACACTTGAAATCATTCTATTGACAGGCGAAATGCACTTTTGCATTCACAGTTGCAGCGTTGGGTATTTGGGTGAGCAATTAAACTGTTCAAAGTGAAGGATTGCTACACAATTAATAGTAGACAACGAACATTCACTTAGTCCATTCATTAGATTAAATCTACATGCTACCAGCTATTATAGGGCATTAGCCCATTGTGACTGTAGGAAAAATAAAGCTGGCGTTATGGCCTTGCTTTTCCACTTTCTTTGGCTCTGGGCTGGGCAAGTCCAGTTGTACACTAGCCAGTCATTCTTTTCGTCTCGCATTTCCACCAGCAAGACCCAAAGTAGGGGATTGGCTAGAGTAGGATTCTTTTCCTTGACATGGAAGTTTGGCTTGTCCTTCTAAGTTTAAGGTCACTGCTCTTGATTCACTTAGAGAAAACCAAAACACAAACACAAAAATGGATTAGCTGAAATTCCTTTGGGTAGGCGGTGGCTGCTGAGGGGAACGGTCTATTGAGGTGAGCAGCGACAATCAATGCTCAGACTGAGGTCAGCAGGTGAGGCTCTGCCATCGGACTTGGCTGGGATAGTTTAGTCAATAAATGACCTGGCAGGAAATTACTATAAACAAACAGCACCATCTTTAATTCAGGTGAGGGCTGAGGGGAGGGCTGGCCCTGGGATTTCCAGATTAGAGGAACAAGCAGCAGGTTATTTTTCAGACTTCTTTCAACAGATACATTGACTGAGAAGAGTGACAGGTACAGAGATATTCTCTCTGCCCGCCTGCCTTGTCGCCCCATCTCTGCAGGTGGTCATTTAAACCACAGCTGTCTTGACACTGTTAGTGGGTGCCCATGGGCCCCCCTGAGTGTCCGCTACTTGCTTTAGTCCGAGGAGAACCAAGTTTTACTGTGGTCTGTTGGTTGCTTTGCCGAGTCTAAAGGAGAGAATTTTCAGTTCAGTTTCTATGTAATTATTGGTGTCAAATAAGTCTAAATGAATTATTAAATGAAAGTAAACACGGTAGTGAAGTTCCCAGTGTTCAAAGTCTTTGGTTCCACATAGAAATAGGGTGCTTAGTGTCCCACATCTATGAAATGTTGGGCAATGAAGGGTCTTGGGGGACATACAGTCCAGCACCTGCATTTCAGAGATATAAAACTGGAACCGTAAGTGATTAAATGATGCCCTGTTCACAAGTCAGCCCTCTTTCTAATGGAAAAAATAGTTAATTATTTTTATTGCTGAGCTAACACTTCTATTCAACATGGTTATTATGTGTTAGTAAATCTAGAATATAGCATTTCTGACCTGGCAGGTGTGGCTCGGTTGTGCCAGTTTGATTCCTGGTCAGGGCACATGCCCTGGTTGCTGGCTCGATCCCTGGGAGGGGGTGTGCAGGAGACAGCCAACTGATGTTTTGCCTCTCTCTTTCTCCTTTCCTCTCGCTCTGAAAAATGAATAAAAATATTTTTTAGAAATTAGTATTTCCAAATTCAGAGAGAGGGCTGTTTTCTCCTGTGGTTATCTCCAGGATTGTCTGTGTCTGTAAACACGGGTACTGAGTTAAAACTCCTTCCCATTTGGCTGCCCTATCCTGGCCCATGCTCTGGAGGAAAATGTGCTGTGTGTCTGGTGCCCAGTGGTGGGGAGGTCCGGGGAGGTCATTCCACTCCTGCGAAGCTTCCCTTCTTGCTTTGCAGCAGGGTTCAGCACCCCTCTTTTGGTGTCCCCTTTCCTTGTAGAAATCCCCACAGAGCACCATGTAGGGCACGTGTCTTTCTTGTCCTATCTGACAAGGATCTGCTCCAGGGCAGGAAGCATTCACCCCCACCCAGCATGCGACAGCCATAATTAGTAGTTAAAAATAACTTTGTCAAATGATGAATGCAAGAATGACCCACAGGTTACTTACTCAAGATTTTGGTAAGATAAAAGGGAAAAATTAAAGAGGAATAGAGAAGAAGGGTTAGCAAGAAGCAGGTGGGAAAAGGAAATTCTAGTTTTGGTGCGAGTTCTGAGGAAGGTGTGGGCCACTTTTCACTTCACCTCCTAATCAATGGGCCTGTCTGGAGCCAGGGCCTGGCACGCTCGCCATGCTGGGGATGAGCTGGCTTCTTTACTGGCTGCTGAACTTGCTGATGGAATTGTCCTTGATATTCTGGAATGGAGAGAGAGGCAGCGAGTGACAGCCAGGGAGTGCTCAGAGGCTCCTGCGGGGACAGTGCTGTAACCTGCTGAGGTGGCTCCCCATGGAGTCCTGAGCTGTGTGCAAATGGCAGACGATGTGTGCTTTGAAGCCTCCAGCCTTGGGAACTTCAAACAAGGAGAGAACAGACAGATGATCTATGGGAAATTAATATCTAACCGGGGCTCCAAACAGCCTCCCTGTCACCTTAATATTCTGCCTGCTCACTGACAGTATTTACTTTCTGAACGTTTACTACAATTTTTCTAAAACAAAAAGCCTTACATTTCAATAACATCCGGTTTAACTATTTCCCTCTTTTTCGCTTCACTTTAAACTTCTCTTTCTCTGGGTTTGGGAAGGTTCCCTGGGGAGCAGAGGAGTGAACAAGGTTTGAGGAAAGAGTTAAGCTGGCAGATGAGATGCCTGCCCCGCCCAACCCTGAAGATGCTCCTGGAATGACATTCAGAGGCAGCACCCGCTGGGTCAGGAGCTGGCCTTCTCCCCCTGCCTCGATATAAACCCACACACCCCAGGACCTTTGATTTGATCGCTGTAGTGGACAAGCTTACTTTAGTCTATACTTGGGATGGAAATATGATTTGCCTCTATCTATTTATCCATCCACCCATCTCTCCACCCATTAATCTATCTCTCCATCCACCTACCCATCCATTCACTCATTCATTCATTTGAACATTCAGGCAGATAGTCCATCTTCAGAAATGTTTATTAAAAAAATGACCTCCAACTGTATGCCCAACATCATGCTAGATGCTGGTAATAAGAGGACAATGTGTGGTCCTGCCCTCAAGGAACATGCATTCTACACCAGGAAAGATCCCGAAGCAGGAGGTTTCCCTATTCAGCCCCCTTTGTTATGCGCTGGCTAACCTGGCCTCTAAGTCCCCCTTGACTGCCAGGACACCATTGACAGATGTCCTGTTTTCACCACCACTTAGCCTGACCAGCTAGGTCAGGTTTGCCAAGCATTGCCCAGAATTTCCCCAGTTTTACACTGAAAATGTCATGTACCAGGGAATCTCTCAGTTTCAGCCAAACCAGGATGGCTGGCCACCTTGCTTTACCATCTCAGACTCTCAGCCAGTGATCCTCACACTGTACTCAGCATCTCCCATCCACGCAACCCCCATGTACCCAGGAGGCCTCAGCATCACCTGGGAGCTGGTCAAAGGGGCAAATTCTTGGGCTCCGCTCATGACCCACTGGATCAGAAACTCGGGGTGCCACAGCCATCTGCATTTTAATAAACCCTCCAGATGATTCTGATGCACACTGTAGCTTGAGAACCACTGTTCTAAATTCTTTCTGACTTCTGACCCATCAGTAGTTTTCTGTCTTAAGGGGTTCTCAGAATCCTGTGGGTGACTGCCTGATTTGGTGAGGTAATCATAGCCAGATGTCAATGCTGAAAATATATTTTCTGAACAAATAATAATTAACCAAGAAATAAATAAGCAAGTAAATAAATTAGATGCTATGGTTAAAATATCCGTAAAGCAATAGCAGAAAGCTGGGGAGTCACATCTGCCAGCCTGGGAGCGTTTCCCTTAAAAGGGTAATGGGCCTGAGAGACCAAAGTTGTGGGCTGCCTGGAAAATCACCCCCCTCTTACATCATATTTTCTCAGTTCTACAATGATTTTGTATAAAATGTCTTGAACATTTGTCCTTCTATTTTTGGAGCAAATATTTGGAAAACTGCCTAGGTTGTCTCTCCATAAAGCCAGTTGCAAGACCAGGCTAGGACTCAGAGCAATCAGCCTGTCCTCTTGGCTTGGGCACCAAGTGACCTCGAATAAGTAATTTAGCAGGTTCTTCTGAAAACTATGTCATCATGAACTGCTGTTTCTGTGATGATCGATTTATACACACATATTGTGCGTAGTAACACAATATGTGAATGCTTTATACAATCCAATATTGAATAATACATTTGGTTTTTCTGTAACAATGTAGAAATGCCAATAATAGAAATTCTCCAATGAAAGGGTCTGGGGTGGCTGCAGAGACTATGTTAGAAAAACAACCCAGACACGTTGTGACACATTGTGATAACTGTGTCTTAGGCTCACAAAGAAAGCATGAAAAGCATAAAAGAGCCTCACAACTGAAGTGTTCTCAAGTAAGATATGCATTTTCTAGATCTTTCCCGTGCATGAGCACTGAGAGGTTCCAGCCAGAGGAATGGAGAGGGTCTCTGGCCTGTCTTCATAGAAGAGGTGCCCTCGAGCATGAGAGGTGCCCAGCACACAGTGATAAACACACAGCAGGTCCTTCCCTTAGGGAGCTACCATCTGAGTGAAAAGGTGCAGCGCTAAATCACACTTTCAGAAAGTGGATAACCTGTGACTCCTGAGCACTGTAGAGGCGCGCAAGCTAGAGGAAGGAGGTCGCTGCCTCTCGATGGCGTGGGCAGGGAAGGCCTTTCTGAGAAGGTGACATCTGAGTAAAGATCTGCAGAAAGGAGGCCGGTACCACAGGAAGTGAAGGGACTGTAGTGTACACAAAGGAGCCATCAGGGACTCGAGTGTGGACATCACTGTGGCCTGGCTGTATTGGGGCAGAAGAGAGTGGCCAGGGGCGGGATGAGCTCCGAGAGGATTCGAGAGGAAATCTCCGGCCCCTGGTTGGATTTTATTTTAATAGCATTGGAAAGACATTGGAGGTTTTTAAATAGCGTGAACATTTTCATTTATCGTGCAAACGGAATTGCTTTTGAACGTGAAAAGGGCATTCTTAATAATTACACCTGGACGGGGGGGGGGGTCACAGGCAATTGGGACTTAACGTTTCCTTGAGCAGTGTGGTGGGCCCTGCTTGCTGTTTGTAACTGGTGGCTGCAGCTGCCATGTAGGAAACACGGAGAAGGAGCGTGATCGTGGAACTGCGAGCCGTGGACACCACCGTGGGGCCTGTGGTCGGGGGGAGGCCCAGAAATGGGACTGAGGCCCGGGAGTCGGGGCCGGGCCGGGAACACGGATGAGCTGGCAATTTCAGATCATCAGGCTGAAGAGGCACCACGTGCCGGTTAGAAATGGTAAATTTAGAGCAATTAAAATGAAGTAGTTCTTTACCCAGCAGGCAGCAAGGGCACAAAATGTGTTGCTCCAAGACACGGTGCAGGATGACAGTCTAGAGGTTGAAAGCCAGTGAATGACATGAGTTGCTAAGGGAAACTTGGGCTATTTTGGATACATCCGTAGTGCTGAGCTATTAATTTGAAGGAGAGTAACTGGCGTCTCCATACCAACTTCAGAAGCAGCAGAGAGCTGAAAATCTTTGCATGTCACCCTGGTGGGCAATTTGCACCTTTTAAATTCCCCACTCCCTATTAATAAGCTCCGATCCTGTCCCTCCCAACAAAAATGAAAAGAAAACACAACAGATTAGAAAACAACAGAAAAAACTTCCTTTTGACTCTGCCATTCCTCAAATCTTTTTCTTTTTCCCGTCACTGCCAAATCTCTTTAAAAGGATATGTTTGCTCATCTCATTTTCTAAATTAATGCCTTTTAACTTGTATCCTAACAACTCTACTCAAATGTCTCTCTTAAGGACGGTCAAAATTCTTCAGCACCGAATGCAATGAGGTCTCTCTGTCTTTTTTTTTTTCTTTTCCTGGTTTGCAGCCCTGGGAGATCTTTGCGGTGCCTCCAGATCTGAGATCCTCACATCCTTCAACGAGTGTTTACCTCTTGGGAATGGGGACAGGGACTCACTCATGCTTGCATCCTTAGTGGCTAGCATGGTGCCTGACACAAAATAGATGCTCCTGACATACTGTTCATTTAAATGCTGTATAAAATGGCCTAGGGTGTTAAGCGCCAGACGCCCATTTCTGACAGGCGGTGACCTGGGAGCAGTAAATGTTTGTTGAGTGAATGAGAGAAGGAAGGGTGGTGAGGCAGTGAAAGCACGTGTACTGCACCCTTCAGGGCGTGGCGCCTGTCGGAGGCAAGGTGCCTGCACCGGTGGGTGAAATAGGCCCCTGTGGCTGTGGTCTCAGTTTCCTCACCGGCCACCCTCCTTAGCAGCCTGCAGCGCCCATCGATCTTTCCCACTGCAGCCTCCATCTCGGGAAAATAGCCTTGTTCTTGGAAACATCAAAGACAATGACTTTATCTCTCAAAAAATTGGGTACCACATTCTTTTACAATTAAGAGACATTTAGAGATTATACCAACTGTCTCCAAAGCTTTCAACAAATAATAGTCAATTTTTAAATTTCCCTGACACCATTTATAAAAACGTCTCCCTAAATGTATATTCAGCACCAGCTGATTGTCCTCTTCAAACTCCGTATATAGACACACACACATATTTACCATTCAAAGTGACCAGCCGACATTCATTAATAAACTGAACACATGCTTATTAAGTTGCCGTGTCCCCAGTGCTGTGCTGGATGCTGGGAATTAAGAGATGAACAAAACCCAGATTGTTTGCTCACAGCCTCGTGATCCAGTATGAGAGCTCCCCAGTATTGCCACACTGAATGTATGTGAGTCCAGCCAAAACAAAAGGCACGTTTTACTTAGATTTAACTGCCCTTTGTGGATAAAAGTATCTATATGTGTACCTGGAACACTGAAAGCAGCATGGCCATCGTTAGAGGCTCTAACATGCCAGTGTGGTCTCCACCCATACACCTGGCCTCAGGGCCCATTTTACAGATGATCGTGGCGCTGAAGCCCAGACGGTTGTTAGTGGCTCACCGAGGGTCCCGCAGCTAAGTGACCAAGAAGCAGGGCTAGAGCCGAGGCGCACAGTTCCAACCCTGCGCTTCCCCCTTTCATTTCTCTGTAGGCTTCACCCTCTTTCCTCCTCTTTGTCCTATGATATCAAAGTACCTAAGACGCCAATTAATAATAGAACCTGTTTAACTTAGTTTAATCCATCATTTTCCAAACTCAATGCAACCATAAGCCTCTCATTTTATAATGTGGTTTAAACATCTCCTGGGACACAGGCCTCTCACACAACAGATGTAGGGACACACTGGCCCAGGAAGAAACTGTCAAACTCTTTAACTTGTCATTTGGATTCCTTCACCCTGTGTCATCTTCCACAGTCCCCAACCATGCATCCTCCCCTAAAGCCCAACGCTGAGTTATTTTTTCCTGCTCAGGTTGCTCCCCGAGGCTGCATCTGCTCCCCGGGTCCGGGGCTGCCCCTCCCTGGGCCCTGCTCACTCCTCCTGCCCCGGTTCTGAGCCTGAGCGACACACCCAGGTCCCAGCGGGGCTCGAAGCCTCTCCCCTCACTTGGCAGAAGGAACATAAGGCTCCTTGCTGCCAGGGGCCTTTGCATGTTTGTATGTCCTGTCCTGTGGATGGGAGCCTGTCTTGCTCTTCAAATGCCTATAGGGCAAGCAGCAGGGAAAACTGAGAAATCTGGAAGCAAGTCAGCGTCCCCTGCCCATCCCCGCTCACTGACCGACGCCTGGCATGTGTACATCTTTTCCCTGCCACTCTCGGAGCCTTCATCCCGGCCTGTTATCTCTCGTCTAGTCCAGGCTATTGTCCCCTTATCTGCCACTCACTCACCCCCAGTCATCATCCGCCCTCCTACAGGAGGATCTTTTTAAATTAGAAACCCAATCAACTTATTGCCAAGCCTTTCCATCATCGCAGGGAGAGCCAAAGCTCCTTCAGGAGCGTCAGAGACCCTTCCTCGCCTGGCCCCGACAATCTTCGTCCTGATTCCTCTCTGCTCTGCCTCTTCTCCCCTCCCTACCCCCCACCTGCCTTCCCATCCCGAGTCCTTGGAGACTGGGATACACAGACCCAAACCCTTTCATGATTTCTGTGCGTGGGACTGCATATTCCTGGGATGTTAACCTCCGCTTGCCCACACACTCTCTTTTCTATCTGGTACAATTTTTCATTTTTCTTTGCCCACCATGCATCTTCCAGTCCCTAAGCTGAGGTTTGGTCAACCTTCCAGGGTGAGGAGATTGAATTGGGCCTCAACTTCCCCCATTGGGTTGCAAGCAGGTAGCAGCTCTGTGGGAATCACCGTTGTGTCTCTATCACCTGCTAAAGGCCCCGGCCACGCACGGAGCTCGGTGTTTGTTGAAAAAATTAACAAATCCATACATAGCCACAGTTCACGGGACCGGGGGCTCCTGTATACTGGCGGGCTACCTACATATAAAAACAGGACAGCGCGGCCGGCGTGGCTCAGCGGCTGAGCATCGACCAGGGATGCAGAAGACTGCGGTTCGATTCCCAGTCAGGGCACAGGCCCGGGTTGGGGCCTCGATCCCCAGCCGGGGGTGTGCAGGAGGCAGCCCATCAATGACTCTCTCATCATTGATGTTTCTCTTTCTCTCTCTCCCTCTCCCTTCCTCTCTCCCAAATCAATAAAGATATATTTAAAAAAAATAAAAAGTAAAAAAAATAAAAACAAGAAACCGCGTTTGGTGAGAAGAGTCCCACAAGGGAGACGAGAGGAGTTGCAGGTGCTCTTTTCTCACCTAAACTGAATGGTGGCTCCCTGAATTTGCTTACACAGGCTCTGTAGGAAGTTGAGCCCTGTCAGCTGGGAACCCACAGGCCTGAGTTGTCCTTTCTCAAACAGGGACCGAGAGACACAGGCTCTGTAGGAAGTTGAGCCCTGTCAGCTGGGAACCCACAGGCCTGAGTTGTCCTTTCTCAAACAGGGACCGAGAGAGGGCAAGACTAGGAAACAGTCTGTGATGCTTAATTCTTCATTGCAAACCCCCAATCAGGTGACATTGGCAAGAATCCAGACAGCTCCATTTCTCTGCCCATTGTTTCTCCAGCCCTGCTTCCACCTGGGGGTACCTCAGGTACATTAAGTACAAAAGGGGACAGGACAGTAGAGAGCAACTATATTCTTCTAATCTAATAAGTCTTAGCCCAGAAAACTAGGGTCATGAAGGTCACAACTTTACCCATTGAGGGGTTTGTCACACTTCCACTTCTTGGAAATGATTTCAATTCCTCCAAGCCTGTTCTCACCCTTAGCACCCATCCATCCATGCATCCACCCATGCACTCGTCTGCTAATCCATGTACCCATTCATCCACCCATCCTTCCATCTGACCATCTGTCTATCCACACATCTATCCATCATCCAATCACTAATGCATCTAAGTGTCTATCCACTCAGCAGTCCATCCATCCATCCATCCACGACCATCCATCCATCCACCCATTCATTGTCCATCTATCCATCCATCCATCAGTCCATCTGTCCATCTGTCTATCCAACCATCCACCCATCAGCCAGCCAGCCATCTGACAGACACATTAGGTATTTGCCTGGTACCAGGTAAAATATTCAAGGGATATAAAGGTGTGTTCATAGAGTTCATAATTGAGTAACTATTTTGTGTTATCTTTCAAATTATTTCATAAATCTATAATCCTGACCAGTAAAGATAAAACATTTGAAAATTGAGGCTTCAAAAAATCTCTTATTTCTTTAAAATTGTATTGAGGACCGAAAAATCTGGAGCTAGAAGACAATATCCTTGGTATCTTGGCTGGCTTTCTCCACATGTGCCCTGGGAATTCAGGTTGTTAAGGGACAGTGAGGGGGTAAGACTGCCTCTTTTCCCTTCTAAAAATTCCCTTTAGGGGTCATCTTCTGTTTTACCTTTCCTCTTTCTCAGCCACACTTCACAAGTCTAACAATATTGAGTGAGAGAGCGTCACTGTGTTTGAGACTTACCCTGTCTTTCTGAAGGATACACCCGCATGGGAACTTGATTCCATTGCCTACCAGCTCTACAACTTGGGCACATTATGTAAACTCCCTGTCCCTCTGTTTTATCACCTAAAAACTGAGATAATCATAATATTACCCATTACCTGTTGCATCCCACTATGGTTTTATAACTAAAGTCCATGCATGTAAAGGTCTTTACAAATACCTGGCACTGTAAGTGCACAACTGGCAGTGCTGCAAAGGATAAAGCTGCTGCTGATGACAGTGAAGACAGACTGAGACACTTTGCATTTTCATTTTAGAAGTCCCCCCTCTCTGGCATTAAACGCTGTTCTCATTAGGAAGGGCATTTTCCCCATCATTTCTCACTTCCTGTCCACTTCTCCTTCCCACGTAGGTTCCTCGGCAGGAAGAAACATGTTTTCCTTCCGTCTGAGTAACTGCAATATCTGCTAGAGTCCTCTGAGCACTGAGCGAGCTTAGTCACTGCTGGGTTGATGCATCTATATTGGGCCACAGCTCATATCTACAGCCCCCACGGGTATCAAAACAAATCTCGGAGGCAGATGCGGGATTCAGGCTTGAGGGTAGGACAAGAGCCAGCTGGGGAGCTTTTATTCAGAGAGGGTGTATCAGGGGACCCCCAGACCACCTCATGTTTGGAGATTCCCTAGGAACACTCACAGGCCTTAGCATGTAAGTGTACTGGGAAGGAAGATTATTGCAGAAATGTGGTAAAAATACACAGCTGAATAGCAGGGGAAGAAGACACAGGTAGAGGCTGGAGGAATCACATGAGGCTTCCATGAGGGATCATGCAGAGGTCACCCTTCCCCCAGAACATCTGTGTGATGTTTCTGCTCTAGGAAGCCCATGAGAGACTCAGTGCCCAGGGTTTAAACCTGGCCTGGTCATGTAAACCCCTCTGCCTATCACGTGCCACAAATTCCACTCCCAGAGTAAAGCAGGTGTCCAGCAGAAACCACACAGTCTGCACAAACAGTCCAGGCGCAGAGAATGAGCCTTATCAGGTGGAAAACAGTGGAAACCGTCCTGAATTCCAAGTTCCCTGCCGCTAGCCAAACGCCTGGCAATCCTGCTTCTATAAGGACAGTGGCCTCAGGCCTGCTGTGTCAACTCCTTTCTGCACAGAAAACCTTCTCTTTCCTTGGTAATGGCACTGTTTCCACTCGTTGACTCAGCCCTGCATGGTTTCTGAGCCAGTCCTGAGTAGGGTGGGAAGTTAATTAGGAGCCCTGCAGTCTGTGTAATTTATCTTGCTACTGATGGTCTAGAAGGCACCCCAGGGCGGCCTGGCCTTTCCCGATCTTTGGCTCAGCCTCAGCTTTCCTTCCTCTCATAATCCAGTTCTCCATTCTGCCTGGGTCCCTACCCCAGGTCCCAGGTTATCCTCTCTGCCCACCTCCTGAGTTCTTTCCTGCTCGTCCTTGGAAGGTGGTTAATGGGGCTGCATGCTTTCCCTGATTTTCACACCTTCATGGGCACACATTCCTCACCTCCTAGCTTACTGCCTGTGTACGTGTGAAAAGGGCCCGGGTGCCAGAGGCCATGACTAGGTGCATGGTAAGTAAGCAGATGCTGATTCGGATGGCGACGCTGGGCCTCAGCTAATCCCCTGGCCGCTCCCTCTGACTTGACACTACCTAGAATTGAGCCCAGTTTGCTTTGGGCTTCGCACCCTGTCCATGGACTGTCAGCCCCTCCCCAAAGGGTACCATCTTAGTACCCAAGGTTTCTCTAGCCCTGCACCTGGCCTTCTGGCTTCCCCGTGGGTACCTTGTGATTGAGACCCGAGTGTGCCTTTAGGCGAAGGGGACGATGGAGTCAGAAAGAAGAGCCCTGTCAGCCACCAGAAGAAGACGTCACCTTCTGTTCCTGGTGTCTCTCCTATCTAGGCCAGAGAGGGCTGAACAGCAACACCCAAATGTTAATAAAGAAAGGACGGCCCTGTCCTATCACCAGGCTCTGTCAATGCTTCGCCACAGCGTGACCTGCAGCTTAAGTGCACACTTTAAACAGCGGCTCTAAATTAAACGTAATGCCCCCCCTTTCTCCGCGAATTTCACTCCTCTCGCTTCTCTCTTTCCATCGCACTCTCGGTGGTTTAAATCTTTTTTCTTCCATCTCTCTGTCTGTTCCTCCTTCTCTGTCCTCTACTTATCTTTTCTTCTCTTGATGAAAATTAAGAAAAAAACAACTTGATAGATTTTCCGATAACCTTCCAGAAAGTCTCACTGGGTTACATTTTGCTTTAATAGCATTTAAGCCAATCTGCCTGATGTTGCTGTAAAGGTCAATTAAATTCACCCTAAAAATTTCACTCCTGGCTCATTATACAATTGGAAAATGAATTAGAAGCACATGCTGCCCCCGAGGTTCTTGATATTTCACTAATGAATATGTCTTAAAGTGTGTTTAGGGGGGCGGGCTGCAGGCCACAAGGCTGCCTGCAGAGTCGCTGGCCTGGCGCAGGCGGTGGCCTGGGAGGAGTGGCCTGAGAGGAGTGGCCTGAAAAGAGTGGGTGCTAGTGAGTCCTGTCTCCTTTCCTCATTGGGGATGTGCTCACTTGGCGAAGGCCTGAGGGCATGGTCAGCTCCTCAGTGTCGCCCCTGCACATCTCCAGCCCATTCTTAAACCCACGTGAGACTTTTAGCTCACCCGTCTCCCAGTGGCTGTTCTAAGTGTGGGCTCAGGGACCACAAGTTCAGTTTAATATCAGCGTAAGTAAAACAGGATCTGGAAGTAAATCTTAGAGGCACCTTTGGGGGTCTATTGAGAAGCCAGGTATCGATGGGTCTGGGATTCCCAGATTTGGTGAACGTGAGGGACATGGTATCTGCAAGTAGAGGACGGTGTGTGGAGGGGGGGTATGCATTTCTGGCTTAGCTGGGGCCAAGGGTACAGGGAACACAAAGTAAATTTTGGTCTGACTTTAGGAAGTAATTTTTAACTGACCTTCATCCCCACTTAAAATAAAAAACCTCTAGACAAGATTGGAACTTACTTGTTCCTGAGGGGGTTTCACCAGAGCAGGGGGACCCTTCAGCACTCTTCCTTCAGGGAGAAGGCTCATCCATCTATATATTTATTTGTTCATTCAATGTGTGTATTTACTGATGGGTCAAGACAGAGCCAATGTTGGGAATGGACATAAGCCTGCATTCTGAATTACAGAGCCACCTTATTAGGTATTGAGGGGTTTGCTTATTTGTTTTTTTAATGAGGGTAAGCTATTTTAAAAAAACTTTCCATGTCTAAGTATCTAGTATCAGAACCTGTCTGTACATTCAGGTTTTTGCTCACATTGGAAGTTTGAAGGACTTTCGTGTCCTTCGGAAGGCCAAGGCTATGACTATCTGCTAACACGAAACTGCAAACTGGCTTTGTATTTTAGGGCGAGAAGGCTTCACTTCTCACAATATGAGTTATTGAATTTCTGTCTTATGATTTAAGTATAAACCTAGCTGAATTGACTAAAAGATACAGAGACAGTTTCTCAAGCCTTCGGTGGGGAGAGGGAGCTCTGAGGCTCTGTGGTGCTCCTCCCATGTGATTCGCAAATCCCCATATGGGTTCAGAATTCCAGAGGCAAAGGAAGGGTGAGCTCGTCTCTTGGAGACCTTCGCTTCCACAACGAGGGACTGCAACACTTTCCTCGAGTAGTTGGTACAAATAACCCACTTTCCCCCAAGGTACCTGGGCCCCACAGTGGTATCCTTCCTTCTCTGTGTGGCTCCCTCCTTCTGTGCAGATGGCGTTTGGGACACGGGAGCCATCATGATGTCCATGGCGGGCAGCCAGCCAGGCAGTGAGGCGAGGGGGCCGTGGATGCAGGTTGTTGCCTCTGAGACCCAGATAGCGATCGCCCTTTGCTGTACTGGGCTCCTCAAAGCCGCCCCTGAGAAGGAGTCATTCACATGCACTCCATGTTTCCATTTTCATTTCCTGGCTCCTGGATGTCCTTGCCCTTTATCTCAAACCAAGCATTCATTAGATGCTCTTGGAGGCCTGTTGACTCCAGGGGGCATCAAGCTGAGCCTATTCAGAGTGTCCCCTAGAAGCACTGAATCACTCGCCCAGGAAGTGGCCAGGGAAGTCCCTCAGTCACTCATTAGCATCTCTGACTCAGCAGTCTAGCCCTGGAGCAGCAGAAATAGAAACTAATGAGAACACCAAGGGCTGGAAATTGAGGCTGGCCTGGGGGAAGCATTCTCAGAGCTCAGACTGCACACCACAACTTGCAAGGCACGCGGCCCTCCTATCTGACTTCCACAAACCCAGGACACGGTGCAATCTGGGTACAGTCTCAGGCCCTGTTGCCTCCTCCCTCCCTTTTCTTGGTTGCCTTCCCTTCCCTAAAAACCCTTGTGAGCTCAGGATGGACTCTTGTCCGGGAACATGAGCTCAGGCTGCCACGTGGCCTTGTAGGGGTTGGGAGGGGCCGAGACAAGAGCCTGTGGGACCCGCTACATTTAGAAAGCATATGACGCATTCTGATTTAGAAAGCAGAGCTAGCTCTACAAATGTGAACTAACACAGTCACATTTCAGATAAGCCAGTGCAGGCCCTGAGAGTGAATCTGATGAATTCTGGATCCCTGTGCGAGGGAAGTTGGCAAAATCAAGAATGAATTACAGGAGGCCTCAAGTTGCGATGCTGTACCCTGGGAGTTCAGAGGGAACAGAGAAGAGAGGAGGGTGGGAAGGAAGAGAAATGATGCAGTTAGGCCGGTCAATCACTGAGCTCCCCCGAAGACAAGAAATGGAAGGGCTATATAGTTTAGAGTGTGATGGATCCTTCATGAAGTGTAAGCAGTCAGGAAAGGAAAGAAGGGAGGGAGGAAAGCGATCCAATTAAAGACAGAATAGATCAATGAGACCAAGGCACGTCAAGAGGGAAACGGTCAAATCACTCCTCGGTCCAAGGCAGGGCTTCTGGTCACTTGTATTTTGTCACGTGAGGGCATCGTTCCAATGCTACTGGAGAGGGGAATGGGCAGGACTGACCCAAGAACTCCTCTCTCTGGGCTAACTAGTTTCAATTAAGACTGTCAGGAAAGCTAATTATCGCTTTAAACCTGCCTCTCAGACTTGCTCTACGCGAATTGCTTAATGGCCCCAGTGCCAGGCTCTGCAACGCTGGACGCTCCCTATTATTTCTCTGCCTCCAGCAGGGACCAGGGACTTCCAGTGCGAGGTTTCAAGGGGAACCAGGAGTAGCAGTACCTGCTTTCTCTTTCACAGAAACAAAGACTCTTAGCGCTGGGAGGACATTCAATTTTGATTTTGATACAGTGGGACCTTCCACTGCATCAGAGAGTTTCCCTGCATGGGATCTCCGACCAGGATTACCTGGCTTTGTTTGAACACAACTGGTGCCGGGGAGCTTGTTACCTCTGGGTCCTTTGTTGGGCAGCTTTCAGAGCCAAATGTCTTTCCTGACATTGAACTGGCATCTGCTGTCTCTAATTTCCATGCTTTGGTCTCGGTCCTGCCTGCACTCAAGGTTTCTGGGCGTGAGCAACCCAAAGTCCTCTGATCCCAGCAGCAGCTGAGCTTGGGAAGCAGGAAAGGGGGTCTGTCTCCTCACTGCTCTCCCTCAGGGGACCCACCTCCAGGGGCGCCATTCTGTGCTGGGGGTACTAGGTTCTGAGGCTCCCCCTCTGATGGCCTGGCTTTTGCTAGGTGAGCAGAGAGATAGATTGCTGCATACTTGCTGTATTATACGCAATGTTTAAATGCCTTGGAAGGCAGGTATTAGTATTTCCATTTTCAAATAAGAAATGAGGCTTAAGAAGATTAAATGGCTTCCTCAAGGTCACCTGTGTAGCAGATGGAAAACAGCAATGCTCAAGACCATGTCTGTTAACCCCACACCATGTTTTCCTACGTCACACCCAACAAAAACTGTAATACGTGGCTTATCACATGAGAATGTGATTTTCAGCATACTACTAATAGCTACTTGAAGTTGGGGGTGTCCTGAAAAATCCTGAATATGTTGTATTAATATGGACTCAATGGTTGGCTAGCATCAGAGCTTTTCCAAAGAGAGTCCCTATACTCTGCTTAACCAGCCCAACACTCCTTCTCTGCACTTGATCACTGGTTCAAACAAACAAACAAACAAGCACACAAACAAAAACAGCACTAGCAGAGCCTTAGTATGGTCATGCCCGAGTGCGTGGCCTGGCCTGGCTCCCCCCCACACACCCTCCCCACTGCCTGCTCCACACACACACCTACACACACATGTACATGCACACAGAGACACGCACACACACTTCTTCTGCCTTTTCTCCTTTTTTTTTTTACTATTCAGCCTTCTCCCAAATTTACATTGGGGAAAACAAAACAAAAACATGAGTGCCCTGTGGGGATGAAGGCAGCCAGTAGATCGCTGGCTGGTGCTTGTGAACTGCTAACCAGTCAGTTGTGATAGGTGAAGCCCATTTCTCAGTGGGGTGATCCGGGGGCCAGGAGCCGGGCACAAATCCACCCACAGAGCAGAGCATCTGGGACCTGGACACATCTGTCTGCAGGAACAGGTCAGTTCCCCTTCAGGTCTCCGAATGCCAGAGGACTGGGTGTTCAGAACCGAGAGCCTACCTTGCATTCACTTCCCGTGCGCATGTGCGCTCCCCCTCAGGTCTGCGTGGACTCGCGGTGTCTGAGCCCCGTGTGCAGGACCGCCGCCAAAGGGTTTGCATTTGCAGTCAGCACACCCTCAGATCACTTCTGAAATAACCTCTCTTACATTTTAAACAGGTTGGCGGATTAATCATTTAGGCGACTGCCAGGAGGCAGCTATTACGAGGGGTGGCAGGGAATGACATTTTTCTTAAAAGGTTAAAAAAAGTGGTTATTTTCATTAGTGTCATGATTTTTCTGGTTTAAAAATCAAGTCCATTTGAACTTGGGCTTCTTTAGATACACTAGTATCTTCAGGAAAAGTAGGTTAGTAGGAAATGTTTTGGGAGGAGCCAGGTTGCTGTCCGGATACTTCTGGAAGGCCAGCAGGCCCCTGGGCTGTGCTGCCAAGATGCGGAGCAGGACACAGGGGGCTGGGAAGACCGGCAGCCTCTCTTTTCTGGTCTCCTGGATGGGTAGCGGGGGGTAGGAGGAAACCGCGGGATCAATTAGCAGCCTGCGAGTAAATTAACCAGCACATTAACTTTTTAGAGGTCCCACTGTTTGTCTCAAATACTGCAGTCCCACCAGCCTGTTGTTTCTGCTTTGCAGCAGGGCTGGGCAGAGGGTAGTCACCTAAACTCCGGGGCCTGCGGGAGAGCGGTCCTCAGGGGCTGCAGGGCCCAACCCCAGTGGGTCCCCAAGTAGGGGAGGCCATAGGGCCAGCTCAGGGAAGCAGCGCATTTGCAGCGGGGACATCAAATAGGAAAGAGCGGGGCATGGGTCTGCGTGTGTCTGTGTGTGTGTGAGTTGTGTGTGTGTTGTGTGTGTGTGTGTGATGCAGGGGAGGGGATATGGTGAGTTAGCGCTGAGGTCACAAAATGAGGGTTTTACACATGACCGCGGGCCACAGGATCCCACACCAGCAGATGGCACTGTGGGTACAAATTTAAAGGAGGCGAGGCTCCCGATTTCAGAGGTGATCGTTCTGTTGAACACAGGAGTTAAGGGCAGACCACACCCCATCAGCATGGAGAGCAAGGACCTTCTGAACATGCCTGGAAGCTCTGCTTCCTCCCCGGAGAGCCCATGCTGTTGTGACTCTAGTGAACTGCGGGTTGCAACTGAGACTATCTAGGATTATAGGCTCCGCGGCCCTCCCAGGCCCCACCAAGAACTGGAACTTTGTAGCCTAGATGAACCTTAGAGTTCAAGGCGCCCCCTTCGTCTCACTGATGAAGCAACGGGACGCAGCTCCCTGGGGCTTCCCTCTCCCTCATTCCCTCCAACACTCTTCCATCTCTTACTCCCACCCCTCCGAGAAGTCCTTGGCTCCCTCCCATCTGAGCCGATCCAACCTCTCCTACGGCTGTACTGTCCGCAGTCTTTCCGCCTGCCATCCGTCAAGCCTGCTGCCAGCAGGCTAATCCCCCCAGCCCAGCCCTGAGGATCAGGAGTGGCCCCGACACCTCGGGGGTCTCCGGGGACAGCGGCAGAATCCAGCGCAGCCTTCAGCCTCCAGCCTGGAGATAGCGCAGCCGTCCAGCCCCACTTTGTGTCCCCCTCTTGCTCTGGCCATTCAAGCACCAGGCTGAGCTCCTTGCTATTTCCCATGTACACCCTGAGCTCTATTTGTCCCTCTATTTTTGTGTGTTGTTTTTTTCTTCAACTTGTCCTTCTTTTATTTAACTTTCACGTGCATCCAATCTCAACAAATCTCCTTTTTTGCACGCTGCCAGCTCCTTGAAGTCCTCCTGATAGCACCAGCCCTGCCCTGAACTCTCCAGGCCTTTCACCCAGGCCTCCCTTCTGGAACCTGCCCCTTTTACACGATGCTGTGGTTCCCTGTATACATCACCCCCACCTGGAAGGTGAATACCTCTTCTTCCTCCCCCAACTATTGTACAGACAAACTCAGTAGAGCTTATGGGTAAATTCACACAAGAATTTGCTTTTACTTAGCTAAGCTTCCATTTGAGGCAACTTATGGGGGCCTTTCCTCCGACTCAGGAACGGGAGACTAGACTCCCCTGTCCTTTCCTTTAGCTGCAGGGCCATGAGCAGCCACTCCGCCACCCAGCCTTCAGTCTCAACTCTTTTTTTTTTTTTTTTTTTTAAATATACCTTTATTGATTTCAGAGAGAGGAAAGGAGAGGGAGAGAGAGAGACAGAAACATCAATGATGAGAGAGTCATTGATCAGGCCCGCAACCCAGGCATGTGCCCTGACCGGGAATCGCACCCTGATCGCCTGGATCCCAGGTCGACGCTCAACCGCTGAGCCACGCCCGGCCGGGCAGCCTCCTTAACTCTTAAATGAGGGCGTTAGCGGGGATCAGGAATTTCTTACACTGCCTCCTCGTGGCGGACAAGTCTGCCCTCTGATCCCTCGCCCACAGTGTTTGTTGAAAGAAGGAAGATGGGTTTTGGCTTCGGGCAGAAGCCTACTGCCACCTCTTCTCCCCTACAACTCCCTTGAAGCCACTGTTTCAGAGAAAGTCATTTCCAGCCCTATCACTCATCGTGTAATTCTAAGATTACTTTTCTACTCTTTAAAGCTGGGTGGATATGAGAGAACACCAGGAGCTGAGAAATTCTGCCTCTCTGACATCTGCTAACATTCACTGGCTTCCCCAAGAAATTGGCCTATCCTTCCCTTGCTCGTCTTTTGAACCAAATAAAATGTAAAATTATTTCAGATGACTTAGTGGATGCCAGCTTTCAGCCTCCCAAATGCTAACTCTAAAAATTTATGCTCTCGTTTTATTTTATTCTCAGTGAGACTGTAGACTTTTAGAAACAGAAGGAACTCTCCGTGGTAATTTGGAAGAGTTCGCGGTGGATCTCAAGGCAGCTGCTGTCACATCCCTTCTCTCCTGCTCCTGTCCTTTACCCAAGTTCACTGCCGGAGGCTCTGCGGAGATGAGAGCAGAGCTCGAGGCTGCGCCTTGGCCCGCCTGCCCCTGAGCCCTTGCCCTACTGTGCGCTCTGCAGCTTGCTTCACGCACCCCCCCGCACCCTAAGGCACCTCCCAGCTGCTTCTGCATCCGTGAGCTGCCATTTACCATCACCTACTAGGTGCTGCGTAAAAGTCATTTCATTTAGTTCACACCACAGCCCCGCCGTGTAGACACCAGTCTCACAAGACGAAAAAGCTGAGGCACCAGAAGTATAATTAACTTGACTGAAGGCCCCAGCCTTCCATAGGTGAAGCTAAAACATGAGCTTGGGAATTCTGACTACAGAAGGGGTGCTTTTATCCATTTTACTGCACTTTTGTGAAGGCAAGGCCTTGGGGAAAGGAAACATAGTTCCACGGTGAAGTCACAGCGGAAAGAGTGGTTGAGCTCTGGCTTTAGACTGAGCTCAATCGGGTCCCGGTTCTACCGATCATTTGTTGCATGATCTTGAAAAGGCTGTTTTAATGTTTCTGAGCTTTTGTTTCTTTACTAGCAAAATGGGGTAATAATGCCATTTCAAAACAACAGCACATGAACTGAAGGCCAGGTGCAGAGCACCTGGCAGTGGTGCCTGGGGAGTGTCAGGTGCTCTTGAATGTCGGTTTCTTTCTCTGAGTAGAAAGTTTGGAAGTCCTTGCTTTACCTGGTGGATGCAATGGTCTCAGGTGGTCATTTCTCTGGGGCTTAGCCCTAGATCTGACACCATGCCATGAGCCGGGCTGTTAGGGCTCTTTGTGCAATGCTTCTATGTATCTGTGAGCAGGATCTCTCTCCCCTCCCCACTGGGGCAATAGATGCATCATTTTTTCCAGGTTCAAGGCATCTATATCCCTTGAACTCCCAAGGTAGAAAAAGTGCTGATAAAAGAACACCAACTTGCAAAATTTAGTGGTCAACTCTCAGAAAGAAAAATAATTGGCCAGAGTATAGTGTCTCTCAATCAGGAATGAGCATCAAAAATGACCTGTGTGTACTACTCAATATTTAATTTTTAAAAGATACCTTGGAGTCCCCACCCCCACTGAATCCCACTGAATCATGATATTTGAGATGGAAACTCAGCTCTGTATTTTTAAAACATCTCTCTTTCAGAACCACTATGCTAGGCGTGGAGAAGGTGCTATGATGGAATCTATTTAAGGACCTGACCCAGCCTAAAAACAGAATCTGCAAGCTGCCACCCACGGGGAGCAGATGGAAGGAAGCCCATCTGAAAGTGTTGTTATATATTTTATAAAACTGTAGCTAAAGATATTGTCAGTTCATTATCTGTTGCTGCACATGCTAAACAGTACGAAAGACTGTGTGTGATCGTGTGAGCTGGTTTGCTTCTGTTTTAATCAGTGAGAACATTAAAATCAACATGCCTCGTCTCTCTTCATCTTGGCAGCTTGGAGTTAAATTTAGGGTTTAGCTGTGTTCAGTTGACCAGCCCAGGTGGTGCCTGGTGTATTTCTTTCCTTCTTCATGGTGACTGCTTTGTTCCTGTTTTCATTTTTAGCTGTTCTGCTTTATATATATTTTATCATTACAAGCTGTCTCAGACCTTTCCTCTAAGTAGGTGGAATATAAATCATGAGTAAATAAATAAAGCTACTGAGGCAATGAGTGACTTGTGAAAAAGTGGAGGTATCATAGGCAGGCAGACACAGCAGGACTGGATAGTATTATAATGGGTTTTTATACTTTGGTGATGGAATTACAGCTGTTAGCTATGAAATATCGTTTATGCATTGTTTCCTGTTATATGTTTATTAATTGATTTGCAGAAACTTACCTAAATAGTTTATCAATATGAATGCTTTGCATTTATGGGCTTGTTTTCTTCCAATCAATTCACGGAGAGACACAGTGGCAGTGTTGCACCCTCAGCTGCTGGCTCCGCCCTTCGCTCCAGAGCCCCCCACCTTCTAGGCCCCTGCTGCTGGAGCTCCCTGGGGAGCCCTTTCTCTCTACATTTGCACCTGTGGTTCCCTTAGGTCCTTCCTTTCTCACCATGTACCTTGTCTTCTTTTTCCTGTTTCCCTGAAGCTTCTGTAGTTTCTCCCAATTAAAAATGAAGAGGTTCAGCCAATTTCAGTGTTGAAAGTGGGAAAACTGTCAGTGCCTTTTAAGGATTTCAGGGCTCCTCATGAAGACATGCTGTGCACACACAGGGAACTCCCTTGGCGCTTCCATAGCTTCCTTCACTCTTCCATGCAGGTGGACTGTGTTTCAGCGCACCTAAGACCTCATATTACCAAATCGTTCTCTGCTGGGTGCAACTCTACCAAATCCCAGACATCCTCCAGCGAGAGTAGAGTAGACTCAAGCAGATCTGGTGCAAATTATTCACAAACAGGGTGGGAAGCAGAGCTCAGGTGGTTGAGCTAGCCCTTAATTAACCTTCAGAAAGCCCTTCCTTAAGTTTTAGTGGGGATCAGCAGCATCTGGCTTCGGGGTGGGAAACTCTGGAAAGATTATGCACAAGGAGAAATAGATATTGGCATACCTGGGAGTGCCCAGGTTCATCAATTTCTCAGTGTCCTTCCACCTTACTTCATTTGTCTTGATTCCTGGACAGGACCGGCGGCTGCCTCACGTATTGGCTTGTTCAGCTAAGATCTATGTTCATTAGTTTTCCTTTCTGCAACAGCCACCCTATTAGTATTAGCAAATAGTTGCTTACGTTTTCTGGTTTTCTTTGTCACGGCCCCGTAGAGTTGGTACATCTATGGGCCCTTATGCAGGTATCTTGGAAGAATGGGGATGATGCATATAATGAGGAGAAAATACAGTTGCATTTAAGAACACATCCACCCTGGCCGGGGGTGGCTCAGCGGTTGAGCATTGACCTAGGATCCAGGCGATCAGGGTTCAATTCCCGGTCAGGGCACATGCCCGGGTTGTGGGTTTGATGAATGACTCTCTCATCATTGATGTTTCTATCTCTCTCTCTGCCTCTCCTTTCCTCTCTCTGAAATCAATAAAGATATATTTGAAAAAAAAGAACACATCCAATCTGATGACCTATATCCTTCCATCAGTGGATAGATAGTGGCTATATTGAAAGCTGGTACTATTAAGGTTTAGTAATGAATCACGCTATTATACTGCTGGGTATTGAGACAGATTTAAAATGGGCAGTGTTGGCACTTAAAGCCAGCAACAGAGTGTTTCGTACCATGCCTTGGTGGTAGCTTCAATGTGAAAAGAAAATAGAGCTAAAGGCTTCCTTGGTCTTATTTAGGCTCCCACAGTTTACATAGCTTGGGGAAAATGTGGCCTATCACCTCTCCTTCTGCACGCAAATGGTGCGGTGTCAGTCACTTTGACTGACAGTCCAGCAAGACAAAAAAGGAGAGCTGTGAAACGAGGCGTGAGGCCTGCTGCCTGTAATCACGCTTCTCATCCTGAGTTTAAGTGATTTCTTTCAAGATGAATTGTTTTCATTATGCTGCTTAGTTTTCCAATTGCCATTATTAAAAACAAAAATAACAGCAGCAGCGAAATAACAGTAAGATAGTCTTCATTAAAGGGATATTGCTAACATCATATAAAAATAAAATCTAGGTTTCTATACATTTAATCGGTCAAGTTTCTTAATTATAATATTCAAATCTTACAGGCCCTGATTTGGGGGTTGTAGTTAAATCTTTACTATTTGCCACTATTTGTGCATTCTCAGTGCTGGTCTACCAATTGGTTTAAGTCAAAATCGGGATCTATGTTGGACAAATCTTTCCCCATTCCTTCTAAAACAGCCTAAATTACACTCTAAACCAGTTCATCTAAATGTAAGGAGTAATTAGACTTTTTTTGGTTTGGCTAACCCAAGTCTGCCGAGTGACTGATGAAGGCTTCTGTTGCTGCCCAAGTTTCTCCTCCTGATCCAGAGTAAGGATCAAAGCACTGGTTCTTAATCCCAGTTTGGATTCTGCGGGCCACGTGTAAGGTTGCAGATATGAGAAGCTTAGTTATAAACTGTGATCAGAAAAAAATTAGCTTTGTCAACCAATGGCCATAGGCACCGAGTCAATGCCAACAGGACCCCAATTAGGGGTGCAGGGAGGAAGGAAACTTTATTCAGTGCAAAACAGCTCAACTGTGGTGCAGGGCTGCTGGGTGGCTGTGGGGCCAATAGCTCTGCTCCACTCTGAGCCAGGGAGAGGGTCTCCAATCTCCCCTGAGGACAGGAGTCTCCGCCCCTGGTCCCTGATTGGTCCATCTTCATGCAAATAATATCTTGATTGGTCCAAAAGGCACTGTCCTTATTGGTCAGATTAAGGCCGCTCTGATTGGTCAGAGCAGCGCGGGCCTGATTGGATGGTGGAAAGCCTTAGTCCTATTGGTTGACATAGGATCCCAGAAACCGCTTTATAAGGGCGGCTGGCTGCCCGGACACTGCAGGCAGGAGGCCGGCCCAGCTTCTCCCTGAAGTGCCTTTTGTGTGAGCGCCCCCTGTGCAGAAAGGGCTGCTGGGCCCAGGAGCTGCTCATGCACGTTTGTGTTTGGTTTTACTTTGGGCCCAGTTAGCCACCAGGAGCCCTTCTCAGTAAGTGTCTTTTGTTCTCAGGGTTCACAGATATTAGCTTATTCTGCAAAGGATGAACTCAGTGAGGCAAGACCGGGTTCCCTGCCATGGTGCCTTGTTGTATTTTAGGACCCAGTGAAGCAACAGCTGGGGAAATGGCAAGAGCAGGGATTTGAGCGCAAACAGAATCAGTGCCACCTCTGAGATCTCTACCTGTTAACCTTAGAAAAAATTGGGGCCATATTTCACCACACGTCACATGGGATGAATACTTCCTCCTCTTAAAAATTTCCTCCTCATTACCTCCTCTCCCCTACTTTAATGAAAATCCTAGTTTATTGGTCTCATATATTGCTTTTTCCAGGAACATTTTTTGTAAAGATAGTTCTCGTATACTTCAAAAGAAAAAAAACCACACGATTGAATATCACACAGTGGTTGGTGAGTTCCTGGAGAGCAGGATCCATGGTTTGACTATCACTCTGTCTTTAGAACACACCGAGGACCTAGTATATTATACAGTCAGCTCTGAATTGAGTTTGGAATGTCAGATGGCTGAATAACTGAACAAAAGACCCTATAATAATGCAAAAAGTCTCTTGTTCCATGTCCCTGGCCAAGCGCTGTTATGGTTTCTGTTATTCAGAGGTAGACTGGAAAGCATCTCAGGGAAGCTGTTCACAGGACTGTGAAATATGTGATGGGTTTTAAGTTGCAAGAAGGTACATGTATCCCCAGGTACTTCCCTATTTTCAGTGACCTGTACGTAACCTTGCACAATTAGTCATTTAATAAGGGCTTTGATAATGACGACTTTGAAAATGATGACCAGCCTCTATTATGTAGTTTCTGATGGGCATTGTCCCGATGGACATGGCCAGTTGGCAGAGGAAGATCTCTTACCCTCTCGTTTCTTGGCCCCTTTATTTATTCTCTATTATTTCCACAGTGAAAGACTGCTCAAGGCCTATTTTTGGTTCACCCTCTTTTGGAGGAAGGAGAAGTGGCATCCTGAGGGGTAAAGGGTGGCAGAGGCAGCCAGGCTGCTAAAAGGCAGCGGAAGAGGAGCCCTGTGTGCGAGGGAGAGGTGGGCCAAGGGAGTGACGCTTTATAATTTTGTGTTGAACTTTTCTGTTATTTCCAGTAAAATGATTTCCTTGACATTTTCTCATGGCATTTGAAGGGGGGAGGAAGTAGATATTTTTTCTTTGTCATCTTTTTTCCGTTTCTCCTTCCAAGTGATTTATCTGGTCTTTCCCCAAAACTCGACACTCCTCAGAGTGTAATAAACAGTGTGAGTGTTGCAGAAGGATGCACATTTGTGCTACGTGCTGCGCGGGGGCGTGTGTACATGGACGTGTGTGCGTGCATGTTGAGTCAACAGCTGTGGCCCACATGAGGCAGAATCCTGTTACATAAAGCTTGTGAAAGATCCCAGTCACTACACAAGCTGCTCGATAAACATTTAGAGGCCCGCTCAGGTGTGTCCCACTCATCTCTCACCACCTTCAAACCATCGGCTGCAGATTACTCAGCAGCAATCTCTAATCTCTAGCTTGTCCTCAGATGCCTGGCCCTATTACTCACCTGATGTGTGATCATGAAAAGACCAATTAATTTTAATCTTAGCCCTAGCAAAACATAATTAGAGAAACCTTCTGGAAGGATAGCATATGAGGCCTTCCAAAGGCAAAAGCAGGCCCAGAGGAATGTCAGGAGACTGGGTGCTATTGTCTTCTGTCTGCCTGCTCGATCCACCTTTGGAGAGAGACTGCTTAGGAGACCAGCAATAGCAGGAGCAGGGGAGACCTGGTTACGTGAGTGAGACACCAGGCTTTCTCTGCCTTTAGAATAAAAATGACCATGGCTATGCCGAGGAGTAGTGAGATCTAATGAAATTACACGTATGGACTATGACGTGCTATATGAGCAAAAAGTGTAATTGGCATTGAACTGATGTTGGCTTTGCTGGAATTGTGCCTGACTCACTGACCTAGTGACCGCTCTTTCAGTTGAGGTCCTGTCTCCTCGTGAGGGATCCACACTAGTCAGAGCTGCCTGCCAGGATCCGTACCCACCACTTTGCTTTGTCTCACCTCGCCTCTCTCTTAGCTTGATCTGGGCTTTTAAGGGACAGGCTGTCTTCAACTTCACTCCCGTAAGGAATCTGGCCAGAATTTCTGACTTGCAGAAACCTTATAGAAACATTCTCTCTTGCCAGAGGCTGTGCCCAAAGTACCAGAGAGAAAGAGCAGCATGCACCTGCTGGCCCTGAGGCCCTTTCTGTGTCCGTCGTGGGCTGGGACACCCACACAGCAATAATGAAATATACCTACCCGGGCATGCTTAAATCCCTGTTGCATCTCCATTTTTCTTCCTTTAAATGCTTACGGAATAAATGGAATTTATAATCAGAAACCATAAAATGTCTGATTTATTACTCATCTTGATGACAATATTTAATAACTCGTGTATATTTCATCCCATCTTTCTAATGCTCTGTTGTGGAATTTTACTTAAAGGGATTCCATTCTCTATATCAAACTGTCTTTGGCACAAAGTACCCTTTGGAGTAGGGGGTACAGGGGTGTTGGGAGAACTCTCGGCTCCCCCAGGTGGTTTGGGGACTCTCAGATTCCCCTGCAGGGTTCGCCTTTCCTCGTGGGGCAAGAGTCTCTCTAAACCTGTTGTGTGAGGCTTGTCAGGGCTTCAGTATCCACTCCCAGGGACAGAAATTCTGTATCTGGAGATGGACTCCTTTGAGCCTTGAAGACATTTCCTTTTCAAGTGTTTCCTAATAAAATTCTGGTATCCTCGGAAGGAAAATTTTATTATCAGGTAGATTGAAGGATTATGTCATAGACAATTGAAAGAAATGTCGTGTGAGAAAGAGATACAAAGTAGTAACTGGAGACAGGGAAAGGAAAAAGCTCAGGAGAAAAGACCAGAGGTGGGACTGTGGCTCAGCACACACTCTCAGCCCCTGTGCTGGGGCCGGGGCAGACTCACCCTGCTACGCTCCGGCTCCTCTCTCCTGGGTCCAGAGCCTCTTAAAAAATAGAAAGAGGGAGAGAGACATCTTTGCTTGATAGAGACCCTGTCACCCCTAAATAAGAAGTCTACCATCGTCATCTCCCAACCAGGAAATCTATCTGATGCCAAAGCAACCTTTCCATCCACAGAAATCACTCATATGCTGGCAACTGTTGTAACAACGTCTCGTTTTCCTTTCTGGCCCTGGATTTATCCAGGAGCACACATTATCTTCAGTTGTCGTAACTCAGTCTCCTTCAGTCTGGAGCAGTGGCTTGGCCTGTGTTTTTCACGTGCTGTCAGACGTTGAGTGTAGCCAGACCTTCGGTTCCACAGGAGAGCCCTGAACTGAGGTCCGCCTCATCTTTCCCATGACCAGCCCCGGCAGCGCATGCTGGTGGGAATGTCACATGGACGACGCGGCCTCCGCTCAGGGCAGCGCACTGGGGAGCACCAGGTCCACGCGTCTCCTCCTGGAGATTCACCCTTGACTCCGTGCTCAAGCCAGTGCCTGCCAGCTTCTTCACTGTGTGGAAAACCCTCCCTGAAAACATGGAAATGTCTACACTTGAACTTGTCTTGATCCCGCACCCACTCCTAAGCCCCATCTTCAACATGCCTGTGCTTAAACCCAAGCGCCGATAGTGAGGCTAATTCAGCAGCACACGGGAAATCGAGGGTTTCAGCCAGGTGGGGACAGGAAATGGTCTCACCTGTCAGCTTTAGTGGTTAATGATGACTGAGGAAAGACACCGCAGGCTTCAAGTTCAAAATAGCTTTAATTATATTTCTGAAAAAAACCCACACACATTTATTTGAAAAACATTTATTTTACTTTTCACCTTTTGAGTCACAGGAAGAGATGAATTCAGCTACTTGGGGTCTTATGATAAGCTTCCAAAAAGATGCCTGGCTCAAGCTGCCCCTCTTCTCCAGCCGTCTTTTAAATAGTTGCCCCAAATTCCCTTCTTCTCTCTGTATTTCACAGTCTTCTTTATGTGTCAGTGGTCTGTGGCCTTACAATCCTGAATAACTGAAAGAGGCATCTGTGTTATAAGGGGGCGCTTATGATTTGTTTATTTTGGGGGTTTTGTTTGCTTTTTGGTTTTGCCACTTTCAAGAATTACAATTGAAGAGCCCAGCCACAGTGGATCAGAGATATCGAGACGAGGGACGAAGGAAAATCAGTGTCCCTCTTTCTATTCGGCTTCCCCACTCCCCCCCAAACTCACATGCACACCACCCTTGGGGAAATCTCTCATTCTCCTCTAACTCAACTGACAGATCATAAAACTCTCGATAAAGCAACACCAAGGGGACCAATCCTGAGAATGACTCTCTTGTACCCCTGCTGAAACCTCACTGAGGCTCTGGTCCTCCTGGCACCAGCTCTGGCGGCAGAATTCCTGGGCATGCTCGGTGCCAGGGCTACCAGACCCGGGTCTGATGCTAAATTATGGTCTAGAGGAGAGGACCCGGGCAGAGGATCACTGGCTATAAATACCTTCAAGGTAACAATGCAAATGAGGGAAGGGAATTATTCATTTGCTCAGCAGGTGCTAAGACAGGGAGCAATAGCCTGGAGCTGAGGAAGAAGGGGTTTAGGCTGGGGATTAGCAGCAAAGCCCCTCCTACAGGGTTCCCTGCCCAGGGTTCGAGACTTCGGAACACAGCGGCAGGTACTAGGGACAGAGCGGGATAACAGGCGTCAGGTAGAATTCCTTCTAGAGTCCGGGGTCACAGAGCTAACCCAGAGCTTTCTGGTTGTGACCTGTCTTCCTAGGAGGACATCAACTCCACTCCTTTCCTCAGGCATGTAATTTCCAACTTGACTGTTCAGGGAACCAATTTCTCCGACAGCTGAGGACCAGCTCCTATCCAGTCTCACCCTGGTTTCCTTTGCCCCCAAGGCTCGGGGTATGTACAGGCAAGCCATGACCGTGATGACCAGTGCCCATTCCCATTAGGCTCTGACCCCACGTGCACAATGTAGGGCCCCTGAGCCAGGCTTTTTTAGGGGGAAACAATACAGTCAGATGCTTCAAAGATGGTAGGCACCCCAGAAATGACATTGCAGTGAGAATTATTGATTCAATTATTGTTTGGTTGATTTCTGAACGTCTTTCCTCCTCCATAAAAGTGATACGTGGAACAGAAGAACAAATAAGGACTTGAACGTGAGATCCACTGGGTTTGAATCTCACAAGCTGGATGGAAGATGGTGCACAGGTGTTACCCGAGCCTCCCTGAGCCGGAACAACTAGGATAGTGCTTCCTGCTTAGACTGCTGCTGGGAGATTTAGGTGACTAATTAGCACAGGCCTGTTACACAGTAAACATTAGTGTACCTATTTCTCTCTCCCCTCGTGTATCCACCTCCCAAGGAGAGCATGGACTGCCAAATATGTGGACTAAATTACACACATGCATACACACGTGTGCATGTGTATATGTAGGTAGATAAATATGAATATGATATAAATATATATTTTTTGAATTCTCTCCCACCATTCTACTATTACCTACCTAGTACAGAGCTGGACACCTGGTGAACATTAAAAAAATCACTTATTGAATTACATTCCACTGGGCAGTTTTGCCCCCATCTCCCAAGCATCCTTAAAATGAAGGTTCTTGTTTTATTTCTGGTTATTTCTACTATCATCAGTCCGGGACATGGATTGGTGGTAGAAGTGATCACCATCGTTAAAAAAGTAGGTCTAGGCTTTATCGACCTCCCCCAACCCCAATACCCAGAGAGCTGTGGGAGCACAGACGTCTGGGTCAGCCCTCTGCCTCTTGATGACCCTCGGAGCACGCGATGGCCACATGGCTAAGAGCTACCTGGCTGAGACCTAGACACCTTTTAGCAAGTGTGATACCTACATGTCCTTTTTAGTGCAAGCATTTTCATCCGAAAGTCAGCTCTCCATTCTCGTATCTTCTCCTGATTCAGCCAGGTCTTTCTCCTGCTTCCAGGGGACCCTTTAATCACTGGTGGAAATTAGTAATCTACACCCTTCTGGCTGTCCTGACCAGGTCCCTGCTCCGTGGATTCCATACACAGAATCTCCTCGTGGAGGCCTCATGGAACTTGTCAAGAACCTTCTTAGTGAAAGGAATCGGTGTATCTCCATATGACTCGCTTTCCTATGCAGGCATTCTGTATTTTTCAACACTGATTTCACCACTTTCTTATCTCTTACAAAGGCCTTCAGCTATTCTACTGAATTTGGGGCTCCATTGTTTATTATTTGCCTTTAATTCAGTCTTCTTCATTAACATACATTGAACACTTACTATTTAAAATTAAGACAATGTGAACATAGGCAAACACAATTATTTTTTGCAATCCTTGCTTCCAAGAGATCGAGGGGGCACTGTAGGTCTGGAGAGTACATGGATTTGGAGTCAAAACAGGGCCTGTAAAACCTAGATTGGTCCTTGCTACCACTACAATCATGGGTAATTTACCTGATCCTGCTGAATTTTAGTGTGAGGATAACAAAACCTAGAATAAATATGACAATGACTGTGAGGTTTCAATTACAGGGTGTCTGCCAATAGAGCAGTTAATGAGTAGTAGACGCTAGTATTAGAGGCACATGGAATAAACTGTACAAATAGCGAGAGTGTGGATCAGCCTCTGACTCCCCCGCCCCCTATTAAAAGTTTAAAAGGGAGCTAAGGATGTTTAAGAGGAGAGAAAAGTTGTCCTCAATCTGTTTTGTTTGTTTTTTAATATGATTTTATTGATTTCAGAGAGGGAGAGAGAGAGAAACATCAATGATGAGAGTCATTGATCGGCTGCCTCCTGCACGCCCCCTACTGGGGATCGAGCCCACAACCCGGGCACATGCCCTGACCGGGAATCAAACTGTGATGTCCTGGATTCTCGGTCGATGCTCAACCCCTGAGCCACGCCAGCTGGGCCCAACCTGTTTTTAGAGAGAACCAAGAGGCTTTAGAATTGTCATATTTTCAACCAGTGATTCATTCCTTTCCAATCAGTGAATACTTTCCCTATATACTGTTGGAGGCTGGTGATGGAGCGATACAGCAGGTGAAAGTGAGGAAAACTGCACCCCCAAAGAGACAGGGCTGTGATTGTGAAAGATACTCAAAGGACACGAGCCGCACTGTGCAGGACAGGAAGCTGCGGGTGTGAACAGGTGGTGTGCTGTGCCGTCCCCACCTGGCAGAGAAGCTTCCCATAGCATTCCCCTCCTTGCCCGGCGCGAATTAATTGGGATAGAGAAATAGCATGACATCCAGGAAAGCTTCGCAGAGAAAGGGCACATTCCCACAAAGTGCCTAAGAATATATATATATATATGTGTGTGTGTGTGTATATATACACACACACACATATATATTCAGAGAGAAAGAAACAGGCAGAGACAGAGAGACAGAGAGGGATTTATTTTAAAGACCTGGCTCATGTGGTTGTAGAGACTGACAAAATCTGCAGTCAATGCTGCAGTTCAAGGTTGAAGGCAGCAGGCTGGCAGAATCCCCACACCTCTCAAGGGAAGTTCATTCTTTTTTTTCCTTCAAATTTTTTAAATGTTTTTCAATTATACTTTATATTCAATACTATTTGTATTAGTTTCAGGTGTACAGCAGAGTGGTTAGACAATCATATACTTTACATAGTGTCCCCCTGATAGTTCCAGTATCCAACTAGCACCATACGCAGTTATTACAATATCAATGGCTGTATTTCCTATGCTGTACTTTACATCCCCATGACTGTTCTGTAACTACCAATCTGCACTTCTCAACCCCTTCACCTTTTTCACCCAGTCCCCCCGCTCCACTCACTCTGGCAACCACCAGCCTGTTCTCTGTATCTATGAGTCTGTTTCTGTTTTGTTTGTTCATTCATATTGCTCTTTAGGCTCCACGTCTAAGTGAAATCATATGGTATTGGATTTCTCTGACTGACTTGCTTCACTTAGCATAATACCCTCTAAATCCATCCATGTGTTGCAAATAATGAGGTTTCGTTCTTTATTATGGCTCAGTAACATTTCCTTGTATATATATGTACCACTGCTTTCTTACCCATGTGTTTATTAATGGGCACTTGGGTTGCTTCCAGATCTTGGCTATGATAACTAAAACTGCAATGAACATAGGGGTGCATATATTCTTTTATATTAGTATTCTGGGTTTCTTAGAATACATACCCATAAGTGGAATAATAAGGCAGTTCCACTTTTAATTATTTAGGTAACTCCATGCTGTTTTCCACAGTGGCTGCACCAATCTGCACTCCCACTAGCAGGGCACGAGGGTTCCCTTTTCTCCACACCCTTGTCAACACTTGTTGTTTGTGGATCTGTTGATGTAGCCACTCTGACAGATGTGAGGTGATATCTCACTGTGGTTTCCATTTGCATCTCTGAGATGATTAGTGACATTGAGCATCTTTTCATATGTCTGTTGGCATCTGTGTGTCCTGTTTGGAGAAGTGTCTATTCAGGTCCTTTTCCCATTTTTCAATTGCATTTTTTGTTGTTGTTCTTTGGTGTTGAGTTTCACAAGGGCCAGCCTTTTTCAAATTTCTGCCCTTCCTACCAGTCTTGACGTGGCTTCTCCTGTAAACCGCTGGTTATAAGACTTCTGTTCAGCTAGTCTTCAGTTGGTTATTTATGATGATTATTCTATATTACACTTGTAATTCCAGTTTGGTCCTGGGAGGAGGTGAGTATAACTTCCATCTACTCCGTTGTCATCTTGGATCCTCCCAGTCTTCCTATTAAAGCCTTCCACTGACTGGGTGAGACCCATGTGCATTATGGTGGTCCTTTGGCTTTACTCAAAGTCTACAGATCTGAATGTCAACCCCATGTAAAAACTCCTTTCACAGAAATATAATAATGTTTCACTAAATGTCTAGGTGCTGTAGCCTAGTCAAGTTGACACATAATACCAACCATCACAGCACAATGGAGACATGACTTCCTGACAGGCAGGCTTAATTCTGCTCGCTGCAGTTCTGGAGTGAATCACGGAGGGCGGGTTGGACTGAGGCCGGCACGAGTGGGCACTGTGAGAGAGAAGCCGATTCACAACTGAGTTGAGGAAGTAGATATTTGCAAAATATTTAAAAGAAGAAAATAGTCTCTGTAATTTGTGATGGGTGTTGACGTAGAAGGTTCTTAGCCTAATTATAGAGAGCCTTGAATGCCACATTGAAAAGTGTAGGCTTGATGGGTAAACAGCTGATAAGAGTTAAAAGTTTCTACTTCATTTTATTCCTCTTTTTAAAAGAAGGAAACAGAAAAGTTTAAGAAATCATGAGTGACTGGGTCAGGCTGTATTAAATGTATGAAAGCCACATACATTCCCCGGACCAAAAATGTGTGACATATTCTGGTCACGCGTTCCTACTGAGGATGGGAAAGTGGCCTATCTCGGGGAGGAAATGACTCTTCTCCTAAACTAACACGCAGGAGGTGGCCCAAGCAGTTCCCATAAATGAGAGAATCAGGGATGTGTCTTTGTTCGCTGCTTGCCAAGACCTACACATCAGCACATAACCTTTCCATGCCAATTACACTGCATCTCAAATAATTAAAAAGGAAAAGTCAAAACATTAATATTTCATATTCAAAGGTCATGATAGCTCCAGTCTCCTTCCCAGTGCTGGTGAGAGAGAGAGCTTGTGGACTTCCCCACAATAATAACATAAAATCCAAACAGAAATCACAGATGGACACATTCCTGCTCAAGGCACCAGGAATCAGACTCTGTCCAGATCATGGCCAGGTTCTCCGGGGCCTTCAACTTACGGTCACGTTCATAAAGTCTCTGAATTAAAAGAGAGTAAAACAACACCTACTATAGGACAATTATTATTCAGATGAGGGGACCAAAGTCTTGAGGGAAGTGATTTTCTCTGTGTTACACACTAAGTTTTTGGAAGAATTAATAGTAGAACTCAGTTTTATGACCCAGCGAGGTACACATTCCCTTTGATTATGTTAGAAACTCAAAGTGTAAAACATTAAAAGAGAAGGGGGGGGGGAGAAGATGATAAACCAGTGGGAAGGCTTGCCTGTTCAAAGGTGCTTCCTTCAAAAGGTGATAGATTTTTAAAACAAACCTTATTTTTTACTGCCAAAGAAAATACGAGGCGGCATCAAACCTTTGTACATATGAATGGCCTGCTATCCACAGGTGTATGATATAGAACGGGGGGGGTCTTATCTGTAATTAAATGGCTGTATGTGTGTGTGTGTGTTAAGGAGGTACCTATGGTGGCTACAGATAATAAAACGTAACGTTGATTGAATTCTTAATATGAGGCAGGAGCTATTCTATGGCCTTCAAGGGAAACAACTCATTTAATCTTTATGCCAATCGTATGAGATACTCACAGTGTCTCTATTTTACAGATAAAGAAACTGAGGTGTTAGAAGGTATTAATGCACCTAGGTTCTCCTATCTAGAAAATAGTCGAGCTGAAATTTGTAACTCTGGAGGTGGGGCTCCACTCCTATACCATGGTGCCCACCTGGCTTACATGGAGGAAGATGTCTTCTGTGAAAAGTATACGACTTTCCACAAATAAAAGATCTTTGAGTCTAGCACAGGCAAATGTTGGGGTCCAATGAAATACCAGGGAGCTACAAGAGAGGGCACATAGTGGGCAAGAGTGGCAGGAGGGGACATGAAGGAAAAGAGAGAGCAATCTTATCTTGAGTTGCTGAGAGGATCGTGCCCTTGAGAGACGGACTGACAAATCCTGTGCCAACTTTATCCCCAGTAGGTTTCTGGGACAAAGTAGTCAAGTACAGAGAAAGAAGACTGAGGTCCTTTTTTAGGACTTTATAATGGCTAATAATTGCCGAGTCTTCCTGTGTGCCAGGTTCTGTTCTTAGCCCTTTCCAGACATTATCTCCTTGACCTTCTCCACAAACCTTAATGCGGGTACTAGTCGTGCCTCTATTATCCAACAGAGAAAGCTGAGGCACAGGAAGATCCAAAATATGAGCCCAGGTTTACAGCCAGGCAACAGCTGAGCTGATTGATGCCTGGACTCCTGGATGTGTGTCTGAGCCAAGTAATTCCTCACCCGAATGTAAGGACTGGTCCTCACAGTGGACCAGGGTGGATGGAGGTCTCAGCGTCGAGGAGCTGGCAGGCCTGCAAAGGCCGGGCACTCACCATCTGTGCCTGGGAAGCACGGTGGATGGGATTCATGCTCTCACTCCTGTTGAGCACTCATGGCTCAGGCCCTGGGCGACAACAATGGGAGGCAGAAAGGGCTCCTGCCCGCACAGGGCTTACAGCTTAATGGGCATTCCTCCTAAGGAAAGGCGAAGAGAGAGCGGGCATATCCACGAAGATCCATCCAGCGTGGCAGAGCCATGCCCTCAAGCCAGCACTTCTTACACTCTCCCAGGCAGGTGGGGCCCCGCAGAGACCGCTGACACATAAAAATGGGCCTCTGCATTTCTGCTGACACGTCGTCTGTATCCGATGGAGCAACATCTTCATTATGAAATTAGATGAAAATCCTGGTGCACAGACTAATAGATAACATCCCACGCTCTTCCTCCGGAGCTGAGCAGCAAAAACGGCAACGGGCAAGAAATGAAGACGGAGCCTGCCCCCAGCCCATCCGATTCCATTTTCATACCCACCTGTCATCTCCCCACAAACGTCATTAGCTCGCAGAGGGGATGGTGTCTCATTGCATTATCAGTCACCACCACAACTAAAGAGCTTTTTGTACTGAGGCAGTGGTTAAATTATGGAGCAACCAGATACCTTTTATACAAGAAGTTCCCCGGTGCGGCGGTGTTCCCTGTGCACCCGGGACCCCCATTTCCAGCACAGGAGCGAGCAAACTTTCTATTCACGAGGCCACTGAAGATCGGAGAGCTGGAGCTGATGGAAAAGTGAAGGGGGACATCCTACGTCTCCTGATTCATTCCTTCCCACACAGGGAGGGAACTGGCGTGGGTAAATCCTTGAGAGATTGAGCCCTGGCTTTCTGCCTTCCCCCCATTCTCCCTGGTTTTTCTGGGAGACAGCTCTCTACCCTGCTGGCTCTGTCGGCTGGCACCGTTTCTACCCCACAGTTGCAGGAGGACACACTGGGTCCGTGCAGGGCTCAGTGCACCCGGGGCCCCAGCGTGAGTTCGCCCCGTGTGGTTACTCTGCCCCAGTTAAAATCTTCCTTTTCCTAATCCTTGCCATCTATCTCTTTGTGTTAATGGTCCCACCATAAAGCTATCCGCTGCCCTGGAGTATAACCAGGCCACCCATTGACACTGGCCATGGAGAGAACTTCCAACCAGGCCACCCATTGACACTGGCCATGGAGAGAACTTCCAACCAGGCCACCCATTCACACTGGCCATGGAGAAAACTTCCAACCAGGCCCAAGGGTGCTGCCTCCCTTTGACAAGCTTGAATCCAAGCTACTAATGTTATGTGGGGGTCACTGTTCGCCTTCATGTGACCCCCACTGGTTTGACAAACCTTTAAGATCCAGCCTTTGTACTTTAACGCTGACTGTTCCACCCTTCTCACCGAGGTTAGCATATGGTGGATGAGTCTTTGGGGGTTCAGGGAAATTTTTCTTCATAGGCTCGTAGGAGATCTATGATGAACCCCTGGCAGCAGAGAAGAATTTAGGTTGTGGGTCCCTAATATGCAGGGAATACTAGTGAGACATGGACCTTTTCCCCCAGGTGCCAGAGAGAAGCCACTTTTGCTTCTGACGGGTCAAACCCCCGAGCCTCAGCAGCAGTGCGCATTAAGTGAGGCATTTATCTACACGGGTCAACGGTTTTCAGAGACCGCGTTCCACTGCAGGTGACAGAAACCCAGGTTCACGGACCCGACTACAGAGCATGAAGTCCAGGGACAGGAGGGACCACAAGGAGAAGATCCTTGGTGTCACCTGCATCCCGGCATCTTCCTGCCTATTCTCTCTGAGATCTTCAGTGTCAGATTCATGTCCTCACCGTTGAGAGATGTTGCTTCACCACCACCTCACTTTGGTTCCATGCATGGAAAAAAGGAAGGTAGAAGCGGGGAGAAGTGGTGGCAAAATCAGGAAAGCAACACTGCCCTAAACACCCCTGGGAGGTTCCACTCTCGGACCACGGGCCAGACCCTCTGCACGTGGCAGCTCCTCCACTGCAAGGAAGGAGTTTTTGGTTAGGCCCATGAGTGACCTAAACCAACTCAGAAACATGGGGAGACGCCTCCTAGGGGGAGACCTAGCAGTGCCTGCGGCTTTCAGTGTCTTCAGCCACGCAGACCTCTAATCCAGGGTGGAGAGAAGCACTGGGGGAAGCGCTAACATCCTGATCTGCTCTTCGAGAAAGAGCCTCCGCTGCCACTCACAGGATCTCTTACAAAGGCCCGCAGCAGCTGCTGCTCGAGACACCTGTGTTGTTCTACCGTAGTTTGGATAATCCTCTTTTTTATTTAGAGCTCCAGTGAATCTCCATTTACACACAAAAAAATAAGCATCCAAAACCCTCTAGAAATCCACGTGGGGTCTCTCTTTCCAGCTTCAGGCCTCACCATCCCTACGGCACAAGTAAATGCTCACTGCTTCCTAAACAAGCCGTCATCTTTTAAACCTCCATTTCTTTGTTCTTTCTATTTTTTGCTACAAATAACCGATCTCTCCTCTCCAATAGGTAACTTTCCACCTGCCCTACACAACCCATTTCTTCTCCTAAATGTTCCCCAACTCCGATGATCCTGAGATGACCTCATCTGCAAAATTTCAGATTTTCTAGATGTTACTATCTTAGCTCTTGTTACGCCATTGGGAATCTGTACACATCTGCTGTTGGGAATTTGCATCCATATGCACTGGAAAGCTAGCACAGGCTCTTATACACCATCAGAGCCCTTGTACCTAGTACAGTGTTTGCTACCTTGTATTTACCTATTAGATCATTGCAACAGCGCTGTGCTAGGCACTTTCTATGGAGGAGTTACTATTAGAGTTAGCCCCATTTTACAGATGGGAAGAGCAAGGCAAGAAGAAAGTAACTTGCCATATTTAGACCCTCAGCAAGGAAAGAGCCGTGACTGGGACCTTGGCTTCTGGCTCCAGTTCCTATGCTTTTAGCTATCTTTCAATGCTGCGTCCCAATTAAATATTTGGATAAAGAAGAAATGACACCATAGCTAATGCCCAGCCTGTTTTGAAAAGGGTATCGCAGGCCGGGCGTGGCTCAGCGGTTGAGCATTGACCTGGGATCCAGGCGATCGGGGTTCGATTCCCGGTCTGGGCACATGCCCGGTTGCGGGCTTGATCAATGACTCTCTCATCATTGATGTTTCTGTCTCTCTCTCTCCCTCTCCTTTCCTCTCTCTGAAATCAATAAAGGTATATTATATAAAAAAAAAAAAAAGGGTATTGCATCCACGCTGAAGAGAAATATGTCCCTCATTCCTCTCTATCTGGCTCATTTTCACCCATCTGTGGGCCCAGCTCTCCTGCCTTAAGCGGTGAGCCTGCCACTGGTGGGTGCTGCCCTCCTTTGGGTTCAGCCTCAGGTTCAGTCCCTTCGGGTCAAAACCACATTGTAGAATGTTGGCGTGGCTCCCCTGTGGTGCTTGTTGGCTCCCTCTCCCCCCTCCACCCCCCTCTCCCCTCACCCATCCGGGTCACAGATGTGAAATCCACACAGCCATCTCGGATGCGGCTAACCACAGGCATTTGACAGGCTTGCTCCAAATCCTGCCTCCTATTTTCATATTTCCTGTGGCGTTTTGTAGAAATAGCAGAACAATTGCTCATCCACAGGGGGTAAAGGCAGCAGAATTTTATATAATTAAATGTTAAAGTGACAAGATCTTCAGCTTATGAAGGGAACAGAGGAAAGAGAAAGGGGAAGGGGCTGGTCCAGGGGTGAAGAAGAGGCCTGGGCTCGGGCTGTGCGTTGGTGACTCCGAATCAGCTTTATTCTTGTGACCAGGACGTGAACATAACCTGCGCCTTGGGCTCTGCCTCTGCTCCCACGGCGTCGCAGCAACAAGCCCCAAGCGGTGAAGGGGCCTCTGCCAGAGACTGTTGAAACCCCTGCTTCCAGAGGGACCCATGGATTTCGGGAGTGTTGGTCACTTATTTCCATCTTCTGCATTGCTGGAAGAGAAAAGATGGTGGTTCATCTCCCAAAGGGGGCATTCTTAGCAAGACGAGGGACAGAGATCAGAAACGTCTGTCTGTGGCAAGCAAGCTCAGAGTTTCCCCATAAACACAGGTTTCCATGAAAACCAAACAAAGGAACAGAAGATAAAGGCCAGACACATTCCCCGGCAGCTCCCTGTTATAAGTGAGTCTCGGGGCCACCTTCCTTTTAAGGGCCTGGGCCAGAGGCAGGCTGGGGGCACAGCTGTCCCCCCCCCCCGGGCCCGGGCCAGCGCACACCAGCCCCCCCCCCAGCAGGTACGCGCTCTCCCGCCATTTGTTTCTTTGATGTGTGCTAAGTGAAACATAATTACCCACTTTGTCACATTGCATGTGACTTTGAAGGCCCAGTGTGTGGGTGTTGTTTTTTTAAAATACATTAGAAAGTTCTCAAGGAGAAGCCGTGTTCGTTTGGGGGTTTGTTGTAGGACTTCTGCGTGGTTTTAAACAACAGAGCACCAGGGCAGTTTCTCCTAATTAGGAGCAGCTACTCCACTCACTAGTACCTACGCAACAGATATTTTAAAAAAAAGACAAGAAATGGAACTTGGAGTGGGGAGGGGCACCGAGAGGCACAGCCACAGGCTTTAAGGAAGAACCAGGGATGGCCAGGAGGGAAGCCACGGGACAAAGGCACACAGCAACCGCAGCTCCTGCATGGAACACTGTTTCTACAACCAGGGACAGACGTCTCTGCAGGCACCCTCGCAGCCGACTCAGCATGCCCTTAGCACCTTTCCCAGACCTCTGCACCCAGAGCCTGGTTCCTCTGCCCACAGGCTCCTCCTTCCCAGGCCAGGGAAGCTTCTCCCTCCTCCCGCAGCATCCACCTCTTCACCAGGACACGTCTCCCTGACCCAGTTCCCCTGTCCAGAGGAGGGCTGAGATACTGCACATGCATGCATGCACACGTGCACACACATGTAATGCACACACACCACGCCCTAGACCCTCAGAGCCTCGGCTTCTTTGTAGAGACACACACTATACCCCGTGGTAACAGAGCTTCCTAATCACATTTTGAGCTTATAGATGCTGCTAGGGATCAGGCTGTGAGTTTCCCTAGCTGCGAAGCCTGCTCATTACTACAATTAATTGGCATTGCTGAGCTCCTGCAAGGTGGCCGGCCTGTAATAGCGGCAGCGGTAGCCGGCTGTGTGAGGCGGAGCCGCGGTGGGAGCTGAGCCTGGGCAGTGTTTACAGTAAGAATGTAAGAAATCCATACGCGTTTTCATGTTTTGTAAAGCAAGGTCGTGCTATTGGGTTTATATTAGCAATTTTCAATCATCTTTTATTAGTGCTAGATTGATTTTCTGTTCGTTTTTTAATGTCTTAAACCATAATACACTGAAGAACTTCCATCCCCGGTCAGCTGATTTAAAACAACATCACCACCCGATTGCTTATTAAGAAGCTTGAAGGAGCCCCTCATGAGTGTCCTCTTGTGTGGAAACACGTGTGCTAAGTGCAGTGGTTGTCTTTCAGATGAAGCTGGCTTGAGGATGCCATGTCGGTTGCACGTGCCTCCGTCTGGACCACCTTTGGCCATGGAAGAACAGGGGTCAGAAATTTGTCAGATCATTCAACCTGTCTTTCTGGCTTTATTCTAGACAAGTACTTCCCTGAGCTAAGGGTGCAAATAAACTTCAGCCCTTCTCTGGCCCAGCCAGGACTTGTCTCAACCATGTCAGCTCAGTAGGCCTCCGATTCCTCATGTATAAAATTCACAGGCTGAGACAGCTGAATTACATAGGTCTTTCCAGCTCTAAAGTAAATAGATCTAATGAAAAGACAGAGACCCTTCTAACAATGAGTTTATCTTGTAGGGCAGACACCATGTCTTTATACCCACCTGTAATACAGGTAACATACTTTACCTGCTACAGGAGATGCGATATTGCAGGAGTTTAGAAGGAAATGATCATTCCTGCCAAGAGGCCAAGGAGGCAAACCATCACATCCCGGACAGACACTGCTCCCAAGAGCAGGCCTCGGTCCTGCCGGCGGCCCCACCAGTGTGCCCACTGCATCTGGGAGACCACCCTGGTGCTCCTCACGGTGGGAACTGTGTCCGTGCTCCTGCGGCCTGTGGTATCTACGGATCCCACTTGTTGTCCTGTGGCTGGAGCCTTGGGACTGGCACGCTGGGAGGAAAAGGGCAGGCGGGCACAGCGCCCAGACACTTCGGAGTGTCTTCCTTTTGTTTCTCTGTGACACATTCTTTCATGGGGCAAACTTCTTGGCCATGGTTCTGGGTCTTGTTCCATCTGTTTCTGAACTGCTGTGTTCCTTTGTCCCTTGTAAATTGTCCCCATTGTCCCCTCCGAGTGCTCATCCTCCCGGTGAGCCTCGGCACAGGTTCTAGTCCACCGGGAGGGAGGCCAGAGTCCTGCGTTTATTGATCCTCAGTCAAGAAAAATGAGTCTTAACTCTGGGGTTTGAAGATTGGATGTGAGACCTAGATGTTTCACCTTCTACCATGGGAACTTTGTCAGCTTCCTTTATAAGTATGCACCTCAGTTTACTCATCTGTCAAATGGGGACAAAGTGTCTTCCGGACATGGTGGTTGGGAAAGATCAAATAACATGACAAAAGGTTATTTATTTCACAGATTCAACATTTTTATATCTATTAGGTTGTTATAACTGTGTAGAAGGAGAATATCATTTTAAAAAGTTTAAGGATCATTCCATAAAAGAGTAATGTGTGTGATTTAAAATTTGTATGCATATGCAGAGCTCCTGCCGAGCAGTGTGAGATTTCTTTTACTGTCAGGAAATCCTGGCTGATTTCTACGTTAAGCCAGGCCTCTGGTGATTTTTCACCTGTTCTCTTCCATGCATTTTCTACTGAATATGGGCTTCCTTCGGTGTCTCTGCTGGGCATTTGGTTGCATTGCTCTACTGAAGGGTGACTGCACTTAGGTGGTGGAGGGAATTTCAGGTCCCTGGCATCCCAGCTCCCTGTGTCCTGCGGAGGGAGCAGGACCGGCAGGGGGCGCTTGCTCCCGCTCTGTACCGTCAGTGAGCCCAGGCCCGCCCACGCTATCTCAGAGCAAGAGTCTTTCTCCAGAAGGGAGTCCACAGATGGCTGGAGCTCCCCGCTGCAGGAGGCCCGCCACAGGGGCCCCAGCCTGCCTTCTGCTTCAGACAGGAAGCTTTCTCCTGCCCCTGCTGTGCCGTCCCTGGGAACAGTCTGCACACCCTTTCTCTCCCCTCAGGCAGAGCTCCAGCTTCATTTGCGGGGCTTAGAAGTCACTATGAACCTTTGAGCTCTACATCGGAAGATTCTTCCTGGTCTGAAAAGATACAGGGAGGCAGAAAAAGCCAAGAAGAGGAAAGGAGGGCAACGTATTCCCAAACGGGGTGTGTGGACATTGGGGGCTTGGTAATTCCTGGGAGGCCTAATAGAATTAGGAGTTTTAAAAATACGCCCTGGTGTAAAATTGCGTTGGGCAGGGGAAGGGGGGACTCAATTGTTCGGGAGAAGGCCCTGTGAAATTGACTCACTGCTGGTCTAAAATATATTTGAAAGTGCGAATGTTGGAGGAGGAGAGGGGGAGCCAGGAGCCCACTCATGCAAGTATAGGGACATAAATGACTCAGTTTTCTTCTCCATAAAGAAGATAATGATGCTGAGTTGCTTTGCTGGCAGGTTAGCTAATGAGTGGGTGTTGTGTTAATTAATGTCGTAAAGAACTGCAAAAGCTTAAAAACTTTAGAAGTACTCTGGCGTAGTGTGATTCCTGGTGCGCTAGCCAGCCTGTGTATGGCAATATTTACAGGAGTGAGGGAAGAGGGAAAGCCGGAGGCAGGAAGCAAAAGACGTGTGCACCCAGACAAGGCCAGTTCAAGGCCGAGTAAAGGAATCTAAAGAAGATAGATATCATGATGCTGATATGCTTTTCTAGATGCAGTGGGAATGCAATACTTTAGATGCTTTTGGCTGCAAGTAACCAAACCCTTACTAACTAACAGAGGCTTAGGAAATGAGGACATCAGGAAGCCTGGAGGTACGGAGTCCAATACTCATCACAGCCTCTGGAACCCAGGATCTCACAGTTAGTCTTCATGCGTGGGATGTGGGGTCCTCATTCCACCAGTGGGGAGTGGCTGCATTTCCCCGGCTCTCTCACAGCATCACCCAAATACAGTCAAAGACAGGAACACAGGGGCCTGGAAGGGTGCACCTGCTTCTTCTTGGTTAGGGAGGGCTATTGAGCCTGTCTCCTGTGTAACATGGTCATCACAGCTGCAGAGACAGGAGAGCGAATAGCTAGCATTTTTAGCCTGTGTTGTGGGAGGCAGGCTCTGCCAGTAGACAAAGGAGGGGAGGGGGAAATGATTTTATATAGATGTCAGCACCTAATTCTTTTGTAAACAATGGGTTTATAGATAAAGATCTGGGATTCGTTGGGAAATAGCCACTCTGTGAACACCTGAGACAATTGTGCAGCTTCTGCCTTAAGTGCCCGCAATTCCCTGGCCTAATTAGTCTCTCTGCAGTCCCCGCCTCTCCCAGCTCAGTCCATAAAGCACTGGCTGTGCCATGCCTTGTCCCACTCACGGATTATCCACAACAGACCCTCCTGCAATACGTATGGTGTCTGCATTGTAGCCTGAATGCCTCCATCGTAGCCCATGCAACAGAAAGTATGCGAATGAGGGCTTGGGGACCCCAGCAGCTTGGCATTCCTGTGAGGTTTACTAGCTCTGCAAAGCCGGATATGGTAAAATATGGGCATGGCAGCCCTGAAACCAATGCTGAGCCTCGGCTTGGGCCTGAAAGAAATGGGGCGGTCTATGGAAAACCCAGGCAGAAGGCCTAATGAGAAATTAGTCAGATGTTCAATGACACCGTCTAGCCCACAGGCGTCCATCTGCCTGCGCCCCTCCTTCCAAGAGAAGGACCAGTTGTGTGAGTTCAGTGACCAACTGGCCATCCTTCCTGTCCTCTCCTCAAACGGCCAAGCAGCAGCAGCAGAGGCTCCTCCCTACCAATGGGGGAGCCCGTGGAAGCTGCCCATTCTCCTGCCTCTCTCCTGATGCATTTTTCATCATTAAAGGGAAATGTCATTTCGGTGACAGATATTAGTATGACTGGTGTCAGGAATGAATCTTCCTTTCTCTGTCAGCCTTGCTTCACACAATCCGAAGACAATGTTCTGTTAAAAGGCCACTTCCATTCCAGCCCGAGTGGTGTGCGAGAAGGGCAGGCTTCGGCCGTGATGGATGGGCTTCGCCGGGCTGGAGCCCGGCCAGGGAGCGCAGCTGGGACCTGACCCTTCCACCGCCAGGCAAGCTGGAGGAGGTTTCTGGGAAACACATGTCTTATTTCTGGCTGATTTCTGTTGGAACATAGTCTTAAAAGGACAAAACCTGCAGCTCTATTCGGTGACAAGCTTTTAAGAGAGAGATTTGCCATCATCTGTGGCATATAGAGTGACATAAATCCAAACTCTGATGTTGGCAAGGGGACCTAGACATGAAAGGTTTGGTTTTGTTTCAGCAAAAATGTAAGCCCACCTCTAGAGGTGTTTTTATAGGTGCAGACCTGAGACTTGAACGAGCCGGAGGTAATAGCATGCGCCCCTCTGCAGCATGGTTCATCTGGTGCTCCACACAAAATACCTTTCAGAGCTAATTTACAGCTCATTTTCCTCGTGGGCAAATTAAGATAATAGTACCTAGGCATCTCTCTCAATTACTCAGAGACCGATTCAGTTCCATAAATGTTGTTGAACTCACGCACTGAGCCACCTACTTGGTTCAGCCTTGGGAAGGCACAGAGTGAACACGAAATGGTGCCTCCCTTTAGAGAGCTTAGAGCCGATGAGGTGGGATCAGACAAAATCTGTGGATGGAAGAGAAGTGAATCCTGCAGAGCCAAAGTCTGAGTGAGTACATAGTTTGAGATTCGCAAAATGGATGAGAGTGGGGGCAGGGCTGCCATAGAGACTAAGACTAGAAAGTTAGCTTGGGAGATTTTTTTAGGGCCTTGATTCCCAAACTTGGGATTTGAACTACACAGAAATTTCCCGAACAAGTGCAAAACATCGACAGCCAGGATTTCCTGACAGTAAAGAACTGTACTTGAGAAAGATGAAGGTGGCTTCTGTGTATGGGATTGTTTATATAAGGAGTTAGTTACACTTTCTGACCCAAATATTATTAATGAATATATCGTAATACCCTTATTACTTTGCAAAATTAAGTTTGTAGATAAAATAAGCTACCTATACACCTACTTAAAAAATGACCTATGACCCTAGCCTGTTTGGCTCAGTGGTTAGAGCGTCGGACCTCAGTCAGAAGGGTCCTGGGTTTGATTCCAGCCAAGTGCACGTACCTTGGTTTCAGGCTTGATCCCGGCCCAGGTCGGGGCACCTGAAGGAGGCAACCTGTCGATGTGTCTCACATCAATGTTTCTCTCTTTGTCTCTCTCTTTTTTTCTCTCTCTCTCCCTTTCACTCTCTGGAAAGCAATGGAAAATATATCCTTGAGTGAGGATTTAAAAAAAATGACCTATGTAATGTTCTGTTTATACAAGAGCAATAAATTTTTAAAAAATTGATAATCAAATAAATGTAACATAAATCTTCAGGCACAACTACACCACAGGATGTAATGAAGTGTGGATGCTTGTGTCCATATATAGAATGGCTTCATAAATATAACAGCTACGGAACAGGCTGCTACAGGGATGCAGAGACGGGACTCGCATGCCAGGGGAAGCATTACCCTTGGTCATGGGATTTTCTAAACTAGCAAAAAACTCTTGATGACCTGAACAAGTCAAAGCACGACCTTCCCTTAGCTCACAGGTTGTTTCATTCCTGGAGGGTCGCTGAACATTAAAATCTTGCAAAAATATTTTGTGTTATGTATGAAATGAAGTGCATGTCAGGCTTTTGATTTAAAAAAAAAAAAGGTTTCACTCACCTAAATGTCCCGCAGGCCTTTGACATCTGTGGCTCAATACCCAAGACCCGCTGCATTGTTGAGTCTTGCCCCCTTGACTCCATGCATGCAAGTGGCAGGAGTGTCTCCGCAATCATGGCCACAACCAATCTCCTGTCAAGTTTTTAACACTTCCCAAGGAGTCCATGAAAGCACTGGTTAAGTACAGGCAGAGTTGGGGCTGATGAGTTAAGATTGAATTAAAATAGTAAAGAACCAAGGGGCGCCTTAGTTGTATCAGTGAAGTTGGAATGCAAATGCCCACAGTCAGGTTTAAAGCACTATGCAAATATTATTGCTGTTAGAGCCAAATGCCATTAGAGTCACTTCACAGAGGAAACCCAGCGTCACCCAGGCGCTAAAAAGGTGCTGTGACTTTTCCAAAGACATAGAACAGGTCAGAGATTGCATTAGACACCGAATGCCTCAGACCTACATTTTCACTATAATTGCTAATGCAAAGGGGCTTCCACTCAGCGCGGATAATTATGAGCAGGGAACTAGAGCAGAGCAAACACAAAGATGGATGTGAGTCTAGAAATAGTCAAATTCCAAGTGCCTGCTCAGCGCCTCCTTAGTCTAAGGAATGCCTGGGAAACTCTAGGATCCCAAACAGAGATCAAGATTCCGCTCGCCATTCACCAATGTGTTTGCTTAAGCCTCTAGATATTCAGCAGTAACATTTAAGACAAAGGAAAAAAGATAATTACAAGGAGAATTTTTTTCAAGATAGTAAAGGTTAACAGGATTCTTGGCATTTGTGTCCTGTCAATTTCCATGTAATTATGCTCAATTCCCAGAATTCAGAGTCAGTTGTGCCTGTTAAGGCTTAAAGATGATATCCTTGGAAAATAATTTATAAGATAGTTTCTCAAATTTTTCAGGTTCAAACCAAGCACCCTGGCTAATAGTCTGATTATTATTAATGTTATTCTTGGATGGAGAGTGCTAAGAGGTCATAAATTGGATGTTGGGATTAGAGCGGATTTTTTTTCTGAGAGTGTGATGAGCTAGCTTTCCCAAGAGCAAAATGAGTGTACTGAAAATATTTATATAGCCTGATTTATAAATGTCTCTTATTTTGGTTTGATAAATAATAAGAACATGAGAAGGGCACCCCAGTTCCTTAGAACCCCACTACCTCTTGAAAGACAAAAGAGGCCTGTTAAAGATATCTGTGTAGGGCAAGTTACAAGTAACTGGCCTCATGGAAAATTATTGAGATGTTAGATTCTAGATGTTTTTACATCTTTAGTCATTCAGTCACCCTTCTTACAGTGATTTGTTATTGAATACATTTTAGCTTGTTCTGAGCAGAGATGGAGTGATTATGAATGACACTGCCCCTTCCCTTTTCGGTTCTCTTATAATCTTGCAGTTCCCCTTTGTCATATGTATTCCACTGGTGATTCATTGATTATCTGTACAGTAATTTCTAATGTTTGTCTCTGCAGCAGACTGTAGTCTTGGGGGCTGGATCTAGAGTAAGACAGTCCCCAGCGTATCACGTCACCTACCCTAGCATATAAGCATTCAGTAAATGTGAAAAAGGTACTTACTTGCATCTCGGCTGGGCAATCAGAAACACTCTTTCCAACGAACTTATCTGAACTTTGATTTTGGAGAGAATTTTCTAGAGCCCTCTGGTCTTGGGCTTGCCATTTCTTTGGCTCTCTAGGGGTCATGTACATGCTATTCAACAGTCTCTTCAGGAAATGACAGTGACTAGTACAGCTTCCCAAGTGGAGTTGTAGTTAGACACCTTCTGGAGAAGCGACTCATACTGGACATGAGCTAAGAACGTAGGCCTGTGCATCATCTATTGTTTTGGACGGTGGCTGTCACAGCTCTTTTCCGCTAGATTAAAAAAGATAGAATTACATAAACCTGTTCCCCATCATGCTCTGAAAAGAAGGCGGGCCCAGGGAAACATCCAGGAGGAAAACAAAGACCATGCGACCAAGGGTTAAAGACGCAGGTTGCAGTTCAGCTCTCTGGGTATTAGAAATTGAGCCTTAGGAAGGAGGGAGGCGTGGAAAGCGCCAGAAGTGTGTGAGGAGGTAGTGTTCAAGGGAGTGGTGGGTCAGGGTGGAGCAGCGGTCCCAAGCCACTGTTGAGAGTGGACGTCAGCAGTGGGGAGACAGCCAAGGGGTTGGACGGTGCGAACAGAAGGCAGCCCAGCTAGTTCGGTCCAAGAGAGGCTTTCCCCTGCTCAGGGCTCATTTTTGACACAAATCACACACACATGCGCACATTTTCTTGCAACATTTCCAACATGCTCTCTTACCCAGTGTATACACGTATTCTAGACTGGGCGGCTGTAAGGCATGCGTGGGAAAGATAAGCAGAATTCTTTATTCCTAGCAATGGAGGCAAATAGAATTACCACGTGGATGGAAACATGACATTAGAAAGGTTGTACCGGGTCATATCAATTCAGATGGCCTAGTTACCAGTTTTGGACAGTGGCAATTTTGCATGGGAATCATATTTCAAAGGTTAGAGCTATGCATCAAACACCCCTAACCTAATAAACCAGTACAGTCTGTCACCCACTAATTTATCCAAACCCTCCTTTGTCCTATTGAGATATTATTTTTGACTGCATAACCTTTTATACAGACATGTTTGTTTTTATCCTTAAGCTACCGTCGTTTAATTTATTGGGGTTCTTTTTTATTTCTCGAAGAGTCTGGTCATTAAGTGTATGGACAGCCTATCTCTATACTTCCTAAATACCAAATGTTCTCATCTCCTTAATGTTCCTTCATCTGAAGTCCCTGCCAGAAAATCACTTAATTTTTAAATTTTCCCCAGTTGTACTATTCACTTAAATCGAACAAATATATATAAAAAACCTACTATGTGCCGGGAATTGTGTTAGGCTTCAGGAATATAACAGAGGGAAAGACAGAACTTAAACTATGATGCGTGCTGTGAATGTTCAAGCCCTGATGCGATGGGCATTTACCTTGATTGAACGGGTGGTTAAGGTAAGGTCTTTATGAGGAAGGTAGACCTGGAAAGGACGGGTGGGACGTAGGCAGGAAAATGTAAGGACCGTGTTTTAGGCAGGAGTGCAGCGTGCACAAGGCCTCCAAGTTGAGAAAGAGGAAACTGCGGATTAAAATAACACCGGTTAAAATAAAGATCGATGTGGCTCCTTGAGGGAAGAAGCCACATCTTCAAGGCTCAGGAACCAGGTAAAGATCTGGGGCTTTTATTGAAATTGGGGTGTGGAGATGGGATGGGAGAGAGACATGATCAGAAAGTCAGGAAAACTTCATTTCAGCGTGGAGCTGGACGCAGACCTGGCGAGAGTAGGTGGAAGAAATCCACTGAGAGGGCATCTCAGCAGCACCGGGGGGAAAACAGGGAAACTCGCCCACGGGCCGTCGAGGAAGGTGGCTGGACGTAAACGATGCTTTGGATGGAGAACCCAGGGGAGAGAAAATATCAGATGAACTCCATGGGAGAGTCCGGTGGGGAGCAGAGGGGGGCTAGAAGTGACTCCCGATTTCTCACTTCAGACATTGGGCACATGAAGTTTCTGTATTATCTGTGAGGCACAATGAGAACTATTATAAGTAATATTTGAATACAGTAACAGTATCACATATATTACCATATAATAACATAACATAATTAATCTAATCTAATATAGAATACAGTAATTTTTCATAAAAGCAACATTTCTTTCTTTATTTCTTTTTTTACCAATATCTTAATAGCTTTCATAAAGTGTTTGGCCTAACATGTATTTTTTTTTTTTTTGGCAAAAGCTCCTGATACCTGCAGATAATAATACATAGTCTCATAGTCCAAAATGTGTTGTCAGGACTAAAGCTTGGGAGCCAAGTGCCACAACACTTTCCAAGGTGGCTTTCCTGCTTTGTAAACAGATTAATCGCCAGCCACCATTTGCAGAGTCTGCACCACATGCCAGGTTCTCCATGGGGTACTTTGCATGTACTATCTCATTTAACCTCACAACAAATATATGAAGTAGGTGATATTCCTATTTAGCCCAGGAGAAAATTGAGGCTCCAAGAGGTAGAAAATTATCCAAGGTCACGCTGGCGATTAGCTGAGCTTGGATGTAAAGTCAAAGCCGTTAGCACCAACATCCATGCTTGGTTACTCCTCAGCACTGCTCCTGAGCCACCGCCCGGAGCCCAGCGTCTCAAAAGAACATTTTAGATGATTTTTCCTAAAACATATTGCATTGCATTTGCCCACTTCTTTACACGCTGTCATAACTTTGTGGACTACTTGTAGCTCATCCATGTCAACTGAAGATTTAATTGCTTAAGGAAACTTAATGTCTCTGCAAATTTGGGAGAGTTCTCTATGAATTCCCTTTGACAGATCATTGATAAAAATATTGCATTTGGTTTGTCCCAGCAACTCTTCCTTGGGGAATCTGGTATTAATACTTCTCCACAGAGAAACATGTCAATCCAGCCTTGATTTGTGTCTTAGCTTTAAGCTAATGTTCTACCTTTGGGAAAAAAAAAATAGTATCCTCATTACTCACTTTTTTTTATTTTTTATTAAGGCATCTTTGATCCTGACACCTTGTCAAAACTGTTTTGAAAGCCTGGATAAATTATTTTCACGTGTTGTCACTTACTCACACAGACACTCACAACATTTTTCCTGCTCTCGTGCCCAGGTTTAAAGCTACCGGAGTCACATTTAAGTCCATTCTCTCAAGCCACTTACAAACTGCTCTGGCTTTCTCACTACCTGCAGCACCACTTGTAGATTTTTCTTAAAAGAGGTGCAGAAAGCGTACAGAAGGTTTAGGGGCATCATTCCTTTCTGGGCAGGGGGGTAGAAAACTTACATCAACTCCCAGGTGAGGAGGGATGTTATGTTCTAGCTGCAGCCTTCTCTGCTCCGTTGTTGAAAGTCCCCGAGCTCCCAAAGGTAATGAGTCAAGATGCACAAGTAAGACACAAGCCAGGATAACACACGAGTATGTAGAAATGTGTAAAATCATTCCTCAAATTTCTGAGACTCAATAAAATAAAGAATAAAGGGCTTGGCATACAAAGGCTTTTGAAGACACTGTAAGGATTGTGTAGTGTTTTTAGTCTCACTGTGCAGTGATTGAAGTGCTGGAAAGAAGGAAATGGGGCAGTTTGTGTATTAGCTTGGTTAGAAACACAAAGAAGCATGGCTCCTACAGGCCGAGCAAACGCAAGCTTCCACAAGCAAACAGTTGAGAATGTGTTTAATGCTCTTAGAAATGGGTGCTGTGCCTTCCCACCCACCCACTGTCTTCTCACCCACGCCCTCATATTTCTCCTAGCCATCCCCTTCTCCCACACCACGCTCTCTGCATCACACCCCTCTCCCGGCCCTGCCAGGCAGACAGGGAGCATATAGAAACCTAACTCAGGGACCAAGAGCTTTAGAATCCTTAAGGTAAATTATTTCAGTCTCAACCAGTTCCCACTTCTTGAGGAAAATTAACTCAGCTTGAACACTAAGCCGTCTGATTAGGTGTTTATCTTTAATCCACATGTTTCGCTAGTAAACTGATTGGATGAAACCCTTGGGTGAGGGGGGTGTGCCTGCGTGAGGGTGTGTGTGCTCACATGTATGTGCTGTAGAAATGTTGTAAATGTGTTATAATCATTCCAAAATAACATCCCAGAAGTTCAGCCGGGGACCACATTTATAATAAAAAATATTGATTGGTTTCAGGGAAAGCAAAGATCAGTTCTACCCAATTACACTCTCACTGCCCCTTGTAAAGCAGTGTGACTCAGGGATTATTTCAGAGCTCTTGGTCTTCTATATACAACCGCTATTATAAAACATTGTGATACATAAAAAACTATGTATGTGTATATATATATATATATATATATATATGTATATATCTGTGTATACAGAATTTGCTATGTGTCCAAAATGACTTATCCTAATAAATTCAGGAGAAACTGAGACAAAAACACAGCAGAATGAGTCTAAAATATAAAGTCTAAATGAAAAACACCACTGCCAGAAAAGGAGGGAGAGAGAGAGAGAGACGTGAGAGAGTAAAATATAAAGGAAAGGAGGGAGAGAGAGTTATAGGGAGCACATAATAAGCCCTTACTTACTTGGGAAAAGTAGGCCCCAGAAAGTCAGAAGACACAGGTTGTAAAACTTACTAGTCCAGATGACCTCTAAGGCCCTTCCAACCACGATCTTCTAATAGCCTAATCTTAAAAGGATGGTTTAAATATTCTCTTTATGGCTGGATGCCTAGCATAGACCACGATCGAGACGGCCATGCCCAGCTAGGCTTTAGGGGAAGATTCCCATATGGGCAATTAATTTAGATTTAATAGGACAGTTACTGTAAGTTTAAATAAATGCCAGTTAAATATTAAGAGCATATTTATTGAAGATTAACAGTGCTGGTTGCATTGTGGGATTTTCTTTTCCTTAAAGAAACCCTTTATCAGAAGAATTTCGATCTTCTTGGCTCTTCCATCAGCTTGGCTTAGACGCAGTGCAGCTCAGTAATGATCTGGTGGGGTGCTTTTCTGCCTTTTGGAGGGGACACCTAGGTGAATGAGGAAAGTAGAGGATGTGATGAGGGCGGCTGTTTCTCTTCGGAGGACCTAATAAGTGAATTTGAAGGATAACCTGCTTTTGACAAGAGTGTTGGGCAGCATTAAAACTATAGACTATCAGAGTTGGAAGGGTCCTTGGAAGTCCTCTAACCCAAACTCCTTTAGACAGGCAAAGAAAGTGGCTTGGGCAGCTTCATACAGCCAGTAAGTGGAAAATTTGAGGCTCGAATTCGATACCCTTGACCTCCAGCCCCTCTGCTGCGCTGCCATCTTATCCTAGAACCGTTCTTTCCACTTTCTAAAGTGCATTAGCCCACTGGGCTGCATAGATCTTCTCAAAGGCCTATTTGGTTGGTCGAAAAATAAAGAAGCTAAACATTGAAGAAAGCAAGTGACTTATCTCAGGTGACATAATGCTGGCCTGAGCTGAGACTTAGAATCCGAGTCTTCTGGTTTAAAAACTGTAGGTACAAAATATCACCTCCAATAAAACGTACATTTGAGCCCATGTGTTTTTGAGCAAATTCGTGTCTCTTTATAATTTACTTCTTTTGCTGCTGCTCTTGGCTGGGGAACCATGAGTAAAACCAAGAAAATGAAGAGATGGATGAAAGGAAATCATGAGTAACGGGTGGTTGTTAAGAAGAAAGGCATGCAGGACACAGATAAGACAAGTTCCTCTGACAGCAGATTGAGGTTTCTAAGCTCCAAGTTGGGGGCTGGAGAGCTTGCCATTCAAAGAGCTCTTTCTAAGTGAGAAGGCGCCACCTCATTGCTTGGGATGCGCCCTGAAAACACCAGAACTGAGTCTATTCAAGCACGTAGAGGGATGTCGGCGTGGAACCTTGCTCCCTTCCGCAGACGGTACCAGGCTAATTCTGAAGCACTGCTCTGGGATGTTCAGCAGTAGAAATGAGAGGCAATGAGTCGGGCACAGGACATTATTATCAAATCACTGGTCTGCAGTCCAGACTGAGGAGGCTCTGGATTCATCAGGCACACGGGAGCAGAAAGGGCCAACAGCTTCAGAGGAAGGAGGTCACCGGGCACCGCTCACCCTCTGATGAGCGGGAGCTGTCTTTTCTTTTTTTCAGTTCATTTCACTACCTTTCAGGTGTATGTGGGAACATGACCGATAAAAGTTCCCAGCTGCCACAGAAAGAGAAAGCCCTATCCAGTTGCTCCAGCTCAGGCCCGTATCCTGTGTGCTTTCGGAGGAACACTGGGGTGGAGAGACTGGGGTGAGAGCAGAGGGCCGTCCCTCTTCCTGTCCTCCTTTGAAAACGAAGCCACTTCCCCTCTCTGACCACATCCCAGCGGGTGTTTCTGCTTTGTCTCTGGGATTAACCCCTAAGATGTAGACACAGATGGTGTTCACAGGCCCTTGCTCAGCGGGCTCCTGAGCTCTTTGAATAAATATGGTGCCTAGGGCTCCTGTGAATGAGGGGAGCACCTCCACCGGTGTCCCCCTGTCCCAGTCCCAGTCCAGGAGCACAGGAGCTGCCATGCGGTCGCCCCTGTCCTCTAGCAGCCCCTGTGCTAAACTCTTTACATCGCTTGTCTCATTTCTCCTCACAGCAACTCTGTGCAGTGGGTGCCATGATCGCCACTATTTTACAAACAGGTTAACTTATTTCCCCAAGGTCACCAGTTAGTAACAGAGAAGATGAGTGTTTGACTTCCGGTCTGTCTGAGTCCAAATCCCGTGGTCATTCTTAATCAATAAATATGTACTGAATGAATCAATGACTGCATGGACACAGAATGTTGAAGCAGCTGGGGGTTTTCAATCAGACACAGCCCTTCGGACACACCATCCTTCCTTTAAATGAGCGCCATTCGAGAACAGGCAGGCAGTTTCTGCCCCGGCTGCCCCCAGGCCTGGGCGCTGAGGATTCTGTCCCGTCTGCCCGCAGCAGAGTCCTGCCCACACTGCGTGCCCCTTCCTCTCCCCACTATCACACCCCAGTCTGAAGTCATTTCCTCAGGGAAACTTCTCCTGGTCTTACAGATTCTGTGAGAACCTTCTGTTATATGCATTCTTCCATCTACTATCTACTCCTCACAGGGATTTTCATAATTACCTCCACTGTTTTCTGAAATTCTCCCTTAAATCCGGCCTTTCCGGCTACACAGTGTGCTTCGAGAGGGCTACACAGCAGGCCTCGAGAGGGCTACACAGCGAGCCTCGAGAGGGCGAGCCCACGTTGGCCTTGGTTTGCCGCTCTCCTCTGCAGCCTAAATCCGCCAGCCAGCGCACAGCGGGCCTTCGTGTGCGCTGAAGGCTTGTGCGTTGAGTCGATGCGCCCCTTTCTTACATTTACGTATCCTGGAGAGCATCCTTCCCCTCCTAATGCCACTCTGCAGGAAGCTGAGACAACCACGGTCAGTGTCCGGCTATCGGGACAAGTGTAATGGGATAAACTGTTCCAAAGAGAAGGCGCATCTCAGCTTGTGTTTCTCAGCAGTGAGTGTTCTCAAGGGCTTGCAGGGAGCACGAGTTTGAGTTCATCGTGACCTCCACAGTCCTGAATGTATATACCAGTGAAACCACCGACAAGCCCGATGGCACCATACTATAAGCAACCTGAGGGCAGGGGCTGTGCCTTCCATCTTTGTATCTCTAACTTTCGACACAGTTCTTGGTATATAAGGAGCTCAACATCCTCCTGAAAGTGTCCTGGGACCGTTGACTGAGGTTGAGTAATGAATACCTGGAGATAGACTGGGCACTAGGGACACGGCTTCCTCTGGCACCCTCTCTTACCAGTAGGCACAGCAGCCAAGGAGATACTGACTACTCAGCTCTTACGTAGTGTCCTTACCGGCCAGGTACAGTGCAAACAACACCGGGATGGGAGGCGGAGTCCTGGGTTCCAGTCCTGATTCAATTCCCAGATCTAAAATGAGCGCGTTATACTATACATCTTCCATCCAGGGCCTCATGAACCAAAACCAAGATGAGGAAAGGCTCTTCCCTACAGACCTCTGGCTTTTGGGACGCTCCCTTTTTTGTGGTGTTTTGGTTTCGATCACTCACCCCGCTCCTTGTTACTGTTGTGCCCACCTACCAATTGCTCTACTGAGCATCGCTGGGCTCTGTGCACCTCTCGTGAGGCTTTAAGGCTTTCGAAGTCCACGGGCAGTCTGACCTTTGTGTTTTCTTTGTGTCTACCTCCACGCTATCAGTGGCCTCTTTTTTCTCGCAGAGGTTTCTTCCCCTCTTCGGCTCTTCCTGCTGAAATCCTAACATGCTAGACTCTGGCCCAGCTGAACAATCTTATTTGGAGCCTATATTCATATAGGGGTAAGAATGCCGTGTATTTTCCCCAGAGTCCAGCCCTGCCCTGCTCCTCTGGAGACACGTCTTCACGCAGACTGACCAGCCTTTTCTAATGACACCTTCAGCGGTCTATTTGCTGCTGTGCCACTCTAACCACCCTGAATTTATCATCTTCTTGCCTGTGCTCCAATTTGGAATCTCCACCAGGAGAGGGGGCCTTTAGCCTTTTGAGAGAAGGAGAAGAGGAACTGGCATTTGTTAAGCTAGAGCTCCTCTTCGCTCTCCTGTGTGGAATATTCACAGCTCTTTAGCCAACCCAGGCTTGCTGTAGGTAACAGAGTAAAACAAAAACAGCAGCTGACTTCCTTTCACTGGAAATCCTTCCCGGTTCCAAGCCTGCTGTCGGGTGCAGATGCTTCCACCTCCGTTTCCTCACCTGCCCGCCAGCCCTCGCAGTCTGCACCCCCCCCCTTCGCGGTCATGGGGTTATTAAAGGGAAGATGATTGTTTTCTCTGGCTCAGGCAGTGTGTAGTGTGCATGTGCGTAGTGTGTGTGCTTGAAAGGCATTGTCCTATAGATATTTTTATAACCTGAAGCAATTACAGCTGTCAGCACAGAGACAAGCTGTGACAAGTTGATTTATGTGTACAGTATACGTGTGTGCAAGAGGGGAGGGAGCGAGGACAGGGAGACGGGGAGGAAGGTGGAGGTGGGTGCTCGTTAGGGATCTGCTTTCCAGGAGGCAGAGAGGAAGATGTTTCTATAAAGAACACAAATAATGAAATTGCTCCGACTGTCATCCCTTTTTCATTAACTTGGATATGCTGGAGAGAAGAAAATAAATCCAGCCATTTTTATGAAGCCAGAGACAGGGTATAAGATAAGTCGCTAAATGTTGGCTATATTTAGGGATTACGGGGTGGGCAGGGAGTTGACATAGGATTCGGATCTTCACCTCTTCAAACCACTTCAGTAAGGAGTTTGAAAGAAATGGATTATGCTGTTAATTGCGAGGGCATCTCTGGCCTTTCTCCACTTTCTAAACTTCTATTTTGGAATAAAGTTTGGGTCTCTGGGTTCAAACAGCAGGTATGAGGTGGCGAGGGGCCTTTCTTTGTTCATCCTGAGCCTTCCTTGAGCTCTGCTGGGTTTCCCTGCGGCTCAGCGCCGTCCCTCCACGGCCACAGAGGTGGTCTGCCTGGCTTAGATCAGCCGCATGCAGGCTGGAGTAAACTGAACATCTTAAAGAACCCAAAGAAGAATTATTTTTCTGCCCAGCCATAATAATGAGCCGGTGGCAGGCGAAAGGTATTAATAGAGCATCTTCCACCTTAAATGGATTTCTAAGTATTTTACTGTAGAGTTAATCATGTATGTAGGCCCCTGGGGAAGGCCTGTTGTTGCCATTATCCACATTTTTAGGTGCAAAAACTAATGCTCATTTATACCTACCTGGGAATTAGAGGCAAGAGCTAGGATTAGAATTTATCATGAAAGGAATCATCCCTGCCATTCTCCAGTCTTTCAGGAAATGGCTCCAAAGACACAAGGAGTCCCTCTCCTCCCTTGTGGCTGGCCTCTGCGTCCACACGAAGCAGTGAGGATGCGTTTAAAAAAAGGCTTGGGGGGGAGAGTACGGGTGATTAAAATGGATGGGTGATTTGAGGTGCCTCCTTGGGCTTTTTTTGGGAAAGAGAAGCCCTAAACTCAGCAAACTGAAAGTCAGCAAACATCATCTCATACCTTACGTCTGTTAGCACATCATATCTTAACTTGGTGAAATCATTCAGTTTCCAAGTTCCACAATTTTCCATTGTAAAATGGCAATGAACTAGGGACTTGCAAGAATGAACTGGTGCTAAAATGGGAGAATTCTCCTCTTTTTCTTTCAAAAATGTAAACAAAACTCTCCTGCTCTCCATAAATGTCACCCCCCCCCCCCCCAGCCCTCTGCCCCAGCCCTGGTAGTCAAGTCTCTCCTTGTGGTTATAAGTTGACAATTGATTTTTGGGTACTATATATCAAACGGTCACTGTGGGACAAACACGGCAGATGGGTTTCCCTGAGAATTTAATATCAGAAAATCACCAGAGGAGAGTAGGGGAAAATGGGTCTAATGATAGATTAACTGAGCTCTTCAGTGTAAAATTGCTCAACTTTTCATGGTTGAGCATTTATTTTCTGGTCCACTGTTGGAAGAGAAAAGCCAGGCTGCTCAGTCTTTCTTTGTTACCCTGGAGTTTGGCTTCCAGGCCTATATACCTGACCTCAGTCCCTGCCAGTCTAAAGTACGTGGAGTGAGGGGGACGTGATGGGTGAAATGCTGTGTCATCTCTAACAGGCCTGTTACTTACACAAAAGTAATGGTTACTACTTGCATGATGAAGGACTTTTATGGTACTAGGACCCTTATAGTTATAACGATTGTCTCTTTGGTGTTGGCTAAATGGCTTTAGGGAAATAATGTTTTTCTGTTACTTAACAGCTATTATATATGTAAAAAGCTTCCTGGTTAGATTGGATAGAAAGTCCAGGGGGAAAAAGCCACTGTTGCCTCCTCTCTGTTCCCAGGGAGAATACGGGTGAGTGCAGGGAGCTCAGGTCTGGAGTCCCTGGGAAGACACAAGACAGTGTTAGCTCTGTGTGGGCTGGATTACTGGGGCTTCCCCTCGCTCAGGCGCCAGGCCCAGGAACAGGATGCGCCACATTTCCTGGGAGCTGAAGTTAAGAGAGAAATAAAAATGTAGGTGCCCAGAGAGGGTACATCCGGAGAGGGGACCCAACAGGAACTCAGACCAATCCAGTTTCCTCCCAGGTTTCAAAAATTTACAAAGCACACTTCTTAAGGTGAAATCAGTTTGGCCAGAATGTGCGGCCCAGGAACCCTGAGAGTCCACTGCGCGGGTAAAGCGGGAGGCTCCCGCTCACCCCTCTGGCGGCGCGCTTTTGCGGGGCCAGCATCTGTTACTGGGGACAAAATGGGAATAAAGAATGTAAGTCGGTGTGAGAACTTGACCACGCTTTTGATGCGGTTCTGCCGGCTTTACCCACCAAGAGGCTTCCGTGATGCTGATTTTTTTTTGTTTATGGAAGATCTTTATTTAGAATGGTGCTGTTGCGTCTCCGGTGTTTTAAAAACAGCTCTTTTGGCGGCTTGGGGGGGGGGGGGCATGACTATGGAATACCAATGAGCTTATTCTAAAACACCCTCCTGAAACCCCAAATCCACTCTACACGGGCCTGGGATTAATCGGATGATTTTAAAGGTGCACGCGCGCTGGCTGCAGCGCTCTCCTTCCCCAGTTAATTAGTCGGTGACCCTCATTACGGCGTCTCGGGCTTACTAAGGCTGCGCGGTAACTTTGGCTGCTTAGCGTGGAAGCGCCGGCTTCCCGAGGCGGGAACTGGTTAAGCTCCCGCGCGGCGCGGCGCGGTGCGGGCGCGGCGCGGGCGCGGCGCGGCGGGGGTTAAGGTGGGCGCCCGCCCGCCGCCCGCCCGCCCGCGGGGAGAGCGCGCAGTCCGCCCGCTCGCGCGGCGCCGGCTCCGGGAGAGCGGCGGTCAGTGATGGAGCTGCTGCCATGACAACCCCGGCGGTCGGGGCCCGTGCGCGTCGGGGCTGCTCCCGGGAGGAAGGCGGCGCGCAGGCCGGGGGCGGCCGCTGAGCGAGGCGTCCGCGAGGCTCGGGTGCCGGCTGCGCCTCGCTTTCCCCAGCGAGCGAGCGAGCGAGCGAGGGGCCCCCGCCGCGGCCCGCTCCCCCCGGGTCGCTCCCGCCTCGGCCGCCGCGCCCGCAGCCTCCGCCGAGACCGGCTCCGGCGCAGCCGCCGCAGCGCGCATTTCGGCGCCGAGGAACTTGGCCCCGGCGGCTGCGGCAGGATCCCCGCGGCCCGGCGCCCGCGCCGCCGCCCCCCGCCTGCTCTACTTTTCGTCTCTGCTATTGTTACAGATTGCGTTCCGCCGGCCAGCCTGCCCCTGAAACTTACAAAGAAAGTGCTGGATCTCCCCGCGCTGGAACGGAGGGATTGCAGACCTCTGCGTAGCCGGATCTAACCCGCCCTCTGTCCCCCCTTCGGGTACCAAAGTGCTTATTCCACTCCAAAGTGCCATGTCTGAACTGCGGACGGGAAGAAGGGACTCCTGAGACGCGCCCACGCCTTTGCACCCGCCTCGCGCCCCCGGCTCGGCGGCACCGAGGGAGCCCCTTTGGATGGAAACCGGCTCGCCGAGGCTGGAGCGCTGAGGCTGGGCGCGGGGAGGAACCCTGGGCTGCGAGGCGTCTGCGCGCCGCCCTCCCGCCCGCCCGCGTCGCTCCAGCGCCGCCGGTTCCCCGCGCGGTCCCCGCGCTCGCGGCTCCGCCCCACCCACTTCCTGAGCTCGCCCGGGGGGCGTGAGCCGAGCGGCTGCAGGAGTTCTGGGAAGTTGTGGCTGTCGAGGATGGGGGTCTGTGGGTACCTGCTCCTGCCCTGGAAGTGCCTCGTGGTCGTGTCTCTCAGGCTGCTGTTCCTTGTACCCACAGGAGTGCCCGTGCGCAGCGGAGATGCCACCTTCCCCAAAGCCATGGACAACGTGACGGTCCGGCAGGGGGAGAGCGCCACCCTCAGGTAGGGAGCTGCCGTTCTTCTATGACTTGACAAGGATTTGAAAGGGGAGAGGGGGAGAGGGGTCGGGGGCGCAGGTGTGTGTCAAGGAGCCTGGACGAACTCGGTGCTTGCCCGGGAATGTCGGTGGCCTCCTAGGGAACCTCTCAGAGGTGCAGGAGATGAGCTGTTTCCCCGACACTGGCTTCTCGGCTCAAGACTTGGGAAGCAAGAGGGGTGGCTGGGCCAGGAAGTCGCTAGGATTGAGGACTGTGGCCCTCCCAGGCTGGTGGCCGTGGTGACTGGGGCCTGGGCGGAGAGCAGTGTGAACAGGCTTCTCTGAAGTTAACGAGCCCCAGTGGACAGGTCTGGCTTCCTGCGAATGCCCTCGCTCTGCCCATGACATGGGGAGTCGCCAGCTGGGCCTGACTGTGCGGGGCTTTCCTGGGCACCTTCATGCCACACGTTGTTGGGCAGAAGGACATGCTTTTCCTGCTTGGCCACAGCTTTCTGAGCTTGAAGTCCTGGAGATGAGTCTGGTTTGTCTGTGGGAACTATCATTTACCTGGTTAACTGTGCTCTGGTTGCTATCCACCACCAGGAACTCATCTACGGGTGAGGTTCAGTGTCGGGTCAGGTCCTGCTCGGCTTCCAGGGCTGAGGTTTACAGGACCCACAGGAGGAGGAGGGGAATTTTGGTTTTGTTTTGTGCAAAGTAGTAAGACTCTGTCTTCCTGGTCACCCCGCCTACTGAAATGCTGACTCAATTTCCAGAGCCTAGAGCTGTGCCCCTCACAGGAGGGCAGCGCAGAATTAGTGAGGGCAGTGGAGTCTCGCCCTCTGGGATTCTGCGAGTCAGCCTGAGGTGGAAGTTGAGAAGACTGATCGGAACAACCAGTTCCCTATGTCTCTTAGATTTAATATGCCCTCTTAAATAAAGTTTTCCAAACTGGGCTGTTGAGCTAACCACAGGGCAACGTGGCAGTGTTCTTGTCCTTTGCACGTGAAGACTCTTGGTGCTGGTGCTGGTGTCCACTCTTTGGCCCCCTGGTGACTGTCCTAAGATTGGATTGTTTGTGGATAGTACACTTAATGCAATACCCACGGGATAGAAAATGGTGGTGGGGGAGGGCACTGGGAGGACTTTGCCAAAGGAAGTGTGACCCATGCAAGGACTGCTCGCATCCCATGCTCCTGTCTTTGGGGAGCTAATCCCCATTGCCCAGTGAATCCCTGGTCACTCCTTGGTTCTTGAAATCAAGCTCTTCCACTAAGCCCTTTGGGGACTATTTTAAACAAAGGTTAAACATCTAACTACCTCCCACCCTGAAATAAGTGTGCATCTGCTTTATCAAGGGGCTCAATGGGAACTCCAAATGTGCCGGGATTTCAGTCTACTTAAGGGAAAAACAAAAATGAACTCCTAAAGCAATGTAGTCGATGTTATTTAGTGTTCTCTGCATGCCTCCCCGTGTCCCTAATCTTTGGCTGCAAGGAGTAATCCCCAAGAGATAAAATAGAGACATTTGCCCAGAACATTTTAGAAAGAAATGGGTTGGTATTTTCAAGAAGGTGGAAGGTAGTCAGCTGTACAGAGATTTGGAGATAAAGGAATAGCAAAGGGGCCCTGCACAGAGTAGCCCCGTATTATAGGAACGATGAGTGTTGGACAGGCCAGGATCTGGTCTCCAGAAGGCAGCCCCCTAGGCTCATGAAGATCAGGACTCTCTAGAGAGGGGCTGAATTTAGCAGATGCTCAGCCAGGGGGTGGGCCTGGGTTAGGAGCAGCTTCTCTTTAAAATCACATTATCATGTACTGGCTGGCTTCTCTTTTTCTTTGTCTTTCTTTCCATGCCTCCTTTCTTTCTCACTCTGGGGTCCCTCTCACTGTCTCTTTTAGGCACTAATGTTTGCATTTTCACATATGCGTAGACACACTGGCCTTGTTTGGGTGTAGATGGAGGAAATGGGATATGGTGGGACTTCCTCTCTAGCCCAACCCAGCCATGGCATAAAAAGCCCTCCTGGAGCATCTCCTGCCATTCTGTGCCAGCCCTGGGCTGGCTGTCTTCCTGACATCAGGAGGAAGAACCTCCCAGTGAGTGGAGCCCCACAGGGCGGGGATTAGAGGAACTAGGGTCTGCCTGAGACCAGCCTCTTGCCATGGGCCTGATTTCGGACGGGAAGTGGGCAGCAGGGCTATCAGCACGTCTGCAGGGAGGATGCCCCTGCCTCCGCAGAAGGACCCTTGCTCTTCTAAGGCTCTGATGCCCTGGAACAAGAAAGAGCCACCCTGTTGGGTGCACCTTTGTGGAGTGCAAGCCCTTGAACTCTCAACACAGGCTCTGCGTTTTGTACAGAGAAACAAGTAGGAATTATAGAGCCTATTTTGCTTACATAAAATTTACGCATGACCTGATTTCAGGTTGCAACAATCAGTGATTCAGGGCTCTGGGTTATTTTATTTTTGCTTTTTTGGGTGTGTATGTGGGTCTCTTCTTTCTTTTTTCCTCCCTCCCTCCCTCCTCCCTTCCCTCCCTCCCTTTCTTCATGTTTTGTTCAGCATGTGACCAAACTACACAGAACCTCCCTAGGGAGGCCCCCAGCGCCTCTGCTCTGCCGGGAGCCACCGTCCACACCGCTGTGGCGACTGGAGGGTGATGCTTGTAGTTCTCGCCTCAACCGGCAGAGGACTTTCTGCTCTCATGTCATCTCCTTTGGCTTTGTTCCCTCCACTGTCACTTTCGGAAGGTCTTTTCCAGTCCCCAAAGAACTAACACTTCAGCAGCGATTCCAGTGTGAGGAAACTTTTACAGGTGTTTTATTTCATCTGATCAGCACTGATGATCCTTGTGGGGGTATCGGGGGAGCTTTCACCTAACATGCCATTGACAGCCTGAAAAAATTGCCAACGACCTGCAGTCTCCCACTCTTTCTGCCCTTCTGCTCATAGCCTGTATGCACCCTTTTCTTTTTTAAAAAGGGTGAGGTTACATAAAACAGAACGTGCAGTAATAACAGTAATAACCAAGGTTTATTGAGCACTCACTATTTGCTAGGGAGCATTCTAAATATTTTATATAAAAATCACCCATCATCCAACCTCATAATGTTAGCATTTAACCCTATTCAGAAACCCTGTGATGCAGGCTCTATTGTTATCCCCACCTTGCAGATGAGGAAACTGAGGCATGGAGAGCTGACATCATTTGATCCAGGTTGCACAGATAGGAAGTTTTGAAACCTTGTTGTGAGGCATTAGTAATGATGATGTTGAATAAGATGAATATTCCATCAATTACTGGCCAGTTACTGTGTGAAACATTTTTAATGCATAGTAATATTTAATTCTCACAACAACTCTCTGAACTAGACTTAATTATTCTTATTTTATAGATGAGAAAGCTGAACCCCCAAGAGAGGAATTCACCTAAAATCACAAAAGGGACAGAGCTGGGATGCTGTCTCTGGACTTTGCTCCTTGACTTTGTACAACAGCTTTCCCCAATAAATTCATTGGTCACTGGAATGTAATCCCCACCCCCCCTCATTTCAGCTTATACCTTGTGCTTAACTCTCTGTCTCCTTCCTCCATGTGGACTAGGGAGCAGCTAGCTCTAGAAAAGCAGATCATGCCTGTAATGCTATGAGCACCGTGTGCTTCCAAATGTTTACCGAACAGATGAAACAAATGAAAATAAACCAAAAATATCCCCAGCCTATATTCAGTTTAATTCCTTAACACATCGCTCTGTCATTGGATTTTAAAATACAGCTGTGGTCAGTCAGTGGAGATTTATTGAGTGATTCTTACAGGGAGGGCACTGAGCTGGGGGTTGGGCTTGGAAAAAGCAGGAGGCATGGACTTCACATTTCAGGGTCTTGGGTGCAATGCAAAGGTGGGCTGTGGACAGAGGTCATTAGCAGCTGAGGCAGAGGCCCATTAACAAGTGGTTGATATATGGGCAGGAGTGTCCTCACCCACAGTGGGCAGGACTGAGCTCCTCTGATGGGAACACGAGGATGCAGTGAGAGCAGGAGAGCCTGAGAGGCCCAACTGGGGGTGTGATTAATTAGAGACCTTCACTTCGTGTCCATGTGCTCCGTGGCGATTTAGATGAATATGTTTCATGTGTTTATAGATTCACCAAATATTACCTTAGGCTCATCTGGAGAGTGAGTACCAGAGGCTGAGCTACACCTCTGTCCTGTATCTAGACTGTAGGTTTTGTCACTGCACGGTGATTTTTTTTGGGGGGGTAGGAGTTGAGTTAATAAAATGTCTGAGAAATGTATAAGATTGAAGTTGAGTTTAGAGATAGCAGGTCCATGGAATAGCACAGAATAATGTGGTTTTGATACTTGAGAAAACCCATGGAGTCCCCTTCTAGATGCTGGAAGCTCTGGCACTTTATTTCTATCATGTAAAACACTTAGCATTTTGTTTTTAGGCAGGTGGGTTCTCTGTTAGTCTCTCCAGCTCCTCCATGGCCTCTGGAGGACAGAGCTATGTCTTTTTCAGGTTCACACCCTATTACATGATGTGCTTCATGGTTTTTCCTAATAAAGTCTGAGTAACTGTCCTCCTGCCCTTCCCTTTACATACTCTGCTGGAGATACTTGGCCTCCTTTCTGTTTCATGAATACCCAAAACTTATCCTTGCCACAGAGCCTTTCCAGTCATGGTTGCCACTGTTGGGAATGCCCCTGCCCCGGATCTCCAGATCTTCCCATGGGCAGTTGTTTCCGTCTTAGCCTCAGCTCACGTGGGACTCCTCACCGGAGCCTTTCTGGACACTCACATAGAAACACTACACCACCACTGCCACCAGTCTTATATTGGCATGTCATCAGGGTTATTTCTTCACAACAATCGTCTGTATCGGAAAGTGTTCCCTTTCATTTATTTGGTATGTGCTTAGTATCTGTTTCCCCAGCTGGCCTGCATTTTCCTTGAGGGTAGGTACCTCATCTGTCCTATTCTCAAACTGTGTAACGTGTCTGGCCCATAGAGGTGCTCAGAAAATAGTTGCTGCGTGAGGATATGAAGGAATCAGTGTCTGACATCACTATCTTCCGTTTGCCCTTCTCTGCCCCTTTCCCTCAGATGTCTTGTGGTGTCCTTGCCTGGACCTGTTACTGTCCAGGTTTTGCAGCTGTGTGAGGTGGTTCTTCTGTGTGGGGTGAGGTTGCTCTTGAGGAGGTTACAACTACACGTTAGTGATTGAGCTGGTGTCTTTCTGTCCAGGACACAGGAGGGCTGTATCTGTTGCCTGTTATTGCATAGCTGCATTCATGACACATGCCCTCTTTCTGCCAGATCACTTCCTTACCCAGCCCCTTGGAAGAAATGCCACTCTCTGTTGATATGGTCAACCCAAGGTGGACCTCAGGGAAATTAGCATTTTCAATATAAGAAGGGCTCAGAAAAGCACATCTCTGCCCATCTTTCTCTCTGCTTGGAGTCTGTTTGGTTGTCTCCTGGTGTAACTATTGATCTGTTGTTTATGAGTTAACTGGTTCAGAAGAGCAGTGCCACTCAGGGAGCATGTGCTGTTCTGACTGCCCTGCCCCCTCCTAAGATCCACTACTGTGTGCTCACCTCCGGGGCCTGCCAGGCATCCAGCCGGTGGACCATGGCTCCAAAGAGCATGGACAGATGGGGCTGCAGAGGGAGGCTCCTGGAAGCACACCCAGTCTGTTTAAGAAGCCAAAAACTAAAATGGGAAAACGAAAAACCCAACGAACCATGGGGCAGAGGGAGGAGGAGTGTGCCAGTGTTCAGAGGAACCTAGGGAAGGGCACAGAAGGACAGCACTGTTCTTCAGCACTCCTCACCTACAAGGCGAGGTGTTTTGCAGAAATGTTTCTTTTGCTTTTGAAAGGATTACAAAGACCAGGGAGTTCAGCCACCTGGTTTTACAGATAATGAGGCTGGTGATAATCAGTCTCGCACAAGGATGTCTCTCTGAAAGGGCGAGAAGGAGCTGACATCCAGCCCACACTTGATACCCAGGCTGTGAGCCTCAGTCCCTGCGACCCACACCTGAAGGAAGGCCCCCCTTTTCATACTAAGTGCAAAAAGCATCACTCTGACTTGTTTCTGGGGCAATTAGCTAATGTTTATTACCACGCTGTCTCCTAACTGCTGGCTCTGTCTGGTACTACGACCTGCCTTCTTAGCTCTTCTTCTCTGCCTCTGATATTGTTTGGTACAACTCTGTTTGCTAAGTGTCAAGTGTTGAGCACTGTCAGGGCCTTATTTAATCCTCATGGCTGTTCCATGAAGTGAATGCAATTACTATTCCAATTTTATAGATCAGGAAACCAAAACACTGGGAGGCAAGTGAGGCATTTTCCCAAATCACACAGTCAGATGGTGGCTGAGCTGGACTCGGAACCAATTACTTCTGACTCCTAGGCTAGTTCTCTCTCTCTCTCTTTTTTTTTTTAACCACAGAGCTTTTTTTTCACTCTACCGCATCTTCATTGCCAAGTTCTTCTCGTCTTAGAAAGGGAATTTGGTTGTTCCTTCTTGTCCTGGAGCACTGGAATGTTTTTACTGGAAGTATTTTTGGAATTGGGTATGGGAGTATTTAAGGTTTTATGTAGTCTGTGGCATGGAGACACAGAGAAGACCCAGCTGGCCTCCAGAGGTCCCTTGGCTAAGAATCCTAGAATCACCATCATTGGTTCAGAGTAAGAGTGTTTTCCAGGTTCTTCCACCAACTTTTGCTTCAGGTATCAGCAGCCTTGGACTCTCACAGAGTGTTAATAATTTCTCAGAATTACCATGAATTTCTCTGGAATGGAACATTGACTAGATCTAGGTGGAAATACGACTCAATGAAGAGTCTGAAATCCAGTCTACCTGGTGCCCTGGCTTAGGGGACAGACTAGGTGGGCACTTGACTTATCAATTTCTGTCTTTGTTGTATGGGAAATAAGATCATTGGCATCTCTCTTGTGGAATCTTGAAAAAAGTGCAATTATTATTAATAGTATATTTATTCTAAGTCCAATGTCTCCACTGATGGGTAAGATATAACACTATCCTTGCATTATCTGAGGTCTGTTTGCTTCCTTGGGAGCAGGTTGATGGGTTCCCACTCTGTGTAATAGAATACTGAAAATATATAATAATACCATTAACATCACATGGATGGCCAAATAAAACTATTTTTTTAGGAAATCAAGAATTGGTTGGGTTTAGGATGTAATTTCAAATTGCATGTGTGAGGTAAGAGAGGAGTAAGCGATAGGAATGTTTAATGGCAGTGCAGTTGGTGGAGACAAAGATTTCCAACCAGCAAGACTTTGCTAACTCATACTCCAACAGGGGTGCTATGCTAGAAAGAAAACAGGCTGGCAGGCAGGATTCTGTTAATCTTGGTGTAGGTACTTTCTCTGTGTGATCTTGGGCAAAATTTTTAAGTCTCTCTGTATAAAGAAGATAGTTATTACCTACCTCAAATAGTTTTTCTGGGTTAAAATGAAAAAGTGGACATGAAGCTTAGTGTATAGTTACAACTTTCTGTTTTACACATTTATACACACATATGCATGTATTTGTATATGTAATATTTTCACATTTAGCAATTTTCATTATAAGTTATTAAAGCTTAAGCACCTACATAGCTACACTTTGATAGAGGTACCACATCTTGCTTCTGCCCCTCCATCTACCTGTAATTGTACTTTTCTGGGTTTCTCTACACATCTGTTTAGATCGTAGGTATCTTCTTCAGTTCAAATAATTTCTTGAGCTATTTCATTCCAGAGAGGGAGCGAGAAGACAGGTGTTTCTTTATGTTTCTTAACAAGATTGCTGCATAGCAAGTTATGACAATTCATGGCTCTGAAGATGAATTCCTACCAGAACAAGCCATACAGAAGGTTCTTTGGAGCCAGGTTATCTGAAACAAATAGTGGGGCCAGGGATTTATGTATAGATTTAAAATTTATGGACCCCTTTTCCTTGGAAGACTGGTTTTTCCATGATATCCACTGAAGGGTAAGGAAGCCATTGAGCGCAGGGGTTTAAGCCCTCACGGCCTTAATGTTCTCTGATGGTACTTTTCTCTTCAGCCACGTCTCCTGTTCACTGAGAGTGTAGCTCAGGGCCTGCAGGAATATGGCAAAAGTAGAAAGGAAGCCTCTCTGCATTTGGTAACTTTTCTCATGTGCAAATCTGGGGCAAGACTAGTGTGTCTGGCATTAGCAGCTGAGCTCACAGTTCACTGATGGATGCACAGAAATAGTCTTTCACTTGAGTCCTATGCCATGGTTGTAAATTGGTTTAAATTATATTTAGCAGTCTCAACCTTTCATGATCTGTTTTCCCCAGATCTCACCACTTCATGTGATTGAGTTGCTTGGGTTTATATGGGTGCATTTAGCCAACTTGCTGTCTTGTTGGTGTGAGATGCTTTAGCTTTGAAAGTTTTTGGGGGGTAGAATGGTCTTATAAAATGAAGAGTGAGCATATGAATTAATCTTACAATATTGCTGGTGGTTTTTGAAAAGAATAAAATTTGTATAGAAAACAGCATCAACCACTGGACTGATGGAAACATGACAAAACTGAAATGAACCTTCAGACAAAGCTTTGTTTTCCCCATGGAGGCGAAGGCCGATACAGCCACGGGGAAATAATTTCTCGATCTTGTCTGGCTTTCAAACAGGCGGTCGTGTGGTGGGTGAGCGGGGAAGAGCTCTGACACTTAGAGTGATCATCTTTAGGAAACCCTGCTCATCCGAAAAGCTGAATCCAGAACAACTCTCACCAGTCAGAACCTAGGAGGAAGGAAGGAAGAAAGAAAATATATGCAAGTTATTTTTAACTTGCCGTAGTAGTTATTCATGAAAACTGGAAAGAGCGACACTTGGGTGCTGTGGGTTGAATTGTGCCACCTCTCTCCCTCCGCATACACACATACACACACACAAAGAAAGAAAGAAAGACATATTGAAGTCCTAACACCCAGGACCTCATAATATGACCTTATGTGGAAGTATGGCCATTGAAGATATAATTAGGTATTTAAGATGGATTCATATTAAAGTGGGTGGGCCCCTAATCCGGTGTAACTGGTGGTGTCCTTATAAGGTCACAATGTGGAGGCATAGTAGATGCAAAGGGAAATGCCATGGGATGTTCATGACCATGACCGGGGTAGGAGTTAAGCAGTTGCTAGCCAAGCAGTGCCAGCGATTGCCAGTGCACGGACCTCCAGAGGCCACTAAAGGCGACGAGGAGTCTCTCTGCCAGGTTCCATAGGAGGCATGGCTGCCGACACCTGCACTTCAGAGTCCTGGCTTTCTGAGCTGTGAGGCAGAACATTTCTATGATTTTTAAGCTGCCCGGTTTGTAATGCACTTTTATAACAGCCCCGGGAAACTGTACACTTGGGTATAACAGTTTTCTTAAATAATTATCACTGGTAAAGGACCACTGAGGACTGGTTAGACCACCCTGTCACCCACAGAGACACGAGCCACTGCAGTCCACAGAGGCGACATCAGAGTTCTGAGTGCTCTCAGCGTGACTGTCCCTGTCCCAGTCCTGACTTCCCAGTCCCTGCGTAACAAACACAGGCACCTGGTTTTATTGCGCTCAGCTACATTGTGCTTCACAGATGTTGTTTTTTTTACAACTGAAGGCAGGACCCTTCCACCAATAAAAAGAGTGCGGCTGACTTTAGTATGATTCTTGCTTTGTTGTGGCGATCTGGAACCCGACCTGCAGTGTCTCCGAGGTATGCGTGTATCCAGGAGGCCGCTCTGGCATAGGAAGATAATTGGAATTGTAGGAATATAATTGGAATTGATTACCTCTTTTTCCCAAGAGACCATTGGGACAGACCCTATTGTATCTTACTTTCCAGGTTATCTTAGCCACCCCTAAGTCAAAGACCCTCCAGGCCATGTATTGTTTAGATTCTTATTACCCATGTGGTCCTGTACGACCAGTAACCTGGCCCAATTGCAGAGCTCTTCCTGGTCTTCCAAACGTTCCTACCCCCTGGTCTTTATGACCTGTCACCAGCACAATCCCTCTGTCCCCAGTCTCTTGTCTTCTCTGAATAGTCCCTTGTCTTTTTTCCTTCTTAAGCTGAAACTTGGCTATTTCCTGGGTTGTTTCGATACCTGTATCCTGTTTCCATACCTGTATTCCATACCTGTATCACCAGGCCTGCTCTCCTTGCTCTTCTGTGACTGCTGGACATTTCTTTTTCGATTTTGCTCCAAATTCCCAGTTACATTGGAGCACACCCATGTTACCCAGAGCTTCTTGCCGTCATTCTCGACTCTCCCTCCTGACCAGTCTGTCACTTGGACTCCAGGCTGCACATCCTATTGTTGATCTACAGATCAGTGAAAGACTCAGCTATTTCAAGCTCGATTCCTCCCGATGAGTGCTCTTGATACCAGCCCCCCCCCACCGCGGACAGTCACCAGCCTCCACCAGCATCCCTTCCCTTGGTCTGAACTTGTTTTAAGAATAAACACCATCGTTCATCCTCATGCCCAAAACATAATAGACACATTTTTTTCTTTCTGTTTTATGATATATCTAATTCATCAGTAAATCCTGTTTGTCTTTACTTTTAAGATATATCCTGAATAAGACACTTTCAGCCATCTCAGATACTTCCTCTTGTAGTCTAAGCTGCCAACAGCTCTCTCCTGGACTGTTCCAGTAGCATCTCCTCTGGTCTTCTTTCTTCCACTTCTGCTCTACCAGAGTCCATTCTTCATCTAGTAGACTGAGTTATCGCTTAAGAACATAAATCAGACCTGGCCTGTGTGGCTCAGTGGTTAGAGCTTCAGCCCATGCATCAAAAGGCTGTGGGTTCGATTCTTGATCAAGGGCATGTACCTGGATTTCAGGCTCAATCCCCAGCCCTGGTTGGGGTGTGTGCTGGAAGCAACCAATTGATATGTCTCTCTCACACTGATGTTTCTCTTTCTCTCTCTATCTCCCCCTCCCTCCCTCCCTTCCACTGTCTCTAAAAATCAATGGAAAAAATACTCTCAGGTGGGGATTAACAACAACAAAAAATAAAATAACATAAATCAAATCACATCATTCTCTATTCAGAACCCTACAGTGGCTCCCATTTATATGATAATGGAATGCATCTCTTCAGGGGTATAAAAGATGTTTTGTTACCTGGTGCCTGCCTATGTTTGGTCAACTTCCTGCCCTTCTCACAAGAAAGCGGCTCCTGAACTTCTCTGTTGTTTCTTGAACCCTCCAAGGCTGCTTTTGCCTGAGGAAATGTTCTTTCCTCTTCCAGGACCCACTGCAGTGTTGCATGTGGGATCCTCCATGGCATTCATGTCTCCGCTCAAATATCCTGCCATCAAAGAAGGCTTCTAGACCATGCTGCTGGCTGTAGTCACGCCCACCCCACATCACTCTGTCCCTCACCTCACTTTAATTTTCTTCAAGCCCTCAGCACTTAGAAAACTGTTTTTATTCATTTATTATCACCTCTTCTACAAAATGTAAGACCAGCTGGGCCACAGGCTTTATTGCCCTCATTTATAGTAGAGCAATTACTGCCTGGAACCTGGAATATTTATTGAGTAATATTTGTTGAGTGAATGAAAAGTTTATTAGGAATAATAGCAAGCTGTTCGTACCGAATATTATTTATTTTTTATTAGAAAACAGAGACCCAAGCCCATCTCTGTCTTGGCATGAGTTTGGCTGTTCTTAACAGCTCAGATAGGGTGTATGTAACCTAGCATTGGTTTTGCCTTCTAGGACAGTGAGTGAACTGGATACTGAGGTGGGCACTGCTGGGACAGGGTGACACACTTCATAAAAGCCACACATGCAGTATCTAAAATACCTTTAAATCTCCACTTTCTCAAGAAGTCTTATAGAAAATCTAATAAACACTTGAAAATAAGGATTAGTTTCTCGCTTAAGGCCTAGGAACTCGGGGGGGGGGGGGGGGGAAGGAAGCCACAGTTAGGCAGAAATCAGGCTGTGAGCCTGAGATTTGTCCTGTTAATTAATGTCTATTATTTCATTGTAAACTCTTTTATTAAGGGAATTTTACTTTAAGGCTGTAAAACGGAGTGATTAAATTGGAGTCTGGAACCACACCCCCTCCCTGGGTTCAAATCCTGCTTCTGCCACCTCTCAGGTGTGTGACCTCTGGCACGTGGATTAACCTCCCTTGGCCTCAATTTTGTCACTGTTTCAGGAAACCAATAATAGGAATACGGAGTCAGAAGTGAAATAGGAAGTATTTAGGACAGGGCCCAGGCTCTCAGTGCGCGTGAGGTTTGCACAGCTGGGGAGGAACCAGGTATGCGATGTGTCTGCTATGGGAAGACAGCACTGTCAACCTCATGATCCTGGCAGCGCAAGGCCAGATGCCCAGAACAGGAGGTGGGGCCGACATGTGTGCAACTTCTGCGGCCACACAGCATCTTGGTGAAGGAATGCTTTTGAACAATCTTGGCAAGTGCCTTTGTTTTTGGAATGTGAGTAGTGGCCTGGGGCTAGGGTGATTGCACATTAGGCCTGGCCTTGAACTCCCCGCCCAGGCCCCGAGGGAGGCTAAGACAATTAGCTCGTCCAGGCCCCAGTTTCCCCATTCTGAAATGAGAAGGCGGGGCGTGAGCTGCACCGCCTGTTGGGTTTTCGCAGGGGAGGCAGAGGCTCTCAGGTGTTTAAAAATACTGCTTATTCTCTTTGGTGGGCACAAAGCTCCATGGCCTCTCCCAGCCTCTTTTGATTTTAGATGCGGTCCTGCGACAGAGTCCCACCCATAGGAATGTGAGCAAAAGTTACATGCGGATTGGCCCCGAAAACGCTCCCAGGTGAAACACTTCATTCCGTTTCTCTTTAGCCATCCGGATGCTGATGTCCCAAGTTGCCGTGGAAACGGCGTCCTGGCCGGCAGATGCTCTGGCAGCCGGGATGTGGGGGCCTGCAGAGCACCCCGCCCCTGCCCAGGCTGCCCCAGAGCCTCCTGCCGCATTCCTGCAGGAAGGAAGCGGGCACCTCGGCGGCGACAGCTGCCCAGCTTTAGGTCATTGTCTCGCAGTAGCTGGCATTAGCCTACGAAATTCACCGCAACTGTTATCACTCATATTTTCTGACTTCAGCGGCAAAGAAATACACAGATGTAGTTTTTAAATCCACACTTAAGCACTCATTAAAATTTCTTGGCCAGGCTTTGGGCGACTTTTGCATGGGTCCGAATGTGAAAACCGTGGCCCTTTCAAACCGAAGCCTCCGGGGCTTGCTTTTCATCTGCTTGACTCTTTGCATCTCGGAACCCAGCGAAACGCTGCCTTGCTCCGCTCGCGGTGGAAGCCAGGCACAAAGCTTTACCTGGAAGGGAACGTGCACGTGTCCTCCAGGAGCCAATGGGGACCGACACAATTAGTGAGAACACCTCTTAGGGGACACATTGCTTATTCATGGCTGGAGGCTTCTTACTTAGTGTAACCTTTTGCGCCAGAGATGTTCTAACATTTCGTGTTTGAACTGACACCCGGTAAAGAGACGGATGGGACGGTTTGTAGGCTTGTGCTTAAAAATGTTGGAAAATAAAGGAGAGAAAACCGTTGTCAGGGGTCAGGTTTTAGAAGGGCAGCCAGGTGGGGGGCAGTCCTGTGCGCATCGGGCTAAGGGGGAGAGGACACTGAGCAGGGAGGGGGAGAGCAGTGTGTGTGGGGACACAGGAGCACAGGCAGTGCGGAGACATGGAGGTTGTGTGGTTTGGTGGGGGTCAGGGACTTGTCTCACTCCCACTGTCGTCGCAGCACATCGCAGTACCAGGCACCTAATAGGAGCTAATGCCGCCCTGAAGGACACACGGAGGAGCTTTCATGTGTCACTCAGCGCTCCTTACTGTCCGTGTTGTACATGCCAGGCGCTGTTCTAGGCACCAAGGTCCCCTCTTCATAGAGCAATTTGTAGGAAGGGAGATTGGGGCCGTAGCCCCACACCTTGGAAAAAAGCATCCTCTCCCAGCATGCACCTTGCCAGGACCAGTTAGGGATAGGTGCCCTTCCCCAGTCTCACAAGTCAGGCACTAGGGCTCCTGGCTGGAGAGACGGAGCTGGGCCTCTCCACCTCCCTCCACCCGCACCCTGGAGCAGCACACAACCTGCACAGATGTACCTAGCAGGCCCCAGCTGTCAGCCAGCACGGAAGCAGACAAAGCATTGCCAGAAAGTAAAATGTGGGTAAGGGGCAGAGTGGCGTGGGGCACAGAGAGAGGGGCGGTCGCAGGGTGGTCGGGGGCATGACAGTAAGGGAGATCCCTGCAGGGATCAGCAGGAAAAACCTTCCAGGCAGAGGATCAGCCAGTTACATGACCTATTAAAAGGAGAGCAGGGCAAGAAGGAAGCAGTCTCAAACCTGGAGGAGGGAGAGGAGTGAAAAAGACGGATTTGGGGCTCCGAGTGACTGTGAGAAACAGTATAACATCAAAATTAAGGAACAAATGATGATAGCAGCACAAATGATAGGCGATGAAAAATAAATTAAAAATCCCCACATAAACAAATAGAACACCTGTATCAATTTTACTGACTGGGTAGACACGGCTGGCAGTTTCCATGGGGATGCTCTCCAGGCGGGTGCAGCCTCGTGGGTTTGTGGCAGCCAGTGTTGGGGCCCGGCCCCCACTGCACACACACCTAGCCCCGTGGGTCTAGTGTTTTCTAACTGAAATGCCATCTTTCTTCGGTCTGTTACTCTTTGTCATTTTTATTTATCACATCTGAAAGTTATAAATATTTAAAATCTGAATACTATCCAACTTGACATGTTACCTGTTGTCATTTCCAGGATATTACATTGTGAAATTAGGCCGGCGTTTTACGATCGTGTGTGGATGTGTGTGTATGTATAAGCAGAGGCATATTTGGAATTAATGGGCCCACGGAAATCAGAGATGGATTAGGCCTAATGAGCTGTTCAGAAGAATTATTTAGCACATATTTCATATCTCTATTCAGTAATCAAACCTACACACTGTGTATGCTAAGAAGGCGAGCTTTTACATTTTTTTCACTCCTGTGTTATTTCCATTTGTGCCTGAAAATTTAACATTTCACCCCTAGAGCATTTTGCACCAACTTTATTAAGCATTCAGTTTGACATTTCCCTGCCCTTGGGGTTATATTTGGTATTGAAAAAAATAGTTGTTTGATTGTCACCATTAATTGGTGCCTGGCTCCAAGGACCCCGCTGGTTGCTGGACTGGCCTAGACCAGGTGGTGGGGGTCCTCAGAGACTAAACCCTGCCCCCTTCCCATGCCATTCCCTTCTAGTCCCTGGGAGAGACATGCCTGACCTTCTGAGTATACCGACTGGAAGACTTAGGGAGTTAGCCTAGATGAGAGGTTTAGATAGATATGTTTTGAATTTTTATTGAGAGCAAATAATTTCCCTGTTGCCCTTTGTTTTCATCTAAGGTGTATTAGAGCTGGTGACCTTCCTGCTAGGGGACCAGGGAATCTGGTTATGCCCACTCTGGTTCATATTACTCCTTCAAGCGTGAACTTTCAACAGACCTTCAGATTCCATTCACAACATGGAAAGGAAGTGTGTAAATATAGATCCTAAATCTATATGCTTACCTTTTATTAGTCTACATAAAAGGTGCTAATTAAGAATGTATTCAGTGGTGGAAAAACTAGACTCAGGAGTTGGGACAGATTAGAGCTGTAACTTCGCTTGATTTGTAAAATTAACATCTGTGGGCCTTTATTTTCTTATCTGTGAAATGGGGCTAAATAATACCTTAATTAATATCTACTTGAGAGAGTTGTTGTAATGTGATACAATAATAAAAACAAAACACAGCATCATTAGCAGCACTTAACGGGGACCTATTATTCCATGATAAATGCTTTACCCAAACCATGTCATTAAATCATAATTATTTATAATAATTATATAAGATGATATATAAAAGCTCAAGTATTATGCCTGGCATATATTAGGCATCAGGCATGTTATTTTCTATTAATAATGTATTAAATTAGCAAATAAGTTAAAACTGTTTATCGTGGAGAGAAGATAGCAGAAGATGGGTTCTCTCACTCACAGCCTGGCTCTTGTAGAATTTGGGGTCACAGGCCTCTTCTGTCCCCTTCCTCCTGTGTTTTGTCCCACTGCAGGGGTGCCCTTCGTGGGCTCCAGCAGGGCATTCTCTGTAGCTTACCGAGCCTGGCTGCTTTCTCTGCCCCCTCTGTCCTGTTCTTCCTTTCTCTCCTTTCCCAGACACATGTCCAGTGGGAATCCTTCAAAAACCATAAATCTCACTCTTTCCTTGTTCTTTCCAATTGCAACAAAGCTTTTACTCTTCTATATTCCCATAGATTGCTGTTTACAACCACTCAATCACTCAACAAATCATTGCTCAACTCCTGCTAAGTGTGGAGCACTCTTCTAGACCCAGGGCCACGGGAAGACAGGGGACTAGGAAGTCACCTACTGTAATGTCAGGCGGTGCTGCGGTCTCAAAAGAGATGCGGGCAGGCGGAGTCATGGAAAGTGAAGAAGTGTCCCCTTAGACACACTGTTGGGGAGACGCCTGTCTGAGGGGGGCTTTTTAGTGAGGGAGGGAGCACCTGACCATTTTGGGGAGGATGTCCCAGACAGAAGCAGGTACATGTTGTCTTACATGGGTGTGGAGGGAGGCGGGAGCCCAGGCCAGGCCACTTGGCCACGGGGTTTCAGTGACCACTTTGGATTTTATTCTTAGTCTTATGGGAACCATTAGAGCAGTTTGATAATTTTTGCTGTATATTAACATTTTTGTTCATTTTTCTGTATTTTCTTATTATTTTTACATCTTATCTGTGTTCAGTTTTAAGTTCCCTAAAAGTAAAGACCGTACTTGACTTGTATCTTTGTGTCGCTGATGAGACAGAGACCTCAAGCTGGCTGAGGGGACCTCCCTGGAGCTCCCACACTTCCCTGAGCCACCTCCCCTTATCAGCACTCACCGTAATGTATGGAGACTCTCTCTCTCTCTCTCTCTCTCTCTCTCTCTGGTTAGGTTCACACTGATGTACAAAGTATGAGGCCACTTGCAGCTGTTACATTGTGGGGGTTTCCTTGGGGGGCCATGACGTTTTCTTGGGTTAAGTCCATTAACTTCCTTGGGTGAGCAGACAGCAGGCCATCCCTAGACTTTCATTGTCATTGATGGTAAAGGCTCAGCTACACTGCCAGGCCCCCATTGCTCATGGTCTTATGAAGGTTGAAATCGATGAAATGTCCTGTAAGTATGACTTATAACATGTGCTTCAGCAGAGAGATCGTGACCCGTTATTCTATTCTTATCATTATTTAATTGAAAAAAGTTTAATTACTTTAAAAAAGTAAATAATTACTGTTTACTTCACTTTGTCCGTGTTGCAGTGGCTGATGCTGGGCGGCTTGTTAACCTTACACTGTGCATTGAGAGTGTTTTTGGTCTGTATTTCACAATAATTACTGCTAAACTGCAAGCAAAATATTAATTAAACATACTCCTGTTTTTAAGGAGATATTTACATATAGCTCCTGTAAACCCATTTTGAAACTTTCTTTTAATTCTTTATTTTTATCAGCAAATTAACTTTGAGTGGAAAGTGGAATGGGTGGGACAGGTAGTGATGAGGTTAGGGTCCGGGCAGATGGGCCATGAGGAGGGGTGTGTGTTACTTGCTACCCTATGATTCTTCCTCTTTATGTTCAGTTTTGACCTGCTGGCCTCCCGCACTGGGCCTGGCTCAGCGTAGGCCCTCAGTAAATGTTTGAAGAAACGTTTACTTGAGTAGCACAATATTCTGTGTATACTAGGAGCCACATATATGCAATTTTCCTTTTGATTATAATATATATTTATACATCAGTGTGCATATGACATGTCTCTATATAAAAACATAAATTGATCACCTCTGTACCTTCCATCCACTCCAAGAAACAGAATCTCCCATTACCTGTGAAACTTTCTATGTTCCCACCTTATTTTATAACTTTTCTCTCCTGAGGATCTGACCACTGTCCTGAACTTTTTTTTAAATCATTTCCTTCTTTTCTTTGGGGTTTTTCCAAATATATAAGTATTCCTAAACAATATACTATCTAGTTTTGTTTGATTTTTCTTTATATAAAAATTAATTTTATTTATTATCCTGCAAATGTTTTCCATTATTTATTTTACTTTCTAGTACTTTATGAATATGAATAAAGGCAGAATTCTGCCTAAGTCATTTCAGATAATTAACTGGTCTACAACTCATCAATCAAAATGGTTCAATACCTGTGAATGCGAATGTGTCTGTGTGTGTGCATGTGTGTGCGCATACGCACGTGTCCACATGAGCACCTGCTAAAACCAATAAACATAAAGATTCTTAAATCAACTAGTAACACCGTGTATTTTCTAGGCAGTAGAATGAGTGGCTTTGGATTTCTTCTTGCATTTCTATAATTACTAAATTTAAAAAATTAAGTTTTGGTGTTCTAAAATCAAAATGAGGTCAACAGTATAAAATCAATAAAAGTAAAAATGTTTGGTTGCCTTTTGAACCCGCACTGCTCTGCATGGGTCATGGGGCTGTCTGCACACACGCTGCCATGTGCAGGGCCTTGTGCTGAGCACTGCGTGGGCTACAGAGATAAATAAGTTGCCGTTCCTGTCCTCAGAAGCGTCCAGTCTGGCCAGGTAAAGCGAGCTTCAAAACCAGGACGTCAGAAAGCGGTCAAAAGGATGCTACTGACGTCTGGGAGGCCACTTGTAATCTGGGATGTGGGAGGATCACAGGAGGGCCACTGGGTGGTGGGAGAAGAAAGCAGGACAGGCCCAGAGTCTCTGAGGGAAAGGCCAGGACAGGACACTGGCCTGGAACAGCAGGAGCTCACGACCTGAAGTTGGCCTGTTCCTGGAAGGAGGAAAGAAGGCAGAGAGTTCTGGGCCCTCTGAGGTAGTCCCTCCCCTTGGCCATGCCTCCGTCCATCTCCAATCTGAGCCTAGAGCGTCGGGGCTGTCGGTACAGACTGGTAAGTGAATGTTCTGCGTGGCTATCTCAGGTTCAGTTTTATTCAGCAAGTATTTATTGTTTGCAGCCCTGTGCCAGGCACTGTTCTAGGCACTGTGAACTGCAGGGGTTAGCAGAACGTTATAACCCCAGTCCTCAAAAAGCCTGGGCTTATCAGCATATTTTAAATTGTCAACAATAACAAGCATTGCATTATTTTGACAGAAGAAACACATTAGAGGAAAATTAAAGATAACAGTGTAAGGCAACATATACTTGTTTCAACATTTGAGGAAAAGCGATCATACAGCTGTATCAGAAATATGTTTTTCTGCCTCAAACTCTTTGCAGCCAGGATGTCGATCTTTATCACCCACGTTCTTTCCCTCTATCTTAATTGCCCCTGTCGGAGAGAACCAGACCTGGGTGCGCTCTGTCCGGCTCTGTCACGCTCTGTCGTGGAAAACCTGCCTCGGACCAGCAGCAGCGGAGTGAGGAGGTGGTGCTGCTTATCCGTGACTTCGGGAGCACTTGCTTCTGGGCTTCGCAAGGAGGGGCCGGCTCCCGCTCTGCCCTCGGGAGGCCTTCTGGAAGGCTCTCCGGCTGAGTGTGAGCTGGTGTGGGCACAGGGCGCGGGAATGGGCCATCCTCAGGGAGGCGTCTGGCACAGGGGCCTTTGGAGCCAAGTTGCGCGGAGCAGGTTAACTGCCCGGACACCCAAAGCCTCTTAGAGCAATGGCCGGTGACCGAGCCAGAGTCACACGTACACACACTAGCACGGGGACAGTGGGCTTCATCCAGATGGGGGGCAGTGCCGGTGCTGGAGGCCCGCTAGATCCCGAAATGTCAGCTTTTCTCTCAGTGTTGCTCCGCAGCGCCAACTGTCAGTAATTTGACTAACATTTTGTAAATAAATGTGGCACTCGGACAGCTGTCAGCGCGCCTGTTGTAAACACTCCTTTTGTCACCAAGAGCTGGCAATGCCACCCTCTCTCCTGCACCGTGGCCCGCACTGCCAGTTGGCTCCCGGGCCCGGGCCTGTCGGGGGGCCGCAGAGAGACCACTGGCGGGAGGCCCCTGTGCTCACCCCTCGCAGGCCCCGCTCACGCAGACCCCTGGCTTGGCCACCGGTGTGCATTTTGGTTACTCTTGGCCAATTTGCGAGGTGTTGCATTTTCATGAAAACCGAGGCTGTTGTTTTCCAAGCAGCTTGTGTTTGCTAGGAATTCCACATCCCTGATCCTTTAGTTCCCCCGGTGGATTTGCTCTTCCTAAGTAAGACATTTATTTATGTAGGGCAGGATGCGAACCCTGCTGGGTTCTACTGTGGATGCTGGATGGTTATTTAATGTTATGTAGCCAGATTCTCTCGGCGCTTTAGTTTTCTCCCGTGCCTAAGACAAATGGCCCTGGACTGTGCGTTAACTCTCCCAGGTTTAATCACTTGCTTTTATTAAGTTAGTGCTTTTGTGTACCCCATTTCCCTGGGGTCTCTCTAAAGGATTCTTAACCTGTACCCAAGCAAAAGCAGGGGGAGAGGGGGAAATCTGTCTCCATAGAAGAGTCCCATGGGCAGTGCATTTGCGTTATTGTAATATATGGAATCTAACTCAGTCAGAAAAAGGGTGTACTGGGTGATTAAGTAGTCAGAAATATATTAGTGATAATAAACATTCTAGCGAACCTTTAGGGAACTCTTTGTTGGGCATGTGCCTTTTCTAGGTGCTCCGCGTATTATCTCATCTAATGGGCCTGGAGTGCAGAGACTTTGAGGAACCTACTCAAGGCTTCTGCCTAAATCATGCCAGAGTGGGGTATGAATCCAGACCACCAGTCCAGGGCCTGTGCTTTTGGCAACTGCACTGCATCCCCTACTCCTGTTACCATGTGTGCTGGGTACGGAATTACCAAATTAAAGCAGGGCACCAAACAAATCCACGCTAAGACTAAGTCACCAGCTTTGGTCCCCCCCCACACACAGTGAATGAGAAGGCTGTTCATGGTACTGTGGCCACCCATCAGGAACATGCCTCCCTAGCAGCTATCACGGTGTCATGCATAGAGACCTTGGGAGGGTAATGAAGAGAAGGGACTCTGGTGTCAGCTTGGAAATTTACTTAGCCTTGCGGTTAAAATAAGAATAGTAATTAATAGAAACTACAGTGTACGGGAGGTTTTAAGGATTAAATAAAATAATTAATAGGAAGTATTTAGCAGTACCTGGTGCAGAGTAAATATTTATTCTCCCAGGTTTATTTACATGCACACGATGGGCCGCGGATTCCCCAGCGACTAAGAGAGGCAGAGCTCGCTCCCGGAGCTCATGTTCTTGCGAGTGGCCATGCGAGCAGACACAGAGGCCTGTGGGCATACATGCCATGCGGGGCAGCGTTGCGATCCCGGGCACCTGAGCGGCTGCTGTAGATCGTTTGGTGAGTGCCCGTCTGTCTCAGAGGAAGTGGCATTTGAGCTGAGATCTAAGTGGAGAGAAGGCTCTGGGACTGAAGCGCCCCAGGCCTGGGGACAAGCTTCACGTGTAGGCCGAAGAAGAAAGAACATTGCGTGTGAAGCGGAGCAGACAGGGGGAGCAGAGATGTGGGGGGAGGTGGAAGAGGTCAGACGGGCCGGGCTCGGAGAGCCAGGTAATGGACTTGAGTCTCTTTCCATTGTAAGAGGGAGCCATCAGATCGTCTTCAGCAGAGGAGTGCCATGGCCTGGGTCTGCGTTGCAACAGGATGGTGCTGGCTGGCAATTTGGGGGATGCTTTATAATGCCACAAAGTTCAGACTGTGAGACCCGTGGAGGTCATGCCAAATCCAGGGCAGGGATGGAAGTGGGTTTGACGATGGTGGGGGTGGCAAAGATCGAGAGACGCTTTCACATGTTTCATGATTAACCAGACTAAGCTGACAGAGTTCATGCAAGGGCTTCGGTGACGGCAGTACTTGTGCTCTGTGCGTTTTGAAACGACAGAGTACTGTTGGTTGTGCTGGAGTACCATTACTGCGGTATTTCCATAATGAATTATTTACACCTTGAGATGTGCCCAGAATTATTTTCCACATTACTGCTTTGAGTCAACCATGGGTGTTCTGATTTAGAAAGCATCACTGCCCACCTCCCAACTTAAAGCACACTTAGGAGTGCCTGTTTTTTGTTTTAACTCCCTTTCCTTGCTTTACTTATGAGATTGAGATAGACTTTTCTTGTTTATTATTTATAAAAATGTCCCCAAAAGTCAGTTTGTGTCCCAGCCCATATCCAGAGTTTCCTGGAGTTATTTTGGAATTGAGTGTGTGTGTGTGTGTGTGTGTGTGTGTGTGTGTTTGCAGCTGACTAAAGAGGATTAAGGAAAACAGAAGGGGGGTTATATGATATGGGATTTGGTGAGGGGAGAGAGGGTCCCTTAGTCTTGTTAGCTGTGGATTTTAGTCCAAAATGACAGAGGAACCAGTCGTATATTCAGCCCTCACTCCTGCAGAATAAAGAACAAAGCCTGCGAATGACAGTGACACACTGCACTTTTTAATAAAATACTGGCATTCACTCTCATTAATACCACTATTTTGTTCCTATGTAAGATCAGCATTAACTTACCAGTATTGTAATTTTGCTCAGGTATTGCAATAAGTAGGAGTGATAAAAAAGTGTGAAATCAAGGAATTCACAGCTAAATATGCATATATAATGCATATTCTTAAATATTTCATTAACTCCTATGAGTATCAATATAAAAATTGATGTTCAGAGTGATGAACCTGAGATATCAACATTTTAAAACATATTAAATTACATTCAGCATACTTGGTCTCCAAAGGCATTGAAGTGAGCCATATATTTTAAGCAATTTGTCATCAAAGTTTCTTAAAATTAAGATGATAATTTTCCCGCATATAGAATTAAACTTCAGTTTGTGTCAACATTCATTTATATGATACATTGCATTCTTCTATAGAACACCAGAAACGCCAGTTATCCCTGGAAAATGCTTCTTTTTTACGTTAGGTTTTACGTGTCTTTTAAGAAATTGCTGTTTCCTAGGGTGGTGGTGTGTGTTTTTTGTTTTTTTTTTTCTTTTTTCTTTTTTTCTTTTAATCAAGCTTTGGATATAGTTAAATGCTGAGTTTTCAGGCCACTGGCCTAAGGAAACTGGTTTTGAAGATCAGCCACTGCTCTGGCAAGAAGACCCCACCTTCTGTTTATCAATGAACGGAACCCAGGAGCATGCAGCTCTTAGACAGAATTAATACCAGGAGTCCTCAGTCATTTATGTGCCAGGTAGTGTTCCAAGCTATGTCTGTCTCATGCAATCTATGAGATAGCCTACTGTCATTCCCACTTTACAGGTAAGGAAACTGAGGCCCCAAAGAGTTAAATAACATGACCAAAGAAATGACTAGTAGGTAATGGAACCACATTTCTTATTCAGTCCCCAAGGGGATTCTTTTCCTAGTCTTACTCTAGGTACAAAGGAAAAAATCCAATCCACCTACTATTTCAACTTTTTAGTTTTCAGCTGTGAAAATACAAAGAAAAGCAGCAAAAGGGAATCGTACTCCCTGCCTCTCCCTGTGTCCAGCACGTCTCCTCTGTTACTACTGCAGAAAAAGAAGCTCTGCATTTCCACTCAGGAGTGGAGTCAGCAGTTTATGTGTGTTCTTCTAATACTCTCTTAGCAATTAATTATTCCTTTTAATAAACGCAATGAAAAAGAATCGTTATTGGACTCGGACTTTAATTGAATTAATAATTTATTCTGGCTATTAATGTTTTTTTAATATTCTGTGTATTATTTCTTGTTCTATTAGACAGATATGGCAGGGAGATAAAGTGTGAGGCTGCACGGGGCCTGTGTGGATGGAGCCCTCTGTATAATGCATGGGCTGCTGACAGTGATTGGTATTAAGTGGGTGCGTGTTGCAGGGAGAGCCTGTGAGATGCACTGATGTTTTCTCATCACTGCAGGAGTGATTGAGGGCATTTGGGTAATTTCTTGGGCAGAGGTGATTAGAATAGCAAAGTCATTCATATAAGATGCAAAATTCTACATCTTAAAGTGACTTCTAGAATCAAGGCGATTCCCATTTCTCTGGTTATAGACTTACCTTTGCACTTAATACCTTGATCATCTGGTTCTGGGTGTAACTACAGAAATACATTATAATCTCTTTTTAACCAGCGTTCCATTTTGAGAGGTAACCCCTGCGTTACAGTTGTAACAAAGGGCATGAGGTATGGATTAGAGTTATTTTCTAGGGGATGTTCCCAAAGGGCAGAGAAAAGATGAAATTCTTTTAGGTTGTACCAAGTCTGTCCTCTGTACTCGACTGCTTTTTGTATAAGATTTCTGAGCCCAGCCTTAAAATAATGTAGCTTGTTATGTCTGGATAATAATAGGCGTGCTTGCTGTCCATTTAGCTAGCACACATTATTTATTCATTCATCTACCATGCGTTGAGTGCTTACCGTGGACAGGGCATTATTCTGGGTGGTCAGAATACAGAAGCGACCAAGGTACAGTCCTTACCTTCATGGAAACTCACATTTTAGCAGATGAGAAACACAAATTAAACAAAGACAGCTTCGATGAGGTAAAGGAGTGGGGATGTGATGGAAAATAACTGGAGCAGGGTGGTCAGGAATGGACTCTTGAGATGGGCACTGTTGAACTGAGCCTTGAGGGCTGGGAAGGAGCCAGCCAGGCAAAGAGCCTGGAAGGAAGCACAGAATTCTAATGAGGGGGGAAACAAGTACGAAGCTTGTGCGGCTGCGACCGTCTTGGCATGTTTGGGAAGGACAAAGGAAGCCATTGTGGCCGAGCAGAGCGACATGCGTGAAAATGTGGAAAGAGAGGTGAGGTAGGTGGGCAGCAACCACCCTTGCTGTCCACGGTGGAGCCTGTGCATCTCTCGGTGCAATGGAAAGGGTTAGAGGTTTAATGCCAAAAAACCTCCCCCCAAAACAAAAAATAACTTGGTCCTGTGTTTGCTTCTAAAACACCATGACTGCTCTTTGTATATGCAGAGTGGAGGGGGTGACAAGAATAAAGGACCACTTTAGAGGTTCCTGGGGTCATGCCAATGAGAGCCAGTGGTGGTAGCTTGGACAAAGGGTGTGGCGCTGAATATATGGAGACCTAGGTGTGGAAATACACATTTTGGAGGAGAGCAAGAGGACGTGATGCTGGAATTTGTGAGGAGAGAATGGAAGGGGCTTCAGATCACTCCTAGGGATTCGACTTAAGCACTTCATGAAGTGTGATTGCTTTCACCAACAGGAAAAGACTGGGGAGGAAGTAGGTGGGGTCTGTGGGCTGGAGGAAGAAAGGGGACTGTGTTAGGGCTGCTAAGCTGGAGATTTCAAATCAAGAGGAGTTTTCAAGTGGAGTTATTATTGTGGACTTCAGGGAGAAGACGAAAGTTAAAGTTATCAGCTTGGGAGAGGTTGACTTAATTTGTTGTTGAAATCTTGAAATTGGATAAATCACCAAAATGAGGAGAGGGTGTAGCTGGAGTGCAGGAGCAAGGATTGGGGCCTGGAGGTTCTGCACCATTCCTCTGGGGAGAGGAAGACCCAGCAAAGCACGGAGAGAATCAGTCGCCAGTCAGGTGGCAGAGAACCAGGAGAGCATAATATCAAACGGTGCGAGGGAAGAACCTGTTCTAGAGAGAAGTGACTGACCCCGTGGAAGGCTGATGCAACCGGGAACTCAAAAATGAGAAAGGAGAAATATCCATGGGACTGGATAAGACGAACTCTTGGTGATCTTGGCAATAGGGATTTCAGAAGACAAGTAGCAAAGAGGAACAACAACAACAAAAAGAGATGGTGGTCATTGGAGCTGTAAATCAAGTCAAAATAACTGTGTTTGTGTATGTGTTCAGACTCATGCTAACCGGAGTCTGATGGCATGCGCACGAGAAGGTTCTGGTGGAGATGGAATCATTACGATGCAAGAGAGCAGAGAGGAGAGGCAGAGCGTAGATAGAGAGCTGGCCTTTGCCAGAAGTAAGGGCTCACCCTTGGTGTAAGAGCATTTCTATTGCTTGGGTCTTAAATTGTTCTGAGAACCCCCTGATTCTTGTCAACTACTCTGCTGGGTTACTTTTATTACACAGTTTTATGCATTTTTCCAACTGGGCAATTGAAAGTGTGAGGAATTTAGCACACAAAGAAGTGGATTTTCAAGATTCCTCACTTACCCCCTGTAATGGATGATAAGATGTTTTGCATACATAGGGGTAAATTAGGAGAGTAGTAGGGGTGGGCACCAGTTTGGACTGGGGAGCATGTGATCCGGTGACATTAGATGTCTGAGACAATGTCAGGACTGATTTGAGAAGACCCAACATGGGCTACTTCATTACCCTTTAGACTTTTATCTGTATCTTTTCTTGTTGAAGTAGTTTTGTTCTATAGATCTGAGCTGAACCAGAAGAAATCTGTTTAAAACTGTATGTAGAACATCTCACTTAAGAGAACCTTCCTCACTGTTTTTAGCTTCACTGTAGATGATCCCCGTGTGGGATGGACGATTTTGAAGAGATCTCGTTTGTCTCTATATCCAGTCTCCAAACTGAGAGTCTTACTAGACACTTTTCAAAGACAGTTTCTTATTTTCACTCAACCTACTGCAAAGTGCCACATGCAGCTCCTGTACAACTCCACCTCTGTATAATACAGCGGGACAGCAACAGAACATTGTCAGCTGTTCCCAGGCGTCTGATTGTCGAGGCAGGAGAGTGGGGAGTGCTTGTTGTCAATCAAACAAGTAAAGACATTAATTGATGTAATTTATGGGGTAAATACTTTAAAGCTTACTGGAGGTGATCTGTGTCCATGTGCTTTTTCAAATAATACCAGGCATACACGAACGAATTTCCATGCACGCTTACCTGCGGCTGCCTGCCATTCCATTGTAAGAGAGCCTTATAGACACAGTTCACTTGAGTTGCAGAAGTTATAGGCACTTTTGCTGCAAATGATTGTCCCAGAGCTTTAAGGACTGTTTCTTTTTTTTTTATTTCTTGAAATAATTTGGTGCTTTTCAGGGTCAGAACGCCCTCTTTCTGATTCTGGGTCGAACAGGGACTCTATCACTCTTTGTGATAGATACCAAACGGGCACTCTATCACTCTTTGTGCCCAACAAATGTTAAGTGCAGAAGAGGGATTTGTGGCTGAATATTTCATGCGATCCTAATGTTGCTATATCCTTCAAACATGAAAATTTTAAAAATAAATTGACCAACCTTGTTTTAAGGACGTCATTAATTTATGAGTTGACACAATCAGTGACTTTTTAATTTTATTTATTTGTTTTTATTGTTGGCACTATTCCAGATGTCCCCCATTTGCTCCCCCTTGGCCTATTTTCACCCAGCCTCAGCCCCCCTCTTAAAACACCACTTCTGAATATGGGTATAAATTACCAGAATATTCTATCAAAGTGAATGCTTCCCAACAAACCCATTGAAAGTGTCTTGTTAATTGATGCTTTTGACCAAAGGGCGCGTTCACATGGCAGTGTGACAGGGAGTGTGGAGGGGCCCAAGGGGAGAAAGAGGGGACTGTGGAAGGTAAAAGAGGAGAGGCACAATTTGCAGGTTCTCACACATCGTATTTATGTTTGATTTCACTCACCATTTGGCAGGTTTCCATTTTGCATTTGTGGGTCCGGTGGAAACTCACTGGCCTGGAGCGGGAGGCAGTGTCTGATCTGACAGCTCTTCACTCTCCACCAGCCCCAGCCCCAGGCGCCACCCCCTTTGTGGGAGGCAGAACAACACAGGAGTAAGAACCCTTTGGGACAGAATTCAAATCTTATCTCTCCCACTCTAGAGCTGGGTGTGGCCTTGGCTAAATTACTGAATTACTTAGCTTCCATTTTCTTATTTTCAATCATTTTTCTAAATGAGGATGAGAGGAGATGCTGTTGGAAGGAGAGGGTGCAGTGCCCAGGCCTCGAGCCCGCTGCACCTCTGAGCCTTGGTGTTGCCGAAGAGCCAGGTCCTCTCCCTCCCCTAACTCAGCTCCCCTTCTACCTGGGGGAGAGGGTGAGCTGCTAACAATGATTCAGGCCTTCTCAGGGGACAGGCGCTAGAGGGCATTCTAAGGCATGTGACCTCATGACTGTGAAGGTCACAGCATGCAGAGGTGGCCTGGGATGCCAACCCAGCCTTTCTGACTCTGTTCCTTTCCACTGGAGCACCCTGAGTGCCCAGACTGAACGTGGGCTAAAGGCCCCATCTGTCTGCCTGGTCTTTCCAGGCTATGCAGTATGTTCTCACATTCTCTTCGATTATCTTTCTCCGAGACGACAAGCCCCTGGACAGCGGGGAGCGTGTCTTTGATCTCTGTATCGCCGGAGCCTGTCATGGTTCTTGGCCAATAACATTGTGGAACAAATGCAGGCTAAATAAATGACTGACATTAATTTCACTCCTTCCAGAAGCCTGTGAAGAGTAAGGAGATTGGGGTAAAGCTGGCAAACCCCAACACAGCTCAATAAATGCAGGTTTTTATTGTTATTGGGGAGCAGGTATTATTCACTTGCAGTGATCAAAATAAAACCAAAAAGGCCACTGAATAGTGCAGGTGGTTGCAATGGGCAGGTGCTGGCTGCCTACTAATCCATGTTAAAGAGGCCATTCGACGTTACTGAACACCAGCCCATATTATATAACTGAGTTTTCCTTCCTCTGCTTGCTTGCTTTTTTCTTTCCTTCCCCTCCCTTCTGCAGACATTTATCAATTATCTATTTTATGCCAGGGTTTTATTAGGTGCTGGAGGTTTTAAAGAAGTAAAGAAAGCTATAATCTAATGAGAAGATATTTAAACAACCCACTGTAATATAAATGGAAAGTGGTACAGCAGAGGCAGGGACAAACTACTCTGTGAAGACAAGGGAGAGTGGGTTGGTAGGGCGATTATTACTAGCAGCTGGAGTAACCCACTTTTAAATTTTAGTGAGCTGACACCCTACACATTCACTTCTTCCTCATGCAGTGTCCACTGCAGGTGGCATGGCTCTCCTAGTCCTAGGTGACCTCTTCCAGGTGGTGATTTAAGGACCTGGGCTCTTTCCATTGTGTGGCCCATTTATTTTGGAGTGTTTGCTTCTTTGAGGGTGGACAGAGGAGAGGATTTTGGGAATCAGGCAGTACCTGTGGGGCCAGGCCTGGAACCGGAGCCTGGATGTCACATGTCCCCAACTAGATGCAAGGGGCAGGGAAGGCAGCCTTGCTCTGAGCCTGGGAGGAGCATGACAATGGTTTGGTGGACACATAAGGTTATCTCTGCACAGAGAACAGTTATTTCTATTGAGAACAAGAATGGGAGGCCAGGGATCCGGGAAGGCACTGCAGAGGAGCCACATTGGCTTCACTTTGGAAGAATGCCTAGGGTTTAGCCTGTGGAAATGCTGCAAGGCATTCCAGGCGGGGAGATGCGCAGAACTCAGCCTGCACCTGCACCTCGCAGGTAAAACAGGATAGTGGTTGCCAGGTGAAGAAGCATCAGGCAACATTTGCTGTCACCACATCCGTCTGTCTTCTCATTGCTCCTTTCTACCCATACCTGGTGGTGTGTAATTTACCTGTTTTGTTCCCCAGTGTTGGGACTGTCCTATGAGAGGAGATGGCTGTGTGTGCCGTGGAGGGGCCCTGGGCCTGTCTTCCCTATGTAAACTCTCTGTTCTTGCTTTGCTTAGTCCCTGGCAGCTGGAATGTGGACACATGATCTAGGCTCAGCCTAAACAAAGTCACATCCAATATGTCAACTCTGGGCTAGTGACACAAAGGTGGAGGGGTGACTAGAGGCCAGCAGAGCGCTAGGAGTGCACCAAGTCGTCTGTGTTTTAGCAAATCCTTCAATGCTTCTGACGCACCTTGCAGTTTGAAGACCACTCTCTTAACCTGTTCCTCCTGGCTGAGTCCACCTTCAAAGTTTCTGACTCAGTAGGTCTGGGACGGGGCCTGAGAATATGCATTTCTGACTGGCTCCCAGATTGTACCTGTGCTGCTTGTCCAGAA